>NC_142200.1:74881820-75630987 GCF_049639895.1 Pseudopodoces humilis
CACACCTGGGGTGGGGATCCCTGCTTGTTGCAGCCTGACCTGCCATCAGACAGAGTGCCAGCACCATCAGGCCAAGCCAGAGGTGAGGTACCAGCACCAAACCAGGACTGTCTGCTCTGGTGTCTCTCTCTACCTATTACAAAGTTTCATCCTTCTTTCTTGCTTCTTTTAAACATGATTATTTTCCCAAAAAGCCTTTGGTAACACCCGATTACCACTTAATCTGGGTAACAGTTGTGTGGAGCAAACTTAATTGATATTCTTAGCTAGCCCATTGAGGGCAAGTACCCTTTTGGGACTGGCAGTTTTTGTATTAGCCTGATCACACGCAGCATATCCTCACTCACATTTGACAGCATCTCTTGTTGTCCAGACCCTTTTGCCAAGCAGAAGTGGCCTGGGCTCTCATGCATAAGTGAACTCCTTGCTTCCCAATGCTGTTGTTTCTGCGGGCTGCACTCGGGAAAGGCACTTACCCCATTAACGATGTCCACTGTCCCTGACAATCCCAGTGGTCTAAGAATCTGTCTTTCGGGGTGAAAGAAGCAGAAACTATGTTTTTTAAGACAGCTGAATTAAATAGAAACATCTCATCCCAAGGGATGAGATGTATCCCTATAGGATATCTGAAGAACTAATTTGGGGGACGTTCAACAGTTGGATATTTTTATTTCGATATGGCAGTAAAGGCCGCCAGTGATTCACTGGAACTGAGTGACTGTGGGAATACTATTTGCAAGGAGAAAACAGCTCGAACTCCGGAGCAGCGGGAGGGAACGAGAGGTAAAGTCTTTGCTGCGCGGCTTCCTCCTACTTTCTGTCAGCCCCCGGTGAGTTGCACGGGGTCGGGGGTGCCGCAAAGGTGCTGAAGGCAGAGCCCCTGTCCCGCCCGTCGGAAGGACACCCGGGCAGGGCCGTCCTGGGGGGGACTCTGCGAGCAGCCCCCGCAGCCATCCCGGCCGGGCGGCTCTGCTGGAACAGCGGGGGAGGCCGGGGCACAGCGGCCGGGGATCTCCCGTGCCGGGAGCTGTGTCTTTAAGGGCCGGGGCCGGGCTCCATCCTGCCCCCGTCCCCATCCCGTCCCTCCCCCGGCCCGGCGGCGCTGGGCGCCGGGAGGAGGCGCCTGCCGCTAACAAAAGTCTGCGGCCGAGGCTCCCTTTCCTCCCGCCCCGGGCAACAAGTGGCTGGCCTGGCCTCCCGGGGGAGGCGGCAGCGGCGGCAGGGCTGCGAGGAGGAGGAGGAGGAAGGCGGAGCGGCGCTGAAGCATCGGAGGAGCCGAGCGCCAGCCGCGGGGCGGTGGAGCCAGAGCCCGGAGGCCGTCCCGCCCGTCCTGCTTGTGGATTATAACTGGAGCCGCCTTCCTGGCCCGGACACCCCGGCTGGAAACCGGGGCGGGGAGGGAGCTCCGATACATCGCATTTTTGATTCTGTTTTAAAGCTTTTTTTTTTTTTTTTTTTGTTTTGGAGGTTTGGTTTTTTTGGGTTTTTTTGTTGTTGTTGTTTTTTTTTTATATGAGGTGGGGAAGAGAGGGTGTCGGCCGCCCGAGAAGAAGCGGAGGAAGTTGCAAGGCTGCTTTGGACATGTCGCCGTGAAAACTTTTGGGGGCTGTTCCCCAGCACTGGCCCAGGGCTGCAGTCGGTGAGCCGCGGCCGCTCGGCGCCCCGCGGCAGAGATGCTGAGCGGCGGCGTGGGAAAGCGGCGACGAGCATGAAGGCGGCAGGATGGGCGCGAACAATGGCAAGCAGTACGGCAGCGAGGGTGAGCTGGGGGGCGGCGAGAGGGGCGCTGGAGCAGCGCCGGGGGTCGTCCCGGCCGGGGAGGGCTGACCGGGCGGGGGACACCGCGGCAAGAGGGGTGCTCCTCTCCCCGGCCGGGACGACCCCGCCCGGATCCGCGACACAGTCCTTGGGCTCCCGCTGAGTCCCGTAAAAACACCCTTAATTTTTAATTGTTTTTTTCACTAGATAGGAGTTTAAGTGCTGTCTCAGCTCATGGTGTCGCGGCGCGGCTTGCTGTTCGAAGGCAGCTCGGGGGTTATGGCAGCGTTAACTTTGCTAAAAACTTGTAGAGAGCTCTTTGTAATCCTTTCTACTCCTCTTTATATCCCAGGATCCTTATATTATACAGTATGCTATATGACTGCTTCCTGTCTGAACAGAAAGAAAAAAATTAACCCCGGCAAGGGTTGGGGGGAGAGTTAATGTTCTCCAGCTGTTATCCATAGATTGTACTCCTGAAATTTCGCTTCAGTGAAACTTTAGTGGGCTTGCTTTTAGATATACAGGGCCTGATTCGTTCTTGTGGAAACCTATTAGTCTCGCTGGAGTTGCATCAGGGATGAATTTCAGCTGCTTTGCTTCTGGTGTGAAGGACTGCTGGAGCAGTCAGCTGCTGCCAGGCAAACCAATGGCAAGTACAGCAAATTTGTCTTCCTGCAAGCTAGTTTTAAACTTTCTTTGACTTCCAGCTGACTTCTATACGTATTGACCTCCAGGTAGTTAGGCGCTCTGTGGGATGTGTGCCTTCCCCTTCGTGTATTGGGCAACCGTATAGGATCACCACCACCACCCCCTTTTTTTTGTTGTTGAGGGTTTGGAGGTGGAGCGAGGGAGATGATCTTGTGGTCTGCTCCATTCTTTGGGAGTTCAGACGGCAACTGCCAAAGAATACACCTCTTGCATCCAAAATATGCATGAAGATTGTGTAAAGGAAAGAGGAAAGACGCCACTTCTTGAGCAGATTCTGCAGTTCCTTTCATTTATTGCCAAATGAGCTCTGCTTTCTGAAGAGTTGATGAAGTCAGACACTTTAAGCTAAAGATGTTCTTCCTGTCCTGGGGTTTCAGTCAATTAATACCATCACTGGAAAAACTCCTGAATAAATGGGGTGAACCTGGAAGTTGCAATCAAAGCCTCTTAGGATTCCTCCTAAAAGGGGAAATCTTAGTTTTTCACCAGAGTTGAAAGGGTCGTTGTTGATCTGCTCATGCTGATGGGGGTGGTTACCTCAATGACAGGAAGGTGTGGATGCATGCCTGAGCTTTTTTGTGAATTCAGAGGGCTGATTGCTTCAATAAATGTACAGTTTTTGGGGAGGAATGTGACTGACGTGGAATTTTTTGCAGCCCTCAGTGAAGGGGAGATTAACTGTTCCAGAAGGACCTGATAGGCACTGTGAGGAAGAGGGGAATTAATACTACCAGGGTGTTCTAAGTTAGTTCACCTCTCCACTCCATTCAGAGTGGAGATTGGATCCTGCGAGTGCAGACTACATGTGGCAAATTAATCTTTACAGTGCAGACCATTACCTGTCTTGAGAATTAGGTAGAATAGTGGTTTCAAGTTAAAATAAACTTAAAAAATCCCCAAGCCCCATGACCAAAACTTCATCATTTATGAGCCTCATAGATCATGTTTCCTGGTAACTTTTGTGCATCATCAGTTACTGAGAAAGTTGGAGAAGCTCTTGTACTAGTTTTGTTTCCTGAGTGATACCGAGGAGAACAAATCTAAACCTGAAAAAGGGAAGCATTTTTTTTTATTATTTTTTTTTTCCAATAAACTACTGGGGCTTCTGGTGCCTTTGGCAAATGAGCCACTTAATTACTGTAAAAAGTTTCTTTTTAGTAGGATGTGATTATACTCCCGGGTGGAGGAGTAATCCTCCTGAATCCAACCTGAATATCCATTTGGAAGTTCATGGAGTGGTGTCTGTGGTACACAGTTTTCAGCCTATTGGGCTTTGTAGGCTGATGCTGCACTATGGTATGTCATTTGAGGGGTGGAGAAAAGTACCTTCGATAGCTGAGCTTCTTGAAGGCTGTTTTCCCATTTACTGCTTGCTGATATCTTAGGTGAGATTTCAGGAGGACAACTGCAGATGATTTTTGAAATGGCTGGCTGTTTTTTCACACAGCTTTCCTTTCTACATGCTGTGGAACTGCAAAACTTTATGAATTTGCCCAAGTTGGTTCTTATCTCAATGTTGAGCAGATACATTAGGGCAAGGATAACTCATGCTCCAGATACCACTTCTAAAATGGAGAGCTTTTTTGACCAGGAAATTGGGTGTTACATGGATTGTTACAGTTACCAGTAAGAAACTTTTACTGAAATTCACATCTGTGCTGTGTATGTGATAATCTCAGGCAGCTAAGCATTTGTGACTGATCACATAAACTACACTGGACTGCCTTTATTTATGTGGTTGGCCAAGGCTTTATTGAATGTGATTTTTTTGGAAGCTGCAATTGTCATGTTAACATGCACAGGACAGTTGGATGTTTGAGGAGTCTAAATCAGTATATAGAGTCTGGTGTATAATTGACAGTGCTTTGAATGTGTTTGTTTTCCATTAATTTAATTTTCTAAGGCTAAAACTTGCTCTGAATGAAGCTTAAATGTAAATAAAATTGCTTATCTGAGAAATCATGTCATGCAGATGGGATATGAACACAATGCTCATTTAAGGAATTATAATAAATTAATATATAAACAAAACTTTGTTTACAGGAATTTACCTATTTTTAAATGTAAAATATTAAGTACAAGTTTACTTTCTCAGTTTTCATTTGGAATTTTAAAATAATTGCCATAAGGCAGATTATTCCTGGAAATCTTTTCACCTGAAAAATGTGTGGAACTTGAGATTTCAGGCTTGTTGTAGTATGCAGTAGATTCAGACTGAAGTGCTGAAGTTTGAGATGAGTCTTTGTGAATGTGTTCCAGCAGCTGTGTTTGAACAGTGCTACTGATGCTAATAGATCACTGGAGCAAGAAATCCCCTTCATCATGGAGCAGAACTTGTAGGGCTTTTGCCTATGCAGATAAACTGATGGAAATTATCAGTTGCCTTAGCAAGAGTCTTACTGCTGTCTTTCTTTCCAAGGGGATAAATCATTCTACTTTCTCTCATTTATTTAGCTGCTTGCTTGGTTTTTGAATAAGAGGAGGCCTTGTGTCTGATAGTGGACAGAGCAGCCTTTTGTTTTAGAAGCTATCAAAAGTCAGGTGTTCTGTTTAAGGACCTGTCTTAAAATGTAATGCGGTTGCAGCTGACCAAACAAGACGCTACTCCTCATCATAGATGAGGGGACTGAGTTGAAGCATGCTGCCCTTTAACTATTGCCAAGTTGATCAGACACCTTGGCAGTGTTTCTGTAATGTTTCTGCCCAGAAAAACCTGTACTGGGCATGAAAGCTGGGTGGGTGCTGACTGTAGCGCCAGCTGTTTCCTTTGGGAGAAGGTTAACTGGATGCTGTCCCTCTTACCATCTCATCCTCCAGGGTAGGACTTTAAAACTGCAGGCTTCTGTAATACAAGGAAATTTGCTTTGCGATATGAGTTGGAGGAATAGTCTGTGTTCTTACATATGAAAGGAAGCTCTGGCATTGAGGTGAAATTGCTGCTTAGCAAAATAACTTTTCAATGCTGCTTCTTCACTTCCTCATTAAACTGAGACTTGAGAACCAGTCAAGTTTGAGAGGAGCTAAATAATGGTACAAAATTTTGACAGTATCAATGTTTAGGCCATATGAAGGAATGCCTTTTTAGGAAGTTGACTGTCCAGAATCCTGCAGTTGTGGAAGAAGCTTTCTTGGGGAATCTCCTGCACTTTCTCTTTCCAGAATGTGGTCTAGTGGTGACAATGAGCACCAGCTCCAGTTGATCAGCTAAAATGTATCATGAAAGACTTGACGTAACGCAGGAGCCTGGTGCTGCAGAGAATAGAGGATGGCAGGGGAACAGTGGATGAAAATGTGGGAGAAATAGGTGAAAGGATACCTTAGACAAGGAAATCAACATCCTTTCTGAATCATAAGCCTTGTTGACAAACTTTTTCTTTTTTGAATCTGAATATTTAATTTGGGAAGATTTTAATGCCAACTTTTTAGGAATAACTTTTATTCTGTTATTAGTTTGAAAATATTGCTTGTTCAAACTTTTATTTTTGGTGTTTTCTATTCACAAACCACTTGGAGGGAGAATTCCTGTGTAGATCCCAGTGTTCTGCGAAAGTAAGCACCAGCACAAAAACCTGCCTCATGACCTGCCTGCCATGAGGTACAGCTGCTACAAAGCACAGGCAACATGGTTCCACAAAGATGGCATTAATTATGATGTGTGACCTGGTATAGAGTAGCTAAAACTTCCTAGGAATTGCCAGCATGTAGCATTGTGGAGAAATGAGTCAGTCTGTGTTTTGGAGTAGGTTACTCTCTCAAATTTGTCCCTTCAGGGGTGAAGGTTCAAGGTCTTCACTACAGAGCCAGGCTTTCAGACTTGTCCTTTTTGTTGAAGTTACTCTTGAACACTAACTCATTGTGAATGCTGCCTTTCATTTCAAAGTAGATGTCTTCTAATTAAGTGATGGCAGGTGTTCTGACACGCCTGATGTTGTATGGAAACCTTTTTAATCCAAAAGTTCTGGTATTCATGACCTATAGATTTTGCCATATGTTAGGATTTGTTTCTGCACAAAGTGTTGCTGGATTTACTTCACATGCAGTGCTTATGTCAACTGTGAAAAACAGTATACCTTGGTAATCTTGCACTCTTTTGTTGAAAGAGTTGAATCATAATAATTTACTAATTATTTGTATGGGTGGTTAGAATCTGTGAAGCCTCATGGGAAATTTTAATGAGGGTAGAAGGGTGGGAAAAGCAATAAAATAGCTTTTACTACATTATTTAATTACAAAATTGTGATATCCTCCTGAGGTATCTTCCTGTGTACTGCATCTTCAGAAGCAAGGGTGGTTTTTCTTTCTAGTATTTATTATTTTCTACCCTACGAGGTTCCCAGAGTCAAGTGAAGAGTCTCATCAAGTTGAGTGCTAAAAGCCTTCTAGACTGTGCATTTTTTTCCTCACTTTGTTTTGATGTCTGAGTTGCATTTACATACTATTATTCGACCTGTTGAATGTGGAATTTTGTATATCATACTTATTGCTGTCTTACCTTACTGTTCTGGTGGGTTTTTTGGTTTCTTAACTATGACATCTATGCCACTACTGTAAATATTAGGGTTTTGCTTAATAGTGCTTTTTGGTGTTGCACTTACTTATGTGATTGCATTCTGCTTTTTGGTACTTTTCCAGTATCAGTTCTTGCATTTTACCTGTGGCCCAGTTTCACTCAGCTGCCTTCAGAGAGATGAGACTTGCCTCTGAACAGCAAAGTTGGGACTGGAAGTATAGCAGTATTCCAAATGTCAATCCTTCAGGCAGTGTTGTTTTTTTAAAAGTGAATTTGCAGTCTGACAGTGGCCAACTGCTCTGAACAAAAGTAATCTTCAAAAATGCTGCTTATGATGTTCATTTTTTATGTAACTGTCAACTGAGCAATGCAAAATGATTGTGTGTATGTGTGTTTACTTAGTTTGTCTCCAAAAAGTAAATTTGCTCTAAGCTCAGTGCTTATGTTGCATGTTGTTGTCTAAATCACACGGCAGGGGCAGGAGGAGGGTCAGACACAGCACTTAAATGAGCTGCTGTGCTGCTGTCAGTTTTTCATAAAACAGAATTTTCTTTTCTGAAAAAATGACCAGCCTGTGTGTAATTCAAATGTGTGTTTATACTACAGCTACAGATTTGTGGGAGATTTAGGCTTTTAAAAGTTGCTAATTTTATCAATAGCTTTTTAGAAAGTAATTTAATGACAAACATCCATGTTATTTCATAAAATGTTATTCTTTCATAAAATGATTCTGGGGAAGACAGGGTCTCTATTTTTTTAAAATAGATATTAGCTAACTAACTGTAGTCTACGGAGTTACCTTTTACTTGATTGGTAGCTTTGCATGGTGCACAGTTTACTGGATGCTCTTCTGTTTAATTTTAAAAAAATTGTTGACTTGGTGCCAGTCAGAGGCCTGAATAAACTTTGAAGCTGGGGGGTTGCATGATATGGAAAGCTTCCAGCAGACCTGTCTCAGCTAAGATAGTAGGAGTCCAGGACTTGCACATCCTCATACTTCTTTTGCCCTCTCCCCAAAGACATGGAGATGACATTGCTGTGGTAACTTTTCTAAGCTGAATTTGAACATCCTTCTACCAAACTGGACTTCATAAAATCCAAATTGAAGTTGATACTATCTCATTCCTTGTGGCGGGGGGGGGAGGAAATCAACATGTACTCAGAATTGGGTGAGCAGTTTTAACTGCTGACCCCAAAAAACTCCTCAGAGAACTTAGTTTTCTGGCACTTTCAGTCCTTTGGCCACTTCTGGATTCCTTACTTCTGTGAACAGTTCCTAACTAGGAATTGGCTTGCTGCTTCTTGTGTCTTGTTTGTGTTAGGAAAGTGATTGGCAGAAGGCAGTGGATGACATTTGAAGGCTGAAATGCACAAGTGGTTTATTTCTGCTCTTCATTTTATAGTTAGCTATGCCCTATTTTTTAATATAGGACATGTGCTTTGCTAAATTAGGACAACTATTTCATTAAGGAGCAGAGATGTTCAAAAGCTGAGAAACAGGTGGTGGGCTCCCTGTAAAATCTGTTCCTTCTTGATGAGAAGAAGAAATATGCAACACTTTCTATGTGTATAGATGCGCAGCTTGTGATGGGATAGATGAGTGCCAGGACTTTATTATTCAAGTACCATTTAGGTTGAGAACTCATAATGTTATAGCTGACCTTGAGGGAAAAAAGCTCTTAGTTCTGACTGATCATAGCCCACGTTTTAGTTCCAAATGTACTTGTATGCCTTCTATCACCAATATGGCATTGAGGATAGGTTTATGTGAGACTCTCCTTAAAGGAGTTGAAACATAAAGGAGGTGTTACCATCTTGATGTTGTGCTTGAGTTGGCTGTGTCCAAACAGGTATTTAAGGTAAAGGTTACAACTCTGTGTCAGTATCCAAACTCAACGAAAGTAATCTTTTGGCAAAATAGGTCTCCTCACCCTATACACTTTTTTGACCTCTGCCTTAAGTAAACAGGGGAAAATTGTTGTCTTTTGGGGATTTTTTTCACCCTTGAAGTCAAGTGAACAACAGGAAGCTCTTTTTCATGCCCATGTTTTGAATCAGGAAATTCCTGTCTGCAATACGTAAATTTGTCAAATCAACATCTGAAATCATGTGGCTTTCTTTCTCAAGGACTTGTGTACGAATGTGTATAATAGCTGCAGCAGTGCTATACTAAAGTCTTTTCAAGCAGCATTAGTTGGAGGGAGGTCTTTTAATACTTTTGGTGAATCTATTTTAAAAATTATTTTCCTCACTTTCCTTCTTTGTTCCTGTAAAAAGAAAACCAAATGAAATTTGCAGATGCTATTATAAAAGGAGCAGTTATGAGGTTGGTGTGTTTTGGTTTTTTTTTGTTTGTTTTCGTTAAGAAAGAAAGAGGACTCCAAACACTGGCATAACATCAATGGTAGTTAACTAGGAAGAACCTCTTTTGATCAAGAGTCACACAACCTTCTTTCACAGTAAAAATAGAATTGTAACAAGTTTTGTTGTCACATGACGAGTAGTCTTGTCAGTTCATGGGGAGTCCAGACTTCTATTGCTTGTATGACTATATGCATAGTGGAGAAGCATGCCATCTATTTAAAGCTCAGATGCTATTTTATTGCCAGATTGCACAAAATCCTCTTCCTGTGTAAATTGCTGCATGGAGAAAAGAAACTTGGAAATTTTTCTTAAATTGTGTAATAATTACTTAGGGTGAGTCCTTGAGAGATAGTAATGCTGTTGTGGGAACTGATGAAGACAAAGTGCACTTATCTGAGAGTTTCTTATGGTGCTTGTGGATTTTATATTGTTTTGTCTCTGATGCAATGATGGCAGTACTTGACCTTGTTTGTCACTGGAGGGCAAGACAAAAGGGAACAGCTGGTTACCAACAGATGTACTCAACAGATGTTTTTAGAGTTTCTCTGTAGTACCTAGTAAAACATATTTATATTCCAGTTTTTCATTTGCCTTTCCTTTGATACTTTACATGGAAGTTTCTTGTGGCATCAACGTGGAGTCATAGAGTAGTTTGGATTGGAAGGGACCTTTTTAAATGTCATCTAGTTCAATCCCCCTGCAATGAGCTTCAGGTTGCTTACAGTCTCTTCCAGCCTGACCATTTATGTTTCCAGGGATGAGGTATCCACCACCTCACTGTACAACCTATTCCAGTGTTTCACCACCCTCATTGTGAAATAATTTTTCCTTGTATCTGGTCTAAATATTTTAGTTTAAAACTGATGCTACCTGTGCTGTTGCAACAGGCCTACTAGAAAGTCCGTCCCCATCTTATAAGCCCTCTTTAAGTATTGAAAGATTGCAATAAGGAGTCGTCTTCTCCAGGTTGAACAAACCCAACTTTCTCAGCCTGTCCTCATAGATGTGCTCCAGCACCCTGATAATTTTTGTGGTTCTTCTCTGGACTTGCTCCAACAGGTCCATGTCCTTCCTGTGCTATGGTCTCCAGAACTGGACAAAGAACTCCAAGTCTTGCATACCTTTTTATAAAATGAAATTGCGGAAATAATAAGCTATTGCTTAATTATGTGGTGAAAATTGTTGATATACTATTACAACTTGAGCTTTTAGAATTTTTGAAACTTCAGGATAAACTAAGAGGTATAAGAAAAGTCTTGTGGCAGGAGGATTTCAATTCCAGTTAGCCATGCTAGCATTAAGTTGAAGCTAACTGCATGCTCTTCTATGTCAAGAATATCTAGTAGTTTACCTACCTCTTGGCATTCATTTATGACTGTCCTCATTTGCAGCCAACAAGCCTGAAGGTCCTCATCTATTTTTAGCATGGTTTGAGAGCATGGGTGCTCTTACTCCAGATCCTCTAGCTGTGGAGTTTTTATTTTGGTGTACTAGACTGCCAGTGGAGTTTTATGCAGACAGTAATATTACATTACAACATTTTCCAATCAACTTTTGGCTTTATTTTAATGTCTATAGACCCTGAAGTACACAAACCCGAAGACTGGAAATTTCACCTCTGGAGATTTCTAATCCAACCTGCTGCTCAAAATGAAGCCAACTAGAGCAGGTTGCACAGAATATTGCGCCATCAGATTTCTTAGCACCTCCAAAAATGAAGATATTACAGTGTCCCTGAGCAATCTGTTCAAGTGCTCAGTAACCTGCAAGTTTTAAAAGAAAAAGAAGCTTTAATGTTTAAACGGAAATGCATATATATCAATTTTTGACCATTCCCTCTTGTCTGTTCACTGGCTGTCACTGAGAAGATTCTGCCTGCTTTACTCCACTCTTTCTCCAGGTATTTATACACAATGATAAGATTCTTTCCAAGTCCCCTCTTCTCCATAGTAAAGTGTCCTAGCTTTCTAAGTATCTTTCTGCCTGGCAGGTTAGTCAGTTTTCAGTTTTGTCTCACTGTCCACTTAGCTAGTCTCTGCTTTTGTCTGTGAAGATGATATGAAAAACAAAAGTTGGGAAGCCTTGCTGAAGTCGGGATAAACCACTTGTGTACTCCCCTCGTGCCAGTCGTTTCTTTATTGATGTCTGTCAGGCTGGCCAATCATGACTTCCACTTATCCACAAATCCCTGATAATCACTTCCCATCACCTTCTTGGCTTGGAAATGTTTTCCAGAAAGCCCTGTCACTTTTCCTGGGTTGAGGTGAGGCTAACCAACCTGTGGCTCCGTAGACTGTCCTCCAAGCTGTTCTAGGGACAGGGGCATGTTTTGCTTTTGTCCAGTTCTCAGGAACCTCTCCTGATCACCATGACCTTTCTGCAGTAATTGGGGAACCTTGCTGTGATGCTGGCCAGATTCCACAGCCATTACCAGTTCACTCCCTTAGGTCTCATGGATTTGGTTCTGCCCAATTTGGTTAAATGTTCCCTAACTTGATCCTCCTGTACTTCTACTGGTTACTTATGTTTAGAAAAGCTACTACCAGGCTTTCAGAAGCAATAGAGTTCAGCTGTAGCAACTTCTGGCAAGTGTGAAGGCTGTGTTACAGTAGTTGAGTATCTCTAAACAGTACTCTGTAAATTTGTGTCTACAGCTGGTTTGGAGTTTTTCAGCTATAATTTATTTTTACCTTATATTATTAATGCTAAAAGTCTTCATTGTCACTGGATAAACTCACACTTTCTCAATGACTATGCTTTCTCTTGGCAGAGAACAGATAAAATAGAAGAACCCTAAGAGTTTTTGTGGCAGAATCTGGCTCAGTGGTTTCTTGTTGCTGTTTCTGGCAGCAGCAATGATCTATACTTTTCATAAGAACTTCAGTGGAGTTTTGCTTGCTTCAGGAAGAACAGCTAGCCCAGGATGACATTTGTAATCCTTATTCTACTGGTGTAAGGTTTGCTTCTTTCCATGTATTCTAGGGTTGAATCAAAGAGGATTTAAATCCCCCATTTAAGTTATGGAAGATTAATATTCAAGTTTAGAAGAAATGCCAATTGTTTTAAATTTTCTTCCAAAAGCAATCACTACCAGACAACATGGTTAATTTTAATCCTCTAAAGTGCTAGTAGATGCTTCTCAGTTTAGAGTCTTCTATTTAAAACTAAAGTTGTATACAATACAATGGGTTTTGGGTATTGCTGTGTCTGATACTACATGGTGGTTGAATTTGCATTTTGATTTTAGTAACAAAAGGCTGCCTCTAGGGTAATTCACCTGTTAGTGATATCTATTGCTTGAACATTTGTTCTGTATGGGAGAGGGGGATAACTTTCTAGAAAGGTGAAAGGTTAAGTGTTCTGTGGCATCAGAACTATTGCTACAGTGCATAAATTAAAATGTTCCAAGGTAAGATTTTAGGGGCAACTTTTAAAAACTGTTTTTCTTTCCATTTGTATGTATAGACTAGACAGCACAGTCCAGTCTAAAGTTTTCTTTGGCACTCAGTTAGGCATGAGCAGAATATTTTGCTTATGTCTTCATTTCTCTTGGGAAATTACTGCTCTTTACTCCCCTGTGGGTGTACCTTTTGTTGCCCTACATGGTTGTCTTTATGGAAAAACACAAATGCTTGTGGTGAGTATTTATTTCTCTTGCCAGGAACTAGTGGAACAAAGGTGACTATGAGACTTCCGCTCCCTCAAACAATTACTAATTTTTCCTGCTTTAACTCTGGTTTTAAAAGGCTCCATGTGAGACCCTTCTGTATCTGAGAAATAATCCTACTGTGAATTTCCTTACAGTTTATCAAGAGGTTGCACAGAAACTGTGGATAAGGCGAAGGGCTAGTTTCTCTTTTGTTGTCCAGGAATTTAATTGATTCAAATATTGCTTTGATTTAGGTCTTTGATAATGGTGTAATTTGCTTCTCGTCATGAAAGCATGTAGTATGGCAAGTTGTATTTGTCTTTGCAAGAGCTGAACTGTGATGAGCGTCCAGCATCTTTAAAATGGAACGTGTTTCCATAGTGTGTGTCAGGTTATGAAGTGGTAGCTAACAACCTTATCACTTATCTTTTTTTGAGCACAGGATCTGGCAGCAGAAGTAGGACGCAGTGGATCCTTTCTGGGTTTCCTGCCTTCATTTTGCCAGGCCTCATTTTCTATAGAAAACAAATTCTTGCCTGTCTGTGGATAAGATGTCCTCCTGCCCTTTGCCTTGCCATGTCTGTCACTGAAGTGTAGGGTTTCTTCATTAAGTCTTTACATGAGCAAAAACATTCCTAGAAAGTGAAGTTTAGCTTCCCCAGGATTAGAGTCTAAACCAGAACAAGTCTAGTCAGACACAGGAGCCTTTCATGCAGCAGTTGGCTGTCAGTGGCAGTGTGGTTTGTGCCTTTTAAGCACCAATTAATCCTACCCATATTTTCCTCAGTTTTCTTCCTAATTGAGGTATTGGCACTTGACTGAAAACAATATGGTAGGTAGGACACAGAGATGGGGCTTTTTGTTAATTGAGTCATATTGATAACAGCCTTATTGCTAATGCTAGCCATCCATGGTTTTGAGAAAATATAAGACAAGTTGTGAAGGATTCTGTTGATTCAGGGCGTATTTTCAAGCTAAGGTCAAGTCTCTAACTATGCTCTTGGGAGAAGAATGATTATCACATAATCTTGCTTTAACCCTGTAGATGCCAGCTAATGAGTGTGAAGTGTGAACAAAATCCCTGTAAAATTAGTAGAACTCACATAAAACTTTCCTTTCTGTAGACTTGACCACAGATGGTTTCAGGAAAAAAAAACAACAAAAGCAACCCAGTATAAACTCCATTACATATTCTAGAGTCTTGAGTCTTACAGCTTTGAAAGTACAAAGAGGTGGAGCTAGCTGCAGTGTAAAGATGTGTGTTTTTTCCTGAACCCTACAAGAGATGTCCATCAGGTACCCAGCAGAAGCTTTGCTTAAGGTAAAAAAAATGAATTAATTCTCTAGGGCTAATAAGTTAATCTGCATCACTAGTGAGTCATCTGGTGAACCAGATGTTCCTAGTTTTTAGATGGTAGAAAATGGTGGAGGAATAGTCAATTGCATGAAGTGTTCTCTGCAATTCTCTTCTACAGCAATATCAACATTTAGTTTACTTCAGTTTTGAGAAAAGAAACTTATCTTGTGGTGTAGCTGAGCCTCTTTCTATTGGAACAAGAACTACTGCTTTTTAAAAAGGGATTTTTGATGAGGACTTAATATTTTTAAAAATACTCCTTCATGATGAAGCCATGAAAAGTTTAAAAAAAAAAATAAATCTTAATATACTAATTCTTGCATGTTGGCTTTGCATGTGTCTAGTTACACCTGGACTGCACGACTGCACACAAGTAATACAGCTTTGCAGAAATAAAAAATGTATGTTGAGAAGAGAATTACCTGAACAACAAAATTCTTCAGGCAACTGGCCTTAATTTTAATTTCTGTACATATATTTGAGATGTTGTATATTCATACTACATGGTGTTAATACTTTGACCTTTCTGTTTACCTGTGTGGTGTATCTTTAAAAAAAAAAAAAGGTATCCACAACTTTCTTTGAGCCTCTAATTCTTCTGTGTATATGTGCTAGGTTAATGGAATTTCTAGTCTTAAACTCTAGAATTCCAATAAGGATCCTCAAAGAGGTTTTCAGTCTAGTTCTAGTGAAATGGCTTTGAAGAGCTAAGGCTAAGAATATGATTTTCAGTGTTGTGTGACCAACACACAGATTTTTGTGATCTAAAAAGGATGGCTTATTTCTGAAATATTTCATTTGAGGAATTGAGCTGTCGTTTTGTTACTCTTTTAAATTTAAAATGCAATATTCAGGTAAGGACAATGTACTGTTGTGCTTTTAGAAAAAGACGCAAGAAAACAAGCACAAGTAATGCAAGAGTGAAATGTGTTTAAGGAGATTGGAAACCAGACCACTGTACTTTCCTTGAGACTGTCTAGCCACATTAGTTATATAGGAAGGTCATTAAATTCTGGCTATCTTATGAAATGCATCAGCTGAGCCCCGATACTTCTCGTTGCCAGAAGACCAGAAAACAACTCACTGTATTTTTTATAAACAATTTACCATAACAGTAATGCTTTGTGTCAATATCTAATCTATATATCTATATCTATTGTGTCAATATCTATCTAGTGCATTGAATTGACCCAGTGAAATGTGGCAACCCTACCTTTCAGTAGGGCTATGCCCTTTGAAAAGCTGGTGAGTTAACATTCCTTTTTTTTAATGTAAAGTATTCTTAGTTTGCTGCTTGCCAGCTGCAATAAGCTGGCTATTCCACTACGATTTTTTGGTAGAATGTTCTGTGGGGGAGGAGACAGGGATGCTGCATCTGAACAGTGGCAGAATAATTCCTGTAAAGTGGAGCTGGGCAGTCACAGCTTTGATGAACTTTAACAGATTTGTTGCTGTCTTCTGTTTACTAAAGGACTGACTTGATCTTTCTCTTGTGCAATGGGTAAAAAGATGCACAGTAGCTTAATGTTATCTTTCCTGTTTGACAGTAGTCCAAGGCATCTCAAGGGCCTGGCATATCAGGTGCTCCTTTAGTTCTTGCCAACAAAGTTGGAAAGAGTATCACTGTTGCTTTTTTTTTTTTCTTGAAGATTGACTCTTTACACTAGACATAAGAAAGCTTCTGTGCAGAGATTGCATCAATTGTGAAGAGTAAATGGAAAACTCTCCCTATCTGATGATTTGTCATTGCTTTGCCACTTAAACAAGGATTTATTCTGAAGGGTAATGGATATATGATTTGGTAGTACTGTGTGGATAGATAACACCATTTAGACTAGTGGCACAAACATTTTCAAAGGTATTTTAAAGAGAGTTTGCCTCTTGAGTTACTTCTTGTGCTGTCTTGCTGTGTGAACTACTGTGATGCTCTGTGACCATTCTGGAAATTAAAGCTAGGTAAGAAAGATGTTACCTTTTTTCCAGGTAGGGCTTTGAATGTTTGAATAAACTTAGAACTGGTAGGAAATCCATCCTGAGTCTGCCAAAGGAATTTGTTTGTTATTTTGGGTGAAATCTGGTATTTCCCCTTCAAGAGCTGCCTCTCAAATTTCTCTACAGCAGAAAGCAAACTCTGGTCTAAGATTAGTCTGGATTCACCTTAATGTGTTCTGAGAGATGAACATCAGTTGTTTCTGATTCTCTGATCCTTAGATCCTTACGGTCAGTAAATCCAGTTTCCTGCTACCCTCTTGTAAAATCCAGCAACAGTTCCCTGTAGTTCAGTAAGTGTATGTAAAGCCTTGGGTATGTTCCCATGTGCAGATGGTTGGTTGGTAGCAACAGCTGCTTAACTCTGTGCAGCTCAGGTAGTGCTTCTTTTGGCATTGGTGTCATTCAGAGTGGCCAGAAGTTTTTAACATCCTGAAGACTTTTCTGTTACACCTCCTAATCACTTTTGAGTAAATTATGAAGTGGCTAAGAGGTTATCCTTCCTTTGCTTAATGGCATGGCTGTCCCTTGAGTATTTCTCTTCCGCTGCATGGTTTTGAGGAGAAGTATGAGAGAGTGGGCACTGCAAGCACTTGTGTTGTTTTGAAAATGCTTCTTGGGATCCAGACAAAAAGTAATGTCTGGAATATTTCAGTTTATTGTCTATGAGACACAGGAAACGGGAAAGGCCAACTAAATTATAGCAGCCAGCAAACTTCTCTGAAGCAAAGGAAAATTTAGGAGTGACAGAACTGGGCCTTGCTGCCCACTGGGTCTGTGATGCACATTCCTCATAAATCTAGTGACAGAACTGGATTGAGGCTCCTTCATTTTAGAACAGCAGAGAGGAAATTAAATTAGAGCTTCAGAGCCAGTTTATCAACTAGAAAAGGGACACAAACATTTACTTCTCTCCCCCCAAATCTCCATAACCTGTAGGTGAGTTCTCAAGAAGGTACCAGAGCTGCAGGAAGACTTGGAGGCAGAATTTTCTTCCACGTTCACAATAATGGTCATTATTTTCTTTTGCTAGTTAGAGTTGCAGATTGACTCGATCTTCTCGAGTGTGGCCCGGCTAGCTCAGTGATGAGGTTTCTCTTCACTCGAGTTTCGAGCCAGCATATGTTTGTGGGGTTCACTGATTTTCTTCAAGAATCCAAGTCTATAGAGCGAGTAAAGAAATCAGGGGGGGACTCTCTCTCTCTGGTTTGCATTCCACAGTTTATTTCTGTGAAGGGGAAACCAAAGGATGAGAGACCAAGGATTTGGGGTTTGGGGGGGTCTCTTTTAACAGGGTTTCTCGGAGGGAGGGAACATCAGAGAGGGAACCAATTATTTTTCTCAGTTAGTACATCTTGCAAACTTTCTACAAATCAAGGTTACACACGCCAAGATAAAAAATAACAGACACTAACTTCTTCAAATGCCCACAAAGGTGTGGGAGTATTCTATACAGAGGGGCAGAGGGGGAGAGAGGGGGGGCTTGGTTTCCTGGCAACACAGGGGGGAAAGAAAGGGAAGGCAAGGTAAGCATGCCCTCTCAGCTTCCGTAGTTTAGAGGCATTCTGGGACAGGAAAAAGTTACAAACTTCCGTGTAGGAAAGAAGAGTTCTCTTCTCCCAACCCCGTGCTTTCCTGGGCTAAAGAAACTTCAAGCAGCTGGAAATGCCAGCGGGGTCCTCTCTTTACTCTACCCGGCCTCTCGCCGTGGGGCTGAGGAGAGAAACTTCAGTAACCATGGTAACTTGACGCCAGGTAAACAGGAGAAAGAGAAGCTGGGGGGGAATCACAACTAAAAGATGGGAAAAGATACATTTCAGGCTATCAACTACAACAGCAGATGAAAGTGGATGATGCTAAGGACAGATATTCTAAGTGAGGAAATTGCTGTAAAATACTAGAAAATCCTGTACTGAGTCAAATGGGAATCTGAAGTCTTGGCAAAAGTTCTCCTATGTTGCTATAAAGATAAGTGGCCTACTGAGTTTGCAAGTCCTCTCACCTCAAGGCAAAGATGTTTGCATTTTCAGTCTTTGGTCTTCTTGTAGCCTAAGCTGTCCCATTTTTAGGTTAAACACATCTGTGAAAAAAAACCAAAACAACCAAATCTGGGCATTTGGCCATAGTAAACAAACTAGAATTGCTGTTTCTTTGAATGTTTAATGACAACAAGATAAATTGTACTTTAAAGATAAAAAGGTAAAAGTACTTTATGCCTCATTCATAGCAAAGTACTGTCCTTTATCTTAAAATGTTGTTCGCACATGTGTAATGTACAAATGTTATTTAGACTTGAACATCTTTATTTTTGGTCACTTAAATGGTGATTGATTCCTTGGGATTCATTGTCATGCTTTCTGCTAACCCAAGACCTATCCTTGACCTGTGAGAGTGTGCTTCTGTGGGACTTCTTGCCTTCCTCTGTAACATGACATCTGAGGGTTTGTCCTTCAGAGCAGTACTTTTTTGCGTGGGTTCTCATCGCAAAGGGACTCTTCATGTTGTGCTGTTGCATTTATGTCATGGAGTTAAATCCTAATGCTTTGCTTTTATCCTAAGAAATGTTGTGCATTGTTTGAGTAGGTGATGATCATCTCTCCGGGCTTACAACCCAGGGTATGCACAGTATTTCTGTGTGTCCCCCATGATTTAAATTAAAATCTCTATGGCAGTTGTCAGCAGTGGCCGAAGTAGGAATTGGAAGAAAAGGGTTGTATGGGGAAGATTGCTTTCTCTAAAGACGCCCCTTGGAGTACCTTTGCATAGAGCCTAAAATACATGAACTGGCTGAAATGAGATCCCTGTAGCCTGGTGTCCTGTCCTTTGCAGTGACCCTTCATGTCTTATGAACAAAGAACAGTTTAATGGAGTCATGTGAAGAGTCAACAGACAGAACCTGTAAGATAGAATTGTATATTCTAGAAGTGAACTGGTATCTGAAGAACAAGATCTAAGTGGGTGCTCTTTTCTTGTTAGGTCTTCACTGCTCCGTTTTGGAAATACTACAATTCTCTTGACTACAGGAGCCAGTAGAAGTGAAAAGCTGCAGGCATGTTTTATGAAATCTTGCAAATTGTGATCATTCATCACTATAGTTTAGCTAAAAACATTTGTTTCTGACACCTTGTGGTTGAGCCTTGGAGCAGCAGCAACATGAGAAGTTTCGTTAGAGAGATTGGATCTATTTTTTCCTTGCTGTTTAGTCACAGAATGACCTGGGTTGGAAGAGATCTTAAAGATCATCTAGTTCCAACCCCACTGCCATGGACAGGGATACCTTTCACTAGACCAGCTTGCTCACAGCTCCATCCAACCTGTCCTTGAACACTTACAGGAACAGGGCATCTGCAGCTCTTCTGGGCAGCCACACCACCCACACAAGAAAGAATTTCTTCCTAGTATCTAACCTAAACTTACTCAGTCTGAAATCATTCACCCTTGTCCTTTTACTACATGCCTAAAAATCCCTCTCCTTCTTTCTTGGGGGCTCTCTTTAGCTACTGAAAGGCCACACCTAGATCACCCCAAAGCCTTCTCTTTTCCAGTCTCAAGAAACCCTATTGTCTTAGCCTTTTGATTTGATGTGTGTACGGTTAGATAGATAAAGCTACTTTTCTCACCCTGTTCCAGTAGTGCAGCCTTGCTGAGTGACAATGTATTAACCTACTTGTGTGATCTACTCCTCTCATAATAACAAAATTAATTGAAGCTCCATGAATTTGCAATGAACTATGAAGGAAAGCCATTCTAGGCTTTTGCAAATGGAGTTTTGTTGCATATATAGTACACCTCTAACTATTGGCTTTATGGACCATAAGAAATAAAGCTGCATTTTTCCAAGCTTTTTATTTTTCCTGCATAAGCATTTTTATTGTTCATCTGTTTTCAGTAGCTCTCAATAAGGGATGGGTTTTATAAACATTTTTACAGTAAAAGCTTTGAAGCATATTTTTTTTTTAATTTGTCTTACCCTGAAATAGCATTTTCTGAAATACTTCTATCACACTGTAGTGTAGCTCCACGCCCTGACTTGGACTTGGTGGGTCCAACTGGGGCAACTCTCACTGAGAATGACTGTGAGCCTAAGCATCTGCATGTAGAAGGTATCCTTGTTCTTCTGGAAGTCTCTATTTCAGAACAATGGGACTACCTTTTAAACTGAGGGTAAACCTAGAGTGAAAGACAATCTCTCTGCTGGGTATAGCTTTAAGCTCCCTTAGTTTTAGTTGGTTTATACAGAGGAAAAGGGCATTTTCAAATTTAGTCTGTTCCCTCAGATCAGGTAAGGTACCATTGGAGAATGCAGTTGTTGCTTGTATAATTGTCTAAACTGGGATCCTCATCCATGTAGAAGTTTTGCACAGGAAGAAATTCCATTGCTAATGGACACTGTTTCTTCAGCAAATTTCTAATGTTGGCCTGGTCTGTGAATTTCAAATAACTTGTGCAGAATTCCTTTATGGACTTGAAGCCATTCCCGGGGTTTAAAAAAAGAATAGAATTGTGGTGTCTGTTTCCTCCTTGGTGAGGATAGAAGACGGGCAAATGGACACATTTACTGTCTGTGATTATTGGCAGAATCCTGCAGAAAGCAGATTTTCTAGCTTGACAACAGCTGTGACTCAAAGCTGCCTAACTTGCTTGTCTCTGTTTGTAATTATCTAATCCTGCTTAGGCTTTCTTTTCCTGAATACTGGTTGTGAGCATTCCTAAATACTGCATGGGGAGCATTTCCTACACTAGAGGACTAATACAGACTAAGGGCCTTTCCCATCACAAGGTAGGATGCTCCAAGTCTAAACAAATATCTATCTGGTATTAATGGCTTCATTTCTTCTGACTTGTTCTTTAGGTCATATTTCTCTTTAGGCCTAATGAGGACTGTTGCTGTCTTCTGGTCTATGTTCTTAAAAGAAGAATGCTAAATACTCTAAATATTTTAGTTACTTTACTGAAAGCTGAATACTGTCAGCATCTGCTGCTCTTTCTCAAGAAGAATTCTTGTTGCCAGCCCGTTTGTTCATGTTTTGTGTCTCCTGGCGTTAACAGCTTCTGGTGGCTGGATGTCTGATACCTGCAGGCATGTCAACGTGGCTCTGCTTCCCATGTCAGGGAATCTGCTTAATGCTCTGGCTTAAATGGAGCAGCTTCGACCTGGAAACACCGACTGTTCATCTTGAATAGGCAAACCGCTCTAAAGGTGATTCAAATGGGGGGAAACCTACTTCAGGGAAACTTGTTCAGCGTAAGCAGAGAGGAAACTTAGGCCTGAGAAGTTTTTCATCTACATGCAATGAATTTAAGGTATACTATTGATTTTGTAATTCTGGAAATACAGAAGCAATCCAACTTCTTAATTAAATGTCATGTCTTTATTAAAAGCTAAAGTACTTGCATGACTTACCAGTCACTGATTGATTCATATATAAAATAAAGTTTTAATAAAAGCTGTTACGAGAATTGTCAGGGTTAGTTCCAAAAGGTAATAGTAAGATGTGGTTCTCGCTTCATCTATAAATCCAAAATTAAGAAACAATTAGAGGAGTGACTGAGGTCACTTCGTTTGTTCAGTCCTGGAGGAGGCTGAGGGGCGATCTTGCTGCTGTCTACAGCATCCTCGTGGGGGGAAGAGGAGGGGCAGACACTGATCTCTTCTGTGTGGTGACAGTGACAGGACCTGAGGGGATGATTTGAAGCTGTGTCAGAGGAGGTTTAGGCTGGGTATTAGGAAAGGGCTCTTCACCCAGAGGGTACTTGGGCACTGGAACAGGCTCGCCAAGGAAGCGTTCACAGCATCTTGACAGATTCAAGAAGCATTTGGACAATAGTCAAGCACATGGTGTGATTCTTGGTAGGTCTTGAGTCCCTTTCAACCTAGGATATTCTGTGATTCTAAGGAACGTGGAAAATGATGGCCTAAAGTAGATGTAGCAGTGTGGTTAGGTCTTCAGAAGTTTTTCCAAGCAGGCATTCAGACTTCTTGCCATGAGAAAAAACAAGGTAAATATTTTGCTAGTTTTAAAAGTAAAACATTTAATATTTTTGGATTTGTTTTCTGCTTAGTTATGGCTTCTTTTAGAGGGTCCATGCTTGGAGGCTTGCTTTTGTTATGAGCTTTCTGTTTCTGTTGATACTCTTGTCCAAATCATCTATAGCAGGCACAGGACCCAGAAGCTTAAGCAGTCTTTCTAGGCATTTTAAGACTTCTGCTATTCAAGTTGACAGCAGTCTGTGTCAAGTCCTGATAGTAATTTGTTGTCATTCCTAGAGATTTGTTTATTTAGTTGTGCAACTGACCAACACATCAAATGTTATCTAGTTATCATGGCTGCCTCTTTTTGTAATATGGTTTTGCCTCAAGGTGGCCAGGAAGGCCAATGGCACCCTGGCCTGTGTCATCAATAGAGTGACCTTGAATCCTGTGTCAAATTTTGGGTCCCTCACAACAAGAAGGACATTGGGGTGTTGGGGAGGGTCCAGAGAATGGAAACAGAGCTGTTGAAAGGCCTGGAGCACAAGTTTTATGAGGAATAGCTGAGGGAGCTGGGGTCTTTTAGTCTCAAGAAAAGGAGGCTCAGGGGGGACCTTACCGCTCTCTACAACTGCCTGAAAGGAGGGTGGAGGAAGGTGAGTGTGGGTCTCCTCTCCTGGGTAACAAGTGATAGGATGAGAGCAACTTACCTCAAGTTGTAGCAGGGGAGATTTAGATTGGATATTAGGCAAAATTTCTTCACAGAATTGTCAAGCCCTGGAATAGGCTACCCAGGAAAGTGGTTGAGTCTCCATCCCTAGAGGTATTTAAAAAATGTGTGGATGTCTCACCTGGGAATATGGTTTAGTGCTAGGCTTGGCAGTGTTAGGTTCATGGTTGGAGCTGATAATCTTAAAGGTCTTTTCCAATCTAAATGATTATATGATTCTGTGGTGGTATGGATAACTGCATGGACCCCAGTATTTACAAATAAGAGCTGCATCTTAGGAGTGTGTTTTTCTAGAGGCAGTCAGAACAGTTACAGGGAATACTTAGCATTAATTGTAACAGTTTTCATTTCTATGAGGGTGTCCTTGGGTAGCTTTTAATGCAAAGAGTGTTTCTGGGCTCCTAAGGATATGTAGACTGTAAAGCGTTGGTAAAACTAAATCTTGCAATAATCTGTGGATAGTAACCCAATTAAAAAGGTCTGTTTAAAAGATGCTGTCCTTTAAAGAAACCATTAAATCTTTGAAATGGAAGAAATATAAGCATATATATTCTTAATTGGCGTTAGAATGCAGACAGTCATTGTGACTGGTTCTGAGTGGGTTTGTAATCCAGCTGGAGAACATTTGACATTAAGCATACTGTAACCTATTGTGAAGTCAGATTGTAGTTAGAACTTTTCATGGTTCTTGAAGAATTCTGATTCAGCTGTAAGTAAAAATCAAAAGATTTTATCTGGTAGCCAAACAATGCAGATGATTCATCAGAGCATACATAGTTAAATAATTTTTTGATGGAAGGAGATTGAGAGGAGGAACTTTCTGAGATAAGATCTGCCACCTCTGCCTTGCTGGCCCTGAGTGGTGCAGGGTTTTTTTTAGCAAGAGTGGTTCTCTGTTCAATTCGGGTGTTTCCTGTCTTGCCTGACACAGTACTTCTCTATACTATGGACACTGCTATGTGTAGGAGGTTAGCAGTGGTCTTCGGTGGAAACACTTTCCAGAAGCCTCATCTAAAATGTGGTGTACAGAAACAAGTGTTTGCTGAAGGTCATTAGGACACTCTTTGCCTCTTGCTTAGGTAGAATAGAAATTACTGGCCTGATGACCCAGGAATATATTAATTGTGACAGGAGTAATTGCATTCATAATACATACCAGTTTCCAAGGTGTCCAGTTCAGCTGTGTTTTGAAATCATTACAGTCATATTAATTTTGGCAGCCTGGAGATAGTAGGATTTTTGTGGGTAACTTTAGCATATACTTGTTAAAAATGTCTGTTCAGAGTTAAAATGACTACAAATACAAAAACTTAAAATGTGGTGTCACGTCAGATTAAACTTGAAGTTTAATGTTTGCTTCCATGTTTTAGAAAAATAACTCCTTGGCTTGACAACAACTCATGCTGCAGATATTGTGTACAATACAGAAATTTTTAAATGCTTCTGAATTCCCATAAATTTTTGTTTGAGCATGCAGTGTACTTGACAGTCCAACCTCACATCTTCCCTGTAAGGTGCTTTGGAAACTGCTCAATTTAATGGGTTCTTTTGGCCAAGCATACAAACTTTTTGATATATTTGGGGCACTACAGGGCTTGTATACTATGATCAGGTATTTATAAAAATGTGGGTTAGCCTTAAAGCAAGTAGCTTGAATTTCATAGCATGTCAATTATTTTAGCTGCAGGTGTTATTCTTATTATTGGCTTGTGTGTTTTCCTTTAATTATTGGGATCTGTTTGGAGGGTTTTTTTGTGTGTGGGTTATTTTTTATTTTTTTTGGGTGCTTAGCTTTCAATTTTTACATGTGCAAGTATAAAAGTTAGTTGACTAATTTAGAAATTTAAGTCAAATTTATGGAGTTGGGCAATAAATCAGCCTTATGAGTCTTCACTTTACCTTGTGCTCTTGGTCTTGGTGGCAACTGTTCTATTTTTTTTTTTTAATAAAATTTTAAAGGAGAAGAAACTTTTGAAAATGGATTTGTCATGTGTTTGGTGTCTTACTTTTCTTCCCAAATACTGTCAAAAAAAGTTTAACGTTTGATAGTTCACAGATAGGAGGCTGTAAGATTTTGTGATGCTTGTGGTAATAGTTGTCATTGAGCATGATGCTACTAGGTTAGGTTTTCAAATTTTCTCAAGCTGAATTTTAGTTTAAAACTATCAAAGCCCAAGCATACATCAGTTTTAGTTCCTAATAAAAAGCAACTCTGCCTTGTGTTGATTGTTTTCATGCTTCAGAAAGCAAGTGCTTCTTCCAAAGGTCAGTGTCTTCTACTGGGCAGTACCTGTAGGCTCACTGCAGCTCTTGGCTGCCTCACCTCCTTTTCCCCTACTGCCAGTAGTCCTGGCAAAACCTGTCTTCTGAAATGAGATGTCTTTAGGTGAACAAAACCTTGGTTGATGTGAAGAGCACACAGTAAGGTGTTTTCAAGAGGGAATTGCAACAATGGTGATGTTACTGGTATTGTTCCCTAAGAGACCTTTTGTCTAACGTTTTCATTATTGCCTTTGAACTAGATGAGCCAGCAATGTGTGTAAGGACAGGAAACATCCTTACTGCAAAAGGACCATAACAGAATATGTTGACAGAACTTTGTGAGATGCTAAAAACAAAAATTACATGAGCTCACTGGTGCAAAATACTGAATAGTGCAGGGAGGAGACCATAATAGTAAAACTTTTATTAGGCATCTCATTGATTTGAGGCAGCTGAGGAGAAGGGATCAAGAGTCTGTTGCTAAACTGACCATGCATTGTCATGGTCATGACCTGAGAGACAGAGGGAAAGTCTACATCAGGGAAAGTATTTTCAATGAAAGGATCTGCGTAAAAGATCCTATTTAGAGGGC
This sequence comes from Pseudopodoces humilis, assembly GCF_049639895.1. Classification (NCBI taxonomy): domain Eukaryota; kingdom Metazoa; phylum Chordata; class Aves; order Passeriformes; family Paridae; genus Pseudopodoces; species Pseudopodoces humilis. The sequence continues at coordinate 74,907,714 of NC_142200.1, forward strand.
CTGAATGGCAATATTGATCTAAGCCAGAACATGTGCAGGAAATTGCTAGTAGAGTGCTTGAAGAAATTGGGAATGATATCTTGCATGCTAGACTACCTTTGAGATTGTTGCGTTCAGGACTGTGAAACTAGGAATGGGTCTTGTTTCCCAGAGGTAGAAAAGATGTTCTGGGTGGATGTGCTTACTACATGCTTCTGGGGAGTCATCCTTGGTTCCTCTTCAACTGTTCAGACCATTATAAATCCCTGAGAGGTTAAAAAAAAAAAAATAAAAACTACTGTAACTAGAAGGTAGAGTGCTTGATCCCAGGAATGTTGTTTTAAAGTTATCTTTTGGACCTGGCAGCAGAGGAAGGGATCTTATTTTAAATCAGGAGTTCTTCAGACTGTTAAAATGGCCCTGGCCTTTTCTCTGTAACATGAAGAAAAAGTTACTTTCTAGGTAAAAATAACTAAAAAATGCTGACCATCATGCTTGCTATTTCTTTATCTTCCTGTTGGGCCTTATGTTTCTAAGTGTCTGGGGAAATATGGTGGCACGGCTACTCTCTGGACCTTTCTTCATGGGAGAAAGCCATTAGGAAGAGCCCAAATCATCTTTTCCTAATATTGGCTATACAGCCTTTTATGTGCCTGAATTCAGTCTACTATGGTTTTCAATGTTCTTGGAAAATGTGAGTGGTTTTCATACTCCTGGGTGTAGACCACCCCATTTAGCCTGATTTTAGGCATCTGGTGATGTGAAATGTTGTACTCCTGGTAGATTGGGACTGCTTACAGAGTAGGCACTGGGCCATAGGGGAAGTGCTGCTATGGAGCACATCATCAGGCCTCTGTGTCTCTTTGTCTGCTCTGCTGTGAGCTTTGCTTCAGAAAACGGCTGTTTAATTAAATGCCAGGACTCTTGCCAAATTCCAGCATGATGTAATTAAAACATTCCCCACAGGCAAGCTCTGACCCGGCATTCAGTGTGGATCAGAAACCTGATGCACCCTGGGGATCACGCTCTCCAAAAGGTATTCTTCTAGTTTGAACAGAGACCAAAAGGGCATGAACAGATGGGGAGCAAACAAGTTCATCTGCAGAACTGTAAGGTTTTCAGTGAGCTGCATCTTTTCCTCCTGCCTGTGCAGAAGTAGCAAGTAGCCACTTTCAAGCACAGCTCAGTCATCCATCAGGTACTGATACTTGTGTGGGTTTTTACAGTGTTGTGAAAGTTTGTCTACTTCAGTACAGTGTATCAGAGCAGACTTGTTGGATGAAGAGTGACATGACCACCTACTTCATCTGCTGATTTTTACAGCTTTTTAAAAAGAATAAATAATCTGTGGAAGATCGTGTGTGTCGTGACCCTGCATTCCGTTGCAGGGATCCTGTTATATGTCACTTGGCAGTTTGTTTTACCCACTGTGGTGGGTACTTGATCAGCTTGCAGAGTTTTTATTCTCAGCTGTTCTTTTCAGTGAAAATTAGAAGATTAACTGCTTGCTCTTGCCAGGAACAGGAGAAATAGCTTTCCTTGCAGTTTTCCAGAATTGAAATGTTGGTTGTTCCTGCTGCTGGACTGCAGCAATAGAATAAAATTCCAGTCCTCCAGAACTTATCTTCTTTGTTGAAAGAGTCAGATGGATAAAGAAAAGCAGATTTGAGGAAACAACTAGTATTTAATACTAGTTGTCTTGATAGATATTTGCCTACCTACCAGTAGACCACTTAAATCATGGAGAGCTTCATCTGAGAGACTGAAAGGGGGCAGTATACTTAAAGAGCTTTAATGAGCTTGAAGAGAACCTTGGGAAAGTGCTTGCAGATGTTGCTAGGTAGTAGATGGGATGGAAGGCTGTGAAAGAGGAGATATTTGGCTGTTTTGTTTTCAGTTAGCAGGACAGGATATGGTAAATAGTGAATAAATATCAAGCCAATGGTACCTCCCTTATGGCAGGTACTGCCTGTGGGTAGTTTTCATTGTCTTGATTTTTAAAGAGAGCAGTGCACAAAATCCAAGTTCTTGCCTTAAGGTGTTGTGTATCAGTGATGCCTGTTTTGGAAAGGGTGACTGGGAAAGTGCTTAAAAAAGGTTATTCTGCACAGTTGCAAACTAGTGGAGTGGGATAATGACAACCGAGGCTGTGATTTATCCCTTTGATATAGCGATAGTCTTGTGTAGTGAAAGGTCACCATGGGGACAGATCCACCTTTTTGTTTCCTCAAAGAAAAAAGAACCTTTTCAAACAGGTATTTACTAATGGTTGTTACACACTTTTAAGGTAATAGAAAATAAAAAGGGTGTGATAGTAGTCCTTTTTGAGAGGTGTGCTTTTCTTCAGAGTCAGATGTGATAACTGTGCCAAAAAGGCATCTGCTGTTGGGCATTGACAGCCCAAGCTGTCAATCTCCGAGCTTGGAGATGATCTTTCTGTCTGACTTAGAACAGTGGACACATGCTTAGTATCCATCTCTTCCTTTGTGTGCCAAAACCACTTTGGCAAATATTTTTCTATAGTTATGTATATTTTAAAATGCTTTGGATATAAGATTCAAAATGCATTTTGTTATTTGTGAGTGGACTGACTTAGTAAAGATATTTGTTATTAATAGATGCCTCTGTCTACAGCTTCAGATTTTGTAGTGATGCTTTCTGAAGCTGGGTTTCAGCTCAAATAAGTGTTTTTTACTGCAAAGAAAAGTGTGCTGTATTGCAAAGGAAAAACGCAGATCACTGCAGATCAAGAAGTAACCATTGAGAAAGCTTGCCTTGAGGTGTTTGCTGACATCTGAAATCCAGAATATGAATTTCAAAGTAGTAGTAATACTGGTGCACTTGTTGCATTGTACAACTTGGATTTCTGAAATTATCTTAAAAATGGACACACTCTTGCATTTCTCAGTGTGTCAGAATTAGTTTCAGTATGTTGTTTTAGTTTTGGAGAACTTGATTTGGTTTCAGTATTAATTAACAAAAATTCCCTGAAATGTTGAATTACTTTTGCATTTCAATTACATTTTGCACTATGTACTAATGAACTGGTAGAAGAGTATCTCAACCTTCTGAAGGCCCTTTCTCTGTTAGAACAATGATTTAGCTCACAGACTTTACCCTGAATAGCATAGTGGAGAATGAGATAAATCAGCAAAACTTCTAGCTGGGCTGGGCAAGCAGTTTTGCTCCTGCTGTATTGGTACAGATAGTTTATGAAGACTAAATTTTAAGAGGGGTAAATAAGGGTCTTGGAATGGCATGGTGCATTTCTCAAACTGCAGTTTTACAGTGGCATTTAGTTAAAACTTGTGTCTGAAAAAGAATCTCATGAGTTGTTAGCAGCTCTCTTAAGTGTAGTTAGCAAAGGTAAGCTGTCCTTTAACAGGATATTGTGGAAATGAGCACTGGAGCAAGCTTCCTGCACCTGTGGCCATTTGACATCAACTGTGTTTTGATCAGATATGCAGTATAGGCCTGCCAACACTGCAGAGGTGCAGGTGCTTCCCTCTGGCTCATGTAAACTATATGCTTCCCTGGAAGTAAAATGCAGCTTGCTATTGCCTACAACTACAAAAGTAGATGCTTAGTAGTCAAGGAAGTGCTTGGGTATGAAAGGTGCCAAATGGCACTAAACAGAGGTTTTCAAAGAGGAGGGAGTGGGAGGAAATGCACAACTGTTGTCAGTTCCCAGGACATAACTACTCTACTCCATGCTCTACTTCTGCATGTAAAAGTCCAGACTTGCTGTGTCTGCTAGCAAAAATGGACTGTGATTGCAAATTTTATTAGACTTATTAGAAGTCATCAGACAGGTTGGAGCAAATGCAGGAAGATGCAAGCTGAATCCCAGATGACTAAATTGTTGAACATCTCTACACTTGAAAGACACATGTTTCTTGTCAGACAGATTGTGGTCAAGGAGTTGGAACAGTTCTCACAGAAATGAGTTAATGGTAGTGACTGCTTTCAGCGGTATGAAGCTAACCAGAGAGACTGAAAGAACTGGGAAAAGTTGAGTTGTATTGATTAATGTCAAAGCTATTCACTTATGTTTGGCTACTCTTGCCTAACAGGTCTGCCAAAAAATGCTGCTGTCCTGGGCGTTGCTCAGTTTGGCTTGGCTCATCAGGCACATCTTTCAAAGTAAAGAGGAGTAAGGGGCTGATCCTTAAGTAGAGCCAGTTGGGCCATCTTCACATTACACTGCATAGGTAGCTTAGCTGGTTTCAGGATGATAAAAAAGCCATGAAAATGTATAGTTGAGTGGAAGTTTATTCAAGGAGAGAACAGAAGTATCTCATAGATCGCGTGCTTGGACCCATTGACCACAGAGCCTGGTGCGTTTGCCATTAGCCTCAGCTCATCTGACATCCCCATTTGGATTTCTAGTTTCCTTCTCAAGTTACCAACCAAGCAATTTTTGTACAATAAGCTGTTCTTCTGTAATAATTACTGTTGCGTTGTACCATTTTATGTGATTTCTCTCAACTTTTGAGTCGCCTCAGTTATTACAAATCTTAATAATGGTTGAATGGTTGTTTGGTTGTGGATTTTGTGGTGGTTGTTTGGGGTTTTTTTTTGTGTTTTTAATTTTTGTGTCTGTATTGTTTGTTTGGTTTGGGTATTTTGTTGCTTTTGAGATTTTTGCATGTTTTTTTTTTTTTTTTGTGGTGTTTATTTGGGATTTTTGTTTTGTTTTCTTTTTGTTTGGGAAAAGTTCTCTAAAATGATCCATGTTTCTTTGGGTGTGGCTTCTGTTAGTTTTTTACCAGTACTGATTAATTAAAAAATAAGTGCAAAAGCGTGATCAAGAAGAGATGATTCCCTGAGTGTTTCAAGAGTGCTCACATGACATTGTAGTAAGTGTGGTGAAGATTTGGCGTCAAATGACAGAATATTAATGCAAGCTGCACGTCCTCTGTCCTCTCTTCTGTACAGGTAGTGGGTTGGCTCAGAGAAAGAAACTTAGGAAGTTTCTTTAAAAGAAAATTGCAAGAATCAGTGTGATGCTGGGCAGGATGCTTGGGAGCTGGAGTCTGGCCCTGCTGCACCACAGCAGGTTCCCAGAAACCATCTCAACAAGAACATCAGGAGCAAGAGATTTTTTTTGAACTGTCATGTGTAGTGGTCACTGACATACCCACTCTGTTTCTGTTATTTCTGCTCTCTTTTCATCTGATGGAGATGTACCCTAGTTTTAGTATTCTTTCTTTCCTGTAATGAGATGCTGTCATGGGGTGACTTTACCTTTAAGGTGGTTTTGAGAGCTAAGGAAGTTGAAGTTGCTGGGGACTGAGGGGAGTCTTTTCTCCTGACCAATTATTGGTCATTACTGGGAATTGACAGCAGTTTTTACCATTGAAAAGGGAGATCAACTTGTGAACCCTACCTTAAGATGTAAAGTCAGGGCACTTTGGTTCTCTGTTTCCTGGCTGTGAAAGGTAACAGAGCTCCAGCTGGCCTCCTGTTCCCTGCCTGGCCATGTGGCCCGGGCAGGGGCTGGGCTGGGCCCAGCGGCTCCCGGCCAGGAGATGGGGCCTGCGGGGCTTGCCCCGGGCTCTGGCCGGGCCAGGCTGGTCCCTGGCTCGGCTGCAGTTTTTGCTGTGACTGAATTCACCAGAGACTGCCGAGTAAGGAAAGAAAAAAGCTCTTGACCTGCGGCAGGCTGAGACAGGGACCACACTCTCCAGAGCAGCCATGAAGAATCTTCCATCGCAGACAACTCCAGCTCCTGCTCCGGCAGAGATCACAGAACCATCTACAAAGCCTGGGCAAGATTTTAACCCTTTCATTACCCAGATGAGACTTGCAGATTAATCTTTTTATCCAGAGAGGGAAAAAGAGAGTGATCAACATGATAAGAGGCTTTATAAACTACCAGTGACGGGAAAGAAAAGAAGCTTCAGAAAAGGCAGAAAATAAGGAGATGCTTTAATTAAGATGAAATATTTTTCTGTTAAAGCTATGGAGATGGACAATAAAGTCCTGAAAGAACTCCTTTAATTCATGATAGAGTATGTAGGGAGGAATGGAGTGTTCAAAGTGTAGATTTTGAGTAAAAAGTAGAGTAATTGTGATACAGTGAAGTGCTAGAAGATTTGAAGCCTTGGTGGGCAATGAAAAAAAACTGTTTTCTAGTGAAGCTCACAGAGACAGATGAAGAAGACTTTTGCCTTTGAATAACTCATCCTTAAAATGCCATCCCTAGACTCATGGCCCATACACACCTCAGAGTGATGTGAAATGGGAGGAGTGAGCTCTGATAATAGCAGTTCTGGGCAGCTGACATCAGGGCAATAGAAAACTATAACAGAAGTAGTTTTCTTGTGAGAAACTCCATAAATTAACAGAAGAAGACTTCTGTTTCTCTACAAAGACTGGTGAAAATACTGTAGCGGGAATTGGGACTGTTTTAACCACCAAAGTTCCAAAGTTTTTGTCTCTGTTGTCATGTGAACAAGGGAATGGTGGGTAGTGGGGGATAAAAAGGGTTTTTTCTGGAAGTTTATTCTGGTGTTCTTATTATTGTAGTTTGTTAATAAACTTTCTTTATTCCTTTTAAGTTTTATGCCTGTTTTGCTCTTGTTCTAATCCATATCTCACAGCAAGAAATAAGTAATTTTTTTAGTTACTGGTTTAAAACCACGACGGATGCTAATACTGAGTGCTACAAGAATGAGTTATACCAAAGAGCAGAACTAATTGTTGGTCCTGCTGGAAAGAAAGGGGGATGAAAAATGTCTTTTCACAGACATTAGATAAAACGCTTTTGAAAGCAGTTCTATTTTAATTTTTTTCAGAATTTCAGAATTCAGTTCTATTTGAGCTTTATGGATGTACTTCAGAAGGAATTTTATAATTCTACAAACTGTAACAAATCAACTTTTATGACAGTGGCATGCATACTAATAAATAGTAAGAATGAAAAATATTTCGAAATTAAATACTGAATTATCAGTAGGGAAGATATTAGTTTATTAGGTTTTTTTTTTTTTTTATTTTTCCTTAATGTGTCCTCCTCCCACTAAAAACCTGTGTGAGTTGTAAATAACATGGCCCTGGTGAAAGTTGTAGGACAAGCTAAAATAGTGTGCTTTGTCTTTTTGTTGCTGGTTTGTTGGGATATCTTGGAGTATGCTGTGATTAAAACAGATGAAGAAATTGTAATGCCTTGAGGGAGATACTTTTATATTTAAATCTTCTGAGAGTTTCCATGTCATGTTTTCTGACAGGAAGGTTTTTTTGTGAAAGACAGCTGAAATATAGGTCATGGTACAGAAGGAATAAAAATGCTGAATTGGCACTGAAAGCACATTGTATGGAGAATTACTATCCTACTCATATTCTGGGGATAGATGAGCCTCTGTGTTATTTTGGATAAATTTTACTCTCAGTGTTCAGACTGTGACTGCAGTGGCAAATTACAGTAGTGTGCACAGTCTATGTACAGAGCTGAGGCTAGAAGATTAATTTACATAATTGAAACTACAGAGTGTTCAGTAGGAATAATAGAATTTTCTATTATTTTAAAATGATCTGTTAAAACTGTGTTTTTTAAAAAAATCAGGCAGGTACTGGGTCTTTTTGTTCTTGCTTTGTGGTTTGGTTCTTTTTTAGTTTTCAGTGCAATCATTGCCAGACATCTGTGGTTAGTGCAACATTAGAACTTTGTATTTAATAGAATTCAGAGAAAAAGGAAGAGGAAATCTAAAGCTGATTGCCAAATGTAATGTGTGAAGCCTTAGTTTGATTTTTTTTTGTAAGTATGGCTTCTTTCATGCTCTTAATTATTTTTAACTCAGTTATTATATGCTGATGGGTTTCATTTCTGAACCTGCTAGTATGAGGCTTGTCATTTTGCCATACTTGATTGCCAATTAAGAAGAATAGGGATATTTCTCAAGTATGTAGTTTAGTTGCCTTTAAGATACCACTCTCTATATATGCCTTTTTTTCACCAATCTGTTTAATTTAGTTTTTGTAATCCCACTATTTTTCCAAGTCTCCTTCTACTTGCATCCTTGAGTCAGCCACTTCCCTTTCCCCCTCCTCCCCTCCCTTTATCCATCAGTAAAGAAAAGCTGGAAGTGACTGTGCTTATCTAAAACAGTAGAATGATCCTTGTCTGCTTTTCCTTAGCTGTCAGGTTCTTTTGTTCTTCTTTAAGTAAAGAAGTCATCTTAGGCTGTCAGATCTATATTCTCATGTGAGAGATTTTGTATCACTTTTCACAGTGTACACTGATAGCAGAGTACTTTGTATGATGTCTTGATAAAGATTTTTCACTTTCTCAACTCTTTACCATTAACTCTGGCTTAAACAGCTGTCAAACTGCAAAATTTGGGAGATATTGTGAGGTTGATTTTTGCAGTGTTACTATACACTACACCAAAAAAAGCTGCTTCCCCAGCACTGCAACAGTGGCCACTTCCAGCTTCTTCTGCTTCCAGATTGAGCAGTAAAATTGATAGTGTCAAGTTTAATACTAATCTTTTTGTTTAGATCTTGGAACTAGTTGTTTATGAAAATCTAAATACAGGTCTTAAGTGTTAATGGTATTATAGTGGAAGACAAACATGTATTTGGTGGGTTTGATTTTGTACTACTGAACTATATAATTAAATTCAGACCTATACTGAATGTCTGATGTGTTCCAATGCAATAACAGGTTGCAGCCACTTCAGAATCTATACTGGAGTTCATCCTCGCAGGCTACCTCCACTCTTTGGCATGTTTCATGCAATAAAGTGCAAATGAAGTCTCTACCAATTTATATTTAGTATTGAACCAGATAGCCATTGCCTTTTCTGAATGGAAAAGATTAGCATTTTTTTAAAATTACAATAGAGCTGGCAAAAAACCAAAATTGAAGTAGCCATTTGTCAATGTGAATTTGTCAATGAAGTGACTTTCTCAGAGAAAGTATAAAGCTAGAAAAAGGGTTTTGTTTTGACTTAATTGTGTTTATTAATTTCTTGTGTTGGTTTAATAATTATTTTTGTCTGTTGGATTAAAATATTAGAGTTAAGGTTAGGTAATAAATTTGAGAACACTGTATCTTGAGTAAATGCCCATCTTAAAACGTGGTGATTGGATGACAACTTGTAATGGAAAGTCCTCTATTGAATGAATGAACATTTTCTAAGAAAATTGATTGATAGGATGACCAAAGTTTTATTTCCCTGTTTTCTTGGCAAAGTAGAAGGTTACAGAGTAGCAACAATTTTTTGTACGCAGGCTGAGCCATTTCAGTGAAAGATAGTATTTTAATCCTTAGTTAATGCTAGTCCTGCTAAATAATAAAAAAGGATGTTAAAGATTTCTCATCTTGTTTTCTCACTTTGAGTTCAAATAAGCGAAGTAGTTGCATTCTCAGGATAGCCTAGACTAAACATTTCATGGGTTTTTATCAGTGTGTGTTTGAAAAGTAGAGCTTAACACTTGGAGTGGGTGCAAATTCTGGCATGCAGGCCACTTAGCAGGTGTGACTACTCAAAGTAGTTTGATGCATTATTGATTGTTTATAAACCTAGCAGTGGTGTTGTTTGTCACTTTGTATCATGAAATCCTTTGATAAAGGATTCAAAAATTGGGTGTGACCTTCATAGTCTCATATAAGGGTTCTTGGTTAACAAGCCTCATCAGTGAATGCTGAAGTTCTCTAGAAAAGGGATAATATCTAGAAAAGATATTATCTGTTACATAGAGGAGGCAATATGCTCTGCCTCTGTTTAGTCATTAGATTACATGAGTCCACCTAAAGACTTCATTAAGTAGACTCTTTAGCTATTCTAAACTCATGGTGAGTTATTTAGCACCTAGATGAGAGTTAAAGATGTCCTGACTACAAACCCAATTGGCTTCTAGCACAGCAATTAGAGTGTATGACTGTGCAAACAATTTTATTTGAGCTTCATGATTTTTATTCAGACATTCTGAAGTCTTGCCTTGCTGGTAATAAACATCATTCTGCTAAACAGTTCTGAGAAATTCAATCCCCCACCTGCACTTTAATGTATGTTTTTAAAGCCTTTTGCAGTGTACTGGATAAACTATCGTGTCTTGCTAGCTGCAGAACTTCTACAGCCATATTTACATCAGAATTAAATAATGCTTATTGCCTTTGTTGTTACAGCTTCACCTTTCAAGTAGCTTCCTATGTCTGGTTGTAACACTGCCTCAAAGAGGTGACACCAAGGAGCTGAGCCTTCCCTGCTCCGAGGTGCTCACACACCTGTGGCTGAGGGGCTCAGCCATGACCTGTGGTGGGGCCAGTGGAGCTGGCTGGTACCTGCACCTGGAAAAAGTTCCTAAAAGTTATAAAAAACATAAGGTGACTTACTCCCTAGCAGAGATTTATTAGTGTAGCCTGTTGGCATTTGCAGGAGGTTTTGTCGTGTGCTGTGGTACTTGAGAAAGTGAGGCACGCACTGACTGGAAGAATAAAACTGGCCAAATTGGCCTGTGGGACCTGAATTGAAATTTAGCTTAAAACTTACAGAAATGCTGCAGAACTAAGTGTACTATTTCATAGCTAAGTTATGCCAGATTTCACAGCCAAATTTCACAATCCTGGAAGCTGGAGCTATGGTTTAAAAATAAAAAAAAAAAATAATGTAAAATGCTTGTGGAGATTCCACTTGTGAAAGTTTAAAAAAATATTGTACCAAAGAACCAGTGCTAGCACATATCAGCAAACTCTTCAAACTTCAGCATGCTTCCTGTGAAACATTCAGTTTATTTAATTTCCTTGGGATTGGAGTTTGTGCAGATTACTGTTCGTTTTATCATATTCTGACAAATGTTGGATGGAATAAAATTTGGAGCCTGCTTGCTATATTGACACGTGTTTTAATTTGGAAAAAAATAACAGCAAGCTTAAGAGCCATACTCCTAGGATTTTAGGGCAGAAGATCAATGTGAATTTATAAATGAATATATTTCATCCTGAAAGCAGTTCAGTGAGTAACAATGCTTGCAGGTAGGTAACTTCAGTGTTGAAACAGTGGTAGTTTGCTCAGCAGTTAAGAATTAATAAATGGAAATCAATTTTATGATATATAATTTCCACTGGTAAAAATATAAAGTTCAAGGAGACTGATTGTAATCCAAATGTTCTTGTACTTTGGATAAATGAATTGATAATATTGCATCTTTAAAGGATATTATATATCGGCAAAGCCCAAGTACTGCACTAGGCTGCTGATTTCCATGGGAATACTTGGAAACATACTGGGAGTCTGCAGTCTTTGGAGGTGCAGATTGTAAAGGGATACACTTGAGGTTTTGTTGTCTTGGACCAGCAAAATGTGTGTCATGGAAACAAGAGAAGGAAGAGATTTTTCTTTCCTCTTGAATGATCCCTGATGTTTTGAGGTTTGGATTGGTTGTTTTTTTTTTTTCTGCATCTCTTTTTCATGTGGTTGGCATCTATTTGATTTTAAAAGAACTTGTCTAAAGATATAAAAGAGAAAGTAATGATCATCTGGTAGGAAAACCACGCACATATGCACTTTCACATTGAGAAGTTTAATTTGAATAATGTCATTTGGATAAGAATTGATGGCTTAAGTAAACAAAATTTTCAATTTTTTTTGTATCAAAGTCATTGTTATATAACACTTCTGGACAGTTAAAGAGATTAATGGATATTCTGAACTTAATTGCTTTCTGCTCTCTTTTCCTAAATTACTGTTTTGTTTTTCTGTTTTGGCATTTTGTCTAACATTTCACTTCAGAATGGCAAGCAGTGGATTTGGGAATTGGCCCTACTATCCATTGAATTCCTGAGGTACCTGTCACTGCCTGCTGAAGAAAGGTGTCATCACATCAGAACTTGATGTCAACAGAAATGCACTTGTTACTTTCCAGGGTGGCACATAAGAAACAATGTTCAGGTCAACCTGTCTTTATAAGATCTTAGAAGGACATATAAAATACGGCATGCAAATGCATATACACCAGAATCCAATGCAAGTGTGCAGTAAAAAAAAAATTGTTAGTAAAATTGTTTCAGATGAAGTGAAGTGGATTCACTGCTCTTCAGACTAGGCCAGGATTTGCCTATGTGGTTCCAAAAATAGTTTTTCAGTGTCAAACAGTTATAGACTGTGCTTTCCCAGAGAAGTTTAAATTGCATTGATTCTATCCTGACTGATTTGTGATGTGTTTGACACTTCTCAGCAGTGACTGTGACTGGCAGAATCCAAAGTTTGCAAAACTGAAGGTAGCAAAGACTTCTATAAAACAAACATAATGTCATAGTCAATATAGCCATCTGTGACAATAAAAAGAAAATTAAACACCTTATTTTAATAGTTATGATTCAAAAAGAGACAAAGTAAATTTAATAAGGTTGTGGGGCTATGGGGTAGAAAGACGTCTGTCTGAAAACCTTCCTTGGGCTACAAAGACCTGAAGACAGAGACAATGTTCAGGAGAAGTATCTGTTATATTATAGGCTTACCTGATTCTGGCTTTCTCTCCATCAGGATCAAAATGTAATCTATAGGAAATGGGATACTAGTTTAGATGGATGGAATCTTGTTCCTATGACTGTTGCAAGATTTTGGCACTAGTAGGTGGAAAAAAACCCAAACTGTACTTTTGCTTCTCCAGAAGCAGGTCAGAGACATGATTTGAATCACAACTGTGTAGCTGTGTGATTCTTAGCAGGTGTTGGGAAGCACATGTTACTTTTGTTCCCAATGTGAATTATGTCGTATTCTAGGAAAATAGGTTTCTTCTACCTTATCTACCTACTACCATAGTGCAGTTTCCTTTCTTTTGGATTGCAGCTTCTGCTTTAGGAATAAAGAACTGTTGACTGTATGAAGGAAGCTCTAGATGATTGCAAGTCATGTTAGGGAAGCTTTTGGCAGGCCTTTAATTTGCTTATGCAGAGGAACAAATGCCATAATTACTCCTGTAGTCTGCAATATTGTCCTCTGTTTGGTCCTTCTAGTTGTCATTGCATTAGAACTCTTGTCAGGGTATATTTATTTGCAGTGACTTTCTCAGGGCACTTTTTGAATTGGAGAGGAACTGGTCTCTGGAAACCAGTGTTATACTATGCTTTAACTTTTCCCTATGGCATTAGGAAAATCAGCAGTCTTTGAATTTCTGTGATTCTAATATTCCATGTAAGCATTTAGGTTGGAAAAGACCCTTACAATTGAGTCCAGCTGTGAACCCAGCTCTGCCAAGTCCATTGCTAAACCATGTCCCTAGACACCACATCTACATATCTTTTCAGTACCACCGGGGATGGTGACTCCACCACTTCTCTGAGCAGCCTGTTCCAATGCCTGAACACCCTTTCAGCGCAGAATTTTTCCTAGTGTTGAACCTAAACTTCCCCTGGCACAACTTGATGCTGTTTCCTCTTGTCTGTCACTTGGGAGAAGAGGCCAACTGCAATCTCCAGGCAGAACAGCTGCTGCTCTCCTAGTCTTTCCCGTTTGGAGAATACTTAAATACTGTTATGTTTTAGCTCTGGCATGTGTACTTGGGTCTGCAGGAGCCAAATATAGTGTACTGAAAGCTTTGTTTTGCACTGAAAAAAAAAACAAAAGAAAAGATATATAGTGTCAGCTAGTCTATTTGAAACACACTGAAAATTATTAGAAAGTATCTCCTGCTTTCCCCTCATCTGAGTGGAGAGTTTCAGAGTAGGCAATAAGGAAAAGGAATAGTTTTGGGGCTGTATACGGTAAGAGAACTTCATCTAAAAATATTACAGGTAGAAATGTACCCAACCATAGCAGTAACTATGGGTTTTTTTTTTCTTAACTTCTAGTTTTAAATTCTTGCAAGGTGTTAAAATGTTTTAAAGTTCAAGTAGATTTAAATAATAAACATCTACACTTACATCAGGCATTTCACAATTTCTACAGAAGTGTGCAATTGTAAATATGTTGGTACTATGTGTACTGACAGTAGCTTACAGTGGGTAAAATATTTTGGTCATGCATTTTGAGGTGGGCTTGTATTTGGGCTAAATAGAACTGCTATTGTTAATGGAGAGGTATGGAGCCTGGGAAACATTCACTTTATGAAAACAACCCATGCCATATATGACTATCTTACAACTTTGCTGTTACTTGGTATAACTGACTTCCTTTCCCTCTTTACCCCCCTCCCCCTCAATCTTAAAAAAAAAGAGAAATTATTTTTTTAGAGGAAATCCTGTTTATTTGCTTTGAGGAAATAATTTTTTTTGAGTTAGTCTGTTTAGTTTTGTTTTCTTTCTATTAATCTGTTAAGGAATGCTGATACCCCTTGGAAGTTTATTTTCTGCCTCTGCAGTTGCAGTTTTTGATACATAAGGAGTTGCTGGTAGTGACAATACCACATAAATACCTTTCCTGTCAGCAGTGATTTGATTATCAGCTGCTGCAGGTGTTTCTTGTTTGGCCTCTTTCTGGGAAAGAGCATTTAACATCTACCCTTCCCTGTTATCTTCTGCCTTTCTTCTACCACAAACCTTGTTGCCTTAGCCGTAGAGTTATTTTGAGGCAGTAATTTCTATAAAGACCACAGTCTATTACTCCAACTCATGTCACAGCTTGCGAGTAATTGAAGTGATATTCTGGAAGTGCTGCTTCTTGGTTTTCCTTAACTTAAAGGAATGTACAAAACAGTGAATCACTGGAAATACACTTTGTTCTTTCTCTTTATCAACTACTAGCTTTAGGTATTTATTTTTTTTTCTTCTGACTATTTTAATATCCTTTCATGAAAGTTCAATTCATAATTATCTCTCAAATCTAAGCATGTTAACTAAAGCAACTTCCTGTGGAGAATGATTCTCTAGGGCTGGCTGATGGATTAAGTGGCAGGACCTTGGTTGTGAAGCAACCTACATTTGCACATTCTCCAGTTGTTTCCATTAAAATTTAAATCCGTGTTTTGTTGTAGCACCTTTAAAAAGCAGACCTCTCTTACATCTAAATGTTATGGAAACCAGGCATGCTGTAACCCAGAACCCCAAGGAATGCTTGATTGAAATAACAGATCAGAAAAGTCTCTTGCTAACATTCCTGTGATTATAAGTTTACTCAAGTGACAGAAACTTGGTGTCAGCTAGCTTTCTGCATACAGCCTAATTTTGGTCAAAAAATAACACAGGTCTTAAAGGCTTCAGTGATGCAGTGTTTGTGGGGATTCACTGTATTTCCTCTTTCTAGAATTATCTCACTTTTACTGCTCATTGGGTGGTTGGTTTTGTTCCTGCTGCAAAGTAGAGCAGTATTCTCTGTTAGTAATTACTGAGATTGAGTAGAATTAGTGAAGAGAAACAGAAGTGACTCCTTAGATACTCACAGATAAGTAAAAATACAGCTTTGGTTTAGCCAGCTCTATTCTTCTGTAGTATTTGTCTGGGTTAATTTTTAGTATGTATTTGGATTTCTTTTGTTTGCAACTTGTATCTAGAGTTTGACATTCTGCATATAGGTCTGAAGAGATTGATTAGGAAATTCAATAAAAGCTTTTAAGAGAGAAAATGAGAGAAGGAACATTCATGGGTTATGATTCACAGTTAAAAACCCTCCACCATTAGTGAAATGTTAGTTTTGAAATGGTGTATTACATCACGCAGTGAGCATGGTAAAGGAGAAAACACATACTTTGCTTTCATTTTCATAGAACCAAGGGGCTTGAGTACATGATATGAACACATAAGACAGAAAGCTAAACTCACTTAACATATTTTAAACATAACCATTTTTCCTGATCTGTGTTAGAGGTATTTGAATGAGTAAACTGAACATTTAAGTTCCCCTAATGGTGTTAATCACAAACATTTAATTTTCAATAGAGCTTAGCAAATATGTAGTGAGGGGCTCTGTGGCATAGGAGACTATTTGCAGCCTTAATACGGTGCACATGCTAGAAGTTACAGTGCAGTGAATTTCTATCCTGGTGTGTACAAAATGAGCATCAGCTGTTTTAAACTTAGTTTAAAGCTTTTTTGGAATTGTTCCAGGTTCAGATATTGAAGGTCTTTCTATTTCAGAGTTGATACTCACATTTGTTCTCTCTCTGTCTCTCTCCTCTTTCTCCTTTTGCAGGCAAGGGCAGCTCAAGCATCTCATCCGACGTGAGTTCAAGTACAGATCACACACCCACCAAAGCCCAGAAGAATGCAGCTACCAGTGAAGGTAGGCAGCTGGTACTCATTACCAGGGTCATGCACCCCAGCAGAATCCTAGCAGTTTTCAGAAGAGGAACCCCTTCTCCTCATTCCTTCTGTGTACATTGCACAGTACATTGCTACAGTAGCGTTGGCCTGCTAGAAATTCAAAAGCAGTTCTTCCTTTAAGCAGTATTCACTTCTACCTGTAGTAGTTTCTGTTTTAAGTTTGTGACAAAGGATTTAGGATACTTCTGCAGAACCCAAATGTAGAGAGTTAGGAGTAATTTTGTGTGACACTTTTTTAGCAAAGGCTTTTTGAATTAAGATTTTATGTGATCTGATTTTGCAGTTACATTTGAAGTATATGCTTGATGGAAGCTTTTTGACATACATCTTAGGTCAAATATCACCCTCTTTCTTTTCATAATGTGAACACCATGAAAATGTGAGTCATTTGAGATGAGTTTTCAAGAGTGTAGCTTGGGACATGAAGACCTGACACAGATTTAATTAGGTCAGTACACCTCACCTACAATTACTGGAGTATGTCATCACGCAGGGCTAGATATTTAATGTCCAGGACAAGAAGATGTATCTGTCAGTATCAGTACAATGTTGTATGCTTCTCTGAACAGAGAAATGCTGATACTTTTTCTGACTTCTTAGGTGTGAGTAGGTGTGCTCTGTTAAATGGAAATATATTTGCCCTAGTTTTTAGAGTTGTGTCTTTTAAGGCTGAGAGGAAATAAGTGTATATAGTTTAATGAGGTAACTCTGTCATAATGATTTGATAATACTTAGTATACTTGGCAGTAATCAAGTTATAATTCTGATTTCTTACACTGTCACATTCTTACAATTGTCACTACAAATTAAGTTACAAAGTCTGATTGCTTTCAGTCTAGCTTTATTTCTTATGGTTAAAGAAAATCAGACTTTTGAATAGTCTGACTATGACTGTAGAATCTGTTCAGTAAAAGCAGTTCATGTAAGTAATAGATGACCATGTAAATTACAAGAGTTCTGTTGCTGGGCATGCATAGTCCCATACCAAGAATGAGTATCTGGCACCTATGAATCATGAGAGATACTGGTTTAGAATCTGTGCTTTTTAGTCTAGCCAATAAATTTAACAAGAAATAAATGGTTAATAATGTTAAGTTGAATAGTAGACTTCATGTTTCTCTAAACCTTAGACTCAAAAGTTTTGAGGTACCTGAAAGATCTGAATTGCCAAGACACAAAATAGATTTAGGAAATGTATTCTCTTTATGACAGTCAGGAATGAAAAACAAAAGAAACCACAAAAGAATAGTGGAAACTTTGAAGTCAGTACTTAATAATCGCTCTGAATTTCTTTTTTACTTTAGTCTGTAAAGCATTTTTTCCTTGGATAAAGTAAGATTATGCATTATCTCTATGATTTATGTTCTTAATTTAGTCCATTATTGAGACAGTGAATACGAATGTTGATCTTGAAATCTTCACCACTAGTTTGCAGGTGATTAATTCATTAGTGAGGAAGGCTTACATGCAGGCCAGCAGTTGCTGTAGTAAAAATATGTTTTTATGAGTTCACATGCAAAATCAAGAGTTCAGAGCAGTTAATTGTGTATCTATATTTGGAGGCAATTTCAGTTTCTAGCCTAATTTTTCTGGAATAGTGTGATTTGACAAATACTTACTTTGACAACAGATTCAGAAGTTGCTTCTTCCTCAGCCTGTGCTATTACTACTTTCTTACCATTTCTTTCTCCTGAAGAATTACTAATGTGGAGCAGTCCAGTATAAATTACTTTAATGTGGATTGCTGAATAATCTGGCAGATATTTTGACTGTCATAACCAGGGAGCATAAGAATTCTGTGAAGGCAAGTGAGACAAGAGATAAAGAAGTAGTTGGGGAAAAACAGGCACTGTTGCTGGAAGACACATTTATCAGTTCTGTGTCTGGGTTTTTTACTAATGCAGCCTCTTTTCCCCATGAACAGTAAACTGATGCTGAAGGAAGATTCAGCTGATAATAAAAACTCATACCTTCCACAAGATGAGTTGAGTTCTGTTCTTACAGAAGGCTGAAGCTTTTATCCTGTTCAGTTACAATGTCTAGGGATCAGCTAAGAACAGGAGTCTGATTGTGTTAGATGCTGTACAAGCAGTGGAACTTATGTGTTTTGGGGTGTTTGCACCCCATTTTAACCTATTTTTAACTGTTAGTTAAATTTACCTACTCTGCTGTAGTATTTGCTTGCCATGGTAGAGTAGTATCTGCCCAGCACAGAGGTTGGTACATGTATCTTTCTTTTCACCAGAGTCTGTTTACTGCAGGGACAGAATGCTCCAGTTCTGCCTATATTGTAAATTCACAGCCCTGTGTGTTGTTCTATGAAGGAGCTTTGTGTTGTGTAGTGAGCTGCATGCAGCAGTATGCAGGTTTGGTGCGGGAAGGAGTAGGAAACATTGCAGGTGAACCCTTCTCTGCCATGGGAAAAGATCCTGATTGAGCAAGTGGCAGACAGCTTCTTTGCATCCTCTGAATTTCTGTTGCCAGCTGCATTCCTGAGTGCTCAGCTCTGTGAAGAGCATAATTTTTGTTTGGGGCTGAAGGGTTTTCATATCTTCTGCTTTCCAGCTTTTTAAACTGACCTAATTCTTTGCAGTTCTGCCCAGCTTGTCTTCTGTTTCTGTAAGACAGGTGACACAACACTTGTTGAAGCTCAGTCAATGGAATTAATTGAAACAAGGGAAGGGAAATTTATGGGACTGATCCAGCTTTGCTCTGGTACTCTTCAGCAGAGAAGCAGTCATGTAAAGTATTACTTAGGCAGCTACATATGCCCAAGAACTGCAAAAACATGTCAAGCAGGACTCTTGCTTGGAAGGGCAAACCACCTCAGGAAGTATCTGACAGCAGGTGTTATCTTGCCATTAGTTTAAGAAATCAAACCACATTCTTCATCCTGATGACTGCAACCATGTTATATGTCAAGTTTCAGAGCTGTGATGTTTCTCTACAGAATGGGTACCAGAAATAGGTAACAAGATGCTTTAAATGGCTTTTGTCGTTCTACTCCTAGACATCCTTTTAAGGTGACATCATTTAACTCTTCATGGGCATGGGTTGTGCAGTTACGGCCAAAATAATGGTACCCTCCTTCACATTGTGGAGATACTCTACAGAGTATCTGTAGAGTTGTGGAATATTTTATGTTTCAAGGAGACAAAATGTTGGCTGTGCTATTGAGTGTATCTGGGTAAAGGGCACATCTTCCCCAGACAAGGACAGTGTATGCTGGTATCCTTAGCTGAACAAGCTTCTCTCAGTGATCTGTTTTTGTTGCATAGAGGAAAGCAGACTGTACCTGGCAGACTGTGCAGCTTCCGAAATTCAGGCTTTGACATAGCAGTGATGCACTTGAGAGGGATGCAAAGGTGCTGAAACTAGAGTCCAGTGGCTCTCACTTTGTGTACTTCATTGAAGGAAAGGTGGCAAAACCCAGATGTCTGGTCTTCTGTGGTGAGAGACCTGTTTGCTTGGCTACAGCTTATCTCAGAAGGAAGCGTGGCAGCCTGTGGATGTGCATGCACACTGATGCCTCCACACTGTCTCCTCTTCTGAGGATACAGTTTTCTTTAGCTTTGAATATACACTGCCTTTTACTTCTTTTCACTCTCCGACATTGTCTGCAATTCTTTACCCTATCAATCAATTATAGTTGGAAACGTGAGAACGCATGAGTTTTTACTACCCCCTGTTGCTCTCTGGCAAGTGAAAGACTAAATGGATTTTTGTTGGCCATTTAAATGCAATTTGCTAGATACAGTCTCAGCTGGAATATTATTGTCTGAAACTTGATTTAGAAGATTAAACTGAATGACTGCTTTTGTACCAGCTTATCTTGATCAGAGAGTTTTCTTCTAACACTTACCTGCAAAGAGTGGAATGTTGTGTCCAAGCTTTGTATTAATTTGACTGACTGTTTTTCAAATAAAAAATCAATACTGTTTGCACTTCATGTATAGCACCATTAAGATGTAATCCAGAGGCAATTTTAAATTGAGAGCTCATGTATGAGCTCAGTGTAGAAGTTCCAATTTATTTCTCAGTTCCTGTAAAATCAAATTGAAGGATTAGGTCTGAAGTAAAACACTATTTTAGTAGAAAGGTTCAGTGCTGAAGTACTTCTGAATATATCCCATTAAATCTTAGTATTTGAGTTTTGCAAAAACACGATGAAGCCAGCTGCTGTATTTTGAAGAAGTTAAAATTTTATCTGCTTTTAGTTGACTTCTAGAGACCTTCAAAGACTAAGTATTTTACTTTGTTTTTCCTTTTATAGTCCTCTGACAATTCTAGAGTACACTGCAATGTATGTTTAGTGTGGAGATCAAATGAATTTGTTTTGGCAGTAGCTGCTTGTATGCATCTCAACACACGAGGTATTTCTTCTGCAGTTTTAGTGTGTACTAGAAAAGCCCTCCCTTTCATAATTGTATCCTCCTTCTTGTTTTATTTGGGTTTCCTAGTGGTTCTGCTGGACTTGACAGTGCTGGGTTTATGGCTGGACTTGATCCCAAGGGTCTTTTCTAACCTAAATGATTCTATGACTCAGAGCAGCAGAGCCTACAGCCTGGTGGGAACAATTACAATAATTTACAATCATTAGAAGCTGTTCCTTCCATTAAATCATCTTGGGGGGGGGCAGGGGGAGCTGTGTGAAAATGTAGCATTTTGAAAACATGTAATACTTTAATTATTCATGTAAAAGTTTTACCGTACCCTGTTCAAGATGGTTTGGTTGATGAGGCTGTGTTTGGGGCTGTTTGCCATCCTTTTATTGTGGGACCTAGCCACTGAAGCTTCTATATAGAATTTCTTTTTTTCCCCAGAAAAAATCGACCTCAGTATCAGAAAACATTTGTCACTGCTCTGCATGGGAATATATTAAGTGACATTTCTTGAACACAAATTTATTTGGGTTGTGTGCCTCCCATTTCACCTTACAAGTGAGGGAACAAAGTACTTGTTATAGGATACTTTCAGGGAGGTTGTAATTAGTTTAATTTCTTTTGTCTTCATGATCACATTTTTTTCAAAACACATGGTATCTTTTGGATCCCTGAGTAATTCCTAATTTATTCAATGAATGTGTCTTGGTTTTGGAAGACAGGTGTCTGCTAGGGAGGGCAGGAATCTCCCTTGGAATGAAAAATGTAAAATCCCCTCCCTCCGAATTACTATAATTTTGAAATCAAGGGCTCTCAGGCAGAGATCTGGGGATAGGAATAACAGTTCTTTACTAGTATAATCAGGCAAACAAACAACAACAACTACAGCATTAGCAAGAAAACAGAACCAGGGACCCCGTGACAGCTTTCTCGGCTGAGACAGGAAGAGGATGGAGGAGAGCCTTTGCTTCACAACCCCCCTCGGGTGGGCAGTCCCAGTGCTCCTGCAGGGCTCTGAGGAACAGTCGGCTGGAACAGCAGGGATGAGCTGAGATCCTGGGCCGGTGGCTGAGGTGTATCAGCAGCTCCGCGGCGGTGGCTGGCACTGCCACACGTCCCGGCAGGACAGGGGGTGTGAGACCCAAAGATGAAGAAAAAGAAGAAGCAGCAGCAGCAGCTCTTGTCTGGGTTATGGTGAGTTCCTTTCTCCAAGCAACCACAGCTCTGAACATGCTCTGAAGCTGGAGAAAACCAACCAGCCCCCAGCTGTCCCTCGCCCTCCCTTTTACCTGCCCCATTTTGCCCTGGGCCCAGCTCCACTCTTTCTGCTCTCAAGCACTCAATAAGTACCAGCAGTCAGATTTCCCCACCAATAATGAGGAAAAATTCTATAGGTGAGAAGGAACAAAAGGAAGGACACCTAACCCCCGAGAGAATTTAAGAGAAGTGCTTGCATCGTGGACTGTGATGGAAGAATTGGGAGGATGGAGCAAGCTCTTTGCTACTGAATGCTTTTTGTATTTTAAATGGTTCCTGATAGAGAATCAGCTCAAACTGAGATTCAGGTGAGTATAATCCTGATCTTTTTTTTCAGAGGGAGATAAAAATCTCAGAGAACCAGTTTACAAATAGACACCCTTTCTGTGTATTATGATTCACATAAATAAGTGGGTAGTTATGTTTGGTATATCAGAGTTCCAGAAGCTTTTGAGTCATTTGTGTAGCCTCTTGGGGCGCTGAGCTCCGTGTCCTGGCAAAAGGCTATTGCTGAAAAGAGATGCAGTTTTTTTACCTAGGTTTTCTGGATGATCCCTTTGGCAGAAAGAGCTCTTCACTTCCCTTATTTCATCTGATACCTGTTAAGAAATCTTTCCTTACCTCAGTTTTTCACTATTTTTCTTCGCATTTTCTCTTTAACATTAGAACCATTTAACATTAACCCAGTGTCAGATATGAAGACCTTTAGGTATTCTTTCTGGATGAATGCAAATATATGCATAATTCCTATTATTTTAATGTCAATTCTCTTCACCTCTGTCCTCATGTCTTTGCAGCCTCTTATTGGGTATTTGGACTCTTGGTTCTACTGTTGAAGTTCTGTCAAAGCAGGCTTTTTCTGTACACCACAGTGTGTCAGAAGTTGGTATCAATGGCTGAGTTTGCCCCTGCTTGCTTGGAACTGGGCAGAGATTCAGTTGGCTTTGAATAAACTGGGGCTGTTTTGAGTTGGTAGTGAAACTGGAGACTAGGTAAGTTTCCTGGGGGTTTTGTGTTACTTTTCTAGCAGGGGAGTTTTCTAGAAAAGTGAAATGTTGCATTGCAGAATGTGCCAAAACAGAATCATTTTAAGCCAAAAAGATTGAGGAGGAGTAAGAGGGGGCTGAGAGGCATAACAGCTAATAAATCCAAAACCATAAACAATTTGTCTGAATAAACAGAGCTCACTATTGAAATTCCTTTAACCAATATATCTGAATGCATACCCAAATACAATCACCTCAAGCAGCATGTGAAGGGACAAAGTAGTCTAGAGCTTGCTCTTAAGCACTATATTTTTGTGCTTAACCACATCTTGATATGCTTTTACTATCTAATAGGCAGTATTACTGCGGAACTGTTCTGCTAATTACAACAATACCATTACAATCAGCATTTAAATTAGAGTTCAAATATAAGGCAAAAGTAGCTGAGACATTGGCAAGGTTAAACCTGCAAATTGAAACCTTACATTTTTCTGGCTAATTTGTACTGAAGTGCTATAGCCAAATGTTTAAAACTTGCCCAAACAATACCAAGAACAAATTGGAAAGGTACATGAAACTACAGTCTTATTTGATCTGCTGCCTGAAATGTGAGACCCACCAGAGCAAAGGCACTTACAGTACAGTTAAAGAGAAATTATCCCAATTTAAAAACCTGGCATTAGCTTTTCCAGGTAAGGTCTGATGCTTGGTAGGAGTGATTACAATTTATTCAATTACCTGTAAATCTGATTTTAAGGAATCCAAGATCCCAAATGTAATTCTTTAGGTGAAATGCTGTACCAAGCTACTTAAATACTGTTATCACAGGGAGGTTCTGACACTTAACTGTTCTTCCAGTTATTGCCTATGATAGCTGTCTAGAGTAGTTTACTTCTCTGAAAAGTGAAGTCATCTCAAAGGATATGAAGAATGCCCAGCATTTGTTATTTAAACCCCCATCCTTCTTGAATGCTAGACTGTCTCCTAAGACTTCTTGAAGAATATATACAACCTGATAATGCATATTTAAATATGTCAGGTTTATCCATTTTTCAGAATTTATGAACTGAGACAAGCAAGTTCCTTCAGATTAGTTCTAGTTCTTGATTGAAATAATGAAATAAAATTGGAAGAGCAAATTTTTTTACTATAACATTGTGATCCCTGTTAAGATGCTGTAGTTTAAATTTATTGCACAAAATATCCTGCCTTATGTTTCTGTATCTTATCTTTTAATGTCAGCTTGTAAAATGACTGTGTAATTTTTAAGACTGATACCACCAACAGTGCCAAAAGTAGCAGCATGCTTGAGAAATATCTGCTTGGAGTTGCTGAGCCATTCTGTAGTTCTCTTCTAGCTATTGTACCATAGTTCCTGCTACTGTGTTTTTCTCAAGGTTGTCATCATCTCCTTGTTTCTGCCAGCATTCCCAGATTTCCCTTGAGAAGTATATACTGGGATTGGCTGATGAAAATGGCAGTTCAAGAGTGGGTAATGATAATTCCGATGCTCCTGTTAATTCTGACTGCTCATTGGTTTAGGCAGTTATATCAGACTAGGATGAAAGTACAAGAAGTTCTGAACATTAACATAATATGAGGATTTGCCATTTGTGTGTTCCTCTAGCCTTAATCAGCCACAGCTGAACATATAACTTGTGGTGTAATGGTGTGCCTGGTCACTAACGGACCATTGTGATACTTCTTTCCTATTTAAGGATAGTTTTCATCTTGAGCTGTGATGATGGATTTGGGAGTTTGTAACTCTGGAACTGCAAAGTAAAATTGTGGTATTAACAGTTCAAATAAAAGATTTTTTTGTTGCTCTTGGTTTGGTTTGGTTTTTTTGATAGGGAAAAACAAGTGCCCATAGCAACCAGTCATCTGTACTGGGCTAGGAGGTTTTTACTTCCTTACTCTGTCCTCTTGGGTGTACACAGGTTTGCCAGAAGGCAGGCAGGATCACTTTAGACATGCACTATAAGTTCTTATTTGCAAGATTGTGTAGTCAATTTAGATTAGCTATTTTGAGTTACCCTCCCACAAAGTGAAGTATGGAGACTTTTAGTAGGCATGTCACCTGCTTGTGGTATGTTTGTGGTGCCTTGGACATATGTGAATATGTGGGTGGGAAGAAGCATGATGGCTTTACTGGATGACTGTAACCCAGCATGCTGCTTGCAGTGACTTGGATACATCATATATCTCCCTAGTAAATTTTTGTCACAGTTATCGTAACAAGTTTTGGGGTTTACCAGTGCCTGATCTAATCCATAGTGCTTTTAGTTTTCCCTAACATTTTGTATAGTTTTCTCATTTCCATCGTGTATATCAAAGAGAATGAAATTTTACAGCACTGTGAGGTATTCATTGTTTGTGGGAAGTTTTTTACCTTGTTAATTGTAAATGAACATTTTTTACATTGTAAATAATGCTGTGTGGGAATCTCTGAAAGACAGACAGTAAGAAATCTCAAGGATGTGGACAGTTGGAGTAAATTATTTTTTCCAGCTCTGATGCTTGCTTAATATGAATATATATATGTCCATTTAGGCTTATGTAAACACTGATTATTTCTTTGTTTATTAGACACACCCACGTTTCCCACCTCTACCCCGTAAGATAAACATTTATAAGCCTTGTCAGGTAGAGTTTCAGCTTCCATTTGAACAATAAAAACTTAGTGTGGCACCCAGAAGTTCAGAAACTGTTCACTGTTCAGAGCAGTCATTTACCTTGGTCAAGGAAAGACTTCTGTAGTTTTCCTTATAGAACCGGCACAAGTGTAGATTAAATGATAAAATTATAATAGGACTGCATTTTATGAGCTTGATCTTGGAAAACTATTGACCCTTCATTATTGTGGGCTGAAATAAACCATCAGCTTGAACTCTGCTTTCTGAAAATGCTCTTATTCTTGCTTTTCTTTCACTTTAAAAACAAGACTTTTGTAATTTGTTGTAATCTGAGGCAAAATTACAGCTCAATCTGATTTTAGTTGTGAGTGTATTTTCCCTTTGCTGTTCCTGTAGAGTTAACTTTCTCAAATTTCTTTAAATGCCCTTGTACCGCAGATTCAGTTGTATTATGGATTTTCTGTCCATCTTTGGGTTTGTCTTTTGAAAGCTTTTTCCATGTAAAACATGTGAAGCTGATAAAGAAACTGATCAAGAAGCTGATGAGTCTGGTTATAATGGGAGATTATTCTGGACCTTGCCAAAATTCACAATATTCTGAATATGCTTCCAGTAAAAAAAACTGACATCCGTGGGTGTCAGTTTGTGCTGGTAACTTGGCAGACTAATTAACAAATTTGTTTTTGAAAAAGAAAAATCTATCGAGGGATATTTATTTTTCTTTCTTCTGAAATTTAGATGAATGATAAATCTGCTTCTATCCATCAGTGTTTCCTAACGATCACTTCTGCCACTGTCTAATTAATCCTGTAGCATTTAGTGAAATGTGAATGTGTTTTGGACTATGCTGACAACGTCAATCTCAATGAAAGTGTATCCAATTCAAAACAGCAGCACTGTCATTTAGTCACTGGGTTCAGATTTTACCAATCATATTAAATAGCTATGTGGAATAAAGGAGAATTGGTTTCTTCTCACCTTGATGTGTTAATTCTTTCACATATTTTTAATTCTGTTTACCATATGTGCTTGTATATGACAAAAAAAAAAAAAAAGCCCAAAACCACACACAAAATATCCCACCTAATGTGTTTTTTTTGTTGTTGTGATGATCCTAGTTTTTTTAAAAATACTGTTCATAAGGAGAAGACTCTGAAGATTCTGAAGCAAACATGAGATTTGTTTGTTAGAAACTATGTCATGATTATTAATAGATGTCTATTTTCAGTTAGCTGGCACATGCTGTGAACTGAAAAAACAAGGCTCAGAACTGATGTAATTTATCTCAAGTCCTGATTTGTTATTGGTTATTCCAATTTTGATATGAACAGAACACTAAAGCAAAAAGAATGATGGGGTATCCTCTTGAATTTGATATTAAGTTAATGCTCAGACTGTTAGAGTAACTTATCCTTCATTTGTACTTTAACTCAGAACTGTAATTGCTTCAATGCTGCTTAAGTTTCAAACCTGCAAATTTCACAAAAATCAGAACATGAAATATTAGATCAGCTCCTTATATATCCTCATCTGAGAAAAAGATATTTTCTCATGTATCTTGGAAATAAGATAAATGTAGAAGGACAATATGCCATGAACTTTCACTGTTGAGCATTTCCTGTTTCTAAATTGAAGCAACCATGGTTAAATATGTGATATTCTGTACTGTTTTTGAAGGAAGAATAATAAAACCATAACTAAACAAAAACTTAACTATTTGCCTAATAGGAGAAAAAAAGGAATAAAGTTGGAACTGCAAGCAGCAAAACTAGGTAAAACAAACTGAAAAATAGTGTCTGCTAAGTCATTAAAAAAAAAAAGGTTAAAAGTATGAGTGACCACACCTTTTTATTCTACTGTCTGTTGCTCAATATGATATATTATGCTTATAAAGTTAGTAGGCTCAGATGCTAAAGAAAGGACAGAGTATTTCCTTTGGGCCCCTTTGTGGAAATTGTGACTTTTGCTTGAATAGCTAGCCAGTGCGTGGCAGAGAAACAAGCATTTTGTAGTAGATGATTTAGTTAGCAGCAAATGTAATCATAGTGAATCTTTGGAATCTGATTTTACTTTTGTAATCAGATTACTTCCTTAATTCAAAAGATAATCATAAACTCTATGTAAAATTTAATGGTAATTATCTTGGGATTGTGAGTGTGGTTCTACAAAATTGTTGACATACCAGTCTGAAAACGTTGCTTATTTTCTCTGACGGAATGATACTTTTATACTAAATTTAAGAGTAATTGTCTCTAATTTCAAAGTCCTAATAGAGGCCATGTTTCTTCAAAGGAGTTCAGTTGATGTGTGAGCTTCATTGAACCTATGGATTTGTCCCATCAAGAAGTTGTCCATGAAAAATAGCATGAGCTGTTCTTAAAAAGACTCAAACTGGAATAGTGAGATAAACTGGAGCTAGTGATCAATCATTACACAAAGCCTCTATGAAAAGAAAATAGTTGACACTTAAGTGAAAATCTGAGGCATGTTTGTCAGCTTCCTTTAAACTGAGGACAAGATCATCTTTGATATGGAATGCATGGCTGTTAATGATACTAATCTCCATTCATGTCTTGATATATTTCTCTGGAGCAAGAAAAATATGTGTATTTTAGGTGCTAGGGTGCTATTTTTGTGTTGGCGGGTTATTTATTTCTGTTTGTGTTAATTTACTAGTGTCCAGGAAACTAAATTCAAGATTTGGATGAGCTTCAACTCTTCCCATCTGTGTGTGTATTGGAATTTTCAAGAAATTTGGCATGGGAGGATGCTGAACTGTGAACACATTGTCATTCCTCACCTCGTTAACACTGTATTGCTGTAGTTTGTGGTGAGTGTATGCTTACTCAGAAGCTAGAAAGGTTTTGTTGCTTCTACAAAATTGAACAAGTAACATCAATTTTGTTCTTACTTTGAGTATTTTTTAGTACTAATGTGGTTCAAATGTCAACAGAAAAAATTTGCTTCTCCTTGGACTTGATCTTTTAAATTCTGACCCAGTTTTGTGGGCAAGGTTTGTGGTCTGGTAATGGTGTGCTCAGTTCAGAATTAGATCTTCTACTGGACTTGGAAATGTGTAGACTCCTGTGCTGTTTTATTGACATGCTGGCTTAAATTTTTTTATTAAATTTTAAAATTTTTATTAATTAATTTTATTATATTAAATTAATAATAATTATTTTTATTAATTTTATTAAATTATTACATTTTTATTGACATGCTGGCTCTTCTTTTGTACAGCATGTCTGTGTTAACTTGATCCAAATGAAGGACACTCCTGCCCCCAGTTTAAGGCATCCTATGCAGAGCTCTCAAAGTGCTACATGATGCCTTTGCTTACCATGCCAGATGTACTTAATTTGATTCTGCTTAATGTGGATGTACAAGTTAGCTGGAGCTTTTGAAGCTTCAGGTATCCTGGTCAGAGCCATTGCCATTTAACATCTGGAAGTACTTGAAAAACCATCATTTTCTCTTTTTCCTCCAGGAAAGAATTGTAGGCTGACAGAACAAGGCCAGGGAAAACCAGGTGTTTAACTGTGTTGCACCGTGTTGTAAATGATGTTGTCTTACACATCCAGAGTGTGATAGTCTTCAGATAGCTGTATTCAAACCATTAATCACTTGATGGCAAAGGCTTAAAAGTAAAAAATAAAAGCTTATATATAGGTGTTGAAATACATGGTCTTATTCTTGGTATTTGAACATTGCATGCTGAATCTTGGATCTTGGGCCTGGATGAAGTGCTGTGTAGGAAACTGATTTTAAACAGGTTTTATTGCCCCCTCCCTTTTTTTTTTTTTGGTGAACTTTTGACTGTAGAGTTGATCCCGATAACTCCTATTCATCCGTGTCTAATTTTTTAGTTTTAATGGAACAGTGATACTTAGCTCTAGCATTGAGCTTGTGACCGAGTCTGAATGGACTATGTTTTTATTTTTTTTTTTCAATTTCTGCACAAGTTATTTTGGTTCTGTATCACAGAAACACCAAACTGAATTTTGGGGGGGGGGAAGGGACTGCTCAAGCTAAAGGCCCAGAATTTAGATTGGGAAAAGGAAGCAGTGACGTTAAAAAATAGCAAAGGTAGTAAAGCTAAAGTTGAAAATAAAGCTTCCATGGTGTATAATATTGAAAATGTAGGTTTAGGTTTCCTCTGTAGGGATAACAGATTGCTAAGCAGTGATAACAAGACATTAAGGGAAATGTAGGCCATTGCATTCCAGCACTTGTGTCTCTTTACAGGGAGCTTCTGGTGGAAGCAACAACATAATCTTGATAGACTAATTGAGAGGTCTGATAAAAGGAACCTATCAATTCTAGGTGCATGGAAATCTAAGTGCTGCAAGACTAGTACGCTATTGAAACAGTAATAAGTTGTGATGTTGGATAACTTTGAGTTTGTACACAGTGAAGAACCCTTATGTGCTAGAAAATCCCTGAAACAAGGTCTGTGTTAGGAAAAATGGATTCTTTTGCTCCAGGCAATAATGCCTTCTTCACTCACTGCTTATCACTGCAGGGAGGTACCAGAGAACTCAGCTGAGCAAATGTAGTTCAGCTATATAGAAACAGCATGAATAAGCTAAAAAGAAAGTCCTTGCATTTAGCTGGAATGTAGTAGAAGCTGTTTTCTATTGTGCATAGAATGTGTTTTACAGGTTGGGAGGTATTATCATAGAAACATGATTTTATGACTGCATGGAATAGAGTATTATGTATCTAGAATAGGATCTTACTATATGTCTTTAACTTTTGTGATGGGCAGTTGTTGGAATAAAAGCTGAGACTGAAATTTGTAATGTTTAACTGACACTTAAATTGAAAATGGTACGGTTCAGAGTTCATTACTATTCCTCTCATTGGAAAGTATTATAGAAAATACTTACTGTTTTTGTCAATCTAGCATTATGCTTAGACATGCAAACTGGACCAGCAAAATTCTTAGTTTTCTGTTAGCTATCTTGTGGCAGTAATACCTCTTTGAACGGCCCTGGCAAGTTTACCCCTGCTCTGACAAGCTTGGGAAGGTACCAGTAACCAACACACTAGAAACCTCTTGGATGATGGAAAAGCCTTTAAAAATCTGTATGCCTGCCACCTCCTCTGTCATGATCAAAGCTTGTTTTGCTGAGCACTGTGTTTCCTCAGTCATATGGATGATATCAGACTCCATCCATCTTAAATTTACCTCCTGGAAATGTCTTGCCTTTCCTTATTCCTACACCAGTCTTCCACTTTCTGAATGTGAGATGAAGCTGTCCTCACTGCCAGCTTATTTTTCTGAATATGCTCGCCAGGCTGAAATGATATACATCATAGTTACGGGCTTCTTGCTGCCAAACTTTGGTCGTATATATATTGCTTAAGCTGCAAACTTCCAAAGCAAACACAGAGAGGAAATCAAAATTAAATTAATCCTCTCCAATGACATATAAAGTATGGCTGCACTGAGGTTTACATGTTGAGGGTGAGAGGGACTGTTAGTTGAGTGGGAGGCAGAAGCCACTTGGTATTCACATCCCTGTCCTGTTGCATCTGGGCTGGAGTTGCTTAGTATGAATTCCTTAACTTTTTTTCATGATAGCTAGACAAATGACTTTGCTAAGCCATGGTTGACTGTAGATCCATAGGGCATTCATGGCAGTTTGCATTCGTAGGACTAAAGGCAAACGAGTCACTAATTCCTGTGGAGCCCTCAGAGTTCATCTTCATTTAATGTCGCCAAAACTTCTTTGCTGAGACCAAACAGAGCTTTGGAGCATTCAGTTTTGGACAGTGTGAAGGTTGGGTTTGGAGACCTGCTCTCTGTTTACCTCGGCTGAGAGGACTGGTTACAATGCTCAGTTCTGTTGTACTGCTGGATTTCAGCTAAGCACCAGGAGAAATCATCAGTAATCTTGAAGGCTTTGATGCTCTCTCAGATGACGTGAGGGTTGGAGGTATAGAGTGGCTGATGGCTTTCTCGAAAACATCCCCACCTACTGGCTATACCTAGTCCATTTTCAAATGGAAAACATGGCTGAAAGTACTGCCTGCAGGAGATGAAAATGAAATGGAATTGTTTGGCAGAACTTGGTGCAATTGCAAAGTAGACTTGAATGATATTTCATTAAAAAAAAAAAAAAAAGAAAAAAGGTAGGTTTTCTTCCTTTTCCAGGTTTTGGGTATTCTGTTTTCTGGGGGGGTTTTTTGTTTGTTTTTGTTGGTTTGTTGGTTTTTTTGGGGGGTTTTTGTTTTTTTGTTTTGGGGGTGGGTTTGTTTGCTTGTTTTTTGTCTGTTTATTTTTCTTTTTTTTTCTCCTGGAAAAAGGCTTTGCATTTTGATAGTCTCCTCTGAGATTAAATAATATCCCATATTGTACAGTTATTCAGAAAGAAATTCCTTAGTGAACAGTGGCAGTCATAAACTAATTAACCTACTTCTACAAGTAGAAAAATAGGCTTTATTGCTGGAGTAACAATCGTAACTATTCTTCACCAAATATTGTCCATGGGAAGAAGGAAATACTAACCTTGTCTGTTTTTTTCTATAAGCATAAAAGGGCTTAAGCATCATAAATCCAATATAGAATGCCATCAGTGATCATCTTGGTCTACCTTTTGCTTTGCTCTGAAGCTCAATAAATGTTTAGGAACAGTTAAATTTTTGTCTTGGATAATTAAAATTGTTTTGAGAAATAAAGCTGTAACTGAATGGCTTAATATTGACTTGTTCTGGGTGAAAAACTTTGACTACATCAGAAGTAGACAAGTTCAGGTGTTAAAATGTGCTCTGTTTATCCTGCTAACAGGATAATAGGGAAAAGCATTTTCTTGCAGTCTTCCTATACTATGTGTTACCGAGACCTTGCCACTACTCCCTGTTGTCCAAGATGAGACTTCTGGAGATAGTAAAGATTCTACAGAAGACTTCCTGTGATGGGAAGTTACTGGTGTGCTGTTTTGCTGCAAATTATCTGTCCCATCTTTCGCACGCCTAATCTTTGTACAAATCCTATGTTTTATTTCTACATCAGTAGAAATTAACAATTTTCCATGGCTTCCCTGCTAAATATGTTGATTTATGTTACTGGAGAAACTTGTCAGTCATAAATCAAGCACATAGTGTGGACCTAGAAGGGAAAGGGTAATAATTATTGTCTGTTCTTCTCGATGACTGTACAAGGACTGACTCCTTGCCAACAGAGCTGAAGTATTGTACTGTGAATGCCAACTCATTGATCTACAGATCTTGAAACTTCTCCATGAAGTAGAGATCCAATAATGAACTTAACCTTGCTTATAATCAGTTTTGTTTTGGTTGTTTTTTGGGTTTTTTTTTTGCATTTTGTTTTGACTTTTTTTTTATATTGATAGTAAAAGTTCTGAACCTCCAGATAGAAACTGCTGATGTAATGACATCTCCACTGAAAGAAGGCACTGTTTTGGGGAGAATCAAGGAACTTGTAAGTCTTAGAAACCACTCCTGTCATTTATCATTTCAGTCCATTTCCTCAGCCAGGAATGATGTAGGATGGCTGCCTGCCATGAAGGAAAACTGTAACAAGATGTAAAATGTTGAGGGTTGTTTTTGTTTGTTTAAATGGTGTATGTTAAATTGTGTTATTAATGACTCATCTATACTTCGGTTTGTTCTATATGTAAAAAACTTACTCATAATTTGAGCAAACAAGTATCCATCAGTTTAATACTCTGAATCAAGTTAAGGCTCTGACTTAAATTATATTAGTTTTCAAAAGCTTGGAGCACAAGACTGACTTTGAGCATGTGCTCTATTTGATAGCTATGTAACACACAGAAATACAGCAGGAAGAATGGCATAACCGAGTTGCTTTGGGAATTTCTTGATCTTAAGAACACGATTTCTTCCTTAAAGGTTTATAAATTACACAATTAATTGAAGTCATGTTATATTTATAGTCAAGATATATTTATTAGTGGAGACAGTTTTTAAGACATTGGATGTCGTTCCAGTGGCAGTGTTTTCTCATTGTTTTTTTATTCTTGCTTTTGCCATTTGGTAGGTGTGTCTGCCAAACTAAAGCAGATTTTAGAAGCCAAATGCAGGCCCTAATAAAAAGGGTTTGTGTGGTTTTAGGTAGTTATTTTTCATAATCCATTAACTTAATTAAAACTGATCATAACTTGGTTATGATTTACTGAAATGTCTGAGAATAAAATGGAAGCTGAATTTTGTCCAAGTTAAATTCCAAAACAGAGTAAGGATGTTGCTTTCATTTTTCAAGTTCAATGCATGATAGTGGCTAGCCAAAATTTTTTCATTTAAGTTGCTGTAGAGGTTCAGCAATTGGGAAACTTATCTTATGTGAATAGATGCCCAAGTGTACATATTTAGTAACTCTTTCCTGGTAGTATCTAATGGTATCCAATGTGAGTATTGGTATTGCAAAACTGTAGCTTCCCTTGAAAGACAGTGTAAAGGGATGTGTAGCTTTTATTTGAAACATGGAGTAATTTTATATTTCCATCAGCAGATGTATGCTGGATATATGATATGTGTGTAATTATAGCCATTCCATTAATATATAAAAATATAACATGCATAACTGGAAGCTTGTCAGTCTTACATGAAGCACTACCAACTGTCTTTAGACTACGGAAGTAAGTATATATCCCTTTACTAGCTTAATCAAAAATTATTCTGAGATATTATAATGACTTTTTTCACAGGAGTAGGTTTTCATATTTGGTTAACTTTGCCTTATGCCAAGTAGCATGACTTGAAAAGTAGTCTTTTGTATCTTCAGATTTCATGTGATTGTTTTTCCCGTCTACCTTACATTTTTTTGTCCTGCATGCATAAAACTATAGTGAGAAAATTGTTACCAGTATTGAAATCTGTTACTTTTCCCTTTTGTCCCTGTCTTATTTTAGAGGCCAACTTAATGCTCCATCTAGGTAGACTTGATAAATGGAATTGTTCCGAGTCTTGTGTGTGAATACAAGGCAAGGATAGACTAGAGAGTTGAAAACCTGCCAAAACAAACTTGAGTGAAATAGCTTCGTTTGTCTGGTGCTGCACTTTCTAACACCATAGAGCTTTTTAAAGGTATTTCCTTTCTCAGATGTATGTGGTCTATCGGGTATCAGAAGAGGCAGTTGCCTTTGTAATCCATGAAGTCCATGTCCTGCAGCACTTAGGTGGCATTTCAGTCATCCTGGTAAGCAAGAAGGGACCCAACTTGGCACAGCCATCCTGGCTGACACTATAAAACTTGTGGTATTTAAAGTAAGGATGCTATTTTGTATAGAGGTGACAAAAAGTACTACAGTGTCTTAAAAAGGCAACTTCATATAAGTGAAGTTATTTCAGAGTTCTTTCTTGGCATTTCAAATGCCTTCCTTCAGTTTGCAAAGCATTAAAATATGATATATGAGCTCCTTGCTAGATTGAATTTCAAGTACTTTGTATTTTAAGCTGTGTTTATCTTTAAGAAGCATCTTGGTAGCTGTTTTGAGGGTTTATGAATGTATTTCATTACAAGTGTAATGATTTGAGTGATTTCAAGGCAATACAAGATTGAACCTGACCTGTAAAGGAAATCACTGAAATAGCTTTATTTCCTTAATCTAGTATAAGGTTGGGAAAGGAAGAGGACATAAGTGTGTCTTGGAATACAAGAACAAAATTACTGCAAAGAGAAGTGTTTAAGATCTTGCCTATCTTTGTGTGGATGAGAGAATTAGATTTTAATAATAAATCAAATTTTACTATGAGCATTGAACTAGGCTGTGCTAAATTCTGGTGCCTCTGCTGAGTCATGAAGGAAAGAAGGATTGGCCCAGATATTTGTAGGACTGATACTTAAGTCTTATACATACACTTGTAACTAGCAGCTAACAGTGCTGTGAAATAGAAGAACTAAAAATGAAACAGGACTATTTATGACCTTTTGCAAATCTATCCCTTGTCTGCTCTTATGTTGGACTTGTCCCCAAGTATTTTTCCTAGTGCTGGTTTTAATCTGTAAATTGGAAATAGATTGTTATTCAGGAGTTGAGTGTATTCACCCTGTGTACAGGCTCTGCCTGCTAAAGCAAAAGATAAAATCTTTCCAGCTTTACTACAGAATACTGGATTTTTCCCTTTGGAGAATAGTAGCCTAAAGAGGACCAGGATTTGAATTGTATTACAGGGTGGAAAAACATCTCTTATGATGCAACTGCCAAGATAATTTTTTTGAAATGTCCAAGAGGTTTTGTAAAGTGTCTCCAGCAAGCCTTCTTTTAATGGTTCAATTCAACATGTTCAACCTGTTCTGTTGTAGGGCCAATTTTTATAGGTATTAAAACAGTAAAAAAATCTAGCAAAAGGGCATATGGGGAAACATGTTGAATACTCTGTGTAGGAGCATGTGAGATAAAACAGAGCTTAGACTTTCTCCTGTACATGGGAATTAGGTGAAGCATATGAAAACTTGTTCAGGGATTTTGTTGAAAGTATGATCCATAATAAATCAATAAACTATTTTGCTAGAGCAAATATCTGTATATAAAAAGGTATCACTATTTGCTATAGATAGATGTGAAAGTCAGGAAGTACCCTTGTGCTGATTTTGCATTAATTGATATTTAGGAAGAAGGAAAAAACCACCCACGGAAATTATTTTTCGAGGAGAAGCTGCTGAGAGTTTCTTCTGTGCCTGGAAAAAGCCAGTAGCTGGCTGGTTCTCTGAGAATCTCTGAGAACTGACAATCTATTAAAGCATTTAGAAGCTGGGTCTGCCTCTGTGAATTCCACATTTTAAAAACAGACAAGACCAGGAAAGCTCTCTCTTGCTTCTGGCTTTAAAGAGGTAACTGGGGGCCGGCCCCTGCTCAGCCCATGGGGCCTGGTGGGGCCGGGCCAGGCTCTGCTGCGGTGCTGGCCCCTCCCAGGAAACCCTCCAGGTCCCGTTCTGGCGGGGTAGCTGGGGCCCCTTCCCAGGGGAATCAAGCCCTTCCCGGGGAACCCACCAAGCCCTTTCCAGCAGCACGGCTGGGCCAGGCTGGCCTCAGCTCAGCTGAAATTCTGCTGCTGCTGAGTTTCAGCAGAAACTGCCAGGCAGGGGAAGGGGGGGCCATTGGCGCATGGCGGGCTGCCTCTGAGTGCTGGCCTGGCTGCTGACATCCCAGTGCAGCCACCAGAAAATCATCCAGCATAAACAGCTCCAGCTGCTGCCCCCGGCAGAGATCTCAGGACCATCTCCAGGCCCGGGTGAGATATTAACCCTTTACACAGATGAGATCTGCAAACCTCAATCCTCTCTCAAGGGAGAGAAAAAAAGTGATGACACATAGAAAGACAACATGAAGACACCAAGGTCAGTAAAGAAGTCAAGCCTCAGATGGAAGGAGAATGAGGAGATACCCTAATGGGGCTGAAAGTTTTCTTGATAGGGCCATGGAGATGGACAGTGATACACTGAAATATTTTCTTTAATTCATGAGAGAGTATGGGGTGATGAAGTGTTCAAACTGTAGATCTGAGCAGAGGTATCCATGGTGAAGCAAAATAGATGCTGAAGATCCCATGAGAAGCTTGAACAGGGAGAGAGTGATAAAGACCCTTTGCCCCCAGGGAGAGAAGAAGACCTGTTCCCAGAGATAAAGATGATCGTGAAGACAGATGAAGAGAACCTTTGCTTTTGAACAGCTCATCCTTAAAATAATACTCCATAATTTGACATGGCCCGTAAACACAGCTGTAGGAGGGCTGTGAAAATGGGAGGGTTTCATGATTGCTGATTTCTGCCCAGGCAGCTGCTATTCGTGGAAATGAAAAGCTGTTTCTTGTGGAGAAGTCTCCATGGCATGGCAAGAGGAGCTTTAAGAGAAATCTCCTCTCCCTACAAGAATTGATGAAAGACTATTGTAACGTTGGGAACTGATTTAAAAATTCCAGGTTTTGTCTCTGCTTTGGGAAAGAGGTCAGGCAGTGGGAGGAAAAAGGTTCTGAAGGTTTCTTTATACCTTTTAAGTTTTGAGCCTTTTTTGCCCTTCTCTTCATCCCTGTCTCACGGCAAGAAATGAGTAAGTGCACTGGTGATTTTAGCCACTGCTAAACCCACCACCTTATTTGGTACATTGGCTGAGAAACTCAAATTGGCAAATCTAAACCACTACAACCCTGTTAGAGTCTCCACCTCAGTTAATGAAATGTATTTAGTTGCTGTATCAGAGTTTGTAGTCTCTGACTAAAATAGTGTATGTCTCGGGATGTTAATCTTGCTGTGAAGTTTGATGGAGTTAGAATTAACTTCCAAATTCTAGATGCTGAATGACATTTTCAAAACATCTGTTTTCTCAGTGAACTACTAAGAATTGTAGGCTCAGGGTATTTTCCAGACACGGTTTTTCCCTTTTGGGTTTACATTGATGCTATAGGCATATAGCAACATGTTTGCCAGGAAAAAATAAAAACAAACAAATGGCAACAACAAAAGCTGAGAACTTTATTTCCTGAAAGTGAAAATGGTCATTAATGCAGATTATGCATAGTGAGTATTAAAGATCCCTGAAGTTAACAGAACAAGCTTATTTTGAAGAAGGAGATAATGAATACCATAAGATGTCCTTCCATTTTTCAGTCTAGAGAAATATTTAACAACTTTAGTAAGATTACTGCCTGAAAAACTATAGCTGTTATCTAGTTTTGAAATTGCTGGGGATGACAGAAACCAAGACAAAGCTAGATATGAAAAAGTAATGAGATTAAATTACCCCCCCACCCCCCTTAAATATGTGGCAGTCTTATAACATTATGAAATA
This sequence comes from Pseudopodoces humilis, assembly GCF_049639895.1. NCBI lineage: Eukaryota > Metazoa > Chordata > Aves > Passeriformes > Paridae > Pseudopodoces > Pseudopodoces humilis. The sequence continues at coordinate 74,945,931 of NC_142200.1, forward strand.
TAATTTTGGACCTTTAAGAGGAACAAATGAGTTTCTCACAGTCTGAAGCAGTGCTCCTAAATGTGTGTGTTGAAGCTGCCCAACCATAAAGAAAACTTCCACAACACCTGTACAAAAGAATCACCAAAGTTTAATTACATCACTTCTTGGTGTGTCTGTAGCATGTGCTGTTGTTATTTAACTTTTTTTTAACCTTTGTCATTGCAACATATTAACTATTTCTATGAAAACTGAGAAAATTATTTTGTAGCCTTATTATAATTTTTACTGATGTTCTATTGTTTGTTTCTCTAGCTGTGGAATACAGAGTCCCTGGTTTGAGTCAGGCTAATTTTTGCCAGAATCCTGTAGCCTTGTGGTGCTTGATCCAAATTATGTTGAGTTGTAAACCCTGAAACATTCAGCTCATCTATGTTTAATGAGAGTTGTGTCTTTAAAACTTTTGGTGTCACTATGAACACAACTTAGGATCATGTGCAGGAGTACTAGAGCTCATCAAGAAACTGTTTCCTAGTTTCCCAGTGCCACCCCTCTACTGCTTGCACAGATTTAGACTGAGGTTTAGACTGCACTGTGGTTTAGACTGCGAAAGTGGAGAAAATAAGCAAGCCAGGAACAACCTGTGAAGAAGGAAAAAAAAAAAACTGACGTAAAGATCCCACTCTTTCCACATTCATATTCCAAACCTCCAAATGCTAAAAAGTTAGAAGCAGACACTGGAGGATGAAGTATTTGTCTCTTATGGCCATCTGTAAGAATGAAAAGGAAGCCAGACAGGTATGTGAAGGGGGAAGGAAGATAAAAGTCTGAGTGGTGAAAGACCTTGCTTGGTCAGGAAGCATGGGACAGGGTAGGAGATCTCCCAGGTTCATGGCTAGTGCCTTCTGTTTGTAATTGCCTATGCAACCCCTCATTCCAGTCTGCTCCCTCCACTTCTGTTTTTTAACTCTGCTTGCTTGAATAGCATAAGTGTGTGTAGTGGATCACAAGGTGGTGAGTAGTTGTTGAAACAAACAGGTTTCAATGCAAGACCATTGTCTAAAATTTTATTTTAGGTTTAATTTCTTTTCAATGAACTTACACGTGGTATATGACTGGAGTTGAAACAATAATAATGGTTTTGAACCCAAGCATTATATAATTAAGAAAGCCTGTAAAACTTTAGCTTGCCTTTGCCATGATTATGAAGTCTAAAAAAATCTTCTTTTTCGTCCTTTTCTACCTCAGTTGATATTAAGATCAGACAATGCTTGTTCAAAGACCTACTATTTTCTGTGGTCACCCTAATTGTGGTACCAATATTTCAGATGTAGTGCTCACAGCATATTTTGCATGGGGTGGCATTTACCTGTCTTTCTGTTGTGTCAAGACAGCTTTGGGGCAGTTTGCATGTAAAAACTCTTCAGCTGCCTAAAGGGAAGGGGTTGGAGGGGAAGTGATGACCTAAGAGCTATGTAATTATGGCATTTTTGGGTGTCCTATGTTTAACCTGAAGTTTTATCTTAAATCAGGTGTGAAAACACATTATGTGCATGCAGATAGATGGCCCGTAGTTTTAGTGACTTTGGTAGGGGATGTCTAGACTCCTGTTATAAGAATACTGAACATCACAACTGCAAACTCCTATTGTGGGTTTTGATGTGATTAAACTATCCCATTAATAATCTCATCACAGAGCTCTCTTTGGACAACGGGCCTTATACATGTTATTTTTACTTGTCTCTCTTGAATGATGAATTAAAAACCAGTATTTTGTCTTGTTCAGGCTGCTGTTTAGTATAGTCCAGCCTGGGATAAAGACTGATAAGGCTCTGATGTTTATTTTCCAACTCTGACAGGCTTGAATTACGGTTGAACCATACATATTCTTAAATATAAAAACAAGGGTGTGGTTCCAATATTGCACAGGCAACTGACCAGAAAAGTTGAACCCAAACTTCTGGTATCTGGATTCAGTTCCCAGCTTTGTTTCAGACTAATTCATGCTGCTTAATTTCCAGTTTTCATGTGGCTGTAAGATTAGATTTTTGAGCTAACTCTTAGCATACTTTAAAAAAAAATAATATATATATATATATTCTGGGTTTCTTTAATGCCACATTTAAAAATATTTTGACTGTCTGAATCTCTGTGTCTCCTGTAAATCGTATTACTTCCTATGGCCATTAGATGATTGTGTGTGTGAATGCATTTTTTTGCTGCTGAGAATGGGAAACAAAGTGTATCTGTAAGCTTCACAGCCATCTTCCTTCCAGTTAGTGATGATTTCCGTAAACCTAGGCTCCCATTTACTGTGACCTCTAGGTAAGAAAAAGGGAATGGGGTTTGTAGTTTGCCTTACTACTGAACTCAGGCCAAATAGTGACTAATGAACATACCAGATGTTTCTGCTTTTGAAGGCTTTTTTTGGAAAGAACTATATTAACCAATTTATTCTTCCTCCCAGGAGATAATAGGACAGCAGTGTAGCTGAGCTCTGACAATTCATTACATGAGAAGAAAATATTAATGTTGACCCTTACTATGTTGACAGTAGGTTTTGAATCTAACCTTCTGCTCTTTTTGCTCAGAAAAATGCATGCAAGTAGTTTTCTTCAAATCTTTCAGCTACCGTGTTAAGATGTTAACCACATTTCTAGCAATTTGGAATACAATGAACCAGATTTTTTGTGCATTTCTAGGGGACCTCCATTGACTTAATAGTGTTACTTCAGGTATTTATTCATCTTACCATGAAATTGTAATCTGACCTTTGGTTTGAAGAATAAACATCCCATGTTTGATTTGGGATAGTGGAACTATGGAGCTGAAAGGTTATAACAAGTTCCTTCTCTGTCTTTGTTGATGAGCTCTCAAAGGCATTCATCTTTGGTTAATTATGTTAAGTATGAGAGAGAATGGCTCTGTTGAAGTTTCTTATCAGAAAGTACTTGCAGGCAACCTAATATCTAGAGTTTTTGTGATTCAGTGGATGTTGTACCTTTTCTCCCTGGCAGGAAGGTAAAGGTAGGATCTGTGAGGACCTCTCTGTGGGACAGCCAATGAATAGGAAGGAGATGACTGTAGTGACTTTAGTTTTAGTAATAGTGTTAAGTTCTGCAAGAAAATAATGAAAAAGAGAATACAAGCATGAAGGTGCCTTCACAGGCATTGTTCTTTGCCACTCTTCCCAGGGAAGAGAGGGACTTGCTCTCTGGCTGATAGAAAGCCTTGATTCTTGGTACCTTGTCCTGCTAGACTCAGGGGAAGGGGAGGCTACTGCAGGCAGAGCAAGGTTTTCCATAGCTCCTCTCCCTCCCTTTCTCTTATTATGTCCTTCCATTTCTCCAAAGTCCAGCGCCCAGCTCTCACTCCAAACGCTTCCATTGCCTCATCCTGCCCTTGAGTTCAGGATGCAAAGACAATTTGAGCGCCTCATGCAGGTGGTCTGTTTGTCAAGAACTTATGACCTTGAAAATTTATTTCCTTTGATTACCCTCTGTTCCATTGTTCATGAAATATGCTTAACTACAAGGGATGAAGTCAAGAATGATGTAATAGTTATGGAGCCATTAATCTGTGTAGTCACTGTGAATATCCAGGTGGAAAATTGTAACAACAGTTTATGCTCACATCTGCGTGGAATATGTGCAATAAATTATGCACAAAATCAAGCATCTTTTAAGTGAACAGCGTTATTTAAGGCATACTTCCAGAAATCAGAAGAACCTAACCCCCTTGATAAGCAGGTAGTTGCATCATTTTTACAGATTGCTTGCACATTTCTGCTTGAGGCAGAATGGGACAAAAAGAATGGAGTGATTTGGGTTCACAAAACAGCTTGTTGTCATGAGCCACCCAGTTAATGTGGGAATAATCTCCTTAGGAGGCCTTTTTCTGTACACCATTGGTGTATATCACCATTTCTGTAGCTTGTTCATTTCATCTATAAGATTCAGGAAATACGGAGTTTAAAGGTTAGTAATTTTTCAGTTCTGGTTTCTCTGTGGTGGCAAATCCCTGTCTGACTGTAGACATTATATGTGAGAATGTGCTACACTTAAATTTCTTTTGAACATGACATTTTAAACAATAGGCTGACACTCTTAAAGGGTGGTTTGAGACCAAACAGAGGCTGTTCTTGATGTTCAGATAAATCTGATTTAGTCCATAAATGTATCTGTATCTTTCTGAAGCACTGTAGATTTCATGTCCATTGGAAAAACTTTATTTCTAAGCAGCAGGGTTGCTTTGCTTTTGTAACTGGACATGTGTTCTCCTGTAATAACATTCCTATAATGATTTTTGTGTGTGCTGGCTGCTCCCATATGCAGTGTGGGCTGGAGTCCTTTCTAGCTGAAAATTCAGGAGTTTCCAATGTACATCCTTGTTCTTCCTTGCAACGTAGCTTCTTATAGAGCTGTGTTGATAATGTGCCCTGCGGAGGAGTGTGAAAGGGCAGAGAGTGTCCTGTTTCTGTGGCAGGATGCTCTGGCTCCAAGTTGGAGGAGGGAAAAATGGAACCAGACCTGACAAGAAACTGAATCTGGTGTTTCAGAATGTGGTTATCATAAATAGAGGCTGTTTCAGTTTAATACCCTATGTGCCAAGAGGGGTGGACATAATTGGACAGCGTATCTAAATCTAGGAATTTTCTTCCCTCATTCTTAAGCTTGATTTATTACAGAACGTGGTGGCTGCTTATAGGTGGGTCAAATAGTGAGATTTAACTGTATTTCTTCATTCTTCTTGCTCACATGTTGAACTGAGTGTTTATATCAGACTACTAAGTATCATTCTGAGCACCCCCAGTCTGATCTGGGCCTTATTTTGTGAGCTGATATACATATGGGCCATATAGTGATAACTTATCATAAAGAGCTTCTGAGCTCCCTGCTGTTCTTGTGTGGTTTTGTTTGTTTCATGTGACTTGAGGTTGAAAGGAGGCTCTTGACCTAAATACTATATTAATGTTTCACTGTCTTCTCATTAGATGTTTTCATGAGGTTGCAAATGTACTGGGAGACCAGAAAAGGGTTATAGATGAGTTCTGAAGTTGTTTAACTGAACTTGGATTATCTTTCTTTGAGTGAGACAGAGAAGGAAAGAATAGTGGAAAAAAGGCAGCAACTGAAGGGGGAAAAAAGTTGGATGTGTTTTATAACCATAAATGGTAAAAGTAACCTTGCTCCGCTGCCAGCGAGCAGAAAGATGGAATAAGGTTTTGATTTACAAGAACAGCTCAGCAAGGGCCTTGTAGAGTGCTTCATGCCTGCTATATAAATGTGATTAGCTATAAAATGGGAGAGATTTAACAAGAGTTTAAGCATCAGCAACAGCTCTGTTTCATACAGAATGTGGATGCCTGCTTTTAGAGTTCTGTCAATACAAGCTAGTTTGTAAAACATTACATCTTTCAAGAGAGAATGTGGATTATTTTTACATAATACCTGAACATCTTACTTTTTGGTTCTTTGCCCATTCATCATCTAGTCTCTAAGCAACATTTATCCTTATAATTGTTCCTTTAGATAATTGGAGAGGACGTAGGCTTTTACAGTAAGCTGCCTAAGGATATAGAGGCATATGAGATAGAGATATGAGATGCTTTCCTTTAGACAGTATTCTGTCTTGTTATATAACCTTTGTGGTCTTTCCCTACCTGTATATTACCACTTTACTCAGGAAGATAAATTTGTCAGCTTTAAGCTTCAGTGGTCAGTCCAGTAAAGCTTCATAGTTGTGGATGGCAAAAGCCTTTCCCCAGTTTACTGTTCCCTCTCTTCCAGCCCTGGGGGGATGGAAACTCACAGTTTAGATTTTCTTAACAAGAAGATTATGAGCAAATGACTTATCAGCAAACATGCCAAGTAGGGTTTGGGGAGCGGAGGAAGTGCAACAGCAGCATTTTTTCGGTGCCTAGTGTCATTCCTTGTGAAGATTCTGCTGGAGGGAAGTGGAAGAGAGGGTATGGGGATTTCTTTCTGAAAAGTGAAATATCAAGTTGACTGTGAAGTTTTAGCTGTTCTTGTTAAAATTTGAGGCCAAATATTTCTTTTAAAGGACTCAGTCGAAGGCAGAAGGGGAGACTTGTTTGTATAGCATCATATGATTTACGCTTAAGTTGAATGTTGAGATTATCTATTGCTCTTAATTAGGCAAAGGTGAGACACCTTCATTTGGTTTAATTGCATTATGATAATATTACTGCCACTTCAATTAGTTCACAAACAATTCTTAAGAATGAACACATTCCTGAAAATGAGAAACAAATAATAAATAAATAAGAAGCAAACTTAAATTATTAATTCCAGTTATTTTCTTTTCATTAAATTGGGAAGTAACTGAAAGACTGTGGGACACCAGTGCAATAGAATGCATAGTTACCTATAAACTTGTGAGCATCTTAAGGTACTATTTTTGTTTCTTTTGAAATGAAAGTCACTCTCCATGTTATGTAAATGTTTCAAATAATAATGTTATTTTAGCAAGTATAAAAAATAAATGCAGAGACCTTGACTACGATATTACACTTTTTATTAATTTCACTTGAAGGTATTTGCTCAATAAACCCAAAATGGTTTAAAACATACTTTTCTGTGTATTTTCACTCAAGGATCAATAAGCAACAGTTTCAAACTGCTAAGTAAGAAGCCTCTTTAATTTAAGAGAGTAACTGAGGGGATCCATACAGGCAAAGTTTTGATATTCTGTGATATTGTAATTAATATAAAATTACTTTGTGTGAAAGTATTGCTAAAATCTCTCAAGGAAAAAATAATTTCTTTTTTCTTCACTGAAGATAATGTGTTATTCATTAGTATCATGATACAGTGAGGAACTGCTGCACTGTAACAGTTTTATTGGTGTCTAAATATGCTTACATCAGGTTTATGGTACAGATGCAGAATGCAGAATTGAATTTGGAATGTATTTTCTATAGTGAAAGGAAGGAAGCTTTCTTCCCTATATTATGAACTCTTTAAATATTGGAGGTTTCAAAACTTAAAATTAGGTCCAAAGATACAAAATTGGTTGTTAAGTAATTATTAAATGTGAAAAAGCCATTTTGCATAGGCTCTGGATACAATTCTGCTTTTAACCAAGAAAAAAATGGTGATTTAATACAGTGCGCTCACTGTCAAAGGAGTACTTAAGAGGTTAAATTTTCAAGGTAATTGAATTTTCTTGGTAGTTTAGAAGCAGAAAAAGATGAACAATTTAAATAGTTGTACTAACACTGAAGACTTAAATTATTGATGACTGAGTTTAATTACTGGCTTTTGGCACATAATCAGCTAGCTACTCATTGAGGAAATTGATTCTTGGAAACTGAAAAAGAAAACAAAACTGGTTGCTACATACATCCAAACTTGAAGATCTGACTAAAGCAGATCTAGGATCCCATGGCTGTGTATGATGAGATTAACCCAGCCAGCAATCTGTATGTGCTCTGTTGATGTGTGTTAGCTGAAATCCCACTGTATGTCCTGTATGCTGTATGGGGCTGTATGCGGCTGTATGCAGATCTTAAGTGAGGATGCATTCCTCCAAACAACATACTTAGGGAAAGGAATGCATAACTGTGCCTTTGTTGCTGGATTTTGAAGTTCATCCCCTTTCCCTCCCAGTCATTAAGTTGTGGTGGGAAAATGCCACTATTCATTTTGCCTTTAAATCATAGAATTGTTTAGCTTGAAAAAGACCTTTAAAATCATTGAGTCCAACCATTTACCCCAGCACTTCGAAGTCCACCACTAAACTGTGTCCTTAGGCACCTAAGTCTTTCAAGTCTTTTAAGATACCTCCTGGGGTGGTGAATCCATCACTTTCTTGGGCAACCTGTTCCAGTGCTTCATAATTACCTTGAAAATTATCTTCACAAAGTCCCAGTATGTAGTCACATGCTAAGTGACTTCTTGCTGTGTTGTGGGTGTCTTGTGTAAAACCGTGAGTTTGATCTGCTGAGTTCTTTTTCTGGTCTCTCATTTCCTAGCTGCAATGTGAAAATTTTTTCTCCAATATTAATTACTTTACAGTAATTTCTTTCTTTTGTCAAGGTACAGACCTTAGGTAGGATGACATCAGACTCCAGGCTATGGAAGTAGCTGCTAAATCACTTGTTGCCTTGTCCAAATTTGGGAGTACATAGGGATGCACAAAAATGCAGAAAATGCAATTCCTGAACTATGATTAAAATCTTCTTGCTTTAATTCCTGCTCTCCACCCTGCAAATGAAAAACTGCTAAGCAATTCAAAGCTTCACACCTGTACTTCAAATATTCTAGCAGCTAGGAAATATTCTGTTGCTGTCAGTTAGCTTTCTGCATTTTGATCTTCAGGGCTGGCTGTTGAGAGAAATACAGTTTAGTGTAGCATCTAAAGATGACCTCTCACTGTAAAGTAAAAAGATTTTGTACCTTCTTAGTTGTATAAGTAGTTTTTCTGATCCTCACCTACATGAAATGGAAATGCAGTTATTAATATCAGAACTGATTCTTGCAGCATGGATAATTAGTTAAGGTTGTAAGCCATGCTAGCACTTTCTTAACACCTGGTGCAGGGTTTTCTTTCTTTTCATTAATATATGATTCAATCTCAGTCATAGTCAATGCAGGAGAAATTGCTTGGTCAATGTTAAGATGGGTGGTCATTTGCAGAAAAGAAGGTGCTCCTGTCTGTTCCGATTACCTTATTTGCCTTACCAAGTCCTAAAGCATGATTTATACTATTCCCTAATTTTAGTGAACTTACTTCTCTCTTTGCACCTATACAGGCATTTTGTCAAATGTTTTGGGGCTGCTTTTTCAGCTGTCAACTGAATATTGCTCTGACTAATCCCTGTCAACACAAGTATCAGTACACAGGATTGCTAGTTCAGCAAGTTCACAAGTTACTCTACTGCAGTGATGCTTTAGATGACACTGACTCCTTTTTAGATGATGTTGGTTACTTATGTAGACAAAACCAATTAGATGTTTCTGGTAAACACAAAAATGTCTGTTTGGCATGGCAGCATTAATCTTAATATTTTTATTCTTATATTAAGTAACCTGCAAAATAAAAGTGTGAATTTATGTCAGACAAAAGAAGTGTTTGTAAACTTTTATATCAAAGGCTTAAATGTAATAGTTTTATCTGGACACTGGAAAATACAATTGCCAAATCACAGTAGTGTGGCATAAATACATAGCATTAGGGCTTAGTCTTGTGCACCTTTTTTCAGAAATTTTTCTTATTTGTTGATGTATTTAGCATTAAAGCTTTTGCACTGAACACAGCAAACTGCTTCACTGCACACATTAATATTTAAAATTCTTTGTGAGCAATACGACATACTTGGCATTTCATATTAATCAAGTAATGAAGTGTACTAAGACCATGGGTAGCACTAACTCATCACTTCTCTTTAACCCCTGGGGAAAAAATGAGAGCATCTCTTTCTGCACCAAGAAGAGGAGTGTTTCATGCTTCCCTTGCTACCTTTCTGTATCTGAAAAAGATAAAGTCTGAAGGACTTTTCACCACTTGAACCTTGAATAGGTGCAACATATTATTTGAACAGACAAACATATTGACTGAAGCAGTACTTTTTTATTGAATCACTGTAATAAAACCTGACCAGAGGTGTTTAGCTGTGTTACTCCCATTTAAATTTTTTTCCACTGTTGACATGTATCCTAACTTTGACATTACTGTATGCTCATATTTTAATGCCAGTAGTATCTGAAGAAATGAACTGAAGATGCTTTTATGTTTGAGAAAGAGAGGGTATGGTGTGTGTGTACACACATATATGTGTGTAGTCTTTTTAAGCAATTGTGCCCTCTACTAATTTTCTAGCTTGAAGGAGGTCCCATTGGTAGCGAGTTGTAGGTAAGCAGTAAATAGTAAAGTCAGGTCCTCATTTACAGCTGGAGGACTTGTCCTTCTTGGAAAAATGTTCCTTACTTTGTTACACAGGCTCATGAGGAAGTTAGAAAGGCACTGGTACCAATTTATTCACAGAGAGCTGGGCAAATACCAAGTGTATGAAGTTTAAGAAGGGCGAGTGCTGGATTCTGCATCTGGGGTGGGGCTGTGTGTATAGACTGGGAAAGGAGAGGCTGGAGAGTAGCACTGTGGGAAGGGACCTGGGCATCCTGTTCAGTGGCCAGTCAAATATGAGCCAGCAGTGCCCTGCAGCCTGGAGGGCCAAGTGTGTTCTGGGGGGCATCAGGCACAGCATGGCCAGCTGGGCAAGGGAGGGGACTGTCCCGCTGTGCTCTGCACTTGGGCAGCCTGAATCTTGAGTGCAGGTTTGGGTGACAATATAAGAAGGATATAAAGCCATTAGGAAGCATCCAAAGGAGCGCCACAAGGATGGTGGAAGATCTGGAGGGGAAGCAGCATGAGGAGCGGCTGAAGTCACTTGGTCTGTTCAGCCTGCAGAAAAGGAGACTGAGGGGAGACCTCACTGTGGTCTTCAACATCCTCACAGAGAAGAGGAGGGGGAAACACTGATCTCTTCTCTGTGGTGACCTTAAGAGGACTTAAGGAAATGGCCTGAAACTGAGTCAGGGGAGGCTTAGATTTGTATCAGGAAAAGATTTTTTCACCCAGAGGGTGATTGAGCACTGGAACAGGCTCCCCAGGGAAAGCCTACAGCACCAAGCCTGTCATAGTTCAAGAAGCATTTAGAAAATGTCAGACATGTGGTCTGATTGTTTGGGTGTCCTGTGCGGGGCCAGGAATTGAATTTAATGATCTTGATGGTCCCTTCCAACTCAGCATATTCTAGGTTCTATGATAGGTAGTGATCTTTACACATGGCTCAGTGTAAAGTATGGAATTGCTGTCATAGGTTTAATCAAACCTGGTCAGTTGATACAAGGGTCAACCTTGTGTGGGAGCATCCCATTTAATGGTTATGTCTCCAGGTGGGCTGTTGTGGATCAGCAGCCTTATCTGCAGAAGGGTGTTTCTTTGCTTGTGTGTAAGTGTTCCACTATGATTGTGCCACAAAAGGATTACATAGGTAGCCACTGGCAAACCTCTTTGCCTGCTTTGTATGCAGTGAAAGAAATGGAGTGATGGATTCCTTCAGGACTCAGGAGTATGAAACTGAAGAGAATGGAGTTGCTCCTGCTGAGCACCAAAACCCTACAGAGAATTTGTTATAGGGTGTACTGGAGGAGATTTGCTTGTAATTCTCCCAAAGTCTAGCTTTTATCCTAACCCAGTTAGGATATGTCCTCTGGCTAGTAACCTGCTTGTAAATGTGCTCAAATTAATTCTGCTGGTTCTCTGCGGAGCACTGAGGGTGGGAAAGACAGTAACTGTGTAAAAACTATTGAGTGGTTCCACATGTTGAATTTCCTTCCCCTTGCCATTCAGATCACCAACAAATATTCTCTCTGGCAAGCACATCCCTGCTTTCAGGTATATAGGCTTGGTGTTGAGAAATAGAACGTAACATTCTTTTTTCTGTCTTCATGTCCTTGCCTCTGTTTTCCCCCTCCTATAAATCTTACATGTTTACTGTACTCAGTTGTGCTCTTTTGGATCCTTAAAACTCCAAACTTTATTTGTTCTTGTCTACATTCCATCTTACAACTGCAGAAATTACTTTTATTTCTTGTGTTTACACAACTCACCCGTGTTTTTTTCTACCTCCAGTCTGCAAGTTTATGCTCTTTTTCATTATCCTGTGTTGTGAGGCTTTGAGAAAATTTATGAAGTAGGTGTTTAATCCCTGTGTTAGTTTCTGTCACCGAACTCCCTCTACCCCTGAAAAACAGTTAACAGACAGTTAACTGTGATCTAACATTCTAGGACAAAGATTACTTTTTAACTTTTAAAGTCAAGACTGGTTCTTGATCAGTCTTTCCTCTGTGGTGTACCTGCTCTGTGCTTCTCCTCCTTCATCCATTTCTTTGTGCAGGAGTTTGTGAAGCTATGTAGTGCCAAATTTCTTGGAGAAAGGACAAGCATAGGGTTACCTCACAACCATGGTTTTACTTGGATTCTTTTGGGGATGGCAGTTGTATGGGATTCCATAGGGTACCTCTGGGCTAAACTGTTGTCTCAATTGTCCAGACAGTTTCTACGTATAAGTTGATTTTTTTTTTATTTTTTTTTTTTTTTTTGTTTCTTCATTTTTCTGGTAGGCTTAAGCATACTCTACATAAATGCATAACACTTTCCTAGCCACAATGAAACTTCAAATGCCTGTAGATGTTGAAAAATAGAATGTTCTCTCTCCAATGGTGATGTGTCCTTGTGCCAGCTGCAGAGAGAATTCACATCCAGTGTGAATCTTTCTTTTCTTTGTGGCTATTTGTCAGGAGTATAAATTTGAAATGTTTGTACTTCAGAATGAAGGGTCACCAGGCTTTTCTTCCTTATAGAGGTATTGAGGAGAAGTGATTGTCCTTAAGCTTTTGAAATACCCTCTTTTGTCTGTAGAACTGAAGCCAAGAACCAACAATGCCTAGAAATATGTGCTTGTGTCCTAAAAATGCAGTTTGTCAAATTTCATTCTGGGTGGATTTGTTTTGGGTAAAGCTGAGAAGAGACTTTCTCCCTAATAGCAACTCTTGAGTTATTGTCAAGTCTCTTTGGACAGTTTATTTTGTGAAGGCTGTACTTGTAGAAGGGGCTTCTGATCTAACAAGGAATGTATAATGGATATTAGTCTAGAGACATTATTTTTCCTACTGTTAACATGAAGTTATGTATACCCTTGTACAATAACTATTTCTTGACAATGAGGGAAAAGGGGTTAAAACACTGAAAGGCTTCAGCCAGGCGTGACTTGTACATGTTAATGTTACTCATAAAATTGAGCTGACAGAAAAATAGGAAGCTGCATTTTCTGCTACTGTGTGTTTTTAGTCAGAGTCAATTATGCCACTTTTGAGGACTTTATGTCCTCTAGGACTTAAACACAAGGATCTAGTCTACGAACTAGCTATGATGTTTTTGGGAGAGGGGAGCGGGGGAGGAATATTTCCACTATTTTCATATCTTTCTTCTGGAAAGAAAGAGGTAACAGCCTAGCCCATTCTGATTTTCTGGCTGGCTGCATCTGTAAACATCTGTAATCTGCCTGGAAAGTCTTTTGTGAAAATGGAGTTGTTCTTCTCCCACATCTGGTGAAAAAGCAACAGTTCAAGATTATATAGTTTCTTAATTTACTTTGCTATCATTTTGGTCAATTTAGGAAAATCTAGTACAAGTCCTACTAGCAGCTGAAAAAGTAGTCATTGTATTGTGGTGAAATGTCAAGCAGAGAAAAGGTCTGTAATTAATGTAACCTCCTGATTATTTTCTGGACAGCTGTATGTATTCTGGTTTTCCCATGATACTAATGGATCTACATTTTACGACATTCTGTGCTCTATCAAATTTGCTTCCTTCCTTCAAGCCTTTGCCTCTGATACATCTTGTCCAAGTTTTCAAGCATTTCAGTAATAGACTACTGCAGGAATCATTTGCTGTTGCTCTGATATGAATGGGGTTCAGAATATTTACATCTGTGTAGGCACAAGATTGTGAGAAGAGATTTGGCTTATTCTAGGTGATCTTTAGCTGTATGATTACTACTTGATGGTTACTTACAAGAACAGCCTTGGGAACAGGCAGAGGAGAGAAGAGGCTGTGTAAAACTAACATTAATCTTTCCAGTTAGCAGAATTCAGCCTTTAAGAAAATTTGTGGGAAAGATGGTTCCTGCAGAAACTAACCTCTGATTAGTATATTTTATGAAGAAGAATATGATCATTGCTATGACCCAATGGGTAATACTTTGAAAGATGTTCACATGCCTCTCCCAAATGCTAGGAGAAAAGTACTTTTCTTCTTCTAAGCACCCATGGCCAAATGTGAACTGTATTAATCATGTTTTTTTAGAGAAACCATACATGCTTTGAAGAGCTTATTGCCTGTAAATGTGTGTTCTTACACACCTAAATTCCACCCTCTTTGCAGATGGTTGTTTGTGGAAGAGTGGAACAAAAACCCAAACAAAATAACAATTGAGCAGCTTGGTGATAATCAGAAGTTTCTTGTTTGAAAATATTTTCCCATTTAGAAATTATTGCTTTCAGCTGTGAAAATAACAGGCTTTTCCTGCAGAGAAAAAGAGGGAGGATGCATTTAAGTATTTAAAATAAATATCAATTCTCTTCTGTAAGTATGGAAAAATAATGACTCTTGTTTTAAGATCGCATAGGGATTCTACAAATATTGCTTGCATTTGTGGATAAGTTATTTTATTAGGTCAGGTCAGAGAAGCCCTGCTTGAAAATGTATCTCTTAATGCTGAAGCTATGCTGACACCATTTTTGAACAACCTCTTCAAAATGAGAATACCTTGGGGGTTGTATCTAAACAGAAGCTTCAAATAAACTTCTTTTACTGGTTGCACTGACGTAATCTAGCAGTGATAGTTATCTCGGGCTGGACAACTGCAGAGTGCTTGGAGGCACTTGCTGTGTTTGAGTCAAGAACTGATAGTCTAGCAGGTGATGGGGTATTTCAGACACTCCCAATCAAGTTGATTTCATATCTGCCACTTTTTACGAAAAGCAGCCTGACATTTATTCATTGTCATTTTCCCCAAGACTGCTGTTAAGGCTTTTTTTTCCAAGTATAGTGAAATATTTTACAGGAACGTATTGTGACCCAAGTAAGCACAACAAGATGCAGGAGAGGAAGCCTCCAGGGAGTGTGAAGTGTTGGGTAGCTGGACAATAAAACTTCTTTCTTGCATGTTGCTTTCTCTGACTGCTCAAGCATTACTGAAGGAGGAAAACAAAGCTTTGCGTAAAGGGTCTACATGTGCCACCCAGTGAGTTTTGGGCTTTTTCTGCTTGTTTTAAGAGCAAAGGTCAAATACCATTTGCCTGGTTTCTTCAAATCCTCCCACTCTCTGCAGAAGTGGGTCCATTTCAGACTGAGACTTCCACTGAGAGCCTTACTCCAAAAACAGTATTGTTGGTCTCTCACACTGAAGCCTGGAATTCCTCTGTCCCACTTGGGAGAAGGAATTTGAAATGAGAAGGTCCAGTGTTACATTGTTTTTGTTAATTGTTTCAGGCAGCAAAGATGGAAATGTCTTAATGTAGGGGCTGCTTTGGAACAGAACACAGAACAAGTAGGTATTATGCCATGTGCATGTTGCTGGGTGGGGTTGGTGGTAGAACTGCTTTAAGAAAGAGGACAGTGTTTTTCAAAAATTATTTCATTCTCATGCTAAAGTATCACTGAGTTAAGGTATTGTGTGAGAGATATGTTAATGTCATGTCCTACCAATTTATTTTTTTTTATTATACTAGTTAAATAATGAGTTTTTGGCAGAAATGTATTTAATAGGCAGACATTGGTTATGGCTTTCAAAGGAATTACACAAGTACTGCTCGGAGAATAATGTTAACTTACTCAGACTTTCCTGATGGTTGTACAATGAAAAGCAAATGCAGCTTCACATTCAGACTAGTTCAGTTTGCAGAAATTTGAAATGCTTAAACCTATGTGTGTGATAAGAGAATGGAGAATTACTCAGCATGCTGCTTCTTTTTAGAAACTCCAATTAAATGTTAAATGAGAATGAATCTGCAAACAGCAGCATTTGTAAAGAATATTATTGTAAGTAATTCTCTCCACATCATGAGAGGAGATACAAGCAAGACACATGTGCGGAGTAATCCCGCACATTAAAGCATAAAGAGTTCAGGGCTTTCCTTTCTTGCTTAACATCAATTGAAGAAAAAGGAAAATCAACTGTGTTTTGGGTGGTTTTATCTCTGTCTTTAAAACAGCGGTTCATACTTAGTTCAGACTGCTACTGGCCAAAAATGGTGAGTCGCTAGAGTGTGTTCTCCCTGAAGCACCTAGCACAAAAGAATTGTATTCCCATTTGGCCCTCAGTGGGCAGTATTGGTCGAATGGAGATTCTCTTTGAGGATGGAACTAAAGATGCTGCTCCTGATATGTCCTGTTACAGTCAAAGTCTTCTAGAAGGCCAGTAGTGGCTATTACAGCCATACTCAGGTTGCCTAGGAGTAAAGTTTCATTCGTACCATTAGTTTTAAAGAGTATACATCTCTGCTTGCTAAACTTTTACCAGATAAACATTGCCACAGAGTAAGATGGGGGAGGGAGGGTAGCAGGAGACATGAGCACAAACTAAATGCTAATATGAAAGTTTTCTTTAAGCTTTTTATGAATTCTGTGGCACTGGTACTAGAAAAATATATTTTGACCATTATACTATTTGTTTTTTTCCACTGTTCTCAATGCTCTGGCTCATGAGATGCTATCAGTTGCTTTCTGTTTTCCTCTGATTTCTTTTGGATTAGTTTGTTTTGGAAGGTAAGCAGGCTGCAATAATTAAACAATTACATTGTCCACATGAATTTTGCTTCCTATTCAGAATAGATTCAGTAAGGAGGAAACATGCATGGCAGGAGAAGTAAAAATTTTGATCATCTCTGACCTGGAACAATAAACTATTCTGCTGTTGCCTCTTTCTTAGGTGATACTAAGAGACCATAGAAATTGGAAGTCAAGTTCTTTGTAGTCTGGATGCCATCAGTTCTCTCTCAAATCTCTCTCCAGACAATATGCTTAATGAAAACGATGAGACTCTTACACTAGATTATACCTGGAGTTTTCCTTTGGGGCTTTAGCTCAATTCAGAGAGAAAATCTGAAGATCTTATCAGACATGATGATTCTGATAAGAGACTTCTTAAAAATTATTTAAGAATATAAGTTATTAATTAGTGGGGGCTTCTAATAGGCCTTTGCTCATGCAAAGAGGGGATATTTTATTAAGGAGTTCTCTTTCAATATTTGAAATACTGAAGTAATGTTGTGTCATCATTTGGGTGCACTTTTAAATTATGTTTGACAGCTCCAGTTTTTGAACCACTGAAAACTCAAGTTTCACTACAATCTGTCAGAGTAGTGGAAATGGTCATATTCATCAGATTTAATGCAACTGTCAATGAGTGTAGGATGAAAAAATTATTTCAGTGATGCAAAACTACATGGCAAAAATGCCTTGTGACAAATTTTATTTATCAGCACTCATCTCATACCAGATTTCAAAACAGACCATGTAGATGAAAGCTCCCAACTCACTCAGGGTTTCTGCATGAGTTTTGAAGAAATGTCTTAGTTGTACAACTAGTAAATTATTTAAATGAACAATATTGTTTTAGTAGATGAAATACTTTATGTAAAATTTTTTGCTGTGTGTCTTAGCTTGGAACTTATCTTTATCCCTTCTGGTGGGACGTTAGCAGCATGTGTTTTCTAAAAGCGTGTAGCAACCTGTGTGTGTAGAAAAAATGCTGTTTGGATTATTATCATTGATGCAGTTCTTCTGTGGTGCATCACACAACGGATGGGTTTTCAGAACATGACAGCAGAGACCAAAGCTGTATCAGGTCTATAAGAAATGAAATCTGCATGTGCTTTGGACAGAATAAATAGCTGAAAATTTTGTGTATTAATAATCTAAAGTCTTATTTTGGATAAAGAAGAAAACAAATGATTGGTATTACTTTGGCAGGATTAGCTAGAAACAATGAAAAGTTCAGTGACTCATGCTGGTGTTTTTTCTCTAAGTTCACTTGGAAGTTGTTAACTCCTTTCTTACCTACCGCTTGCAGAGCAGTGTTCAGTGTTTTGTGGAAATGTTGCATCAGGCACTAACCTCACAAAAACCTGATGTAGGGTTCAGTCGTGCTTGGATGAAATGTGTCCCTAAATTATTAGTTTTGGTTAGTGCTGCTTCTAACAAAAACTCGTCTTGTCTTAATGTGGAGACCTACGTTACTAAATGTGCATCAGCCAGATAATGCTCCCTGACCATATATAGTCTGCCTGAGAAAATGTACTTTCGTGTAAGTAGTATAGAAGCCATCTAAACATAATCCTCTGGCTTCAAGAGCCTTGTTTCTTTATGTGGAGAGCACATACCTGCTCAGGAATTGGCAGGATAAATTACTTTTCTCCAGTAGCACAGCTGGCAGACTGGCTGATTACCAATGTATGAAGCTAATTGGTTCAGTTTTGCTCATATTATCTCAGCTTAACTTGGAGCTTCCAAGGCATGGCTTTGATGTGACAGCAAAATTTGACCTTCACACTCAGAGTGATGGCATTTACTCTGCAGGAATTAAGATGTACCTATGCATTTGCTAGGAATGTAATGAGTGGATGAAATAAGTATTAGAGGGGAATCTCTAGAAGTAAGAAGAAAGGTAATGTTAGACACAGAGAATTACTCTTAGTAGTACATGATGTTTTTGTTATTTCTCATGAAGGTGAATTATATGACTTGGTAATGAGCTGTGATTTATTTAACAATGATATACAGTTTATTCTCAGAGGCATTACAGGCAGAAGAAGGAGTCTGTGTGCATTGGTTTCTTAACTCAGGAATTTCCCTGATATCAGTCTGTGTTCAGCAGCTGATGCAGTTTGTTTTGCTGTGTTTTGAGGTGGCTTAGCAGTGCGTTGCTATCATATTTCTGTGTGTGTAAGCTATGTAGTGACTGATGAGCCTGATTTCACTCACACACACGTTTTTTTATCACCTTTTATCTAATGGACTTATTTACATTTATATGAAGTGGATATAGCATAACAATGTAGGCTACTTGTTTTAGTCACATTGAGGCAGTAAAATAATGGAAAAAACCCTCATTTTTTGTTTGCTTTTTTATTTTTTATTTTGGTTTGGTTTTGTTTATTTTTAAGACTCGAGTATTGACTGAACTTGAAGTAGTTTAAATTTGGGGCATATTTTGGTTAACTTTTTAGTAGCTACTAGGGCTAACATACTAGCAAGAAACTGAGGAGTAAAATAAGTATGCCTGTTAGTAATGTGAATGGCATGAATCTTAAGGGAATTATTTGGAAAAAATGGTGCAATTCACATTTAAGCTGTGTGATCAGATGAGTGATATGTATATGAGAAGCTAAGACTGGCCCATTTAAAGGCTAACCACACATTGTGCTTGGGGGAGGATTGTATGTGGATTCAGACATTCAAGCAAATTGAATGGATATGTTAACACCATAGCTTGCTCATGTCTGAGAGTGCTAAAATGGCACCAGTCTACACTTTCATATTTTTATTTCCTGGCTTTTTTTACATTTTACGATCATTCCAACCATGAAAGATTTAAGAGGGATCCCTTCTGAAATATTGGGCGATCGGTGGACTTCTGCAGTTATAGCTCAAATCCACCTATCACATCTTCAAGTGGTGAAGCATATATGCAAGGCAAAGTATTTCTTATATTAATAGAACATACATTGATAGAACATGCATCTTAATTTTGTTTTACACTAAATATTACTTAGATGGAAGAAAAAAGGCAATAGAAATTATCATAAATTAAAAAAAAGTTAATTTAAAAGCAACTGTTCCAACTGCAGCATGTCCTTAGCGACCTAAAAGATAGTGGCACTGCAGGGAACTAACACCTGAATTTGAAGCAATAGTTAGATATTTGGGACAGATTAGTGAAGAATTCCACAGGAAACAGCATAAAATTATTGAAGGAAAGAGAGTAGTGATTCTGTCAGGGTTGTTTGGATTTTTTTGTCTCTTTATAGAACCTGTGATGTACACATGAACATTTAAATGTTGCTCTTTCAATCTTCTCCTGTGTCAAGACATCACTACCAGAGTCCCTTTTCAGTGCTACATAAAGGTGGTAATATTTCAGACTGTATTTGTTTAGCAGTGTTAAAGAGCAATCTTTCTGGTTCGTGGAGACTCACAGATCTGCAGAATGATGCTTAGCCTTCTGAGAGCCTTCTGTAAAAGCCTTGGCTCTATATTGGGAAAAATGGATGGTTTTCCAGTGTTAACATGGATGCAAATAACATATTCTAATTTAGTCTCTCAGGTTGAGTGTGCATTGTGTTTCCCAGTTCTTCCTGGCTCTAGGAGGAATAGAATTTACAAAGCTGCCTTAAGGCAGGAGATACTTAGTGTAAGGTGAGGGGAAATGTAAGGGCATGCAGATGTATTACCTGGATTCCAGGTATTGTGCAACAGATGTGAGATTTCAAGGAGATGCTTAGGACTGCATGACTAGGCATGACTAAATGTTGCAATCTCAAAAAAAGTCTTGAAATGGCTCCTGGGAAGGACGTAAAATTGGACGCCCAGTTGGTGCCAGCCTGCGTGCTGGCAAGGTGCTTTGTACAGATAATGCAGAGCTCAGTTTTGGGGTGAAATAAAACTTGGGTCAGAAGTTGCTTGCTGATGAGAACATGAGTCAATGATAGGAATCATGCTGAGAGGGCATCGTAAATCCACAACTTTATTGAAACAACTGATGGATGATCTGGAAGTGGCTGAGCTGGAGCATTTTAAGAATTCTAGGAACTGAGCCTTGGAAGAAAAAATAAAACTGTAAATCATCTGAGGAGAAAAACATTCAAAATGAGCATAAACAAAGTAGATAATAATTCTCAGTGAGTGTGTTTGCTTCATAAACAGTATTAAACCCCAACACTTAGTGTTCATTTAGAACAGACTTGTTGCAGTATAATCATTATTTTTATGACCTAGCAAATATTGTTATGATCAATGATTTCCTTATGCTGAGATATTTCTCTTCAGTATTGTCTACTTAGCCATAAGTTCAGGTGAATGAAGTCCAGAGTGCCTTTACAGTTAAATTGGTCAGCTGTTAGGCTTGACATTGAGTTTCAAAGTACTTGGTTCACTTATCTGTGCCAAAAGTTGAGTCCTTGACATATATTTGTAAATGAAAACATCCAAGAAACTTAAAATCTTTGCCCGTTTCTTAAATGTTATCAAAACATCTTTAGATGTGTTAAGCTTGCAATTACTCACCTTAAAGGTCAGATGATGACAATAACTCACCTGAGGCCTTGCTTCATTGCAGGATTTGGTTGTTTAATGACTTTAGATTGCTTTGAAAATTCTAACCTAATTGCGTTACTTCTGTAACTCATGGCTTAAAAAGAACCTAATGTTCTCAGGTTTGTTCCAACCCCCAGCACACCCATTTTTATTTATCCTAGAAGAAACTTCCTTGTTTTAACCCATCAGAAGCTAAATCTGTTTGGTACATCCAGGAAGAGCATCGTAGAAATACAGGAAGCAAACTGGAAGGAAGGATTCCCACTCATATTTTTGACCTTCATGGCCTTTAAGGGAGCTTCTCTGATTTCTGTAATTTTTTAATTGTCCTGTGCTTGAGGAGGTTTCAGGAAGGTGCTCTCCAAGTATGTTGCAGTTAGTTAGAATTCAGCACTGTGTTTCCTCTTGCAGGGTTGTTGAATATAGTAAGGGAAGAGGGGAAGAAACAAGGGCTGAATTTGTTTAATTGGCAATGACTTTTTCTGGCACACTAGCATGCTCTTGATGATGCTATTTATGGATGCCTATTGCCAGCAATAACATTCATGTCAAATTACACTTCATGGTTGACAAAAAATTATCTCTCCAGCATGTTGCCATATTTAAGCCATTTGTTCACTCTCTGCTATTATTGATTATTTTAAACCCTGTTGGTGAATCTTTAAAATCTTTTGCCATTTTTGTATTTTCTTTTTCTCCTCAGAAGAAAAACGTAGATCTATAATTCAATACTGGAGAGTGGTTTGGGCAAATATAGAGTAAAAAGTCTTACAGTAAATTTGCAGCAGTTTGGTTTCTATAGCTAAACTGCTTTCTTTCTCAGACATGAGTAGCTAACTCTTCCACTAGTTAGCTACTGTTCCTTTTCTTAGATAGGAACATTTTTTTGATGAGTTGCATGTTTTTCATGGAAAAAGAGGAGTTCTTTGTTGTCCAAAACAAATGCAGAATTCAGGTCTTAAAGCACAGATTTTTAATCTGAATTCAAATTATCAGGTTTCTCGTCAGGTGGCAGTATTCAGCTGGCATCTGCTTTGAGCAGCATGTTCTTCATGTTCTTCTGTATTGTTTGAGTGGCCAATATCTAGTCCCAAGATGCTATAAATCACACGTGATTATCACTTTTTTATTCAAAGCTTATAGTTGAATTTTGATGGGGAATCCCATGGTGGACTGCTTTTTGTTTGTTTGGTTTTTTTTTTGTCAGAATGAGCATCTGTTACAGATAAGCTGAATTATGATGGAATTTTGTTTCTAAGGGAAATTAAGATCCCTCTGTGACTCTCCAGATGTCTTCCTGGGGATATATATTGCAAATATGTTAAGTTTTTAAGGATAACTAGTTTTCTAACAGTAAACACTACCAACTGGAAGCAGCTGTCTCACGTTTTCTATGTCTGCAGCTGCCTGTCTCGGGTAACCAGATGACTTTGTGTCCTCACCTGTTGTTTCTGCATTTAAAAGTTCTGGCTGCCATGCTAACGTCAGCATTCTTTTTCCCTCAGGGTTTGACCATATGTGGCCATCAAATCATAGTGGTCAGCTTCTGAGACCGATTAAGTCATTTAGCTGTTCAGGTCTGAAATAAATTAAGCAGCATGAAATAAGTTGTCAGACTTGCATCTCT
Source organism: Pseudopodoces humilis (assembly GCF_049639895.1). Taxonomy (NCBI): domain Eukaryota; kingdom Metazoa; phylum Chordata; class Aves; order Passeriformes; family Paridae; genus Pseudopodoces; species Pseudopodoces humilis. The sequence goes on from NC_142200.1 coordinate 74,968,441, forward strand.
TTCCAGAAGAAAGACATGTTATTTGCTTACATAACACATCAAATGGCAAATATGCTTGGGTTTTTGTGCTTGCCTTGGAAGGGCTGCAGTCCTGGAAGGGTTGGAAGAGCAGTGGGAGCCAAGTGAATTACCCAGATCTTCATGGGACTAAATTTTGCAATTCATCTAGGAACTGGAAATCAAATCTGCAAGGCAAGAGAAATTTGCATTGCAAGGCAAGACTCTCAAAGAACAATGCTATGCTCTGCCAATAAAGTTACCTGTAGAATTTTTTTTATTTAAAAGAGGAATTTATTTCCTGAAAGTTTGGGGTTTGGTGACCTGGTATTTTTTGGTTTCTCTGTGTGTGGAGTTCTTTTGTTGTTAGGGTTGGTTTTGTTTGTTGGGGAGTTGAGGTTTTTTTGTAGATTTGGCGGTTTTTTTCCCCTTTTTTCCCCCTTTTTTTCCTAGTATAATAGGAGACAATCCTAGTTCATTAGTATATACAGATATAGGTACTGCATGCCAGATTACCCCTATCTAGCCAAGATACTGATAGAAAGCTTTCATATCCTGAGGCAGACCATGTCTGTTTGTTTGAAACAGAACAGCTGTCTGGAAATGTGCAACTCATTGAAATCTGAAGTGAGGTATGATTCTTCTTGTTTCATTGCATGTCAGACCCTTTGTATTTTATTTTTTTTTCTTCTGTTTTGGTAGGTAAAGTGGGGAGCTGCTTCTAAACTTCTCTCTTTTATCTATTTAATAATGTTTTTGTGGCTTTTTACTAGATATTACTAAACCTATTACTAGATAGGTTTTTGTTATTCTTTTTTCCAGAAAAATGACATTTTTAATATAGTAGTAATATCCTCTTATCTTTTGCTCCTTTCTGCAAGGGAAAAATTTCCATATTCCTGGTGTTTCAATGTGTCAATAATTCCATCCACTAATGGGTAGGTCAAACGGTCATAAGGAATGAAGGATACCTTATGTGTCCCAGTAAATTTGGTACAGAACATGCCAAGATATGCATTTTGTGTTAGGAAAGAACATCAGTGTTTAAGTGTCATAAATGATTTGGATAATTAACATCTCACTAGCCTCTAATCTTTGCCCATCATGATGTAACCTGCAGGGATAAAATAATAAAATAGTGTGATTTGAGATCTGGTTGAGTTGAAATATCTGTCTGCTTTTAATTCCTTTTCAAATTTTCCCTCTCATTTCTGGCAGCAGTAATTTAAATAAGCAGCATGCTGTACTGATACCTGCACCTTCTTGGTGGCCACTGATTAAAGATCAGTGTCATTTGCTATCTAACTTAATTTAAATTCAAAGTGAAACAACAGCGGCTCCACGAATCTGATAAAATCCTTTAGGAAAGCAGACAGGGTTGTAAGTGGATAAATGAAGAACTTCAATTTGCTAAACAATTTGCAGATGTGAGAAGCACAGGGGATTAAGATGAGAACAGCAAACTTAAGACTAACAAGTATGCACGCTGTGGGCCAAGTTTGCAGAGGCCTCTACTTGGCATCTTGCATGCTATTTGGTTACTTCCACCCACAATTGACTTGTTGAAGCAAAATTGGGGCCACAAAAAACAAATGTGAAGTTCTTCTACCATAATATGTAGAGGCAAACAGTGCCTGTACACATAAATCAGGTGTTTAACTATCTGCAGTAACTTGAATCTGCAAATGATTGAAAGCTTCCTTCTCCCTCCCATGCGATGGAAGTACTGCTTTTTGAATTTTTTTTTGTGCGTAGAGTAGGCAGCTCTGAATTAAAGACATGTTGTCACCTTACAAAATAGCGAAATGTTACTTTAGACCTTCAGCTATAGAGTATTGAACTCCACAAATGCAGTCATTGCAGAAAAAGTTTTTTACCAGTTGCACTTTGAAGTGCGGTTCCAGTCCTTTTGCAGAATAAAAATCTGGATACTGGCTTTCAGAACCCTGATTCCAAAAGTGCTGTTGGGGTTCTAGAAAGTACCAGTGGGAACGTGCTCACTGTAATGTTGAGCCATGTCAGCTGTTTGAATTTCTATTAATTTAATTAATATTTTTAGGTATGGCAAGTTGAAGTCTTCTCAAAAATTGAGATATATTGATTCTTTGAGCCAAGGGACAAAGTCCATTTACATTAGCAGTATCTTGACACTTACAATAAAACTGAATTACTAGTGTGAGATTTTCTGGCTGCAGATAAACTTGCTAAAGCATTTTCCTTTGTTCAGACATCTTTCTGGGAGATCAGTAACAGCTGGAATACTCCAGAAGTGAGTCATTTATCTAGATAGCTCCCAAATTGTAGTGACTGCTCAAACATTGCAAATGATGGAAATGGAAAATCTGTGGATTTAAGAAACTTTTAGAAGTCATTGGTTTGAATGTTCTTCCCTCCCCCATATCCAGTAAAATTTATTTCTGTCCCCAAAAGACAGCGCTTTCATTGTGACAGTAGGAAATGGTGTCCTACATTTGGTATTGCACAATATAGCAAAAAATGCCATAGAATAGGTCTGTTGCTAAATGCTATAGGATTCAAAGAAGGATATAGTAGTATAGTAAGAAGATAACTGAAAAAAATGGTACAGCCTGTTTTAGTCTCTTCCTCATTAAAATCCAGAGAGTAGACTTGTCCTTAATGACTTTGTACTTAAATGTTGTGTGTACATTTCATTAATGGATGCTTTATCCCTTGTAGTATGAAATTTGTTACTGGGAGTATCTTGTGGACCTCAGTATTCAGTAGGGGCAGAAGTAGAGTCTACTGCTGCATGCATGAGGTAGTAGTTGTCTGGTCCTGACTTTTGCTAATAAAAGCAGGTGAGAGGGATATTATCATAATTACCTCTGCCAGTAAAAAACCTTTGGATAAATTAGCTAATGCAGCCTAAATGGTAGAATCCAGTGGGTCATACAGACCTCAGTCATGGTTCTTGATCCCACAACATGATTAGGATGCTTTTATTCATATGAAATAACTTTTTTTTAATATGGGGAAATAGTATGAATGGCTTAATGTCATGAGGCACTCTTGAGTTTTATTTCTAGTTCCTTCTGGGAAATTTAGCTGGTATTTTTTTCATTTGTTTGCTACAGGTTGTCCATGCTGGGAAGAGCTGCTTTAGAAAAGCTTGTGTACATATAATAATGAAGGTCTACTAGCAAATCTGTCACATCTCTGAATATGAAGTCCTACAGTGTTGTTTTCCTGTAAAAGAAAACGAATAGTATTTTCCAAAATTATCAAATAATTCAGGTTGGAAGACAGCTTTGGTGGAGAAGTGCAGCTGCCTGCTTGCTGTATCACACCAGATTCACAGATTTATCCAGTTGGGTTTTGTAAACTTCCAAGGCCAGTGGCTGAGAATCCTCTTCCACTGGCTTTCCTTAGAGTAAAAAAGACCTTCCCTTTCATAGCATCTGGGTGCCTCATTTCAACTTACATTCATTGCTTCTTGTCTTCACATCTTCACTACTGTGAAGAGCCTGCTTCTCTTTTCTTGACAACCTTCTTTGTAAGATTGGGAAACTGCTGTTAGCCCTTTTCTCCTGCCACTTCCTCAATTGTTTTTTTTTGTCCAGGCTGCAGCCCAGATCCCTCAGCCTATTCTCACAGGTCAGTGCTCCAGTAGCCTGATGACTTTGGGGGCCTCCTGATGGACTTATTAAAATTTTTCAATGTCAGTCTGCTATCAGGGAGTCCAGAACTTGGAAGTAAGGCAGATGTGGTCACTGAATCTCCAGGTTTACTCCTCTGGTGCTTGTAACTAGCCTGGATAGAGTACAACCAAGTAATCACTACCCTTTGGGAATGGACCAACCATCCAAATTTTTTTTGCCACTCTGGTTTTCCAGCCATCCAGACTGTGGTATACCAATTTGGTTGCAAAAATATCAAAGAAGATAGCAAAAAAAGGCTTAAAAAAGTCAATGTCACTGAATCACCGGGGGCAGTCAGGTAGGTCAGACATGATTTCCTCTTGGTTAAGCTTTGCTGATTGTTCTAATTCTTATGTGTGTTGATTGTCCTCATGCTTATGTGTGACCAAAAATGGGTTCCAAGATGGGACCCACCCGATTCAAGAAGTTGTTAATTGCAGGATGATTATTCTATTGCAGTTTCTCATATGAAGGACTTTGCCATGTAGAGATTTTAATATGCATCAACAGAGCTGAGAACTCCATGGATTTTCCTGCTTCCCGTAGCTAATACAGATTAACAGCATAGTAGGACTGAGTACAGAATGGGAAAATTGATTTGACACAAAGCATCCTCCAGTACTGGACCCTGGGCTAATGGAGGAGTTCAGTGGAGTGACACATGAGAAGATGCTTTATGTGGTGCAAGAAATGATCTTTTGATGCACTTTCAAAACAGCCATTGAATTGCTTTCCTAACAGCTAAGTAGGTGTTAAATATCTGGGTGACGTTTCTCCTACAGTTCCAGAAGCATGAAGAATTTCCTCAGCAATCCATTGTTGTTACTTAAAGTCAGTGCTTGGCTTTGTCAGCTTTGTTCACCCCCTCTATGTCTAACCCCACTGCTTGCCTGCTTTTCTGCAAAAGCATCCAGGCTCACTGCTGCTTCTGCCTTAGACCTTTCTCAATGGTCCTCTATGGTTCTGTCCCAGCAGCACTTAGAAAGGGGTAATATTCACCCTGCTGTTGCTATCCATCCATTTTAAATGCAGCACAAAGTTCTGGAAACAATAGATTTTGGCTACTCAGAAGCTCATTCCTAGACCCATTCTCCCGAGTTGCCTGTGCACTAGCTTTGTGCCATCATGGGGTGTCCTCCTCATTCAGCTGGGGCACCTGGCAGTTCCTCAAGAGTGTAAGCCTCCCCCAAAGCCAATGTCCTGGAAGCCCACAACAGTGTTCCTGCCTCTTTCCCATCTACTTAGCCAATCTCAAGGCTGATGCCAGTTTACACCATGGTGCTCATGTGCCCAAAATCGGACTTAATATTTCCATCAGAGTGATTTACTTAATTTGACTCCTCTACAGGCCTTATAAAGTCTGTTGTTCTTTTAAAACATACATGCAGGAGAAAATTGTTTTTTTCTGTGCTTTTGATTGCTGTTGGCTGGGTATATGCAGCTGCCTAGACACCACAGTTTTAACAATTCTTGCTGTGGTTTATACAGATTGACGTATCCCGTCAAGGAATGTAAGCCACAGAAAGCTGAAGATGAAATCAAGGAGGGAATATTAAACTGGTAGCAGGGAACAATTTAATTGCAGTTTAGAATAGTGTTTAATTTATGGAGGCTTCAGTTACGTTGTTACGTTTTTTCACTTAACGCCCCAGCAGTTGAAAAGAAAACCCTGAACTTGTATGTTGCAAATCCCTAAACCCGGCTTTTCCTGCCACTAAACTTGCATTGTACCTACATACGCCTTGTAGCATAGAAAAAGTGATATATTCCTGAAGACTTACTCGATTTCTGCTTTTTTCTAAACTCTGTATTGAGTCTGTGCCTAACTAAGAGAGTCAAAAGTGACATTTATTTCTGAAAAATCTTCAACTATTGTGCTGATTTCTTCCTAAAATTGGGAAAATGATTGGCCTTTATACAGGTTTCTGAAAGACACTCATTTCAAGAGAAGGACATGTTGATGAAGTACTTTCACTGAAGCTTTTGTAGACATTTTTATCTAAAACTGAGTTAACATTGATGCACTTTAACAAGCTGTGCCCTGAACACATCTCAGTACTGGGACCAAAGTCATTAGGGATGGAGGAAATGCTTTCAGTGTCTCTTTACTTGTATAGTAATTTTGGAATTTAGATCCTTGATTTATTCCCATACAGTTCAGTCCATTTTTGGAGATGGATTAATTATATTTGGAAGAGAAAAGGCTTGTAGAACAGTGCTTTAAACGCTTTCTTTAGCACCAAAACCTTTCTTCAGCTGGATTTTTTTTTTCTTTCACTGAGTGATGAATTGACACTTAAAAGGTTAAAAAAGCTTGCAAAGTATTACAGTGTGTGAATGTTACACTGACTCTTGTAATAAAGGTGGGCAAGGATTTTATGGACTTTTTCTGAAGGGCAGCAAAAGAACTGAAGGGATGTCTGAGGACATTGGGACCAGCTACTCTGCTCTGGGAGCAACTGCCTCATGCAACCCCTTTCATTAATTTGCTGAGCCCTTTTGTAAGCACTTTGTCCCATCCCATTCATTTCTATGGGAAATTATTTTGAAGCTTTATTTCTCTAAGGATCCAGAATATTTCTTTCAGTCAAAGCCTAAAAGTATTCTAGGTCTGTTTGTTCTTCTGCAACACCATGTCATTAGAACAGCTCTTCTTTATTGTTGTATCTTAATTGTCAGACTGCTCTCAAATGATATTCATCTACATTTATTTCTGGATAATTCCTCTACTACTTACTTGTGATATTATTTTTTCCTGTTTTTTTCTTTTTATTTTTAATAAAAAAATATTTATTTTTAGCTTTAGAACTTCTTGCTGGATGCTTTAACCTTTCAGTGTCTAGTTATACTTGATTTTGGGCAGTTTCTGTCTGATTCCTGTGCTTCTAGACCAGCGTTTTTTCCTTTGATATTTCATTTCTTAACAGCACCCTTCTGTATTCCAAGCAGATGACTAGATGTCATCTTTCAAGGAAATCTGTGGATCTTTCTTAGAGACTTCCTTCCCTCCAGTGCACTCCTCATGTGGGATAACTTCCTGAGTTTAAGCACTTCTGTAATGGAGCCAACCCTCCTGCTCCATTTACTGTCTTTAAGTAGTTCTCTTACTGTGTCACTGTTAGTGCCTTTTCAAAATGAGCATTCTCCTTCCAGGTTGACTCATCCCCTCTCACTTGTCCTCGGGCGGCTGTAGGAGCTTCTTGGCTCTAGTGTAGATAGAGTGTCACTTTTCCAGGTATCTATACTGCCAGAGAGCTTTGTGAGCAGGTGCAGATGCACTGTGGTTTTCAGCAGTCTTACCACAGACTGGGAATGAGTTTCAAGCTCAGCCGGCCATAGGGTGTCCAGAATTTATGAAGAAAAGTGACTGAATATATAGTCATATTTACATACCAAATACAGATGTTCAATTCTTCCAAACTTGGCTAGAGCTGGGCCTTGACCAGCACCACCATAAGGCAGATGAACACCCATCATCCAAGTCTTTAGTGAAGACGTTGAACAGAACTGATCTTAGTATTAACCCTTGAGTTTTAATCTTAATTTTTGTGGCTGGTTTAAGATGAGAAATCAATATGCTCCACGTAAGTAAAGATGAAGCATGAGATAAATATAAATTTAGCAATTAAACTGTGTGATGCCATCAGTCAGAGCCAACCATTTTCCAAAATATTATGACATTTTCAGTGATGCTGCAGAAATAAGTGTTTATAAGGAGTGAAAAAAAGATACTTCTGCCTGTGCAACGCTTAGAGGAATCACTTGAAGTGTGACAGGTACTGTTTCATATTTACCATTATGTCAGATGAATGAACACCTTCTTTACTATTAAAACATGAAATTTTATTTGATAAGGCACCATTCTTCAGTTCTTTCTGGGGAAATGAAGGAATTTGTTCATCCTCACCCTGCCCAGCCATTTTTCTTTCTCTTGGAAAACACATAGTCCTTTCAGATGTTAGACATAAGGTACCAGGGTAAGTCATTCAAAGTTACTTAGAGGCTTGAAATTATACTGTTCTACACACACACAAACACACAATAATTGCAGGCTTTAAAAATGCAATTGTTTTAAGCAAATACTCTTGTTCTCTGTAAAATTCTCTACTAGGAAATCCCTCCACCTATTTCTATCAATTATTTATAAGAGCAACGGGCATGATATTTAGCTTTGGACACAAATGCAGCTGCAACTGTTCTCACAACCTTTCCTCAAGGGATGCTGCTGGTTAAGCCCCGTCCAACCTCAGTGACCATTCTGCCTATAAGAAAAATCTCTCCTGTAAAATCCTAGTGAAATCTAGGGAATTTTGTTGTGATTTAGGATGAGCTAAATGAGTTCACTGTGGCCTATCTAAGGTTTTGTATGTTGTTCCCTGGTGATAGGCTATGTTTGCCACCAAACATCCCTATGCTGAGTAAACTTTTGTTGCACTACCAGCACCAGTGGTCATGCCTAGAGGGGCCCAAGATAAAATAACTACCCAACTGTTCACCCATTCTTGTGGGCGAGTTTTGCCACCAATAAGGAAAATGTATGTAGTTAATTTTTAAGTGGCAGATTCTCCTTAACCTGCTTATGTACAGATGTTTTTGTTTTGTGGTGGTGAAGTAGTAATGTGTCTTTTTAGCTTAGAAGAAGAATGGGGTAAGTCTATGGCTCAAACTGTCATGGGCTGGCCAGAAAAGAAGGAATCAAAAAGTCAGCAATGAAAGGAAATAACGAAAAGCAAAGAAGTTGATAGAAATCCTGCAGGTAATAATTTTTTTTTTTTTTTGTTTCTTCACTAATAACTTGGGATTTTTTACCAATCTGCTCCTGAGATTATCAAAATGTGAAAAACAGCTCCTATACAGTTTAGGATTGCAAAGGATTCTTTTATCTAGAGGGAAATACTCAATGCTGAGTAAAACTGTGGGTACATTTTTCTTGCATATATGCAGGATTGCTCTGGTGTGTGATTGGAAGAATGTAAGTTGGGAACATGCCTGCATTTGTAGTGATGGAAAAATGGTCTATGGAAGGTGCTCTGTCTGGTTTATGTGTCCACAATACTTCCGGGTATTATAAACGCATGTAACAATTGCAATGAGATTTTTATTATTTTTTAATACTACTTTAGCTGCAATTTCATGTGATAAAAAAAGCTTACTTAAAAGTTTGTTATTGATTAATTACATCAGTTGGTGCAAGAGAAATGCAGTGGTACATATCTAACCTGAAATCTAAGTTGGTAATACATGGGATTTAGTTCTCTCCATTTTGCCTCAGCAATAGCCACACGTTACTATAAAACTTCTTCTTCTGATCTTTGCCAGGCTGGATTATCACACTGCTCTGAATGATAATTATATAGGTCTTGGAATTCACAAAATATGTCAGGGATGCATTTTAGGAACAAATAAACATACTGTGTAGCACGTCCAGTACTCTTCAGTTCTCTTGTATAAATATAAAACATCTCAGTGCACAAGAGTTGTAAGCAAATGACTTCTGGTACTTAGCAAGGCAGGGGCTGTCAAACTTTGTGGCAGTTTAAAAGAGCCCTTATGATTTGGTAACCTGATGAATCAAACAACCTTCAATAAACCAATGAGTTCAATGTTTAAAATTTGCATTTATTCATTTAATTTCTCCGTTAACTTGTTTATTAAATATCTGCTAAAAACATCTCACCTGTTTCCAGAATGTTAACTATGTATTAAAACAACAGACCAGAATTAATGGCTTGTTTGGGAATACTGTGAAGATGCACCAAGTGGTCTCAAATCCTGTTCCAGATTTGGCATTGTCCTAGGGGCTGCCTGTGGTTGGCTTAATGAGAAGTAACCTGGTGTCCTGGGGTGACTTTATGATGCTTGTATCCCCAGTCGTCTGTCCTGTTTATGCAGGATGTTAAGTTCTGCACTTTTAAGACTGGTTCTGAGAGTAAAGGTAAAGAGAGGAAAAGCTGCAGTTTGTGTTCAGAAAGAGCCCTCACTGCCCCACATCCCGCTCCTGGACTGTGTTGTCTGCAGCACGGACAGACAGCGGGACAGAGATCTCCTCTGCTTCTAGTTAGTTTTTAGCTGGCTGAGACAGAGAAGTTCCCTGGACTGTGGTTTTTCTTCTTCTTGGAACTGTTCAAATCTACTCTGGACTGAAGACCCAGAAAAACCCGGGAGCTCAAACCTGTAGCCCACCAGGATCTGGGATGCTGCATTCCAGAGCCGGGGGGCCTGATAAGAGACTGAGTGAGCTGAGCTACTTCCCATGACAAGGACCTTCTGAATTTGCCTTCTCTTCTGAACTGTGAGAATTTTTATTGTTTAATATTATTGATTCTTTATGTTAAATAAAAATTGTTAAATTGTTAAATTAATTTGATAAATAAACATTTTTTTCCACTTTTTTTCCAAGGAAATCTTTTCCTGAACCAGTTGGGGGAGGGGTTGCTTGAATTTGCTTTTCTAGAGGGGGACCCCATTTGGAGGTTTCCTCCCAAAATTAGCCCTAAACCAGGATACCCAGATAAAAATGGAACTTTTAACTTTCTGTTACTTATTCCCCCAATTCATTTTTTTTCCCAAGGAAGTGAGAAGATATGCAGACATGTCAAAGAAAATGTAAAATACATAACTGCAAATGATGCAGGCAAGGAAATAGAGTCAGTCTGTATGTAGCTATAGATCTCCTTCAAAATTATGGAATTGAAAACTTTCCCACTTTGCACATTGTTTTGGGCAGGAACAGCAGAAGGTGCACATGGAGGGAATGTTATGACAAGGTAGCATTTTGCAGCAGTGTTGGAAGGAACATGATTCTTCAATTTCCTCTCCTTTGTTCCAGTGTGCTGCTGAGTAATGTGCAGCATTAATTTCTTATGTAGGTAATTTTCTTTTCTCTCCTTTAAAAATAATTGTAACAGAGTGTGCACCAGAAGTATTTCTGCTTTCTATCTAGGGTTGAGATGGAAAATGGCAATGATATACTACAGCTGTCCAGCACGGGGGCAGCAAAAATTACTTCAATTGTGTGTAAATGAGACTTGGGTAATACAGGAACTGTTTTCTACATTGGAAGTAGCTCATATTTTCTGGAATGCACGTGCAAACATTCATTTTTCTAGACGGTGAACCCAGTTGACTTTGCAGTAAATCAGTAGCCTACTCGGTGTTGTATCTAGGTATGACTTTGGCCCTCTGCCTGAGTGGGAGTCCTGGAAGGCTTCACTTTATGTGTGCTCTGAGCATTGTGAGCTCCTGTTGTTTCTCTCATCTTTGTGTGACTGCATAAAGCTTCATGAAATCATGTTGCCCTCCTCAGCAGTGAGCTTACAGGCTATTAAAAGTCATTTCAAGTAAGGAATCAGTCTGCGTCAGTCTCCTCAAGTAACATGTTTTTTTCATGTCTGTTTAAAGGAAATGGATATTTTTCTTAATTCTATTGAAATTCCAGGTGGTTTTCCTCATGTTAATGAGGACCAGAAAATTTTTCCCTTTTTTTGCCACTGATTTGCCTGAGCATGAAGGGAGACTATTATCAGACCTAAAGGAGTAATATAATAACTTAAAAAATGAGTAATTAGATGTCTTACTTGGGGTTTTGTTTTCAGCTTTTTTTCTCACCAAATAGATTGCAGTATGAAGACAAGAACTCCAGATGTTAGGAGCTTGAGTTCTCAGTACACTGGGGAAATTAGGACGAGTGATCAAGACACTGATGAAAATAAGGGCTCCTTGTAGCACTGTCATAGAAGATGAACTTGTCTGGTCACACGTAATGTATGTTGTTGGGGAATAAAAGAATTTTTTCCTAACTTTGAAAGTTCTTTCTGTCTTTAAATTTGGTGAATCTTTTTCCTAACATGATTGGTAAGTATGCAGGCCTCTGTGAAAGATCACTTAAGTTATTTCTGTTCCCAAAACCACTCTCTGCATTTCTTCATAAAAAGGCCACATAAGTAAGCGTCTCCCCAATCAAGAGTGGCTGAAGGGCTGAGGTAGCAGATTAGTGTTCTTATAAATACCTTGATTTATGCTCGTATGTGCTCCAAAAGAAGATTTTAAAAAAAGTAATTATTTTTGTTCTTTCCTGTGTTCCTAGGGTCACACACCTCTTGTGTGGATTTTCTGCTTATCAAATGTGTCTAGAGGATGCTGCTTTCTGCTGCCAGGGAAACTGTGACAGTATTTTGTATTTTAGGCAGAAAAGGATAAGTGTCCCTTCAGGGAGACAAACTGGTGTTCCACTATGTAGGGGGATCCCAAAAAAACTACCAAAGACCCCTGTTGCTATATTTCTGAATGTAGTAGAGAAACTTTGTGGGGGTGGAAAGAATTATAGTTTAGAGGAAAACTTGTGTGGACAGCACTGTAATTTTGGGGTGGCTTATCAACTCTGATCACATGTCAAATTTCACTGTCCTCTTTAAGGGAATTATTTGGAAAAGGTGGAGTAGCATGGAGGCGAAGAATAAGCTCCTTGTGCCAAGGCGCAGTTGGCAGCTGGCCACCTTTTTTAATGTTTTATTTCCTTCATGACCTATTGTTGTCTGACCTGACCTCTGTTTCAGCTCTTAGGCCCTGGCAACAGAGAGAGCAGATTAGGTCAACTACTATATTGTTTAAAAACCAGTAGACTAATAAGTACAGCAGTCTTCCATGTAGCTTTCTGACAAAATTTTCAAACAAAAACCAACCTGAAACATGATCTTGAACAAAAGAACTTCATTGTTTCACTCCTCACTGCTACCATAGCATAAAACTATCACTGGATTTTGGATTTATTTTTTGAGGTTAAAAATCTCTGATTAGTGCTAAGCACCACTTGTTAATGTCAAGGAGTTAGTACATTCTGTCTTTATTTGTTGATTGCTGGAAAAGAATATGTTCCTTTTTAAGAAGGTACCATAAATTACTAACTTGCTTGGAATACAAGTGTAATTCTTTATTAACCCTCCCAAAATATATTGACAAATTCTGCTTTCTTACTCCAGTGCAGTTACAGGGTTCTGTTGCTTTACACAGCTGAGTAGCAGCTGCTGTTGATGCTTTCTATTTCTAGCAGCATTTTGAAAAAGTTAGTCAGCAACTAGTTGTAAATTAATGAAATCTTGAATGTACTTTCTATTGCAGTTGAGACTGCTATGGAATTCCTTCACTGCTAGGCAATGCCTTTTAATTGATTCACAATAGATTCAGCATCTGAAGTGATGGAAAGTCTATTGCTGATTTCTCCCACTCATCATGAGCTAGAGTGGTGGACTGGGTGATCTGACTTAGTGAACTGATATTGCTGAGATGTAGGGTTTTGTAACTTTTTTCAGTATTAAAACCAGGACAGAACTAAATTAAGTCTAAATTCTGTGAAGTGATTACTCCCTGTACTGGGTTTGTGTAGCCAGGTTTTGGTATTGGGGCTATTGGGGTGGCTTCTTTGAGAACCACCAGAAGCTTTGGCCATGTCCGACAAAGCCAATGCTGGCTGACTTCAAAACAAACCCACCACTGGCCAAGGCTGAGCACATCAGTGGCAGTGGAAACACCTCTGGGATAACGAATTTACAAAGGGGACAAAGGGACAGTGAACATCAGCCAGGAGAAAGAAATGAGAAGATGTGAGATAAACAGCCCTGCAGATACCAGTAAAGGAAAGGGAGAAAGTGTTCCAAAAGTTTGTGGAGGATGTTTCCCATGGAAGGGAGCCAACAGTGAAGCAGAGGAGGAGTGTGAGGAGTCCTCCCACTGAGGAGAAAGCAGTGACAGAGACAGTGGATGATGAAATGACTGAAAACCCCATTACCCAGCCCCCTGTGCTGCTGGAGATCTGGAGGTAGAAAAATCGGGAGTGAAGTTGAGCCCAGGAAAAGGAGGGCTCTGGGTGAAGGTGTTTTTTAAGATTTGGTTTCATTTCACATTATCCTATTCTGATTGGTAATTAATTAAGCTAATTTCTCCAAGTCAAGTCTGTTCTGCTCATGACAGCAGTTGGTGAGTGGGCTCTTCTCCCTGCCCTTTTCTTAACTCATAAACCTTTCATGAGATTTTCTCTCCCTTGCCCTGTTAGGGACTAGTGATAGAGTGGCTTTAGTGGGCATTTGGCACACAGCCAGGGTCAACTCACTAATTCCTTATGAGATTGAACAATGCCAGGTCTTGCTCCTGCAGGAGGCGGGCATGGAGTGGAGCACACCTGCTCCATCTTTTACTTCCTTGTTGGCTATCAGCACCTCCTGTTTTCTTGGTGTGGTGCTGCAGTTTCTTGGTGGTTGTCACCAGAGAGTACTCAGCCAGTTCTGGTTGGGGGCTGAATTCGGTAAGCTTTCCCAACAATTTTCAAAACCCACATGAGAGTACAAAATACACCAATCAAAGAGCTAATCTATGCAACCTTATTAAAGAATGGTGCACTGTCTAGGTACACTGGCTACATTCTCTGCTCTTTCCCTTGGAATGCTCTACTGTATCAGGAAATCTCCCTTCTGAAATCATGCTAAATGCACTGGCTGTCAAAGTATGTGGTTGAAGAGGATGAAGTTGCAAGAGAATTTTATCTTGGGTTTTAGAGAAATATGATCAGACACAGGCTAAGTCAGGCCACTGGCAGAGGCGCTTGAGGCCTGGAGAGATTTTATGTAAAAAACAACACAATGAAGCTTGCTGTTTCTGTCAAAAGCCATCCTTGCACAGTCACAGCTGGTTATGTGTGGTCCTGGTTTGCCTTGTGCTGTTAAACTGTTCAAAGGCTGTACAGTTCCTTATTGCTGGTTAGAACTTTTTACATTATATTATTCTTGTTCATCCTTCTTGATTTCTCATGGTACACCTCTTGTTTTTATAGTTCTTTAATGGAGAGGTACTGCATCTGCTAGACTGTTTCCATAGAAACACCCGATTAGAAGAGTAATCTGAAGAGATTGAGACACAGTTGCCAAAACTCCTAAAGGGGGAGAGGGGTGGAGGGGAAGGGGAGAAGATTTGGGCTGGCAAAATTCAATCAACTTTGCTTGTCCTCTGCCAGCTATTTCTTAAAACTTGTCCGTAAATTCATATCTGACTGTGCATCTTGCATCCGTTTGGTTTAAGCTACATCTGTAATGAATTTTAAAACTATAATTGAGTCTGGTGCTCAGCATATGTGATATTAATGGTTGGAATGTGAAATTTTTTTCTCGCTGCACTGCCTCTTTCATATGTTTTTTATCAGGCAGTGGCCAAGCTATTGAGACCAAAAAGGGAGGGGAGAGGAATTAGAGCATCTCTGTCTTGCCAATGTCTCATGTAAACACACATGTTGAAAAGACAGTTTTCTGTCCTTTCTTTGACACAGAACAGGGTAACCCAGGTATCTGTGATTCAGTGGTTCTCAAATCATTTATAAAGGAAAATAAACCAAAGTGAAACATTCCACTGAGATAGTTTTCTGGTAGTCACATAATTAACATTATCTTTTAACATTATCTTGTCTTCTTTTGACTCAGTGGAGGCAGTCAGGAGCTGATTCATATGAGAACAGGAGAAAAGAAGGAAAAACTAATGAAGCAAAAATTGAGTACTGTGTGTGTGCTTTTCCATAGGTGAAAAATCTATTAATTGAATGTATGAAAATATACCCGTACCCCAAGAATGATCTCTGTACTTAAAAGGAAAGCTTTGCCACTGCCTTTCACATAGGAAAGAGGATGAAAATTTAGATTTGTCATAGGATGTTAGGTTTCATTCATATCCACAGAAATGTGTGCTGTGATGACAACTTGCAAACACCACTTTAATTTCTGTTTTCTCACAAAATAATGGGGTTTCCTCAGCATTTTTTTATGAAGTACTATATAGACTGACCCAAACACTCCTTATTTTCCTTCCTGACTATAGGTCTGTCTTCCAAGATTCACAAGAACAGCAAAGAAATCCCCACCAAACCTACTAAAGGAGGTGAAAACAAACAAAAAGTCCCCCTCTCCCTGCAAAAAAACAATCCAAATAAGCAAAAAACTCACATATAAAGCCACCCTCAAACCCCTACTTTTATAAGAGAAGCTTTGGCACAGGAGTATGTTAGAAATCTGGTGTTCTTTAAGGAAGGCAATTGCAGAAGCCAGCCAATATTCATGGGTAATTCCTACTCCGATCTTTAGCGAGATAACCAGGACAGACACTCCGAGCCTCTTAGCTGACAGATTTCAGCTGAAACACTTTGGGTGTTTTTCATTGCCTCCACTGCCTTTTGTGCAGCTAAAGGAATAGGTTTGTGCTGTCCTTCCTTCCTCTTCTGTGACCTCGCCTTCTGTTTGTGTCCTTACAGCAAAGTGGGAACTAGGTTGCCTAAGAGCATCACCTTCCCATGGCATTGTGAGTAATGCTTTTAGGACCTTAGGACATGGCACAGCGACTGCTGTAGTGCCTTCCTGGACATGTAATCACTCACTTTGCCACACTGTCAAACTGCAGTGTTCATGAATATTTTAGATCTGACAGATCTCATAATTGGTAAAGCTTCAGTGTTTTGGGCCTTTGGAAAGTGCTTTGTGGGTTACTGAAACTTTCTGACTTTCATTACAATAAGTAAAGGCAACACAGTTTAACATTTTAAATTCAGTTAGCTAAAATGGAAATCTCACAGGAATCTCCTCTGACTGTATTTTGCAAACCAGGTACATGTTGCATTTAACCTCAAGGGAAGCAAAGATGCTCTAATAGTTCATGCAATGTAGTATTGTAGGAGAACAAATACTTTGTTTTGCTCATTAAAGAGCATTTCTATTATTTCATTTCTATTAGAATAGAAAACCATCATTCAGGCTGAGTAACAGGTGATTTGTGATTAAGCTGTTGCCGCCTTTTTGCTGTAGTATAGATGGGAGATCAGTGTCTTTCTGTTTAGGTTGTTATGCATATTTTCCACAGAACAAAGTTTCTCAAGAGTATCTTGATGGAATGATCAGTCTTAAAAAACAAAACAAACAACCACCCCTACCAAAGAAGGTCCCCCCAACAATATGGTACAAACCACTTATTCAAAGACATCTGCAAGAAACATGGAGTGAACCGACAAACTTAAATTCTTCTCTTAAAGGAGACTGACAGTATCATATTTAACACCACATGTTTATATAATTGTGGATATATATGCATATAGGACCTTATTAGCCAGCAACTCAGATTAATAGTGAGTGCATGAGCGAAGTGTTGACTAGTGTGTGTAGTTAATTAGATGTAAGCATCTAACGAACCCTGTCACCAGTTGCTTCCTATTAAATCATTATCTGTTACAGAAACATGTTGATACAGTTTTCTTTCAATAGTAGAGTTAGAATAGATGTATGAAAACCACATTTGTTGAGTAAATTTCAGGTCTATGTTGCTGAATGCTACCTCTTTCCAGAGAAGTGGATGGTACTAAATTTGTTTTAGTTGCTTCTAATAATGGCCATAGCGATTGCCATTGGAGGTTTTGGCAAATGGTAATATTTTTCCTAATGTATCAAAGTCTAGACTGAACATGGAGAGACTGAAATGCCTAAGCAAGTAACATCATCTTTTTAATATTCCTCCCTAAATTTAGTATGGACAGTCAATGTGGCTTGGCATTAGAACAGCTTTTTACAGGACTTACCTTGTAATACTTACCATTTTTAATGGCCTTCTTTAAGTGCTTCTAGGTTTGCTAGAAAAATGTAGTTTCCCATCTTGATTTTGCACCTGTAGTGAAGCAGATGTGAAATAGTTTCTTGTAGTTCAAGCCAGAATTAGCAAAAACATGCCTTCCACAGAAACAACCAACTAAATCACAAAACCCTCAAAATACTTGTCATGACCAAGCCCTTCTATAAATGCTACTATTTTTCTTGTGTGATGTATCTTCCTCATATGAACTTTTCTGCTTGTAGATCTTTAAGTCTTTGCAGATGTATGGCTTAAGCCATGTCTCATGAGCTGTCTGCTTCCTGCTTCTTCCTTTTTATCAGCAAAGGTTGTGCCAATGTCAGTCTTCCAAGTTTGCTTTTTTCCCTTCCTGGTATTCTGATTAACTACAGCTTTGCTAAGTTTTCTTGAGAGGGATTTTTTTATAGCATTTGTTACTGATGGTTTTGTAATGGAAAGTTTATGGTCTAAAATTAATTGTTAGCCAGTTTTATTTGGTAGCAGTGATTTTCTGCAACTTCCCAGGCAATTTTGGGAGACCCCCAAAAACTTGGTTGTGCTGCATTTATTAACTCCATCTCTACATGTATGGCTGCAGCATTCTTTTATGGTTTCTTTATTACAAAATAATAAAGTGTTCTTTTTTATGAAATTTGTTTGGGGTTTGTTTTTTGTTGTTTTTTTGTTGGTTTTGTTAGGGGTTTTTTTTGTTTTTTTTTTTTTGTAATAACATTGTACTTTAACAAAAAGACTGCTTTATGCAATACTCTCTATTAATGATTTTTAGTCATCACTCCTAAGGACAAGTGAGAAAAGTAGCAGGAGCCAGACTCTGAGTTTGAACTCTGAACTCTTTTTCAGCGTTTGGTTTTGGGATTTGATCCCAGTGAAAATTCGTGTTGTCCTGCTTCCAAGGCTGCTTTTCAGATACACCTTGTGTTGGCTTCCTTCTATTCCCACTGACATGACTGAAAGTACCCTTAAGCCTTCTCTGAATCCTGATTGGTATGAAGAAATAAATTATGAATGAGACTTGTAGGACAGGAGTCTTAAGCTTGCTTTTAGTCATTTTTACATCATATGTACTCCGAATTTATCTCTAGGATGATCTTACCTACATGCCCACTGTTTGCTTAACTGAAAAAATGAAGAAATAGCGAAATTTGTGTAAGTAATCAGCAAATCTACAACAGGTCCTTGCAGTGGCAGATCCTACAAATATACAATAAACCAGAATTACAGTGAGAAGCATGAAGTTTAAAACAGGCTAGAAGGGCTTTTTGAAGGGTAATTTGTAGATTGTCAGTTTTTGAAATCTATTCTTTGTCCTTAAAGCATTTTTGCAGGTGCTGGAAAACACATTGAGCTTATCTGATGAGTGACAGTTGTTATTTAAAAAAGTCACGTGTTAGAAAAGCAGGCGCCACTAAACAAGAAGATCTGACAGTTCCATCTGTAATGTTTTTGCTGGCAAAGTAAATGAGATACTGTTCCAAAGTCTGTACAAAGCATGCTGCAAACCTCTAACACTGGAAAGAACTTAAGAGTTTAATGTGTTCTGGCTTCACGTTACATAAACAGGGGTCCCTATGGTCCTATATTGATTGGGCTTGTGTTCCACCACTGTTTTTGTGGGTATATGCTAGCCCATAAAATCACATTTTTGTTTTTGCCTGCCAACTCCCTTCTATTGCTTTGTCTATTAGGCCACAGCGGTAAGTGCTACAGCTGGTGTGCTCAGGGATCCAATGCAGAACAGTCAAACCACTAAATTTTAGGCTGATAAGCCTGAGAGAAACTCTTGAAATTTGATAATACAATTAAAAGTATGTCACGAATTGTCAAAACTGCCTTATGATATTTGGAAGGTGATGGTGTCACCCCTGGTATCAGCGGGTACCAGCACAGACAAACATCACAAGCACTACAAATACTTTGCAGCACATCTCTAGCAGTCACAGCCTCATAAAATGACTACTGTTTGTAACCCAGGGGTAATCAGATGGGGAGAAGACCCTAAAGTGAAAGATCATGTTTAGTATTCTTTGGGTTTTTTTAATCTATTCCTTCTCTAACCACACAACTTTTGGGTTTTGGTAAACCTTTCTATCATCCTTGCATATGAGTGTGGAACGTGAAGTTTTGATGAAATTGGGAAGCCTTTCTATCTTTTTTTAACAGGTTGACATTTGGTTTATACAGGAAGATATAAGGAATCTAAATTTTTTCTTTAGCAGGCAGCAGTTAAACTGACTTAATTGAGCCAATTTGAATTTCCTGGCCAATGTACCAAATAATGTGGTGGATTTCAGCACTGGCCAAAAATCGCCAGTGTACTGACTCATTTCTTGCTGTTAGATATGGATTAGGAGAAGGGCAAAACAGGCTCAAAACTTAAAAGATATAAAGAAACTTTATTAACAGGACTACAAGAATAAGAAGCATCAGAAAAAAACTTCCAGAACTCTTTTCCTCCCCCTGCCAAACTGCTTTCCTTCCCCACAACGTAGAGACAAAACCTGGAATGTTAGATCAGATAGCAACTATACAATATCAGTTCATCAGTTCTTGTAGGGAAAGGAGGTTTCTCTTGCCATGCCATGGAGATTTCTCCACAAGAAAGAGTTTTCTTATTGCTTTTCATTTCCACTAATAGAAGCTGCCTGGGAAAAGTTCTGCAATAGTGAAATCCCTCCCATTTTCACAGCACAGCTGTGTCCATGGGCCATGAACTCATGGAGTGTTATTTTAAGGATGAGTTGTTCAAAGGCAAAGGTTCTCTTCATCTGTCTCTGTGATCATCTCTGGGAACAGAGGTTTTCTTCTCTCCCTGGGGGCGAAGGGTCTTCATCAACTCTCATCTCTCTCTCTGTTCAAGCTTCTCATGGGCTCACAGCTACTTCATTATGGATGCCTCTGCTCAGATCTACAGCTTGAATACTTCATCCCCCCCATACTCTCTGATGAATTAAAGGGGATATTTCAGAATATCACTGTCCATCTCCTTGGCCCTACCAAGAGAACTTTCAGCCCCATTAGGGCATCTCCTCATTCTCCTTCCATCTGAGGCTTGACTCCTTCTTTTACTGACCTTGGTGTCTTCATGTTGTCTTTCTATGTGTGGTCACTCTGTCCTTTTCTCTCCCTGGAGAGAGGAACAAGGTCTGCAGGTCTCATCTGTGTAGTGAAAGGGTAAAATCTCGCCCAGTGGTCACAGCAGTCATGGTGATGGACTTCAGGCCGTGCTGGGCCCCTCCCTCTGCCCAGCAGCCGCTGGAAGGGGCAGTCCTGGCTCGGCCTGGAGCCATCGGTGTGGGCCAGGACAGAGGGGTTTAGTGTGGGTGAGATGTCAGCAGCCATGGCCCAGCCCAGCCCGGGGCCAGGGCCCTGCTGCCTCCGTTCCCCACTCGGGAGCTGCTGGGGTCCGGCCCGGCCTCCCTCAGGCCGCACAGGCTGCGGGGGAACAGGGCCGGCCCCACCACAGCTCAGTTACCTTTTGAGGCTGGAAGCCAAGAGAGAGAGTTCCTGGGCTTGTGGTTTTTAAAATGTGGATCTCACAGAGGCAGATCTAATTTCTAAATGGTTCAAAATGTTGTCATTTCTCAGAGCTAGCCAACTATTGGCCTTTTCCAGGCACAGAGGAAGCTCTTAGCAGATTCTCTCAGAAAACTCATTTCTGTGGGTGGTTTCTTACTTCTTCCCCAAATGTCAATCAATGCAAAGCCAGCATAGTAAAGTAAAGATGTCTAATACCTGTGTGGTGAGTGAAGGACTCTGCAAACTGACCTCCTTAGGCTCAGGATGTTCATGGGGCCACCTCCTGCTTCCTGTCACATCCATCTTAACATCCATGTGGACATCTTCCCTCTGATGGGAACAGACATTCTAGAGGAGTCTGTTGTGTTAGGACAAGGAGTTATGGTTTCAAGCTAAAGGTGGGTGGATTTAGACTTGATGGAACACATTGTTTAATGTGAAGGTGGTGAAACACTGTCATAGATTTCCCAAAGAGCTTGTGGATGCCCCATCCCTGGAAACATTAAAGGTCAGGTTGGATGGGGCTCTGGAGAATACTGGACGTTGAATTTTAAAACCAAAGTGTTATACGATTTCCTTATCATCCTGATATATCACTATATTATCACAATATCTATTATTCTGGCGCACTAAAATATATTATGTAGTATTCTAGAATAACTTGGAATACATATTTCTATTTTTTCTTTAACAATATTTGAGTGTTTTTTTCTGTTAGTTTTTCCAGGTGGGTCAAAGTCTATTTTTAGTTGAGTAAATGCATAACAGAACACCTTCTATCATTTTATTTAATCTGAAAAAAATTAAGGAACTCCTTCTGAATATGGAATGAGTTTTTTACCTCAAGTATTTCTGCCAGTGTCTTGCAGGACAGGAATATTGCAATGTAAAGAAATTAGTTCTGAAGGAAATGCTAGATTACCAGCTGGTTCCTACTTCCCTGCCCCCTCCCTCAAGAATGATAGACCACCACTCTCAGCCCCCCAGAAATTATGAATACAGTATGGAGTTCCAAGGACAGTGAGACTGAGATTGGGTGAGAGCTGTACTCAGTTTAGGATGAATCTTCTCTTCTCCAGCATTTGATTTAGGGACTCCTTTGGATACCAAGGACCTGAACCATCAAGTTTTAGTAGCGTGAGTTGAAGCAAGCCACTTCTTTTCATAGTATATTTCAGTTTCTCACTGGCCGTTTAATCTGTATGGCTTTGCTGAATGGAATATGCAGGGTTTAGCATGATTGGTAGCCATGTGCATAACAGACCATGACTGAATAATGGAATTATCTCTAAGTAACAGATGCACTTTTTGGATAAGGCTTGCAATTGTGGTGAAGAGTTTTACCACTAAGCGTGGCAAGGAGGTTACTCTTGCAAAGTGGAGGAGTAGAGCTCCTAGCGGCACTTTGCAGCCCTGCTCCTACATCTCTTCAATTAGTTGCAGAATTGCGGAGATAGTGAAAAGTTGTCTAAGGGTGGACGTCATCTGGTTCTCCCTTTACCCTTTGCCATGTGGAACAATTTGCTCTTATGAATGAACACAATGAAAATTTCCTACTTGCTTGTGTGTCTCTGACCCACTGGAAACACAAGCACAGCATATAATGATTGTATCTGCTAGTGCAGTGGGGTGAGACAGCAAACTGAAATTCTTTGATGCGGCATACAAGAGGCACAGCTGTAAAGCAGTTGCAGATCTGCAGATCTGAAGATCCAGAAGGCTCTAGTTGTAATGTAACCAGGCAAAAAGACTTCCAGACAAGTGTCTCCATTTCTGGAGATACTTCTGTCCCGGCTTGTAGAGTAGTTTTGTTATGCAGGTGTCTTGCATGAGGACTACATGGTCTGGAGCTGGGCTTTTGTATGTTGGACCTACCTCAGAGATGCCAAACAGGGCAGCATCTGCGTTTTGGAGCCTTGGGAATAAACTGCTCAGTGTCTCAGACCCTCCTTCATGTTCAGGGACACAAAGTTAGGATTATTATGGCAAATAAATGTTCCAGGTCTAGGTCACTGTTTTCATTTCTCTTAAGAATATTTATGGTCAGAATAATTAATCATTTAAGTGGTCAAAACTGACAGTAGTTATTTGATGTAGGAAATTGCAGAAGGAAAGAAAAATTGGCAAGAAGTTGTGGGAATACTGAAGTGGCCTCCTGCATTGTTGGAAGTGACAATTTTGTTCATTGTTTCCCTTGGATCTTCTCATTAGTCAGCTGGATAGCTTTGTGCCTGCCGTGTTTCGCAAAGGTTGGGACACGGAGCTGTGCGATGATCACACAATTGTGCACAGAGCTTCGGCTCCTGTAGTCTTGCCTTAGAACAAAAAGGCCATTGTTTCCAGCATAATACTAAAGCAGGAAAATAATCACAAAGGTCTTTCCTCTAGATAGAAGGCTGACTTAGCAGCAGGCAGGAGAGAGCTACCAAGGAGTTTATCTGCTGGAAATGGCTTCTACAGTTTGCATTTTTGTTTCATCTTGTTTTACTGATGGCTGGAGTAGATACTTAATGCTAAAACTGCAAAATCAGTTGGGGTAGATATCTGACTGGAAGCTGATGATGTGAGTAATCTAGCACTGGAAACTGTTTTGGTTTTTTTCAGGCTGTGTTACAGTGTAGTTTTTAGAACCATTAAATACTAGTGGTGCAGCAGCTGTGCCTTTCTTTGTGTGTGTACATTCTTCTGGCCGACTGAGAGCCCTTTAGTCACTTGTTAGGAACAGAATACATTGTTAGAAAATACTTAATGACTTGCCAAAGTAGACTAAATAATACACATTAGTCCTTTATGGGAGGCAGTTTTTTCTTAAGTAAATTAACTTATGAAGCCTCTTTGTGGAAAATCCACTCTTGAAAGGTATTGATGGAACAAAATACTTCAAATGTCAAATCTAATTTTATTGGTTCAGCACAACTCACAAAAGGAGTGGCCAGACACCTTTTTTTTTATTTATTTTTTTATTTTTTAATTCTATTTTATATCAGACTTAGCATACCTCCCTTACCCCATCTCTGTGGAGAGGAGTCTGTAGCAGGCTTGAGCAATGCTATGTGGAGAGATGTAATTTGTGTTATGGTGACTTCTAGGATCACGTCCAGGCAGTGGAAGTGCAACTTCACTATTGATCTACATGTTGGAGGAAGGATTTACAGAAACTACGTTCCTACATCTGACCTCTTAACATTGACAGTTTGGACTCTTACTGTGCCTTATTCTGCTGTCAGTAGCATTGTCTGGTGTTGAGCCAGAGCTTGGATCAGCAAAATCTATATTACTCTTAATATACATATTGATAAGTACATAAACACACACCTATAACTTATGATATAAATTATGAAATAATTTCTCTGTAGTTTCTTGTGCAGACACTTGTACTATTTGCATATTGACACTTCCCCCTCTAGATGAAGGGCCTTGTGGCCTTAACCAACTGCCCAAAAGGTAATGCAGTCTTCAATAGAGACTGTATTTAAAAGTTGTTAGGAGTCTGCCTTCTGGCACAAACTAAATTTTATTGAATGGTTTGCACTAGCTTGCTAAGAGGTGTCTTGTTCCTGGAGATGTACTGCATTAAAAGCATAAGAAAAATATTATTTCATGGGGAATAATAACAACTTTATGGGTAGTCTGCAGTCATCAGTTATTTCTTAGTGAAACTGGACTTTACCACTTCTACAGTGACAGAAATGAGGAATATTTAATTACCAGATAGAAAATATTGATTTGGTGGGTTTAGGAAATAAGGGTGACTTCTTTTTTTTCTTGTAAATGTTATCAAACATACTGAATATTGCAAGTGGTCTTGCATTGCCAAGTAAGCTAGAAATAAGCTTGTTACTTCACCTTGTTGGTTTCTCTAACTGTAAAAATAGAAAATATTCATTTTGATGGTGGGTAAATGAGAATTATATCCACAAGACCCAGAAATGGGTATAATAGACATAATAGAGTGAATGTTATAATGGCATAATGATGGAGACATTTGAATTTCTGGAGGAAAACCTGACAAATGGATATACCTCATTACATACAATGATGGTGGTGGTAATACCTCATCAAAGAAGAACCTTATTGAGAGCATCAATAGCTTAGCCCACTGTATGTAAAAATGTTTTACCAACACACTTTGTTCTAGTGTCACAAACAGTTCCTGCCATTGCAGAGGGAGAAAGTCTTTGGAAATTGAAACAGTAACTAGTAACAGTAACTTTTGGCAGCACTGCCTTTTATAGGAGCTGCAGCTGATAACTGCTATACCTTGAAATAGAGTTGAATTGCTTGACATGCCTGCTGCATTAAAAAACTTAACTTTTTTAAATGTGAAACCTTTCAGAACAATTTTTCCAATGTTCCAATTCCCCTGACTTCAATTTTCTCTTTCCCCCCCCCATATTAATTTAGGTAAGTTCTTCTTCCTAGTTTTTGGAGAAGTGGGCTTGGACTCCCTAATCTTTACATACTGCCCTACCTGAATATTCCTGGCAAATGAAAAAGCTGGGATTCTTTTTAGGTAATTGATAGCAGGCTTCAGAATGAAAAAAAATAGCCAAGACAGAGAAAATTTGTGCTGAAATTAGTATTTAAGCACTGTGAACTTTTGGAACAGTTGGACCCCTTCTAGGAAGCAGTCTGAAAACCCAAAAGGAATTTTTTTCAAATTTTTTTTTTTTTTTTTTTTTGCAAAAGGAATTTGAGGTAGAGATGCACAAATCTGTCCTTGGGATAGTGAAGTGAGAAAAGGAAAGGTCTTCTGAAATAAAACATGTATCAGAAGGAAGAGTAGGAACCAGGATGGCTTCTCATCTTGCTGTGATGTAATCTGCAGCCCAGATGGCAAGCAGCAAGCACTGTAGAGGCAAATGACGGGGCTGTGGCTGGCCCAGACTGCCAGAGTCTGGCGCTCCCTCTTGGGTTGTGATAAGCAAAGTGATGATGGATATACCTGTTGATGCTGTTTTCCGAAAGTAGGAGTAATGAGGTATTGATTAACTTCCCTTCAAAAGCAGGAGGCCAAATTGTCTGATATCTTCATATGTCAGCTGTTGCTTTGCTGGACTGCTGGAGATGCAGATAAATAGAAAGTTCTGATGTCACTTCCCCCTTAGTTTAAGAGTGGCTGGTCCATGCCATTAGCCCTGCTGACTGTTCGAGGGAGGCAGAGTCACTCTGGTTAGAATTCTTGGCAGTTTCCCTGTAGACTGGAGGAGACAACAGGACAGTCATCCCTCTGTTACTGTCTGGGGCAACCCTTCAGTGATGTTGAATTCCTTTTTAAAACAGGAATGTGAATTTAGATGACTTAATTTGATATCCTCCTGGTTTCAGATAGGGTAGAGTCCATTATTTTTCTTAGTAGCTGGTACAGTGTTGTGTTTCAGATTTGGAATGAGAAAAATGTTGATAACCCTGATCTTATCAGTGATAAGATTGGTGTTATCACTAATATCACTGATGTTTCAGTTGTTGCTGAGCAGTGCTTACTTTAAGTCAAGGATTTTTCAGTGTCTCAGGCTCTGCCTGTGAGTAGGTGCACAAAAAGCTGTGAGAGAGCATGGCCAGGACAGCTGACCCAAACTGGCTGAAGAGACATTCCATGCCACAGAACATTATGCCCAGTATATAAACTGGGAGGCTGGCCAGGAGGGACCAAGGTTTTCCAATGTTAATTTTTAATCTGGTCCAGAAACACCTTTGGCATGGACTATGCAATGGGAGCATGAGGCCAATCATGCAGCATGTGTATGTTCTCCTGAAGTGGTTGGTGGGAAAAGTGATGCACAAAGCAGCAGGTCCCTCAGCAGGGCTACATATGTGGCTGCTGTCTTGGCAAAAGCATGGGAAGTGACTGAGAATTGATAGGGCGGCCATAGGCACACGTGAATTCAACTCCAGCACAGACAAGCACTATCGTTTTCATGAGAGATCCAGATGTCTGGAAGAGATGCACAGAGAGAGGAGAGAATCGTCCTCAGGAAACAATCCAAAAACCCAACCTAGTTAATCTAAGAGCAGTGAACCAACTGTCAAATATCACTGCTATTTGTTTCCAGGTTTTCAAAGTTGTTTTTTTTTCTTTTAACCTTCGCTTTTGATCCTTTACTTCTTTAGCCACAGTTAAATTTCATTTCAAGGATAGCAAAGTTTGGTGAGTCATCAGAGGTTATCTTACCTGCTGAAACTCAGATGTGATAGGCAGTTGCAGCCTTGTTTGGGTAAGAGAAAAAAGTTGTTACAACACAAGCAAACACTCTAAATTTTCCAGTATTTCTGAAATAATATCTCCTACAGCTAAGTTTCTTGGGAGGGGCTTTGTTGCTGATTTTATTTGTTTTGATTTGATTTTTGACAACTGACTAGTCTGAGCAGTAGTTGGAAAGAATAGTTGTTTGGATCATTTTATACTGCTTTATGGCAAAGATTTTACTTCCAACTCTCTTAGAAATGAAAAAGAGCAAGATGCTGATATTTTGTCCTGCCAAGTTCTTTTAGTTTGAATGTGGACTAATGAACCTTGTCTGTAGGCTGAACTGGCCTTGAGATTTTTTTGTTAGTGGTTTTCTGAAGACCATTAACATTTCTTGACTGGGTGAACTGCACATGGATGCTGATCTTCTGCCCCCTCTTCTGACCATATCATGCTCCTAATCAGCAATTTAACAAGGTTATAGTGTGGTTTAGCTGACTGCAGAAGGCACCTATTTTTCTGCTTTGTGTTTTTTAATGGAAAAGTTAATCTGCTTTCACTTGAACTGTGATACAGTCATGGATAGGTAAGGGGTGGTATTTTGTTCCTCTTAAGCTAGCAGTACCTCGAGGCATTTTTATTTTTCCAATTTTTAGTATTTTTCAAGTCATCCTGTAAAGCTTGACCATGTGGAAACAAACAGATCATACTTAATCTAGGAGTTTGTGGCTTGTACAATGATAACCAAAGCAAGCCAATGAAGTTGCTGAGCTTCTAGATTTGAAGTTTCCTTTTTAGCACACTTTGAGTTACTGTGGAACTCTTTACTCCAGTTTTGGGTTGGTTAGCATTATGTTGCTAGAAACCATGTTATTTTCTTTCTACTTGTGACACAGTAACTGTTTTGACAAGTGATTGTGTGATTAAAGGCTGTGTAGTGACATAGTAATGACTGAAACCCTGTGGGTTTCTGTATGCCTATAACCGACCTATTTATCAGATATTTATCAGAGTAATTTTCAATAGCTCAGCAGGCAGTTGTTCTGCAATGCAAAAGTGAAGCAAGTGTTTGAACAAAACCCTGCTGTCATTTGGCAACACTATTGTGAGCAAAACCTGTAGCTATGTAAAAGACCACTAATGTTCGGTATGTTGCTGGCAAAGTGCTCATTTTATTTTTGATGGCAGATCCCCAAGTGTCTGTACACTGCAGCACACGGCAGTAGATGTAGCAAGGATCCACATACACACACTTCTGCCTTAAAGCACTTTCTCTCTTTTCACAGAGGGACAGTTTAGGATAGGAGCTCCTCAATTTTATGATTCTTTTCATCCTATCATATTCCCTTCCTAGCCCTGTTTATAGTTCACTCTTCTTTTGTATGCAGATGACAAACATTGAGATATCTGAAATGATTAATCTTAATCAAGTACTGTTGTTTTTATTTGGGGGGCAGTTTTTGTTGTTTCTTAATGTTTTCCCAGCATCCCTGCTTCCTCAGAAAGTTTTAAGAGCATCTAGTGACCTGTGATAGGAGTGGTTCTGTAAAATGCTGACTGCAATTTTATATTCCTTTTTCTTTATTTAATTTCTTTGGTTTGGTAGAGTTTTGAAGGTCATGCAACAGCACTGAAAGTTTACAAGTGTAAGAACTGAAATCCTATATTTATCTTTGTCCTGAGTCTCTTCCAACTCAGAATACTGTGTGAAAGAAGAAACAGGTCTGTGAA
The DNA here is from genome assembly GCF_049639895.1 of Pseudopodoces humilis. Lineage (NCBI taxonomy): Eukaryota > Metazoa > Chordata > Aves > Passeriformes > Paridae > Pseudopodoces > Pseudopodoces humilis. Next base: position 74,997,175 of record NC_142200.1, read on the forward strand.
ATCAGAAAATGAAATGTGATGGGGGAAAAAAAGATCAATAATAAAGAAAGCTTTTTCCATTTCTAGCTTTATTTCATAAGCTATAAACACTGAAGACCTAAATTCTACTAAGGTTACTTAAATGTGGTAGTACTGGATGTTTCTGTCTCTCCTTGCACTGGAAAGGTATTGCAGTCAGGGGACTGAATACAAACTTCAGTCTGGTATCCAATCCTAACGTGAAACTTAGCCTAGGAACAGAAGATCCCCATTTCTCCAAAATGATTTTACAAGATCTGTGTCTCAGTCAGGCTCTAGTTTCCACCTTAGCTATACAAAATTGTGATTTTCACATCTTTGTGACCCTTAAGTCAAAATTAGGCATTTCTGACTACTTTAGTGTTCTAATGCAGGTCAGAAAGCAACAAAATTCTGGGAGTGGCAAGCTTGTGAAGGTAAATGCTGCCAAGTTCCTCACAGCCTTGGTTTGAGCTGCATATGTACACTGGTGATTGAGATAAGTACAAGCTGTCCTGGGATGCTTGCAGGAGGGCAGGGAGTTGCTACTTGGAACATGTAACACTAATGGCAAGATTCTTTTTTCATGACTTTTTGCATTAAAAGTCTCGCCCTAGAAGAGAAAGGAAAACAAACATAATCATAAATCTGTGTTATAGGAAAGGAGTAAAGCAATCTGATTTTCAATAACCATATGTTGAAGATCATGGAAAGCAATTGCACGTAAAAATCCTTCATTAGGCACTGCTCTGAAGTTGTATTTAATCCATTTTCTTGACAGTTCATAGAAACTTAGAATGCATCTTTGCATGGCAGTGATTTAACTGCATAGCTTCACTCAAGCTAGGATTTTCTCTTTGTTTAGATCCAAAAAGTCAAGTTACTGTAATCCAGCTAAGTAATGTAAATTGCCTATCTCTTATCTGTGGTCTACCCAAAGGGTGTTCATCTTTTCAATCTGGATTATCACAGTATGTTGTGTAAAGCAGCATTCTTCTCCAAATTCTTTGCCAGTCTTCTACCATTCATGACCTTATTCCTTTTCATAATCATATAACTTCATTTTCACATTCCCAGTTATTCTTCCTCCTCTCCCTTCATAGTGTCTTGACTAATATAAGGGGATGAATTCTCTGGGGCAGAGTCTCTGTTAATCTACTGCACTAAGAGGTGCTATAAAGTAACATAAATATCTGAAGGGTAGGTATGGATGGATGACTTAGGGACAAAGGGGACTTCAATAAAGGAATGTGTTTAATTCCTTGCTTGGATTTTAGTGGGATCAGAATGAGTTGCGAGCTCTTCTGAAAAAAATGTCTGATCTTAATAAGATATATCTTGACTTCTGTAGGTAGCTAGTAATTTATTGCTTCTTTGTTTGGGAGGCTGAAACTACTGGAAATAATTATTTGTGACTTTAGAAAGAGCTGGTCCTCTGAAAATATGTGAAAATTGGTTGGCTGAACTTACAGCACACCAAGGACTATTGCCAGCTCACTGGCAAATGAACAGGTCTTCCAAAAGCCAAGATCTATAGTTTTAACTTGAGTAGCAGAAATTGGTGCTCAAATAGATTTGCAGTGCTTTACATAGCCTTATCTTTCATCAGTCCAGGAGAGACTCGTTGTCATATTAACAAATTCTTTTAGGACACTGTTTTGTTATTTAACACAAACTTGGCAGAGCATCAGACAAAACAGTTCTTCTGTTCACCCTAAGCTATTATTGTTCTTTCCTTCTAATCTTCTGTAAAGTCTGTTACAGGATCCTGCTTCTCTTCTGCAGCTTCTGTCAATAGTTTCTAAGAAAAATCTTCAACATCCCAAAATTAAAGCAAAGCACCCTGACCCCTAGCCTGCTATGTCTCTTAATTTTGTGGGTATGGTGTGCTGTTCCAGTGATGCATTCCCTGAGATGCAGTCAGCTCTGAATATGCCTGTGGTGTGGTCATCTGCTTTACTGGATTACTGATCTTGGATAGCACATAGGAGTGTGTGTTTTGTGTGGCTATAATTTGCACCCATGTGCAGATTTATGTAGAAAAGCCACATGTAGTTTCTTGCTGCAACATCCTTCTGTTAGTGGTGCTGGATGTGCCCTTCCCGTTCCTAGATCCCCTCACAGGGTCTTTTCCCCCCCTCAGGTCTAGAGACATCTCAGCATGCAAAACTACTGCAGCTCCTTCTCTTGTGTGAAAGAATAGAAAAGAATATGAGATGACCTTCAGAGGCAAGAAAACAGTAATTAACAGCTCAAAGCTGTTTATAGATGAGGAATAATTTCTCTCCATGGAAAGAGCATTTCTCAATAACCCCATTATATAAAACCTTGTTAAGCTCTTTAAAAGTCTGGAGCCTGTGAGATGCATGATGCTGTGCAAGTCATGGGGAATCATGGCAGGTGTTGCTTGCTTGCCGGAGACAATAAGGATCTGAGGAGATGAAGGAATTAGACACTGGTGTATTTATTAAATCAGTTAACAATGTTTGTGTGACTGTTGCATGCTAAGTGCATATTTTAAGCAAAACAAAAAATTGATTCTCTTTCATTAGAAATCTGGTACACAAGGGAGGGAAGGTTCTTCCATTGAGTAGCAGCAAGATGTGCTGTTAGTGTAATTTGTAATAGAAATGTGGTAGTTAAATCTCCCAGATAATGAAAGGGATTTCTTGACTCCTTTTCTGTGAGTGCAGAAATATGGTCATACCTCCTTCAGAACTAGCAAACTTCTGTTAACTAAATGTGTAGTAAATAGGTTTATCAGCTAGTGTATTTCAAGTGTCATCTACCAGCAGGTAAAACGAAAATAAAGGAATGAATAAAAAGTGCTTGCGGTGAAAGATATGAACTTAGTGTTAGGTGAGTGTAAGAACACTTGCCTATAAGATAGTCATGAGTGAGAAGAGAAAGTAGGACTATATCTAAAACTGATCCCTAATGCTTGCCTCTTTCCCCAGCATTTTGGGCGCTGCTGGTGAGAAGCATTTATTGCTCAGCATTTATTGCTCTGCCTTCCCTCTGGCTTCACAAAACATGTAATGTATCTGCTCCTACATCTGAACATCTCCAGTTTGCTTGAGTTCTCTGGGAAGTTTGGGCTGGTGTTTATTCTTGGCCCCCGTCTTCCTATAGTGCTTCAGAGGTGTGGAGCTTTTTTATTTTTAACTTTATTTTAATTTTTTTCTAAGTTCTATTTTTTCTGTCAATCACTATTTTCATGCAAGTCAGGTTGTTGCCACAGTCCATCTGTTTATATCAGGCAGTGGGCTCAAGCTTCTTGCACATAGTGTTTCTATTGCCTTTTACACATCTGCCATGGCACAGACTGACACAGGTAATGAATTCAAAGTCTTCTGTATAATCCAGTCTCACACTGCTTGAGTCCATGCCCTTTAAAAATGTTGTATATTCTGTTTTCCTCTCTTCCTGTTTCTGCAGTGATTTTTTTTTTTAACGGTGCAAATACGTAGGTATGTTTAAAATAAATACTACATACACACACGTTGTATATGTTAATTTAATAGCCTATGCTATTAAATTTCATCAATAAGACTTGTCAGTGATATACTGTGGAACTGGAGATGAGAGAGAGCAGATGGTTCACACTGAAATGACATTTGCCTTCTGGATGGGCTTAACAATACAAGATTTGGATGCAAAGCTATGGTGCTTGATCCTAGGGCTTAACTCAAAGGCATGGATGAAGATAAAGTTGAACATCTTGCTTCCAGAGAGAATGTCTGGAGAGACATGTCAGCAAGCTGGACCCAGGTTCTAGTTTTTCCATTCCCTTTAATCACTTGAAGTTTCATGAGGGATGATAGTGCACTTAAATAGACTAATATTTTCAGAGATTGATGTCAAAGGCACTATTCTGTCTGTTGAAACTGAGCTTCTTTCTGATCCATTTTTTCCTTTGAAAAATGCTGACTTGTTGGAATCAAAACTTTTAATAGATATGCATGTGTCTGGGGAAGCAGAGGTATGGCAGAGCAGCTGTTTTTGAAATGGCCAGAAATTCAGTTATTAAGGTTTGTCTGAGACATGGGAGAGAGACAGGAACCCAAATCCAGTCTCTCCTTGAGTAAGGCCAGTCTTGGTTTTAAGGGAAACTTCTTTAAAGAGATGTGTTTTTATCCCAGTGTGAAGAAGAATATTCTGCTGATTAAACAAGTTTTCTGTGACTACTCAGTACCCAAAACAGAAGGAGCAGCTTGCAGGAAAGACACCTGTAAGTGCCTCAGCAGGGGCATGTTGTGTTTGTTTGACATTCAGGGAGTTTGCAGTGGGGCTGCAGACATGGAGCCACAGCAGAGCTGAACCATTGTGATTTGTGGTGCCCAGGAGCTGCAGCACTGCACAGTAAAGCTGAGCCTTGAGTTGTTTCAGTGCCACCATGAGCTTTGGTGATGCCCACACCCATTTTACAGATCAAAACAATGGTTGCTGACTGCCAAAAAGTGACAGACTCTCCAGGGACAGCTGTCTTCCTTGCAGCTTCCTTTTCTGCCATTCCATAGCCCTCAGAACCACAAAGACAAACACATTTCATGTGCTCCTGCTGCTGGAGGCACAGGCCTCTTAAAGAAGGCCTGCAAAGAAGTTGTCCTTTGCACTTTGAAGCAGTGTTTGCTAATGGCACAAATTCTGAAACTAATGTTGTTTGTACTTGGTAGAAGTGTATTTCTGTAGAAACATCCACTACAAATAATAATCAAAGTTAATAGCTTTTGATCCCATCAAGAAGCTCTCAAGCAGGAGAAGTATATGAAGGGTTAGATTAGAAAATTTAATTTAATGCTGAAGTGGAATGGCTTTGCATTCTAACCAGGAAATTCATAAGCTCTCTCTACTCCCTGCAGGCATGGTCTGTCAATTTTTGAAGATTAAAACTCAAGCATTATTAAATCAGTTTATTCTCAGGAAGAACTCTCATACTTGACATCACTTACAGGTCTCCCAAGCAAAGTTTCATGACAGAACTGAGAGCAGAAATTCTGCATATACAGCATTCTGCTTGTGGAGAAAAAGCAAGCTTCAGTTGGGAATCTGGACAGTCAGAATCCCTGTCTTAAGTACTCCAATGATTTTCAGGGATCTCTGTGAAGCTGCTGTCTGGTTTAACCCCAGAGAGGAGCTAGGTACCACATGGCTCCTCACAACACTCCCCATCCTCCATGATAGACTGAGGAAGAGAATTAGAAAAAGATAAAACCTGTGGGTTAAGAACAGTTTAATAATTGAAGTAAAAAAAAAAGTAATAAAACCAAGTGAAAGACAAGTGATGCAGAATACCATTGCTCACTTCCCATGGACAGATTCCTATCCCACAGCAGGCCAAATTCCCCCAGTTTATACGCTGCACACGATGTTCTATGGTATGGAATATCCATCTGACCAGTTCAGGTCAGCTGTCCTGGCCACGCTCCCTCCTGGCTTCTTGTGCACCTGCTCACTGGCAGAGCCTGAGACACTGAGAAGTCCTTGACTTAGTAAGTCAAGGTAAGGAGTTGGTAAGGAGTACTCAGCAACAACTGAAACATTGGTGTGTTATCAGTATTATTCTCATCCTTATCCAAAACATGCCATTTTATCAGCTACCTGGAAGAAAATGAACTCTATCCTAGCTGAAACTAGGACAAGCTGTCCATCTCTCTGTGGTAAGCTTGAGAGACTGTCCCAAAACTTGCACTTCTGACAAAGCAGCTCCAAGCAGCTTTTGGTATAAATACTTCCCTGAACTGTGGCATCACTTAGAATATGAAGGTGCTTCCTGGTACAGCAACATGAAGTCCTGAACTTGTGCCACATGGACTTGTACTTCAAGACTCTGAGGATAAATTTTGGGAAGTGTTTTCATAAAGAAGGTTTTTAATTAACTTTTTTTAAAATTATTTTTTCACACTATAAAATGCATTTCAGAAGTGAGATTATTGGTTACAATATGAATCAGCAGGTTAACAGCTGCACAAATTTCAGCTAGTAGCCAGTTACTGTTGGTACCCCTCGGGCACTGATACTGGGCCAACACTGTTTAAGATCCAAATTAATAATGCAGGTGGATAGTATAGAGTGTGTTCTCAGCAAGTTTATGGATAATACCAAGTAAGTGGAATGACTGATCTACTTGATGGGAGGGGGAATATCAACTGGCTGGAAAAAATGGCCTGAGGCTGGGCTGTATTAGTAAAAGTGTGGTCAACAAACTGAGAGAAGTAGTCCTTTCTTTTTGGCACCTGTGAAACCCTACCCTCTCTGCTGTTTTTGGTTTGAGCTCCCCAGAGCATGAAAGTCATTGCTCTAATGAAGTCAGTCAAATGAAACATCATTAAAGAAGGTTGAGGACTCAAGCACTTATCCGTAACCAATAGCTGAGAGGACAGGGTTTGTTTTGCTTGCAGAACAGTCTGGGGGAGATCGTATTGCTGAGAGGACAGCTATTTTGATGGAAGAGTAGATATGGGATAGAGATGGATTCTTCTGGCCATATTGAGTAAGGTGGGTTAACCTCATTTTGCGCCTTTGAACTGGCTGTTTGATGAGCATGCTGGGCCCTGCTGCTGTTTCCTCAGTAGCAGAAGTTAAGTCCTGCTGCCCAACTTTTCATTGCTATTTCTAGTACTTGCGTAGTACAGACTATCCCAGAAGTACTTTGAGCTCTACCAAAAGGTGCATTCTGTGACATAGTCATAAAAGTAGCTGCAGTTTAACATCATCTGATATTTTCACACAATTCAAATGGAAATTTGCAGGTTCAGTTGATGGTCTAGATAATTCCTAGTAAACTTTCAGCTCTTTGAAGTTAAGTGAAAAAAAGTTTTACACTTGTGTATTTGTGGCATGAAAGGATAGCTCTAATGTAAAATCTTGATTGGAAACAGAAGAAGTCCTCTGAAAAAAAAATAATTTAAGAAAACATCAAAATAAATTGTAATTGATCTGTCCTTATTCTCGTTGAGGTTAGATTTAATGAATAGAGGAAAATAATTGGGCTATTTGCATACAGCTTGCATTCTTGTAGCTCAGCTTGCTGAAGCCAGCAGATTTGCTGGGATGCGAAGTCATACCGTTTGTTAATGAAGGGGGAACAGAAGGTCTTATCCAGCAATGCACTGAAGGTACAGTGACCATTCAGGGAAAATCTGACATCCTTCATCGCTTCACAGAAGGGATTTGGCATCTCATGGCTTGTGCTTTTCAATGCACTCAGCAGCCATTAAATTGCAGGCTTTGAATCTCTGGAAGCAATAGTATGACCCAAGTACTTGTATATCAGGCTGTACAAAATTACAGAGAGAAAATTTTTGGCTAAAATTTAATCAAAATACTAGCTTGTCTCTGCTGTCATTCAGATCAGTAAATTTCTTTGTGAAATATGCTTTTAGTTCCTGTCACCAATAGCTTATGTGCTTTGATTCTGATTCAGGATTTACTGCAGTAACTGAGTGGGTGGCAGGGGAGAGGGAGGGGCTTGTGAGATTTTTGGTTGGAGGGGTTGTGTTTGTTGGGTTTGGGATGAATTGGGGGTTTTCTAGATTTTAATGAAGGAGACTGGAGGCAATAAAAAAAAATATAAATACAAATATTTGGAGTATCTTCAAGCGGGACAGCTTTTTTTCCAGCCATTGGTAAAACTGCAGAAACTTGTAGAGAGTAATTGAATGTTAAAGGAGCAGCCAGAGTAGGGCTGAAAAGAAAGAATCTTGTTATCTAAGGCTCCCCAAAGAACATACAACTCTCAGCTTCTTTTTCAGTCACAGTGTTAGCACTAAGTGTTATTAACCCTGCCAAGTAAATTGATTATATGTACTCAGTTAAGCAGTGGCTGCTTTGGGTAGGAACAAAACTCGAGCAGGAGACTTGAAGGCAGGTCTGGACTTCCTCTTCCATATGAGGAAGAGGAGTGTGAAGAGGCATGTGGATAGTGTCATTTCTAATATCTTAGAAGTGTTTAATTTTAAACCTGTTCACATTTGACTTAGTAGGTTGAAGACATTCCTTTTTCAATAGTCTTGGCTTGAAAAGATAAGCTTCTCTATTTAGAGATTAAATGAGCTGGAACAAATTTGACCAAATTGCTTTTCCCAAATGTTTATAGGCTGTAATGGCACATACTGATCTAGAGAACATCACCTGCATGTTTCTTAAGTTGGAATTTGCTTTCTCTTAAGGGTTTGTTAGTGCCTTGAAAGTGAGGGGTTTGTTCTTGTTCTTAATGTTTTTAGTGCCAGGACTCTAAGTAATATTTTTCACAGTGTTTTTCTCCCAGTTGTCCTTAAAACCCCTTCTAATTTTATTATTTTCTTATTCCCATCTCTGAAAAGCATTGTGAAGGCATTGCATTCTAGCAATTTTTATCAATTCTTCTGTTTTAACACTTTACCACTTTCATGTCTCTTCTGATATCCATCCACTTCATAGCATATCTGTTGCTTTCCAGCTGGAAGGCCTCTTTTTGAAGCATGTGTGTGGTGGAAATTTTATGGTCAACTGCCCATGGAAGGTCCTTCCCAGATTTCTGTTGTTTCTTTTTTTCAAGCTAATCAATCAGGCAGGAGGCAGCTGCTGTAGGAATGCTGTTGAAACATGGAGCATTTTGCATTTTAGGCTGGCAGTCAGGACTTTCACCACAACCAGCAGGTAGGTGACGATTCGTGTCACGTGTTGCCTACTGTATTACTTGGTTGTGCTGTCTCCTGTCTGATTTCTGCTGGAAATATGACCAGAGGCTGCAAAAAGATGGAGGAGTATTTTGCTTGACATGAAAACCATGGGGACTGAGATCTAATGTTTGTTGGATGGCTCAGCAATGAATTTACCATATAAATACTGTTGAACACTATAAAGTTAAACTGTTGTGAGCTGTCCTCTGATTCCTTGCTAAGTCAGATTACCTGAGGTTATGGTTGATTTATAGAGGCTTCTTGACTGATTTGGTCTTAGAAGTTCTTGAATAATTTGTAATACACTGTCCTTGTTTCTCTTGTATTCTCTGTTATTAAAGTTGTTGCTGTTAGTGTACATTTCTTATCTCATTGCTGTTTTCAGGAAATTGTTCTTATCTCACCTCATGATCTTTACCTTTTGTGCTTCCAGTTCTCTTCTCTATCCTGCCATAGTGGGACAGGGAAGGGGAAGCAAAAAACAAGCAAACAGCATGTGCTTTAGAGCGTTTCAGTGGGAACACTAAATTGGGGAGTACCATTCCTAAACCACAACATATGCACAGTATAGAAAATTGACTCTGGAGAACGTTCCTTTATTTTCCAGTTTAGTAAGAAAATCTGTCACTCCCTCTGCTAAGTGGAAGCCTAATTGTCCTTCCATACACCTTACTCCTTAGCATTTTCCTCTGGATAATGTAAAACTGGAATGATCATGCAACTAGAGTAGGTAACAAAGAATTGAAACATAGTGTTTGAGTATGTATTTTCTGTCATGAATTGTCTGAAATGTGTTAATTAGCTGCTAGATGTGATGCTATTTCTTTCTAAGCTGCTTTTTTTATGCACTGAACACCACCCTTAAATGACTGAACCATTGAATCATCACGTAGGGACTAAGAGTTACAAAGTTAATCTCTCTGCCTGGGTGTGTTTTCTAGATAACTTCCAAGCTCTCACAGGTGTGTTATGTCATGCACCAGTCAGGGTTTGGCTGGGAGTTGTTTGCATCCGAGATACCTACAATTTGTGTCTTTTGCTGCATTTAAATTTTTTCTCTTGCTGATGGTCATTAGGGTTGTATATGTTGATGGCCTGAAGTGAGCCACCACATGAATTACCAGGAAGTGGCTCAGCTGCCAAACTGCACAAGCATCATGAGGAACAGCAAGAGCTTTCAGCTGAGTAACTGCTCCTGACTTAGGGAAAACATAGCTTGCTCCTGGCTGTGTCTTTGGCTTTCAGTGTTGCCAAAGCCTTGCCAAGGTTTTTTTGCTTTGTCATTGGGTGCTCCCCTTATCCAAATTCAGTTATCAAAGTGGAGGAACATTAGACATAGAATTGTAAAGTCAGTTGCAAACTCCTGGAAGTTCAGATTTTTTGACCGGGCTTTTGGTTCAGCTCTGCTAATTTGCTAAGGTATATTTTTGCTTTAGGAAAAAGGTTCCCAGAATATATGAAAACACATTACATGAGGAAACAATGGCAGGAATAAAATTTTTCCACTTGCAAATGAGCATGTTGGCTAGTCTTGTCATACACATAGGTTTAAACACAAACCAGTTTTAAGTTGCACTAATTCTCTATATATGAACTATAATGAAACTTAAGTGAAAACAAACCCTGCTGCTGTTTGTTTTGTTTGGATATTGGCAAAGCTTGAGGCATGTTTCTTCTTCCTCCTTTCATAACTGTTTCAATAAAATGCAGACAAAATTAAGAAAGAATTACCCTGTCCCTGTTTGTAAGTGAAAACAGGCGTCTCAAAACTCTCTATTGTTAAGGTATGCTCAGTATTTGCATAGTGTAAAATATTTTATTCCTGCTGTAGAACTACTTTTTGCAACCTCATTCTGGGGGAGATTAATGTGGAAAACTGGGTTTAGGTTTTTCTTTAGGAGAAAGAATATTGCTTTCTTAAGAATTAAAGTAAGTGCAGAAAGGCTTTAAAGATAGTATCAGACATCAGTCTGACCTCTGAAGAACTCCAGAGTTAGAGTGTCTTGTCAGAATCATCCACCCCTTTTGTTTTCTCCCTCTGTCCTATAGCATCCTATAGCAGGTAAGGACCTGAAGTCTCTGTTCTGTCTGAAGGGCAAAAATCAGTCTATGCTACATGCTGACAGAACTGACAGTCCATCACACAAAGTATTTAAAAACTTCAAGTGTTCAAAATACTTCCTTTGTTACTTAGCCTGTGGCATGGTGTCTTCATGGTAGTTTTCATTTGCCTTCATACTCTCAATGTCAGATTACTCTGAGCCCTCTGAGAAGGGCATGTAGTGCTCTAGCAGCATGTTAGAAGTGCTGCTTTGTACATCAGATAAGTGTTTCAACTTCTTCCAGAGCTGTGGATTGGCAGTGGTGGTGTGTAATTGCTTAAATTTTTTGAGGATTAAGTTCTTGGTTAGACTACCAAATTAATTAAGAAGCCACTGAGCCTTACCTTAATGGTGTATCTTCATATGTGTCTCAAGGCAGTGGATGAGCTCACAAGCTCAAAGATGCTGTCTTTTATACTGCTAGAGTCTTGTTTCAACACTTCTGATGTATTTTGAATTTCTGGCTTTATTTTTTCTAATTTTTCTCTTGCTATTTTACTTCTTTACTCATCTTCTTCATGTCTGTCACCTTATATTTTTGCTTCTTTTCAAGCTGCAAGTAAATTTTCTCACAAATGGTTTATTTTCATTATTCTAGTAAGAGGATATAAAACCAAGGTACATTCACTGCAAGTTCAGGAGCCTGGTTTTAAACCAGATGCTTTGCTGGAATGGTGAGGTGGAGAATCAAGCCCAAAATAATGATTGATTTTAATTTATTGTAAACTTGGGATTTTTTTTCCAAGGAGCAATTTTTGGATGAAAAGTACCCAGAATATCTGAATTGACTCTAGCATTACAGCCATCCAAAACATCCATAATAAAATCCAAACCAACTCAAACGTACTTGTGTTTTAGTGTTTCATTATAAACCCTTAATTCAGCCAAGGTTAGCAACCCTCTGAAAACCTGGCCAGGGCTGTGAGGGAATCTAAGAATGAGAGAATCTAGGTCAGTTTTTCTTTGTGGATGGAAGCATGTAAAAACTTGATGGGTTTATGTGGTTTCAGCTTTTTAGCCATGCAAAAATTGAGTTGAGCTGAGTTGAGCTCCAAGTGAGCTGGGCAGTTAAAATGAGTGGCCTGCTTTCTGCATTGGGCCTATGTGGTCCTACCCCTTGTCTCAGCTGAGTTAGGATCTACTACCTTGCATTGGGTCCCTGAAGACAAGGACAGTGCTCATCACTTATCTTCTTTATAGCCCACAAAGACATCTGTAATTGTAGTCTTTTAGGACATTATTTCAGATCACAGGGAAAATAGGAGAGAGAGAACTCAAGGGCAGATTTTCCAGGGGAGGACAGTGAGTTGACTCTCCCACTGGTTGTGCTGTCTGTTGCAGTATGTGTTCTCCAGGATCCCAGGATATGGGAATGGAATTGTCTTTCAGCCGTAATGGCTGTATAAGCATAGAGCACTATCCAGGCACATGAGTAGAAGGATTTTCTGTCCCCAACAAGGAGTGCTTGTTTATCCCCAGCCTTGATATGTTCCAGTAGCTCTGAGGAAGAGGGAGAATGTGATCTGTGCCAGTATGTGATCTGGGGTGAAAGCTGTTCCTAGCTGAGGTAGTGGAACATTTGATATCATCAAGCATAAGACTTGGTAGTATTTCTTGTAGTCTTCACATTTAAGCATTAGGAATACCTTAATGGGTAAGTAAGTTTGTTCCCGGAAGGGCTAAACTCTGGCGATAGAGAACCACTTTAGTGCTGGTAGCCTGTTTCCTAGTTCAAATGCTAATCAAATCTTAAACAAGCCTAGTGGGAAAAATGTAGGTGGAAAGGGTGCTACCTGCATCTTGCCTCATACCTGTTTGGGCCACTCGTGTTCAAATAGGATATCACAGTCTTTCTAAGTGCAGGGGATGCTCCAGTGTGGGTTCCCAGCTGTACTTCTCTCTTCACTGGCCTCCTAAGGCTTGCTGTGGGCTTTGTTGTGTGGCCTTCTATTCAGAGAAAAGATCTTCTGTGGCTACTTTTTAGTGATGATAAATCTTTACTTTTTAAAGGTTTCTGTTATAGCCTCATTGTAGCTGGGAGAACTTGGGAAATTTCACAACAAAAATCATGATTATGGAAGAAATCTTTCAATGGGATCTGGACTTAAAAGCACCTGATATCCTAAATCACCAGGCTAGTAGACAATTCAAAGTGCCAATTACGTCCAGAATTATTTTGGGTACTATGAACATTATTAGTGATGAAATTCCTCTATTGCCTCAGCTAGCAGAAACTCTCAGCAGGTTTTTGTTTGTTTTGTGTGCATGAGAGGTTGTTCAGTTTCTCCATTTGTGGTTTTTTGGTACATGTAAAGCAAACTCATCTTCAGGGCTTGTGTCAGTAGTAGTCATTTGCATACTCATAGGACAGAATGAACATCTGAATAGAAATGCAGAACATGAACATGAAAAGAGATTACAAGACATCCTGAGAAAGCAGGTTTTTCTATCAGATGCATATAAATGCACTTCATATGAAGAGTGGTGGGTTTTTTTTACCTGTCTCACAAATGTAGTGGAGGAGATGCAATATGGGAAAAGCAAAGTGTAAGAAATGAAGGGTCACTGAAACAAAGGCTGGTATATCTGATTTGGTTCTCTGTTTTATGAGCTCCTAAGCAAATGTAGGAATGGACAGAACAAATCTTTGTTTATGTACGCAAATTATGAAGAGAAGAATATGCTATATCTTTGAGCTTTGTTTGAGTATTGTTTCCAGCTTAAAGCAGCTGTTCACAGAATTTAATTATTTTTAGTGAGGATTAAAATTATTTAAATAAGGCAAATTACATCTAATTAGGAATGATTTGTAAGGCGAAATACAAGAAAAAGAGGTGGAAAAGAGACTAAAAAGTCAAATACTTCTGTCCTGACCTTACCTGCAGAAAAAGGAACAGATCTGATTTTCACTCAGACTCTTCAATTAATTTTATCTTAATTTCTTCTGACATATTGCTATTTTATGGAGGTGGATAGTGGATCTACAGCTTGTTGTCAGCCTCCAGGTTGCTCAGGCTGTGAAGGTGTAGAGACACTAGACTGTAAAGTCTTTTGAGGTCCCAGCCTGTCTTTTTGAGAGGCCCCCTGCTCTTTATGCAATTCAAAAAGCCGAATTTCCTGCTTGGGCCTGCCTGGTCATGCCCAGACAAGCAGACACAGCTTTTACATGGCAGGGGCTGAGCAAAAGCGAGTTAACTCCGTGCCAGGTACTCAGTGTTGCACAGGGCAGGGATGGCTCTTGTGTGCACAGGTTCTGGGAGTCAGTGGGAGAGGCCACGAGGGCTCAGGGTGGGGTAATTCAAATCTTTGGTACCACTGCTGAAGGCTGTGAGTGGAATTGTGCTGTGGAGGGCCTGAAACATCCCATCAAGTGCCGTCTGGATCATTGTGTTATGAATTGAAAACATTCTTTTCACCCTCAAATTCATGTGTGAATAAGTGAATATGAATTCGCATATGAAGAAACTGAAGCTTCCCATTTACACTCTAGCTACTCCTCCTAATCTCCCTGAAGTGCATAAAAAATATCTCACCGGGACCTTTAGAATGTGTTTTATTTCAACATTTTTTAAAAACTGTCTTGGTTCTATTTGGGGGGGAGGGTGTGGTGCTGGCATTCAAGTACTATTGACTCCCTCTTGTGGCTAACTTGAAAAAAAAAAAAAAGGAAGTAAAAACTACCTCAGTGATGGTTCTAGTGTTGGGGGGCAATTTTTCTGGCGTGGTTTAAATGCTTGTTGGACACAGTGATTTTTCTGTATATGAAACCCTTCTAAGTGCTTCCCTTGGATGTCCTTTAAATATTTAACATGGACAGGGGAAGCAGAATATAATACAAGGCTGCAATTAGATAGTAACAGTTTCCTTCAGGTACAGGTGGTCATTTGTGTTTAGACAGGTTTCAGTGCAGGAAACTAGTCTTCTGGGGAATGCTAGCTCTTTGCAAGAAAATAGTTCTGACCCCTGCTTCAGCATCAAAATATTTCTGTATTTCAGTGTTTTCACATTTACCAAACATAAATATCTGTGTGTGTGTGAGAGTTATAGAACATAGCTGATTACATTTCTGATCATATTTTTAGTACATCACCAAAATTTTCACTTCCTCACTGAACTGCAATAGAAAGTGTAAATGCATGGTCAGTGATTAGAAAATATCCTTCAGATTTTTCTAATGAAATAGGAGCTTCACTACTGGTTCAGTGGCCAGTACCTACTTTCTTTGTTTTCTTGCTCACATTTTTTGCTATCCAAATATTAGCATTTCAAATGTTACATAATACACTATTTCTGAATTGAGCCTCTAGGTACTGCTCTGTGTATTAGGCTAACAATAACTTTTTTTCCCCATATATCTTCATTAACTTCAGTTAACACTAAATTGGAGGGAGAGGTCTGTGAGATTGCTGTGCATTTATAATGTATCTTTGCCTTGTTTTTTTTCTCTCTAGAAACTTAACACAAATGTTATTATTGCTAAAGTAGATTTTGTAATTTAGGATATCCAGCTATCTGATCTCTGTTGCTAAAGGCTTAATTTTTGCAAGTGCCTTAGTGGCCTGGCATGGCTTTTATTTCCATCAGAGCAACATGGGAATCTGTGCTCTTGCTAGCACATGTTCCCCAGCCTGTGCCAAGGCACTTCTTCACATGTCATTAAACTACATCATCAGATATTTAATGACTAGATTACTTTGCCTTTGTTCTTAAAATAAAGGATTAAACTCCCTTTGTTCATCTGGTTTTAGAAGCAGTTGTCCCCAGGACTACAGAACGTTGTTAAATGAAAAGTTGTGCTGGTTGTTACAAGGCTTTTAACTTTTTTTTCTGGATGCCATTAAAAATGTATTTAACGTTAAGTATGAAAAGAACAGGATTTTTCCTGTTGTCTTAAGGACTTGCTTAAAATACAGTAGACAAAACATATTTAATAGAACTCTTAACTGCATTTAGCATAGTTTAACTGCAGGCTTGATCATGGAAATACTGAAAACATGGAGATCTTTGTCTTCATTCATCAGAGATCTGATGGTGAACAGACACACAAATCTTTCTTATGGCTGCTCATTATTTCAGTTTGTCTGGAGCCTTCCTGCTGAAGTTCCTTTGTTTTGTTCCATCAGAGCACCCTTCCTCTGCAGCAGTGCCCATACAGAGGTAGATGGTTACATTTGATCCAGCTGCTGACTGCTACTCATCACACTGGTTCTGAAATTCGTTTGAAGCACCTGGTCTCTCAAAACACATCCAAAACTGGTGGGAGCTGCAGAGTTGAGGGGAGCTGGGAGCAGACATTTACTCCTCTTACATACTTGGCTATACTGCTGTACTGCACCAAATGCATCATTCCACCATATGGCTTGAACAGCCCCTGGGTCAAATCTGTAGTTACCAACATCAAAAAGTGCACATCAGCAACCGGGCACAAAAATATAGCTTTTACTTTGTTCTTGGTTTTGTTGTTGTTTTGTTTTTTTGGGTTTTTTTTTTTTTTTGCAACTCTGTAGTAGCACCAAGGATAGAATATCACCTTAGTTGCTCTAACACTTTGGGTTGTGCTTCCCTGCCAGCTGAATTAGGGATCCAGATGAAAATCTTAAATCTTCCATCTCATTCCAGCTGACCAGAGTCTACCTGGAGCAGAACCACAGGTCTTTTGACTGACTGACTTCAGCAACTTACTGATTCTCCAGGGGCTGTAGGAGACAATTGCTTAATGATTTTAAAGGATTTTAGGTGTGCCTTTATGTACAAAAGTCTCAGCTGCTTCTCCCCTAGAACCCCCAGTCAGGCATCTTTGCATGGCTGATAATGCCCATCTGTGTGGTGTGAGTGTGAGCAGCGCACTGTGGTGAACAGCAGTGCTGCTGCTGCTGCTTAATGAGCCCCGAGGCCTCCTTATCCTGCCCAAGAGTGAACCACGTGTTCCTCTAAAATGCTGCTCCCACTGATATACCCCTTCTCTGCTGGAGAATGCTGCTCCCTTTGAACTGAGGGGCAGCACAAAGGGATGATGCTTCCCCACCTCTCACTTTAATTTGGGAAGCAAATGTAAATAAGTTTCTAACCACAATGGAAATTTCTTTTAACAATACTTAAAACACACAAAATTTGGTTTGTTCTGAAAAATCGATATGGCTTTTGTTTCTCTGTGCTCTAATGCATTATAAAATTTAGAAAATATGAAAACTCTTTTCAGACCACAATATTTAGGGAATGTTTTTGCATCTTGTTAGAAAAAAGCTGAAGTTTAAACTCGCAAAAACTTGTCTTTCTTTTACCACATATTTCTTAGAGACATAGAGTTTCTATATTTTACAGTCTTTCAAAAGTCAATGGGATAAAAAAAATTAGCCTATTATATATTCAAAGGCTAGGTGTTTATGCCTGACTTCTAAGGCAAATCTAGATATACATGAGTTATCACCCAGGCTTTAGATAACATATGACTAGACAAGCCATTTAAATGCCAAGCCAAGTCATAAAGTGGGCTTTGTCAGATCTGGGATTAGATATGTTAAACATTAACAAATAAATGTTTCTGGCTTTTTGCTGATTATCACATCAAAGTAAGTTCTGATGCATTTGACCTTGGTCAGTAATTTCTTTAATACAGCAGTCTCTTGGGCAGTAATAGGGAAACATCCATTGTTGTCATATTTTTGGGTTTGGTGGCACAGGTTTTTTTCCTCCCATGGCTCAACGGTATCACATACTTTCTCACATTTTGGTACATGGAAGTTCTAGGCTTTAACAGCATGTGTATTTTTACATTATAAGCTGCAATGTCTTAATTTCATGAATCGGGCTGTGTGGTTTTTTTCTTTTTTCTTACTTCTTTGTAAAACTCTTACATCATTCTGAAAATGGTCAATTAAAGATCTGCCCTCCCTTTTGCAAATAGGCTTGTGCTGTACAGATTTGTTTGATGCAGAACACAGCTTTTGGAGCATTAGACACATAATCAGCAGGGATATGTTTCTCCCAGCACTTTCCTCAGCAGAAAGTTGCCAGATTATTTCACAGTCTTATTTCTTTCTTTTCTTTCTTTCTTTTTTTTTTTTTTTTTTAAGTTTGGATTCTTCAATCTGTCCCCTGAATTCTGAATAGATGAAGTAATTTCCACATGCAGATGGTCCATGCCTTTATACACGAGCCTGCTTTTCCCTTCTGGATTCCTACAAGTAAATTAACAAGTGGAACTGTAAGCCAGTGACTAGCCAGCAGTATGCTCAGTTTCTCTAGTCTCTTCCAGACTCCTGCTTTGCTCAGTCAGTGGTGTTGGGTTGTGCTTCATGTTGTGCTGGCAGGGAGCTGGCTTCACATGGCTCCTGGCTTTGCACGGCATGAGTGGAGTCTCCTTTTAGTTCATATAACTGTGTGTGCCTTCAAACACAGTCCAGCCTCGCTGAGTGATGCTGTCCTTTCTTGTGCTTGAACAAAACTCCCCAGAGTGGAAAGGGATGCCAAGCTGGGTGCTTTCCCAGATGTTGGGAAGAATGGAGGTAGCAGCTGGAGCCTATCAGGGAACATGCATAGTGCAAAGCATTTTAACTTTTCTTCCCCATGCTCCTTTCTGTCATAATTAGATTTCAAGATTTTCACTGGGTTAGTTTGATATCTTGGGTACTGTAATTAATAAATTTATTACTATAAAGGAAGTCCCATGGATACTATTTTTTTATTTTATAAGGAATATGTTTTATATAATACTGAAACTATAATATTTAATATGTTTATCATATATCATTTTATCATGCATTATATGATAGAAATATAATTTATAATCAAACTTCACACTTGATTAAAAACCCAGCAAAACCTCATGCAATCTAGATTTAAAGGCCAACTAGTTCAAGAACTAGGAGGTAGTTAGGTATTTTTCTATTCCATTTCAGTAACTTTTGTGATAATAATTAATGAAACATGAAACATGTTTTACAGTCATGTAATAATGTATTTATGTATTTAATAATTTAACAATATAAATACATACAAATAAATATATTAAAAGTCAGCTCTCCAGGCTGTTGGTGGCCCCTCTGGGTTTTGCCAGGATATTCTGTTAAGATCTGACATGAGACTGATGAGGTACCATATGACAGCAGCTTCCTTTCAGCAGTCACTAGCTGGAGGGGCTGGAGTTGCTGCATTTGCTCAGGGAATTATGCTGTAGCAGGGGCAGCAGGCTGCCTCTCGAGAGCTGCTGGATCACAGCCCCTCAGTCCCTAGGCAACCTCTTCTAGCAGCAGCGTGATTCCCTTCCCTGCCAGAAGCTGTGGTGAGCTGGCTCCTGTGCCGCACATGCACTGACATCTCAGGCCATGGAGGAGGGAGGCCTGGTGGCAGGTGGTGGTGTGGTCGAAGGAGGACAATGCAGAAGACCAGCCTCCTTTTCTGTGTGAGAGTCATGGCACTGGGTGAGTGCAGGGTGTGTGAGCAGCCATAACTCTTCAGATACTCCAGAATGACAACTTTGCACTCACAGGGGAAGGCAGAGCTCTACACAATGAGATGAGAGGATGCATCTTGACTGAAGAGCATCTGCTGTGTTCTTCACTGGGTAAAAAACTGGCTGGATGGCTGGGCTCAGAGAGTTGGGGTCAATGGAATTATATCCAGTTGGTGGTCACTGGAGGTGCTCCCCACTTCTGAGGCCAGTTGTGTCTAGTAACTTTATGATCTAGACAAGGGTATAGAGTTGCACCTTCAGTAATTTCACAGACAATACCAAGTTGGATGGGAGTGTTGATCTGCTGGAGGGCAGGAAGGCCCTGCAGAGAGATCTGAACAGGCTGGACTGATGGGCTGAGGCCAATGGTATGAGGTTGAACAAGGTGAAGTGCTGGTTTCTGTCACAGCAACCCCAGGCAGTGCTACAGGCTGGGGAAGAATGGCAGGAAAGTGGCCCAGTGGAAAAGGACCTGGGTGCTGGTAACAGCAGCTGAACATGATCCCTCTGTGCCCAGTTTGCCAAGAAGGCCAAGGGCATCCTGGCCTGTATCAGCAATGATGTGGCAGCAGGACCAGGACAGTGACTGTCCCCCTGTATTTGGCACTAGTGGGGTCACACCTCAAATCCTTCATTCATTTCTGGGCTCCTCCCTACAAGACAGACCTTGAGGTGCTGGAGCCAGAGAAGGGCAACAGAGCTGTTGAAGGGTCTGGAACATAAGTCCTGTGAGGAGCACCTGAAGGCAGTAATGTTGTTCCGTCTGCAGAAACGGAGGCTCAGGGGAAGTATTATTGCCTTCTACAAGTACCTGACTAGACATTGTGGTGAGGTGGGGGTCAGTCTCTTCTCTCAGGCAGCTAAGTAATAGGAAAAGGGGAAATGGCCTCAAACTGGGCCAGGGGAGTTTTAAATTGAATATTCTGAAAAAATTCTTCACTGAAAATGTGGTTAAGCAGTGGAACAGGCTACCGAGGGAAGGGGTGAAGTCACCATCCCTCAAAGTGCTCAAAAAACAGACATTGCATTCCATAATATGGTTTGGTGTGCATGGTGGTATCAGGTCAAAGGTTGGGCTTTTGATGATCTTGAAGGCCTTTTCCAGCCTAAATGATTCTATGATTCTATGAACTGTGCTGGGAATGTTTTGGTTCCTGAAACCAAGTGCTCCAAATATTACTGAACTATAATGCAAATTAAATAGCACTCATTCTTTTTTTTTTTTTTTAAAGTTAGCAAATTAAAGGATTTAATGGGAGATGCCCTCCTTGTATGCTAGCTCTTGCATTTGGCAGTTGAATAATAAGGTAATAAATTACTTTCTTTTCCCCTCTCAGTCATTCCTCTTTCATTCTTTGTAGTTACTCAGGGACGTTGCTGAAGTGGTTGCAAAGATGATGGCAGAATAATTTTTCTTAAAAAGTTGAAATGAAATATCAGCATAATGTTAATTACTTCCAGACCTAACTGGTAGTGATTCTAAAAGAGGAATAAAGTCTTTGAAGGGTTGCAAAGTATCTTTCAAGTTTCTACGAATTTAGTAATTTCTCACTGCAGAAGGGTCTGTAATCAGTGGATATTACTTCTTGCATGTACAGGAAACACAGACCTTTACTTCCTTATGTAACAGCATATAGTTTTTAGAACTCTTAAAATCAGCTAACAGAAATGGGTAGAGGGAATCAATGTCTTAAGTTGCTCCAGAGCTTCATTGGATTTTAGGGAGCTTTTTTATAAAAATAATTTTTTTTCCAACAAGAGTTTCCACTGCAATTTCCGACTGTTTTTTGGACAACATAATGATATGTTTTATATCCAAAGTTGAGTGGTCCTCTATCAAATCTATCTTTTCCCACTGGCACTTACAAACAGTTATCCTGGACCTCCTCTGTAAGATAAATATCCTCAGCTGCTTGAATTTCCTAGTCTGCTGAAATGTGTTTTACTTATTCTTGCAGCTCTTACTGAGCTCTCTCCAGTTTTTCCATACAATTTGTGTTGTGCACTGCAGAACAAAGTGGTGTCCTAGTCAAGCTTATGTTAGTGCCAATAGAGACAGTGTTTTCTTCCTGCCTGGTATTTCCTTATCCACATACCAAACCACAACTCTGTTGTGGTTATTCATGGAAGATGATAATATTGGACTATATACTTTCCCCCCACACAAAACAGGGATAAAAATCTAGTACCCTTGCAATTGCCTTCTGGTTAAACAGCAGATTCCCTGAATTTGTGTATGTAAAATATGCTTGTCTTGTATGTGTCATGTAAGGATATTTGTAGGGCTTCCTTACTGGATTGTATTCCATGGACATCCCAAAAAGGGTGTTACAATATATGAGAGGTAATGTATCTTGAATCCTTATGAGGATTCTTCCAGTGCCTGCTACCTTGTGTGACAACAGGGATAGAGAACTTTCAGAATTAAAATCAGTGTTTTTTCCTACATGTCAGAGAGTATGCTGGTATGTGATGTTTTTATATCCTATGTGAAGGCAACTGCAGGCAGCACTTAATGTAATTTACACCTTTTAGAAGCATTTTTGGTTTTGACCAGCTGGAACAGACAATTACATTCACTTGTGTCTGCACTTGACAGCCTCCAGGACAGAGGTGAGCACAGGTTCTTGTGCTGGATCAGTGGCAGCATCCCAGTTTTACCTCACTTGGGCGTGGAAGGACTTGCAGCACCCGAGAAATGGGTTATATGAGCTTTACCAGGTGGGAACTACCTCACTTGCTGTCACAGTACAATTCACTCTCTCCTGGTATATGTGGATACTACCTCAGTACATAGGCATAGGCATCAAAAACCACAGAATTTCTGAACTTAATTGTTAATAAGTGAAATTAATTATTGGAGCACAATAGAACAAGGAAATAGATAAATGAGAGAGAATTGGTGGAATATATCAGTTTTTCTTTCCTTAAACCACCAAATAATTTTTTAAAAAGGTTAAGTGAAACTAAGCAACCACATAATACATTTTTAAAAAATAAAAAATAAAAACTCATATTTATTGCATTTTTTGGATAAGCTGTATCTCCCAACAGGATTTAAAATCTTTCTTACCACTGACTTATTTGACAGTTCAGTCACAGTTTGGCCGTGGTCTGATCAGCATGGTTAGCCAAGAGCATCACCAGTCCAGAGGACACTGATGATATTTGATGCGTTAATAAACAGTCTAAGGTCTGTGAATGGAAATAAAATTGAGAAATTTTTTATGTCAATATAAGCATGGAAAATAACCCACATTGCTTAAAGACCTTGTTCAGGATGAATCATAGCACTGCTTAACTAAATTACACAGAGTTGAGGAGGGCCTCCCTGGCATCATTAAGTAGTCAGGGATGGAGAACAATTAGAAGTGACTGTCAGCATATAGATGTGAGGCTGCTGCTGGCTTGGAGGGCAACACTGAGCAGTGTCTTCCTGATGCAGCTTTGTAACAACCACTTTTCCATGGGCATTGTCCTCAAAGTTTCACAGGAGGGATTTGTGATGAGACGTAATTTATTTTTTTTTTAGATAATAATAATAATAATAATAATAATAATAATAATAATAATAATAATAATAATGGGTGGGAGGAGTACATGTTTCTGGATGCACAAGCTGTTCTGTAGAT
Source organism: Pseudopodoces humilis (assembly GCF_049639895.1). Classification (NCBI taxonomy): domain Eukaryota; kingdom Metazoa; phylum Chordata; class Aves; order Passeriformes; family Paridae; genus Pseudopodoces; species Pseudopodoces humilis. The sequence goes on from NC_142200.1 coordinate 75,020,021, forward strand.
CCAAAATAGCCTGTAGCAGTCTTCACAGTTCATTAACAGTTTAACAACTGTTCGGAGTGTAGATAGAGCTTATTGGTCCAGCATCCTGACAGCAGGAGTGATGGGTGACTATAAAGCAGGAGGAGAGGTTGACAAATACAGAGCTTTATGTAAAACAGCAGGACCTGAAACTTATACTGTCAGTGGATTGTGAAGAGGCTGCCTGGGAGAGGGAGAGGGAGTTAGAAATATCTTAAGATCATTATTCCTGTTGAGTCTGTATTTTTTTTTTTACTTTTTGTTTTGGTGTCCAGTGGAACATATAGGAATTTTTATTTCCAGCTTCTGTTGGGACTGAGCAATCACTGGGTTGTTTAGGTTTTCTTCCCTCTGGTAACTGGATATTTTTGGCCTTTATCAACTATGTGTTCATTCAGGCATCTACTAAACTACCCCAGTTTCCCAGAGGGCATTTTGCCCAGTAGATGACACGCAGTACTTATTGGGAGGTGCAAGCCACTGCTTCTGTTATTTTTCTGATTGTGTTGCAAGTGGGATTTACCATCATGTTTGTGAAAGTGTTTTGGAAAAAATATTAGCCCAAGAGGTGTTTAGTTCCTTTTTGACACATAGAGTTTAAAAGTGTTAATACATTTCTGATGTTGTATGAATTTAGCAAACCGAAGGCTTGATTCAAAGTGTTGTTGGAGATGGGGAAAGGTTTGAGGTCAGGATGGTTTGTTGTAGTTGGACTTAGCTGAAGTGAACCAGTGGTACATCACTACTTTGCCAGTCAGGGGTCAAATGTCCAATCTTCTTTGGCTTGGCTGCCACCTCCTTTGGGTTGTGCAGGGACTGTGCCAGTACTTGGAGGAGCAAACTTAAGCCATTTTTTAGCAATGCAATGCTACATAGTTGCTTTTCTGTCTTCTGTGGAACAGGAAGGTAAAATGTCGCTCTTTGTGATAAACAAGCAAGCTGGGTACTTTGGTTTATGAAGGACCATTTCAGGTACCCCTTCGCAGAGATCAAGCATGTGACTTACTTCTCATAAAGGATGGGAACTAATCTGGCCCAGGTGAGTTGTGCCTTGCACCATACTCTAGGCAGAAGACTCACTGAGCACTTGAATGACAGGGTTGTAGGCCCCCATTTTTGCACACAAGTAGTTAAATTTTTTGATGGACTTGATGGTGGCATATCCACTTTTTGCTTTCTTCTTTTTGACCTGATGATGCTGTACATAAAATTAGTTGGTCTTATTGACCAAGAGAAGGATAGTGGATGCAATGTAGCCTTCTTCACAGAACCACACATGCAGAACTGTTTGGAACAGGTCCTGCATTATTCTGCATCATCTTTAAGATAGGCTGGTGAGATGACCTGCCAGTAGCAGGACAAAATGTGATTTCATGTCTTGAAGTCCCACTCGGAGTTGGAGGAATTGGTGTTAAAATATAATTTGGTACATCTTATCCAATACCCCCTTGCAGAGTGGGAGCCTTCAGATCTAGTTTCCCAGGATTCCCAATATTTTGCCCAATTTTCTCATTTCATTGACCTAGGAATTTGTAAATCCTCTATATTTGGGGTAAGTTTTACACTGAATATATGCCTGTTTCTGTTACAGCATTAAATAAATGTGTCTGTGTTATCTGCTTGTGTCCAATCCAAAAATTTCATATGGTGGACTGCTTTATGGGGCAGTAAAGATTATTTGGAAATAATGTGAAGCATGATTCTGGAACCCATTCAACAATGTAGAACACGCATTTGCTAAATAAGACTGTATTTAAGCATTTTGTGCTTAATTTTATGTACATTTTCCCTTTTAATTTTTAGAAGCAGTTGGGATTTTATATACCAAGTTTCAAGAAACAGAATTTAAAGATTATGAGTGCAACTTGAATTCTGTTGTAAATAATGTAATTTTCTTTGCAGTCACATTTAACATGGGAGCATATTTTTTACTAAAATCAGAAGGAGGCAAGAGGGGAAAAGACTTTATTAAGATTAAGAAAAAGATGGCAGAAATTATTCCTTCTAGCAGTCATTTAAACACACTGAACAATTGAATTTTTTTGTGAGTAGCAAGGAGTCTGGAGTAGATACATGGCAATGGAATGAATAGGTATTTTTCCCTGTGGATAGTTTGCAGTGGTTCTACACTATTCATTTTAAAGACATTTGCTGGGGAACAAGAATATATTATTTCATATATCTAACAAGCCTGCAGAGGCTGAGAGTGGTTCAAAACATATACCTTCATCCCTTTCCCAGTGTCTGCATATTCTGTTTTTGAAAGCAGAGGTTAAGCACTGGAAATCCTTTGCCAGATGCCTCTAAGTACCCTCATGTTAACAGTTTCATTATCATAAGTTGGCTTTCCAAAGGTCTCTTCAGGTACTTGATTTGTGTCTTGTATCCCACCTGCAACATGTGTCACTAGTGAGGAAAGCACAGTGGCTGTCACAGCTTGCTTGAGCTCATGACAGCAGAGTTACTGATCACATCTTTCTGCAGCAAACCTTGGGTTTCATTGTGATCCATGACAGAAAACTCTGTGACATGATGCAGAGCATTATATCTATCGACACTTCAAAGGGCTACTTTTGGCTTCTTAAAACTGGCCTCATTTTGGCTGCTGCACAGCACATCCCACCTGGAGTTCACTGATCCATTTCTTCTGGCATGCAAGAGAAGAGACTGTGGTGCTGCCTTTCCCAAGCGTGAGCAAAGCCAGACCGTGGAGAGGCCGGGTGCAGCTGTGTGAGCCATGCAGTGCTGTGACACAATGGGATGCTCTAACAACTGCAGCATTTCAGCAGTCCAGGGAAAGATGCAGTTACATGTGGAGTCAAATCAACCCAGTGGAACCTCCTGCATCTGGCTGGGCATTGAAGGAAATACATCTTGTAAATCTGTCCTGTGGTGTGACAGGTTTGCAGCATCTACAAGAGCAGAAACATGCTTCCTTCAAGTAATTAAGTGTTCTGCAAATAACAAGAAATCTCCTGGAACATTTCACCTCATCTGTCCCTTGGAGCTTGCATTGAATCCTACAGAGTTGCTTTCTCTGAGAGTAATTTCTTTCTGTTCCTTAATGCTCCTTTCTGACCCCATGTGTGCCAAAGCAATGCTGTTGTAGTTCCTTCCACTTGTCATATAGATTCCGTAATTTTATAAGAATGTAGAAACCTGCAAGCCTGGGAAGTTACTGGAAGCACTGGAAGCATGTCTGAGTCATCCAGAAACTCAGGGAATGGAGTGGAGGAATTTCATGTTTCTCTTTCCAGAGGATGTCCGAGGACTTGGTTTGTGTCTGTGCATGATGCAGTATGCTTGGGAGATAAGCCCATCTACACAATACTTTGTGCACAAGTTTTGTCTCCTTTTAGGACTGTTTAGCTTTTATAGAAGGAGGATGCAATTGCTTTGGATTTTCCCCTTTTATAGGTACAAAATTCATTATAGTAATTAAAAATTTTCCATAGTTTTTGTGCTTGCGTGAAATGTACATGAAAGGATAATTTTATGACATTACAAAAATGTACGTATTTTATAGCCACCATGAATCTTTGCATATAAATTAGATTTTCCATAGGATAGGTACAGAGTTTAGGGCAGGCTCATGGGTGCAGCAACACCAATGTCAGTCCGTAAGACTCTTTTTCAACACTTTTAGAACAAGTATTGAGACAAAAGTGCAGAAGTTTCAGTAACAAAATTATGTTTCCTGTGAATTTCTTGTCCACCATTATTTAATGACAATCCATAGAACTGCAAAGATTAACCTTGCATATAAATGCCAGCTTTTACTTCCCTTCCAATATTTATGTATTTTGGCAAAATCTTAACCATACAGAACTGGAACACGTCTTCTCTCTTGTGCTGTATACATAGTGCTCATGATCAGCCTGGACTCTGCAGGGACAGGGGAGTTCTTTTTGCTTTTGCAGCAGAGTTGTCTTCAAACAGTACTTGCAGACCATAAGTTGCTGTCTTTCATTATGCTCTTTAGCCACACAAAGTTGCAGTTGAAAGTCAATATTTTTTTTTTTCACACTTTGGTGGAAACATTACAATGTCAGAGGAGATTATGGATGCAGTGTCATTCTCCTCCCTGTGCCCCCCTACAGAAGATGAAGCAACTTTTGGTTTATGGCAGGTCTGGGTGTAATCACTCAAACTGAGCATGCAGAGCTGGAGGCTCCCAGAAACCTGAGAGCTTCCACTAAGTGTGGAAAGCTTGGCTCCACGCTGAATTTCCAAATGGGCAAAAGCTCTTCCATGTGTTCTTAGGAAAGAGATGTAAATAGCATCCCTGAAAAAGTTAATGATGCGCTAGCCTAGCATATAAAGTTTGTGGAGTTGCCTTAATGCTAAAGACATTATGGCTTGAGAAAGAAATTAGTGTCTGGAAAATTATATGTTTGCATGTAAAGAACAATAGTGTCTTAAAACAGAAAGTATACTTAAGGGACAAGCCAGGCTGTGCATATTTTTGTGCAGCAAATGCTGTGATGAGGGCAGGGAGGAAAATGCCTCAGAGCATTTCTGGAAATTTCAATGGAAATACTAGGAATAAGTGTTGAGGGTGATAGTATGTAGGAGAACAGTATAGAGCGCTGTGGAGACTTAAAGCAACCAAAGAAATATGAAGATCTGTGATTAGCTTGTATCATAATTGTTTCCTTTTCACCATTGGATGTAATTTGCACCATCATCTCAGAGCAGTATGACTCTGAAATTGCAATTAACCCAAGTTTTAGAATAGCATTCTGGATAAATTTTAGTATTTCATCTCTTATATTCAGATATGGAATCTTGCAGTAGCCAAAGAGGAATACTTTCCTTGGGCAAGCAAAAATTTCCTGGAACTGAGGAGAGTGAAGGCATCAGTCCAGTTTCCAGCAGAATCTGACATTTTCATTGGCATTTTCTATCTTATTCAGGGCATGAAATCTTCCAAGAAGCAATTGAACAAACATTAAAAATTGAAAATTAAACACCTGATTTTGGTGCTAGGATCTGATTAAGTTGTTGGTCTTATAATAAAGTTTACTGTTTGAAAGACGCTGTTAAAGGTAAAATTGAATTTTCACTGCAAAGTTTATATGATCATGTTTATTAATGTTGCTTTCCCTAGAGTCACTTATATTTTGTTTAAGTAAAATATATAAGAAGTTAAATGCTGGTTTGGCTGGATTAAGGCAGTTGCTTGTTAGAGTCCATTCCTCTTCTCAATTGCACTTTTATGAAGATGAAAAGTTCCTGTATTAGAGCAAAGGTCTAAGTTCAGGAAAACTTCACAGTCATATCAAAATAGAGTGAAAATGGAATAGTTTTTCCCCTCTTTAGTACAAGCAATGCTTTGAGAATGCTCTGCAGTATGGATATAAATAACAGAATTTGAAGAATTTGCAATCAATAAATATTGAGATCCAGATTAAAACATGTTTACATTGGCATTCAGTGGCTCTTGTGCATATATATAAAAAATTTAAAAACTTATTAAATCAGTCTATATAATTTTAGGTTATCACATAAAGCTTGAGTCTGAATTATTTGAAGATACATCATATAAAGCAACACAATGTCTACCTTTTGAGCTGTTGATGAGTTTGTGAGCTTGTCCTTCTAAGTCCCTGGCTTTTGTTCTTAAAAAATTAGATTTTTAGCTTCTCTCAACCTTAAACTCTTGATTCTTCTATATTCTCCATCTTTAATATAATACGACTTGTTAAAATAAAAAATCTTTTGATGCTGACAACTAAAACTCTAAGCATGCCTCTTTAAAGATGTTATTTTAATAAGAATAGCGCTGACTAGAGCTGGTGTATATCACCATCTCTTACTGCTGAGAGGTAACGCAGAATAGTCAAACTCCAAGAGCTTGTGTGGCATAGTGTGGAGTGTTTTGGTTAGATACAGATTTTGATTTTGAATCCAAATTTTTGATTCAGATGACACACCTTTTGGCTTCATTTTCCTTCTGTTTTTGTCTGACAAGGAAAATGTTTTCCAGACTGAGCATGTTTTAGGGTGGCTTTCTTCCCCCTTTTTAATTTTTTTTTCATTTTTCATTCATTATGAAAACTGGTTCATAATTTGACTCAAGCCATTCCAGGGTTTGTAGAGCTGTTAAAAATGTTTACTGCATAAGCTGGGAAGCATCTGCTTTTTTCTTCAGTAATTTTGTTTCTCCAACGTGTTTCCTTCCTGAATGTGCAAAGGTGATGGAGACTATGAAAAGCCTATTAGAGTGTAAAGTATGCAGAATTTAAAGCAGCAGTGTAGATCTCCATTCGATCTGAGGGATTTCTAAGGATGGACAGTAGCATGTTTCCCTGAACTGGTTAGTCTCTCTGAGCTAGGCCTGGGTTCAGAGCAGAATTAAAATTATAAATGCAAAAAAGAGGACAGGATTTTGCATGGGGTAGTAGAAACTACCTCAGAAATTGGGTGAGCACATGAGAGAAGCTTGATAACCTACCTGCTGCACAAAGAAAGAAAGAGTTGTGTCAGTGAAAAGACTGCAGCTGTAACAATGGCATTTAGTATCTGTAACCCTCAAAAGAAAGACAGTGCTGTTTACTATTCCACAATCCATTCCCAACCAGGAACTAAAGATATGGTAAGCATCTCACATACATATTCTGAAGCAGAGATCTTAGTGGTGCTATGAAAAGTGAGGGATATTGTGGAAAACACAACAGAAGATTAAGACAATGGGTAAGAACTGCTTAGTGCGAGATCTTTCAAAAGATGAACTGGAGAGGAAGGGATGGTAATGGAGAAGAAGGGATGGAAACCAAATGGTACTGAGCAGAGTTTTATTAATTAGCACACCATTAAGGTACTGTCTTGCACAGGAATTTAAAGTGGGTGGTCAAGTGGACAGCAGTCTTTCAGAACTGCCAGAAGTAGCATGAAGCTCAAAAATGAAACTAGTCAAATGAAGCAAGCCTCTATTAACAGACTAAATGGGAAACTATTTATAAATAGCTATTCAGAATGAGGATGACCAGTGTCTTAAACTGAAAGGGTGAGGCTAAAGGAAAAGAGTGATTCAGAGATGAGAGGGAACTTACCAGTATTGATTTATTTTTCTGTAATTAATTAGTGTCAGGTAAACTTGTGGTGTTCTTCCCTGAGGTAGGTACAGATATATGCTAGATCTTTTATTGCTTATACTTCTGGTGCATTGGCAGTGATCTTGGCTATCGCATGTAGGACTGCATGGATTATGCAGGGCCAATCTACAGGATGGGCCTGGCCAGGTTCTGCCTGCTCTACTAGGCAGCTGAATGCCTCTTCAGGCTGGCGTCCACAGCTCTTAAAATCATGGTGGATAAGAGAAAAAATGAGGATTTTTTTGCATGAGAAAAAATGAGGATTCAGTAAAGCTACTTTTATCTTTTACTGCAGATAGGTTGATTAATATTTTCATGCTCAATATACCTCCCCAAACAGCAGCATAGGTTTTAATTGAATGTACAGCTGTTCTTTGAGTGTTGATAATACTGCAGTTGTCAGCCCAGCCATGGTGATTTGCCTCACTGATAATTTATTATACAAATAATTGATGGGAGTGAGTTCTGGGGTTGTTTTTTTCCCCATGTTGTGGCAGTGTGCCCGCTTACTACACATACGGTGTATCTAGTAATTCAGACTGAGCATTCAAACATATTTGGAATTCCTGTCCTGATACTATCATGAATGTCTTTGTTCCTGCTTAGTTCCCTGTTTCTTAATGCTTTTGCTATTCCCTACAAGTGTTTATTAAACTTAAAAACCTGTAATAAAGTTGTCAGATGTTACCTGTTCCTCCTCAAATAGCCTAAGGGAACCTAGCTCTTAGCTTATTTTGTTCCTTGAAGTGCAGCGGACTATTTTAAAAAGGAGCACTAATATTGAAAAAAATGTATTAAATATATAAAAACTGAACTCCAGTGAACCCTCTGCATTATATATTTTGTTTTGCTGTTTTTTCATTAAGTTGCTTTCATTAAGAAGTTACCTTCTTCCTCTAACCAAACCCTTTAAAAACACCTTGGTGGAGTTTCCTTGTTTTATTAATTACAGACCCTCCGTGTTCTCAGCACTACTGTTAAAATAATGTTTTTGATAGGGTTGCTCGTTGTTGCAAAGGTGACCTTTCTGTGCTGGCAAAATTAGGGCAGTCTGGAAGGTCAGCAGGAACAATTCACTGAAGCTTCACTTCAAGTTGACCTCTTCTTCCTTCCTGGGATTAAAGCATTTGTGCAGGCATGCACTCCCCTGGCTTTCGGCACACCCTGAGCCAGTTACGCTGCTTTGTTAGCAATCCAGCTCTAATCCAAAGCAGCGCTCGCAGCTGTGAAGCAGAAAAAGCTGCTTGCTGCTGCACTTGGGCCCTGCTTAGGGCTGCTTGATGTCGTAACTACATGTGAATAAAGGACCCAGTGACAGAAGAATACTCAAGGAAGATTAATCACTATTTGGCTGGACACTGTTTGGTGTGTGCAATACAGATCACTTCAAGCCACAGAATGGCCTGGGAGCTTTCTGTGGGATTCTGGGCCTTGCAGGAGTGTCTCTACTGCAGAAGCTCAGGTGTGTGCATGAGTGGAGAGATGCTGGAGAGAAAAATTATATTTAGGGAAAATGGCACTGCTTGGTTATCTGTAAACTGTGCACAAACACTGAGGATCACTCTTCCTTCCCACACCGGTACCCTATTCCCTTTCCCTTAGGAGAAAACAGAAGCTTTTGCTGCTTCATTCACTGAAAATGAATTGCTTTTGATGAATGATGCTCCACATCAGGCATTCCCAGGGTGGGATTTCTGTACATGAGCTACTTGTGTGAGCCTGTTTCTCAGCTTGCCTCTCATGCCCTGAAGAGACAGGAATATTAATAAACAGAATATTTCTTTTGTATTACTTTTTTATCTCTGACAAAAACAAGCAATAACTTTTAGATCCTGATAGTATTAAACTTTGTCTTTTCTTGACATATGCCTTACTATGGTTCTGTTTACTCATCTTGAGATTTGGATACCTGGGAAAGTATTCTCCTTTCTTCCTTGACTAGATTTTAATAGAAGTATTGCCAAATAACAACTATTTTCTGGATGTTTTTGTCCTGCAGGACCTCCTGGGGAAATAATTTTTTTCTTTTTATCACCACAATTCATGTGTAATACTGCAGGTGGTCAGACGTAGATCACAGCTCTTCTCTGTACATTTTTACAGGTGGTATTTGACTGAAATGTAAAAAATCCAGATGAGGAAACTGTCAAACTTTGCAAAACTCAAAAAACTCATTTACTTGCAGTAATGCTAGCTTGAGCCATTGGCCATTGTATGGGAACTGGGAAGGTTGTTCTCAACATTTCAAACATTAGACCAAGAATTATTCTTACGGTTCTCTGAACTGCAGGGAGCCAGTTATCACAGAGTCATTTAGAATGATCTCTGAGATCATCAGGTCTTATCAGAGAGTTGTGGAGAGACTTGTTGAGTGTAATGGTATTAGCAAGCTGAGGGGCTTGCTTATGCACTGCACCCACGAATCTTTTGCGCTAAATTGCTGATCCCATGTGTGTTACCTAGGTCTACCTTACCTTTGCAAGGCTGTTGGCAGAAAATGCTCATCTGCTGCTATGTTTCTTTTTTCCCTTATATTCAGACATGTTTATTTGGAAGCCTAATATTTACACACTTAAGCAGTTGGCCGCACATTAATTTTTTTTAGTCTTTAGTGCGAGATTGCTTGTTTACAACTTAACCTTTTCTTGACCTAGTTCACAGCTTACTTTCTTGACTTACGGCCCTCACCAGTTTTTCACAACCATTTGGCTCCAGCTGTTCTTATAAAAGGAGGCATTTAGTTGCACCTTCCAGTCAGCCTTAGGGCTTGAAAACACTCATCAGTTTCAATCATGTTTGCAATACTCTATATGGAAGAGACAGCGGCTCTTAATGCTTTACAGTATAATATGTTTCCAGTCTTATATTTATTGGAAGTGCTTATACAGCATTCTTACAGGATTTAAAAATCCACATGGGAGAGGAAGGAGTGAGGTTTTAAATGCTGATGGAGCTGGACAAGAACTAAAAGCATTATGAATATGATAGGAGGTGATTTCTGCAAATGCTGCTGTCCTCCAGCTACAGATTGTTGCCCTCTCATGTCTGTTTGGCTTGAGCCTGTCAATGGTTAGTTTGATTTCTATCATCTGTTCTCTAGTGCAAGAAAATAAGTGAGGTATAGTTTTTAATTCCTGTTGTAACTGTACAGGTCACCATCATATTATTTTTCAATTCTCTCTTCTGACTGAAGAATGTTTGTCAATCTAAAGCTCTTCATTTTTTTGCTTGTCCTTAACATCCTCCTCTGAACTGCTTCTGGTTATACTAAAGTGTTTTGAGAGGAGAGGACCAGGACTGCATGCAGAACCTGAGTTGTTTTTTATCTCTCTAGTGATGATTGCTCTTTTCCTGTTCTTTATTCCTTTGTGAGAGTTTTGATTTCACCCTTGTTTTTTTGTGCAAGACTATGTATACTTGGAACTATGGTGTGTCTGTTGCAATCCCAAGATCTCACTTGTCAATAGCAATGGTCAGCTCAAACTCTTTCACTTTATGTGGAAATTACCTATTTTTGTGTGCATGCCTGAAAATTTATCCAAATGAGTGTTCATTCATTCATTCCCACATTAAATTATTTGACAATGTAATGTCCAGTAACAGAGTGTGATTAAGACTTTTCTGCAGCTCTCCAGAGCAAGAACTCGTCTTCACCTCCGTGGATAATTTAATCCATCAACCATCATACTTACTGTTTTCCTATTAAACACATTGTGTCAATTTCATGTGATCCTGTCAAACTGTCTGGATCCTTCCCTGTACGACGAGTAACTGAAAACTCCTACTTTGTTTCCCGTTCTCAAAAATAAGGAGTTCACCTTTGAGACCTTCCCGCTTGTTTTGGCTGTAGGGTTTCTTTCAAGACCTTCAGTGTAGATATTAATTGCATATCTTCTAGAAACACGAGTGAACTATAGCCACCAGATCTTCCTCTGTCCTTTGGTACTTTTCTTTTTGGTTGGGACTGCTGCTTGCAGTGGTTTTTGTTTGCCAGCTAACAAGTAACCTTAGGTTTTCCCATAGCTTGGCCCTCTATTCTAAGCTCTATGAGTGTGCAATGCTGGGCCATGTAATAGGGTTTAGAGGCTTTCTGACCAAAAGGCCAAGTTATATAGCTCAGTAATCAGGTGGTTTCTCTTCTTCATCTGTATCTGGTGGAACTTTAGTAAATTCCTTTCTCCAGCTGGAGAGCTTAAAACCTTCAGAAGGAGATGCTGGTATCCAAATTTTGCAGTCCAGAAGGATTGTTTAAAGTAATATCAGTGGGAACAATTCCAGGTTAGTCTCTGCAGCACAAAAGACCTACTGTGAGCCAGATCTGTATCCAAGATGTATTCGCATTATACAAGTATTTCCTGTTCAAGATGACTATTAATCAAACCAGACAACTCTTTTACAGCAAAAGTTTTCTATAAAATTCATATTTAGGACATGGCATAAACTTCCTCCGTAAAAATGTTTGTTGATGGTTTAAAATAACAACAACAACAAAAACAAAAATTAAAAAACAAAAACAAAACACAAAAAAAACCAAAAATAATTGGAGAGAAAACAACTGCTTCTGGAAAGTAAAATGGCATTTAGCTCTTGCATGAGCTCATATTTATGCCTTTTATGATTAAGAGAATGGGTCTTAGGAGTGGCTGAGGGAGCTGGGGTATTTAGCCTGGAGAAAGGGAGTCTTACTGCTCTCTTATTGCTGTCTACAACTGCCTGAAAGCCAGGTGGGTATCAGTCTCTTCTCTCAGGCAACCAGATGGACAAGAGGAAATGGTCTGAAGTTGCAGCAGGGGAGGTTTAGAAAAAAATTTCTTCATCAAAAGGGAGGGTTGTCAGGACCTGGAACAGGCTGCGCACCCCATCCCAGGGTGGATTTAAAAGACATTGTGGATGTGGCACTTGGAGACATGGTTTAGTAGTGGACTTGACAGTGTTAGATTTGTCCTTGAACTTGATGATCCTGTAGGTCTTCTCCAGCCTAAATGGTTCTTTGATTCTACAGTACTTCATATTTCTGCCTAAAGATAACTGTGTTCATTTAACTTTGAAAGCACATTCTACCAGAAGAGAAACTTGTGACTTTATTTCAGAGCTGCATTGTTGAGAGTGTAATACATCCTGCAACATGAAAGATAACCTTCAGTTGTAACTTTGTATGTGTCAGTGAGTCCCATTAAAAGATCCCTTCTAATCATATCTGGATATGGAAGCTGTGTTAGAGAGTGTCAGTGACTTCGGCATATAAACAGAAAAATGTACTTTCAGCCTGAAAGTGTCTGGTGCTTCTGCTTTCTGCACTGAAACATTGAATTTCAGTTAATAAAAGGGGTATGGGTGCCTAGTACCTGTAGAGCAGAAAAACCACTGAACTTTAGTCAGTGTTTTTCCTGTCAGAGAGTTAAGAATCCCTAATTTAGAAAATTCATTTCACTTCTGAAGTATCTTTCGATCAGCTTTGTTGAACAAAGCAACAGACACTTTTCTGGAAGGTTTTTCTGTGTTGTACTTCTGTTCTGTAGTGGCTGTTAGTTGTGCAATGATTCTGCCCATCTGCATCCTTCCTTGCACTTGCCAGCCCTGTGTTCTCTTCTGTTGACAGTTCTGCAGCACTTGTTTCAAAAGTATCTTCCTTTTCAATTTTTTAAAAAAATTATTTTCCAAGATGAAGCTCAGCTACTCTAGACATCTCCCATCCTCATGTCTCAGAAGGACCTGTATGGTTTCACACTTGAAAGGACACTGGAGGATTTCCCCTACTTGGGTCATTTCTTAGAACAGTTTCAGTGTTACTTACTGTGTGGAGGGTGTGTGCCTGAGGGAAGGGGGAGCTACATCGTGTGCCTGTTTCCTTTCCCTCCTGCTGTTGTGGTTTTCCAAGCAAGAAAGCTTCCTTTTCCATGATTTCAAATGCTCAGTCTGGGTGTTGCCTTTCGTATCAGAGGGCACGTATTGCAAATTCTGGAGAGGAAGGAAGAACAGAGGTCTTCAGGGTAATAGCTGCCTGGCTGCAGGCCACAGGACTGTTCAGGTCTTAGATTCTTGTTGGAGTTACAGGAATGACAGAGCTGATATGTGAGATCATTTTTCTGAAACTGTTAAAGGAAGTCCATCTATGCTTGGTACTTGACACCTCTCTGGAAAGCACTGTCAAGATAGCCAAGTGTGCTCACTTGCAGAGCTCAAATGTGTCTTATGTTGGGAGTATTAATGGTGAATAGAGCAGTCTTACAAAGGCATATTTTAGTATTTTGGAAGATATAGTTTAATCCATTTTCCAGAGATAGCATGGTCTTCTTAAAGCCCCAGCAGTGGGTTTTTACTTTCCATCTCATCTGAACAGACTGCAGAAGCACCAGTCCAGTGTTCAAACCCTGCCCTGCACTAATGCACAGTGACAGCGAAGTACTTACTGTATGATGTGAACAGTAATCATTACATTATTTTTTTTAAAGCCAAGCCACCTCAACTTTATAATTAATTTTATAGATGTATAAAAGCAAAAATTTTATCTATTCCTCCAGACAATTCCCTTCCCTAACTTTCACCTGAATTGAAGCAAGGCTTGATCTCCTCCTCTAGCTCCTCCCATCCAATGGTTATAGCAGAGATTTCCTCTCATTAAGTGAACTTCAGATGGAGCCCACCCTCAAATAAAAATCCAAACATTTTGCTTTGTTTTGGGCAAAGGAGGCAGGGAGTCATGTAAAAGACAGGAGAAAGACAAATAGCCTTTCTAAACAAACAAAGGATAATTGCTCTCATAAATGTGGGTCCTCATAATTTAAGAGCAATGGTTTATATACTTGGTTAGCCTTATAAACAGAGAGAGGAGACAAGGGCCAGAGTTGTGTTCAATAAAAGGTCCAACTCAACAAGGCCCTTGATTGTTAAGTTGTGTATTTTGTGAGCCTCTGCCAAGTTTCCTTGCTAGCAAGGATGTGCTGAGGTCTGATATCTGCACAGAGTAGCAAGCTCTGGGAGTTCCTCTGCAGTGTCCTGGGAGTGTGCCGTGACTGAGAGCAGTTAGAGGCAGAACCGAACCATCCTGCGCATGGCAACTCCCGTTGTGGTGGGCAACATGATATTTTGGGGTTGGAAAGTAGAAGGTTCATGTAAAAAGCCTAAATCTAGAGTGTGTTTAAAGTGCAGTATATAGAAAATTTAAATGTATTGGCCAGGTGGTAGAAAACAATGATAGAGGCTTTAACCTCACCACAGCCTCTAACAGTAGTTATCTCTGTAGCTTAAGGAAGGCTGGTTAATTTACCCGCTTTGACTTCTCTCTATTTATTTTATTTATTTTTTTTTTTTACATTTTTCATAAGATTTCAAAGCAGTTAATGAATGAATGTGAAACAGCATCCCTGTTAAACAGACTTTTGTTGTGATTATTGACTTACTAGGAGAATCCTCACAGCATGTCTCAGCTTGGATATAATCTGTCATACAGGTGAACAAAACTTGAACTGAAAATTTAAACTGTTTCAAATAATGAACTTGCCAGGTTTTTCACTGTTGCATGCAAGAATCTGGTGATTCCACACTGTGCGTGGTGGTGTGTGCAGAGGGTTGTATTTCAAGTCTGCTACCTCCTCTAACTTGAGGTGTTCATCGAGTTTTTGTTGTATGATGCATTAGCTTCTTTCCTGAGCACCTGTAATCTGCTTGCTTCTGCTTTACTTTTTTTCCCATTAAACCAGAACAATTTGTATCTGTGTATTCAGATTTTGTCTGCTGCAGCTACTGCCTGTGATGGTGAAGAAGTTACACCTGGCTCTGGCTGTATGGGCTTTACTACAGGTACGGGGAAACAAACAACAGGTTGCATTTCAGCAACTGTATCTGAATGCTCAGAGTAGTAGAGGGACCTTGGGCCAAAGAAAGTTGCATGACTGGGTGAGCACGAATATTAAAAATGTTGCAGTATGTCATAATTCTGCATGATTTTCATGGGTTGCCTAACACAGGTTGGTGGCACCATGTGCGCATGCCAATGTGTGAAAAAAGAAATTTTCTGACTTTCTGTGAACCTCACTTGCCTTTAACGCTCTGATGCCAAAATATGCAATTGCAAGGAAGCAGACCTGTTCTGTGACCAGGCTGGGCTTGCTCTCAGGCTGCTAAATGACTGCTGGTGACTAATTAGATGGGATAGAAGTAAGCTGCCAGTGCTTTGGTGAGGGGCACAGGGGACAGGTGGCATGCTCACAAATGACTGATGTAGTTTAGGTGCATCATTTGAGAGCATGGATGTCTCAAGGTGCCCTGAAGCTCTTCCAGAGGTCCATCCATGTCACCAGGAACACCTCAGTGCCAGATGCAGAGGAGGCTGCTCAGCCCTGCTGCATGCCTGGATGGCCATGTGCTGAAGCCGGAGAGCTTGGAGGGTACTGATGGGGAGCATGAAGCCAAGCGCCTGAGATCTCCTGTTCAGCTGTCAAAAGAAGACAGGCAATTTACTTTCTCCCAGTAGTGAATCTGTCAGATGCAGCAGTGTCAGGTCTGTTGCTTGAGCTTCTCGCCACCCTGACTCATAAGATTTGCCTAGATGTCAAAACATGTGCTGAGGAAAGCCTCAACAATACATTTGATGCAGTGTTTCTTTTGGATGCAGTCTTCTAAAAGAAGCAGAATATGAATTTACATCAAGGTTGCCAAGACATCCAACAGCTTCTGAGTTCCTTGTATGTTAGTGCAACAGTTATTACAGCTTATTTTAAAATACACAATTAAATATAAACTTAATTTCCTAATCCAGTTTATATTGCTTACAACACAAGAATAAATGTCTGGCTTCATCCTCTGGCTCCACTCACCATTATCTATAGTATGATATTTTTGACACCATATTTTGCAGTAGAGTTATGGGTTTTAACAGAGGGTGCAAAAAAGGGAAAATAGTTAAATGGCAGCACTTTTTACACCATCATAGCTGACAACAGCTCAGTGCTTGTATCCTCTGAAACCACAGTGCTTCCCATGATTTGGGAAAGCATCCCAATTCCCCAGCACGTCTCCTACAGCTGTCCCCAGTTTGGGTCGTGCTCCATGTTTTCCACAGTTGGGAGTTCTGGTCCTGCGCTGGTTCATCCCCAGGGTGCATCGTCTCATGGGCTGCACTGTAGCTCGCTTGAAGGCCTGGTATGACCCAGAGTCATTCTCATGATCTGTTGTGTCTATTAATTTGCCACTCTGTTGAAAGGGGGGAATAAGAGTTTAATAAGGGAGAATTCGATTAAAAAATTGGTATAGGTTTGAAAAAAGCTGTAGTACTGCAGCTGTGGTTCTCATAAATTACTACAGCTCAAGATAGCATTACTCCCAGGAAAGTGAGAAGGGCCATTGCCTGATTGAGTTCCAAGGATGTGCTAGACACACGCTAAAAGCAGTTTTCCTTGCAGTGTAAACTTAACATAAAGTTACAATGTCTTGGTAGCTAGTATTAAAGTTTACAGCTCGTGTCCATCTGTTTTCTGAGCAGTGCTATCATGAAGTGTCTCCATTTTAAGCAAAGCAGATGAAGCCTCTGCAAGTGCCCCTTATTGTAGAGCTATATTCTGTGGCTTGCCTGATTAATTTTTAATTAATTTTAATAAGCTAAATTTAACCCAGCTGAAGAATGGTCCTTACCACTGTGCCACTGGGTGCTTGGCTTTTTTTCATACTCGTCTATTGTAATATGCCAATTCCTGATTTCACATACTTTAACACAAAAACGTAGAAAAAATAGAAAGTTAATAGGGTAAAATTGGTTTTATTGTGTGATTAGAATATTACTCATAAGGAATTTGATACCTTTTCCTAGAAAAATATTTTCAATTATTTAAATGCCTTTAATTTGGTTCCCTAATTATATTAGGTGTATATTATTAAGTTTTCCCTGGCACACACTTTTATAAATGAAAGGTGAGCTTTTTATTCAATCATAGCACTTCTGAGGTTTCCATTACTTTCCATACTTAGTAAGAAAATTCAAAGCCACTGTTTCATTTCTGGCCATCTGTAATTATAGTAAACTGCCTATAGGTACAGCCAAATTTAGCTATATATGGAAATAATGCACACATCTGTATGGAGAGATAATTAGATTATATCACAGTTGTGATTCCCTGCAGGAGAAACCAAAGTATGAATCAGCTGCAGTCCTTGCCAAGGCAGAACATGATCCCTCATTGCAGGTGTTCAGCATCTCCCTGTTGCTCCACTATGCGGTGCTACCAGTGCTCCACAAATCCACAGTGACATCTAGGTTGCTTTTGGAGTTTGTCCACACCTTTCCAGAGCAATGGCTTGTTGCAGCTGGTTAAACAACACTCTTTAATCCCTAGCTTTATTTTGAAAATCTTGTCAACACCTGATATAAATCAGTTTTCTCATCCTTAAAAGTATAACAGAAACAAACAGCAGCGAGTGATGAGTCACATGTGCTGCAGTGGAGTCCTATTCAGTTCACATAGCTTGAACTAAAATTAGGATCAAAGCAGTTTAATAATGGCATGAATTTAATCAGTAGTCAATGAACTGCTCATTTGGGATCAGTACCAGTAATGCCACAGATAAATTACAACCCTGAACACTGAATTAATGTTCATAAGCACTTACAGAAAACAGATTTAACTAATCCCCAAAAGTTACAGTCTCTGTTCTGCAAGTACACTCACATACTCTACCAGCATGTGTGGGTTACAGTCTCCTCCCTTTCCCTGTCTGAAGTGCACCTATATCCTGCGGGAGATGTGGGTGCTCTCACCTCCTGGGACCCAGTGCTGCTCCCTGCAGCTGGTGAGGCAGCATCCATGAGCATCCATGGGTGCACCCCATGAGCTGTGGGTCTGCCTGCAGCAGCCTGCCTGAAGGCAGGCAGCTCCTGGCCTCTGACTAGGAAACTTCTCTGTCTGGTGATGATGATTTTCTTCATTATTAAGGTGACTGGTTAGAGATGACAGTTTTCTTGCATTTTAACGTGATCAGTGTTGGGAAGCACACTCTGATTTATGTGGTTTTTACACCAGCACTCCACCAATGATTCACTCACATTTCTGTCTTAAAAGGTGGCATCCCAGACCATTTGCCAAGGTTGGGTCATGCCGTCACCATCTGTTCCTAGATCTCAGTTTGTTATCCTCAGTAATCTTCTGCGTTGGCAGAGCATAGAAGCACACCCTCCACATTTGTGTACAGCAGGGCTGCTAAATGCAGTTCAAGTGTGATGAGATTGCTTTTTGCTTTTGAGAGTTTGAAACTTTTCTATAAACAAAAATCTGAATTCCCTTCAAGGAGCAGGTATCTGTCCAGAGAAAGGCTGGCAAGCTTGCTGCAATGTACTGCAGGCAGATGAGGCTTTGTTGTATTACAAGGGAATTTGCCTAAGGGGCAGGCTCTGCCAGCTGTAGTCTCAGCTGAAATAACTTATTCTGCCTGAATTGTTCCCCAGATATGACTTCACTTGCATGAAACTCATTATAGTCAGTAAAAGAGACTCAGTAGCATCACTGGTGACTGCTGTAGATAAAGAGCAGTGACTGTTTCACTGAGGTGTACAGGAACCATGGTTCGTATAAAAGCCTTGCAAGTCAAATATCACTTCAGCAGCAAATGTGTTTGCTACATGATTTCAGTAAACTCAAAGCTTTGTAAGGTCTTTCCTTAAAAAGGTGGGATGGTGAAGGTCAGGGTTTGTTCAATAAGAGGTGATGCTCTGTGTGAACTGTACAGTCTGTCCTTGTGCTCTGCTTGTCAGCCCTTGTGGACACCTTCCTGCAAGGTATGTGGCAGGTATACTTTTGTTCCAGGATTTGATGAGTTAAATCACAGCCTGAATTCTGCAGTGGCAGAATTCAAGTACTGTAAAAGTCACGGGAAGCAGCTTGGTGGAGAGTTTGTTTTTCATCTCCAGGCTGATGTACAGACATCTCATTTTGGCAGGTAGTGAACAAAAGACCCATTCCATGTGTTATGGAAATGGTCCTAGGGAGGATTTTAATCCCTGAGATTCAGATGGAAGGACTTCAGTGCCCTTGCATAGAGATACCTCTGTAGACATAAACAGCCACATGCACTCATGTCACTGAAAATGTTCTACTTCAGTGCTTTTGCCACCTCTGTTTCCTTCCTTGTGCCATGTCAAAACAGTCAAACTGAACAAGAGGGATATCTTGTGATAGACATCTATTCCCACAAACTACAGGGTGATCAGGAATTGGTAACTGATTTTGCTGTCTCCCAGATTGGATAAAATATTAAATAGCAAAAACTTTAACATTTTTATTAGTTTTTTAATCACCCTCAGGGCTACAGAAGTATTTTCCTGAATTGTGTGTAATACCGGTAGTATCAGTGCCTTGTGCACGGTTCATGTGTTCTGTAGATGGAATTAAAATGATGGAGCAAGTAAATGTATAACTGGATTATAGCAGATTAGTGCCCCAGTGTTTGTAATCTCATCTCACCTATTACTTTAGCATTTCTCATAGTGACATTTTTGCAGTGTCATGTTCCTATACTTGGTTCATGCTATAGAGTCATGATTACAGCTTGAGTGGAGTGTAACTTAGCGTGATGAAATGAGGGCAATACTTTCCAGCTAATTACTGATGTTATAGAAGTCTCTTTGCTGCAAATAGAAGAGAGGGAGTGAACTAACCTGGCAGTGTTTCAGATTTAGTGTGTAGTGAGAGGAGTTGTGATCCTGTGAGATGCTGGCTGCTCTGAATTTACAGTAGCCTCTGGTACTCTGCACATCCTAGGAACTACTTGGTACTACAGCATCAGCCTCTTCGCTTGTAACTTCAGTGAGCTGGAAAATGTGAAGTCACTATGTGCTTCTAAATGTTTCCTAATAAAAACTCTTTTTGCCTTCTCATTAAAAGCTTTTAAATATGACTTTGTGATCTCTCTTTATTGGCTGTGTTCCGTGTTTCCAAGTTATACTGAAGAATGCTAGGAATACATTTTTGTAATTTTATTTTTTTTTTGTTTGCATTAGTGTGCTGCTTGAAGTCTTGTGCAGCTGGGAGGGAGATGATGAAGTAAGTCATTACTATAATTTCTCCACCTGAAGGCCTCAGTACCTGGTGGAACTATAGCACAGTGTTAAATGTCTTTTCTACAACCCAAGCCTCATTACATCTACCTTAATTTACATCATGCATCCTGTAAACACAACATTGTCATCACTCCTTAAATATAATGGTAGTAGAGCAGCTGGACAGTGCTTTTCTTTCTCTGAAAGATAACTTTCCCTTGTGCTTTGTGTCCATCAGCCTCACTTCTGAAGCAGCTCTTATGAGGATAAACGCCAGTTCAACTGGAACTGGTCTGAGGGTGGATTCACTAGGATTTCAATACCGATTCAGTAGTTCTGGTAGTTCTTGTCTCCAAGCTTAGCACAGGGCATTCCACCAAGAAGTCTGTAGCCTCAACTCTATCAAAAGGAGAGCACATGCTAATTTTTCTACAGCAAGGAGGAAGACTGGCAGTGGTGTGTGCTGCTCAGGAATCTCAGAATTGAAGCTGGTGAATGCTGAGTCTCAAACTCAAGTTGTAAGTTACAAGGTTCTTTGGTATATTCACTGTATTGTGAGGGGAAAAAAAAAATCTTGAGGAATTTCACTGAAGTTCAGGACACTTATCAGAGTCCATTACCGGAGTGTGTAGGGTAGTATGCTGCTGTGAATCATGTGCATTGCAGTGAACTTCATCCTCTTTCCTCTCAGAATGGAGAATGGTCTGTATTTTATGGATAGACAACAAAATATATAAAAGTGTGTACTGAAGCAACATTCAAAAAGCTGTAGCAAGGGCATTGCTTCTCAGCCCAAATACGTATCCATGCCAATGATGAAAATAAGCATCATTTAACTCCTTTATTTTTTCACTCTTCTGGCAAATTCTTTCAATAACAGTTTTACTTCTCTGTTTTAGAAAGACCAGGATGGCTAACAAATCAGGGCTGGCTGATGATAAAGGGTGGGAAAGTTCTTGGGTCATCCTGTGTAAACAACATGTTGAAGCAAAATTTTCTTCATAGATTAAATCCTCTATTGTTATGTTTTGTTTTGTTTTTAATTTTGCTGCTTCCTAGAAAGCTCTAGATGTCAATCCTAACCCACTCATCATATGCCTTGACCTATTTGTCTACTGTGTCATAATTTTTAACCCCCAATGACAATGTTGTCTCTTGTCAAACTTGGCTACTGCTCCTTCTTACATAACTCTGCAAATACAGTAACCTTTCCATCACCTCTGTGCTCTCTACATGCATTGGAGATCATGGTACATATTAGCATATCCTTTTTGATCTTCAGCTGCACAGATCAAGATCACTTAACCTTTTCACTCAGAGTTTGGGAATTAGCACATACATTATGACATTTTCACAAGGACTTGATTTTCTTTAATTAGGCACAATTTGTTCTTTTGTGCAAGGCCTCAAAAAGAGGAATGTTGTTAAGTTCAATTGAGTTGGTAAACACAGAATAATTATATTTAGAAGGGACTCCTGTACACCTATACATATATATACAGGTGTATATACATATTCATGAGACCACCCTGACAAGTTCCCATTTTCCTTGGGCTTTGTGAAGATAAGGGCCTTTCTCTTCATCTTCCTCTTACATTGTCAAGAGGTCTAATATTTCTTGATTCCAAATGCTGCTTTTGCTGCTGTCCTGCCTTTAAGACTACTCCCTGAGATACTGCCATAAGCTGGTGATAAAATCTGATGATAAATGTAAAATTCCATATAGAGCTAGTGATGATGTTTTAAATAATTAGCTTAGGTTAACATGAAACAGGATGAAAGATTTAGATAGTTGCAGAGTTCTTGCTTTGAATAATAACTCAGCAATTGCACAGACATAAACATCACATTTTCTCTTTTTGCACATTGATTTTGAGTTAATGAAATCAAAGTGACATTGAAAGAGTCAGTGAATAATTTTGTTTATCTCATTGCAGTAAATTGAAATCACAATGAATTGAAAAGGAATGACTGCAGTCAGTTCATATTTTATGCACAATAATCCAGTTATTTATTGTGGCGTTCACTAGACTGGGAAGTTACTGAAGTTGCCATAAGTACTGAGTGCTGAATTCCTGATTTACTTGCATGTATGTACATCTGATACTCCTCAAATGTCAGAGTACCATATGCTGCTGCGTATAAAGAGGGATCTGCAATTTACACAGCACAAATCACAGATACAGCTATTGGGATCTCAGACGGCAGGGCTGGGTTTCAGAGGGTGGCTAATGCCCTCTGAATGCTTTTGCAGTCATAAGTACCATCTGTTTTGACACAGTCTGGGGCTGCTTCACACTGGTGGTCAGGAGTCCATGTAACTTAGTGCAGTTGGGCTTGAGCCAGTTACATTCTTCTAGTAGATGAAAGCTGCCAGTGGCCACGGCTCTTTCACAGCTTAACTCCCATATTTCCCATAAACAAAATTTTAATCCTTGTGGTTCTGAATAAGCACTGTGTGCTTGCTCAGTGAGTTGTTGTGTGTATTATTGTGTGTTTTTGTAACAAGAGGGGACTGCTCACTGTCACTCCAATGCTCTCATAATGTGACGTGTTTATTATGAAAAAGCCTCGGTTTATGTATCTTTGTTTGAGAGATGCTGGATAAGTTAGATTGAGCTGGTGTTGTGGGTTTCTGCTTTGGATGCCTATGTTTCTTTTCTTTCATCCTCTCCAGAGTGTTCCTCTCACCCAGGTCCCAAAGGTGATTTGCTGGGGAATTGCCTTTGGCCAGCTCTTTGCTGAATGATTCCTTTGTCTGTGCATGTAGTGGCAACACTGAGTTTGTAAGAAATGCAAAAATCCGGATGAAATCCAGTTTTCTACCATTACTTAAAAAAGCCCTGGAGACCAGTTTTGTTTTATTCAGTTTGGCCAGGGGTGAGAAGGGAGGAGGGATGCAACCCTAGAAATGAGGTATTTGCCCTCAACACATGAGAGTGCTTGCCAGGATACTAGCAGGTACCTTTGAAGGAATCTCATTCCTGGAAAAGAAAATAAACTTTGAAAACTGAGGTGTAAATGTATCTGAGTTGATCCGGAGCACGTGTTGCAGGTTGGCCTTTAGTTACACTTTGCACAGTTCTACTCATTTTCTGTAACCCATGGGCATCCTACAGATGGATGCAGGCGAGGCTCCTAGTCTGCAAAAGCATTAGTCTGGGGGTAAACACATCTCATTTGTAAAGTCAGGAAAACTGTTACTACCTCTCTGTAATTCTCCTACAGGACTGAAAAGAGCTCACCAAACTCACTCTGGAGTGAGCAGTCACTTATTAAGCACTAGGAACTTACTAAGCAGGTTTTTTTAGATTAAGGTTATGTTGTCTTGTCTGTTGGCAGAACTTTTTGTTGCTGTTTCATTATCACTTACTTACTGGTAGTTCAGCTGGTGGGAGATGTGTCTACTGCTCTGACACACAACTTGTCAGCTGGGTTGCCCAGGGGGCACTTGCAAGTATCTCATGGACAATCCACAACAACTTGAGCAGAACCAACCTGAGCTGGGATTGGATTTACCAGCTGGGTTTTGAGTTTGTTTTCTTATTTTTAATCTAGAGGCCTCTTCTTGTGCTCTGTACAACTCTGTCCTATAATTTGCAGGTTTACCTTTTCCAAATTATCGGCAAAGAACTACGTTTTCAAAGCCTGATTTTGTTTTAAGAAGAATATTTGTACTATTCTAAATTACATTGATTTAATCCATCATTAGCATCTGGAGAAATACTGTTTACAAGATCATGTAGAGACAGGACAAGAGGAAATGGCTTTAAAGTGAAAAAAGAGTAGGTTTAAATTACATATATGGAAGAAATTCTTTACTGCGAGGGTAATGAGGCAATGGAACAGGTTGCCCAGAGAAGCTGTAGATGTCCCATCCCTGGAAGTATTCAAAGCCAGGTTGGACAGCAATCTATTCTAGTAGAAGTTGTCCATTCCACAGCAGGAGGATTGGATCTAGATGATCTTTAAGGTCCCTTTCAGCCAATCAGCATTCTATGATTCTGTGATCTAAACTTGACTGATAGGAGAGAAGCACAATTTTATGGTTTTAAATCTCTCATTACTGTTTATTCTTCTGTTTAGCATACTGCTTACCATTTATTTCTCCAATTCTGAAGGTCAGATTCTGGATCCCCTGTTAATTTGAAAGTCGGTAATTTCTGAGAGCTGCATGCTTTTAAAATGCCAACAGTTGATTATGAAAAACAATGTTCTTTTACACAAATAATTTGTTTATGGTGAATATGCTGGAAACAGCAATTCTTGGGGGAATTATTTGTCTACTGCAGCATTTGCTACCAACTAGATGCAAGTCCTCTTGATTACACAACAAAGTGATTATATTGTCAGCTTTTCCCAGAGGCAAACATTCCTCTGCTTTGTATATTATTTTCCATTTAGAGTCACGCACATGTGCCAGAAATACACTTCAGAGTTCTGCAGGTCCCCGTGGTTTTGATCCACGTGAACTGGGGATTTTGAAAATATTTCTCTTCCATAAATTTATTCCTGCAACTTGTCTTGAAGTTTTGTAATAATGTAAACTGGTACAAATTTTATTCCAAATTCTTCCATTTTGGAAAGGTGAAATAGTGGAACAACTACAGTTGTCTGGAACAGCTGACTGGATTTCTGCACTTTGAAGTTGGGAGCCATTAAGCGGTTGTTGCAGTTTTCTGTATAAATTGCAAAGATACAGTTGCATCAACATAAACAGAATGTTTATCCTTCAGATACAGAGTAGGATCTGTTTGTTCCATCTCAGTGTTATTCTAAGTGACTGGTTCTGGCCATGTATATGTAGCTTGAGAGCCACTATCAAGCAGTGTGTACACATCTTCTCTACATTTATGTAATCTTGGTATTAAATGAAAAATAAAGAACAATAGATTTAAAAATTGGAACACAGTAATGTAGATGTTGTCCAATCATGTGGAAAAATGTTTTGCCTGAAAAAATTTTGACCTCGGAGCATGTTGGAGTAACTCAAAGAAAAGGTGGGTTTTAGTTGTAAGCCTGTTTCTCTGAAACAAGTAATTCTGTGGATAAATTGGGAAGGGTTTCTTGTATTCACCAGGGTGGTGTTCCTGCATTAATTAAGGCTGTCAAACTTATCAGGAGAAGAGAGAGAGATGATGACAGGATTTTTAGTACGATTTGAAATTAAGCAAACTTCCTATCTTTTTGTTGTCTTATTTAAACCTTTATATAGAAGTATGTTGAAGATGCTTATTTATAAGCACCTTGTAAAATGATTATTTTCATTTTAACTCCATTTGGTTTTCACATTTCAGAGCAGTGCATTAAACAGCATGGATCCCCATAGGTGTGATAATCCTGAGAATGGGGGATGATGAAATGCAACCTGTCTGGTCCATTGATAATCCAGCCCTGAAAATCCATCAGGGTACAGAACATACCTCAAAGTGGTATGGAACAGCAGGTTGGGAGATGATAGCTCATGACTTGGAGGAGGCAGACAGGGGCTTCTTCTGACGAGTGGGTTTATTTATTCGTATTTTTGTTCAAGTCCAAAGCTCACTTTTGAAATGCCTCTCCTTATTACTCTGTTTTAGTAACCACCACAAGGTACATGAACCTAGCTATAGTCCAGCAAAACTAAAGCAAATAAAAAAATATGTTCTGGCAATACAGCTAAAGCACCAAAGGCAACTCCTACTGAGCATTCAGGGTTGGGGATTAAATTACATATTGGCAAAAAAATAACACCCACTTCCCTGGCCTGTGGATGTTGGGTTTTCAGCAATATTAGTTTTGCTCCACAGAACTCCTCTTTCTGGACTACACTCCTTGCTAATGTAAATATACACGAGCTCAGCTGGAGGAGCTCCCTGGCATACCTTTAAGAACTGGGAGAGCATCTGACCTGAAGGATTTAAATACAGCTTGTACTTAAGCATGTGTGGAATTCATTTGGGGATACATGTTTACTGAACATGGAAAAAAATGCACCTTCCAATCCATCTCTATGTAATTCCCTGCAATAATGCACTGTGAAACCCTTTCCTCAAAGCTGATGAGCTAGTATCATCAGTGGTACTGAAGACTAAATTAAGATGCTTTGACTTCCTAAACTAAGAGTGAATTACTTTTTAACTTTTTCTTGGTCTTTGTATTTTTAGCTCTGTTCAAAAATATGGGGATAAAATTAATTCCTGTCAAGTGGCAGGGGACAAAGTCAGTAGGGGAGAAATTAGTTCCAGCTTTTGACAAATACATTGTAAGGAAGAATTATTTGCTTAATAAAACTGTAATGATTACTTCACTTGCAATGCTGTTTGACTTTAACCATCTATTGTGAGTATGCCAGGAATGCAAGATCAGGTCTCCAAATGTATGTAGACGAGTTTATAGGCTAAAGAAAACTGGAGCTCAATATCACAGGGAAGTTACAACAGTATAATCCAAGGTAAAGTGTCACACAGAAACTACTGTGAAATGGCTACAGATTTTAGTTAACATATCCCTCTTCCACAATGCTTCTAGTCTTATACAATAGGTACTTAGTTTCAATAGTTTCAATACAATAGTTTCTTATTACATTCTAAAGGAGGTTTTTAAAAACCATAAAAGGTTATTTCAAGTTCTGTGGAACTGTTCCTTCCAAGACCATGTGGATGTGATTACTTTGTGAGCTCCAAGGTTGCTTATTCTTACACTGACAAATCGAGCTCTGCTGCAGGTCTTCCCTCTTAAAATGAGAATTGCATTTCTGACAAGATCTCACAGGATAAAAAATTGTTTTTCACCTTTGCCAAAGTGTTTTTGTTCCTTTGACCTCGGTTTTCCATGTAATTTTCTGTTTTGGCAAAAATAAATTGTCTGGTGAGAGGGAAGCAGTAGCTGTAACTCATCTCAGGTTTATTTGGACTTTTGCATGTGTGTATTGGAAACAAGCTGGTGAAATACAGAGTAAACAAAATCATTATACGTTAAGGTGGGCACTGAAGGGGAATAGTATTTTGTGTAATTATCACTCTGAGTATATGTCAGCTGTGATGATGTTTCAGGAAGAACCCTTCAGAAATCACAGAATATGCTGATTTGGAAGGACCCACAAGGAGCATTGAGTCCTGCTCTTGAGTGAGTCACCCATAGAGGGATTAAATCCACAACCTTGGTGTTACCAGCACCATGCTCTGACCAGCTGGGCTGGTCTCATCTGCGATGGCTTGCAAGATTTGTTAGCAGGTCACCAGACTTTCCATTTCTCTCTAGGAACCATCTTTTTCAATTAAAGACACAAAATTACCAATATCTAGAGAAATGGGTTAAAGTTTATGACCCTGGAGCTACAAGGTATTTGAAAAACTGAAAACCAACACACTTTGAGAAGGTTGCTCGGTAGTCAAAATACCCTTGAAAAAGTAGATTAAGTCTAAGGAGACAGCTAGAGGGAAGATGAATTGATTCCATAAATACAGATGAGAAGAATTTATCTCTAGGTGCTGTATGGCATGTGGGAATCCCAGCTTAATTCCCAATTATCTTGAGTCACAGAGTGAAAATACATCAGCCTTCTGAGACTGTTGAAATCTGGGAGGTTGAAAATTTGGCTTCCATGAAATATGGGTGCAAAGGATTCCACTTTCACCACTGCTGATGAGGTTGGGTGGTGCATGGTGCTCAGTTCGGAGCATTGCGCTTTAAGAGAAAAACACAGATAGGAGAAAATGTAAAGGAAAAGATAGAAGAAACTGGGAATATTAGTAACATGACTAATAAAAAGAAAGGCATAGGAATGTAAGAAATCCTTACAGGGAGAGTGAAGACCTCTTATTCTTCACAGTAACAAGGAGAGGGGCAAGAAACAGACAAATAAGGGGAAAAACTTAGAAACTTGATATAGTGACAACTGTATCACCTCAGTGAGATGAGTAATAACTGCCCCTAGCAGTTAAAAACAGGACAGACATGCACATCAGAGGTGTGCTTAGTGTTCCTGGAGAGCGGTGAGAGAGCTCATCTAACTCATTCTGTATGTTCTTCATTGTGAAAGACTGCAAAATCAGGTATGTATCTCCACTGGGCAACCCTTTCCTTCTGGCATTCTTGACCGCTGCAGCCCCACACAAGTTTGCATGTGAGTTTTGTTCCAGCTGCCTCTTTGCTATCTCAGACTCTCCAGTTCCTCCCAGCCTCTTGGGACTGGGAGGAACCAAGGTCAGTAGGGTAACTTATCCTGAGAGAAATGCCTGAGGATGTTTGCAATGTGGAAGGCGCTTCATTTGTTTGTTTGTTTGTAGGTATCCCTTTTTCTGGAACTTTGTCCATACCCAGGGCCTTGAAAAGAAAATGGCTGTGTTGTAGCCTACTGTCCTAGCTAAGTCCTTTTCCTACTCTCAGCTAAGGGCACACAGCCATATTTGAAATCTATCAAATTCACAAGTCTCTCCTTGAATCAGCCCACATTGTATCCCCTGTAGAAGCTCTGTTCCCCTTTGCACCATTGATTGTAGCTGCTACAACCATTAAGTTCCCATTTTTCCCAGTTCCTGTGAAAGGAGAACTTACTTGGCATGCCTGAGGTTGATGGTATTGTGGTAAAAATGTGAAGTCTATACCCACATTGCACTTAGTAAAATATGTGATATCTACAAACACTTATTGAAGACATGCTAAGTCTCAGTGAGGTTTTGGCACTCTATGTAAATGCTTCTTGAGCACATTACTCTGCAGCTAACATTTACAAAAATGACAATTGCTTTTTATTTTTCTCAGCTACACTGGCTTTTTCAGAGTTTGAAGAGGGTTTGGTTTATTTCTTGCATTAGTTTTGCTAAAAATGTCAGTGGTGACAGGAGATCAACACAGAGGATCCTTTTCAGTTGTGAGATAAGAATCTGAAGTTTGATATTTGCAAAAATTTCATTTTAATTTTCTTAGCTTGAAGAACTCAGTATAGTATTCATTTCAAAAGAGACTCATTCACAATACCATAGTGGAAGGTGTGAATGAATGGAGCCATGACTTGAGCATGGAAAATGGTTCAACCCTAAAAAGTCCATGCTGGGATCTGGACATTGAGCATCCTGTGTTAGTGTGCATTGCTGGAGTAATGGAAATAAAACATTGTTTTCTCTCTGGTTCTGAAATCAGAGACTGCATATTATTGTCTATGCCAGAAGGAATGGAGACTAGATCTTGGCTTGAATCTTATATTTTTAAAGGTTTTTTGTTCCCAGATGTATGTATTAATTGGGTAACAAACTGGGGAGAAAGAATCCTTTGAAATAAACCAGATTCCTAGTGGAATAAGAAAACTCCCTCTAGTGCATTTGCTCCTTCTGTGTCAGCTTTTATGGTTCTGTTACTGGTACTCATCTTTTCAGATTTCTTTAAAGATTGTTAAGAAATTTTGTCTTTCATCAACAAACAACTTTCAGAGCTTGATCAAAGCTTTAATAAAAGGCATCATGCACAGAAGATTGGAGGCAAAGGGGCAAAAGAGGTCGTAGGGAGGGAAGTACAGGGCTGCTTTCTAATTTGCTTTTACTTTCTAAGATCACCAAAATTAAAGTTGCGTTTCTGGCTTGTAAACAAATGAGTTTACAAGAGAAATGCTTGTATTGGGCATTTGTGTGTATAAAGATGTGTATTGAGAACTGTAATCAGCAACTTCATTTGTACTTTCGGGGTTGTGTTTATTAATGTTACACTGTCATTAAGCTGATCTTTCTCAGACTGCCCCAGCCTGTTGGCTAGCACTCAGTAAATGGTGAAGAACAAAATTTGAAACAAACTCCTAGAGGTTGAGATAGTGCCATAGGAAGCCCCTCCCAACAACATTAGAAAAGTCTGGAAAATGTGCAGTAGACCAACTGTTTTGCTAAAGTTTTAAATGCTAGCAAAAAACTTTCCAAGTTTTTCCTGGCAATAAGGCTCCTGGACTCACCTGCTATTTTTTTTTTATTTTTTTTTTCATTTCCCCTTAGGGGTGTACAGTAAACAGTAAGCAGGAATACCTCCATGTGGAGTTCAGCTGAGCTACCAGCAAAATTCTTGTCTGGGAGCATATTGCATTATGGGCTCAGCAGAGCAGAAATGTGCTCACAACTCCCTTTTTTAAACACAATGACAACACTATGGTCTTTTTTCACAATACTTTGTGGACTGGAGACAGGGGGTGTATGCACGTGTCTGTATGGAAGTCCATGCCGCGAGGATGGAAGGAGCAAGTTTCACGTGATGCACCTTCAGGACTGAAGGCAAGGGAAATACAGGATGCACATCTGGAACTGCTATACTAATGAGAGAATTAAGAGAGCACAAAGCACGGAGCATACACATAAAACAGAAGGTCAGGCCTTTTTTAGCTCCAAGTCTAAGTTAAAAAACACGTAATAGTAATTCATTACGCACCCAGAATGTCTAAGGTATTGATTATTCACAGTGCCCAGGAGTGATGAAGGAATGCCACTTCTGATCCAAAAGCAGTGGAGATTAGCCGTATTAGCTTGGAGCATTGCTCACCAGGGGAAGGGGGGGAGAATTATGGAGTATGAATAGCTTTTTTATGCTTAAGTAGAAATGGAAACTAATGAAGACTGTAGCCCGACAGAAATTTTAAGGTGTTTTTAACGATAACTGACTAAAAATGTATGTTTTCCAAATATGCTGTGTCTTACAGAAGGTACTCATTCCCACAGGACTAAAAATTGTTTAAAACAGATGTTCATAATTTAATTTTTTTGCTTTTGATTTTAATTCTATTTTGTGGACTAGAAACACATATTTGTTCTGTGGTTTTTTATTTAGATCATTTTGTTTTCCTTTTTGTTCTGGTTTGTGTAAAACAAACAACCAACAATCAACCAAGAAAAAGCCAAAAGCAAAGAAAAAAGTAAAAAGAAAGGAATTGACAATATCAAATACATGTACTAGTAGAAGATGCATCCAGCACTTGGAGAAAAAGTGTATATTCTTTTATATTAGAAACATTCTTGTATTAAAATCTCAAAAAAGCAGCAAAAAGTGAAGGCTCTGCCACATATTCCACACATGTTTAGCTTCAGGCACTGTCATTGGTTTTGGTGATAATGTGAGGGAGGTCAAACATATGGTAAGTCCTTGCAAAAATTAATCTCGGGGACTGTTGCCTAAGATGCCTGTGGAGTCTGTGCTTGTCTGCAGGAGCCTGGCTGCTGCTGCTTGGTTTTTTCTCTCCAGCTGTAAATCTCATTTTTAAAATACCAGCATATACCAGATGCTTACCAAATAACACTTCTCGATGCAATTATTTGCAATAGCTGCCAGGGGGGTATTAGGAGCTCTCAAAGGGAGCAGGGTGTCTGCAAAGCCTACTCAGCATGAAGATACTCTTCTTGCTCATAAATACACAAATCCCTGTGTTAGGACCACATAGCCATAGCATGGACTCAGAAGCCTTGGGGAAAATATTTTCTTTCATTTGCTGAAACAGTGAGTTTCAAAGAAAAACAAGATGCAGAAGAGGAAGAAGGAAGGAACTGGGCAGCATAGGTTTTTTCTCCTCAGTGTGAGAGGGTGATTTTGATCTCTCTGCAGCTCAGCTAGGTGATCTTGAGGAATTGGACTTTGTGTCTTGGGTTCTTCAGCTAAATATTTGTGCCTCTTTCCCTTGTAGGCACATTTGTGAAAATGCAAGGCCAGTGGTTGCTGTTGTTGCAGGTAGTGAGATCAGAGCAGGCCTGTGCTGGGCTAAGTAAAAGCTTGACGGGGAAGTTTATGTGTAACCATCAAGTTCACCAAAAATGTATTTAATTCAAAAACTCTGCCCAGATCCTGGTGTGGACATGCTTGCTGAATGCATTTCTGACGGTATCTTGCTGAGCCCTTACCTGTGCTGTCACAGTCACACAGCTGCAGAGTCAGTGTCACTTAAGGGGCTGCCTTTGTACACAAAGTCTTTTGTTCCCTGAAAGGAATGAACATTGATGTGACAGCAGGAGATGTGATGTGGAGAAAAGCTTGGTCCTCTAAAACATTGTCTGTCTGTGAAACTTGTTATTCTACTGGTCACTAAATTGTGGTTACTGTATTCATTTGTGGTTGGTGCTTTCCTTTATGAAGAACATCTATTGAGATCAGTAGTGAGGTGGAGAGAGCATGCTCAGCAGCAACATGCATCTCTCATACACTGGTTGTATCTTGTGTAGCATACTACTAAAATATCCTTAGAGTCTCTGAATGTATTGTCCATGGCATTTGCTTGACTATCTAAGTTATATCTTAGTTGTCTTCCAGTATTTTACTTGGTTTGCTTCCAGTGTGACAAACAGCCCTAGCAATAAGTGTGTAAATTGTGTAAATATTGTATAACAATTCTCCGGCAAGTTTCCAGGCATGCTGTTTCTTCATCAGTTACTTTTCTAGGCTGTTTTTTTTGTTTTTTCCAATCCAACTGAAGTTCATTTTAGTCCATTGGAAAGGAGTGTTTTCTGTGTGCACATGATGAACTAGTCACTGGGCTCTTGCTTTAACTTCAGAGTTTCAGTTTGCAAGACTGAAAAATTAACTTCTCTGATGACACATTGAAAATGGAGTTGAGCTTTTCCCATCTGCCCAAATCTGTTGAAGGAAGCAGCATTTGCCTTGTCAGCTCTTATTTGGCCTCCTGCTGAATGGCTGAAAGAGCTGAGAGATGAAGGACCACAGCACCCTCTGCCCCTAAGAGCTGACAGCTGTGCCAAAGTTCAGAACAGTTACTTTCTGTCAAGAAAAAGTCTGTGACTCAAACATAATAATTCCTTACAGCATTTAATTAAGAGTATAAAGAATTCTAATCCTTGGATTTTAAATAATCCTTCCACTGCTGTCTTCTATTCAGGACTCAGAACTGCATCATCTCCTTTGCTCACATGGCTTTTGAAATATGTTTTCTCACTCTGACTGGTAGAAGTGACTGCTTAACCCCGCAACAAACGTCCAAAGTCCATCGTATGCCATTAGCAAATGGGCCAAGAGGGTGCTATGCTGTGCAGAGAGCTCTGTGCCTGTCCAGTGCTCATTAAAATTGTGTGTTCTATCTTCCAGATTCCGACCTGAGCATGCGCACGCTCAGCACACCCAGTCCAGCATTAATATTTCCACCAAATTCCCCTGGGTTCCAAAATGGCAGAGGTTCGTCGACGTCTTCATCCTCAGTCACTGGGGAAACCGTTGCCATGGTCCATTCGCCGCCTCCAACCCGTCTCACCCATCCTCTCATCCGGCTGGCATCCAAGCACCAGAAGGAGCAGGCCAACATAGACCGGCTGCCCGACCACTCCATGATCCAGATCTTCTCCTTCCTGCCCACTAACCAGCTGTGCCGCTGTGCCCGCGTGTGCCGCCGCTGGTACAACCTGGCCTGGGACCCGCGGCTTTGGAGGACTATTCGCCTGACTGGCGAGACAATCAACGTAGACAGGGCTCTCAAAGTGCTGACCCGGAGGCTTTGTCAGGATACTCCCAACGTATGTCTCATGTTGGAGACGGTAATTGTTAGTGGCTGCAGGCGGCTCACAGACAGAGGACTCTACACCATTGCCCAGTGCTGTCCAGAACTGCGGAGGCTGGAGGTGTCTGGCTGTTACAACATCTCCAATGAGGCGGTCTTTGATGTTGTGTCGCTGTGCCCAAACCTGGAACATCTGGATGTGTCAGGTAACAGGGAATACAGATGCTTCTGATGTTTGTCAACCTCCATAAGTGCACACTTATTGTTTCTGTGTTGTCTTTCAACGACAGCAGTCTCCTGTCTCCTAACAGAACACCTGTGAGACAGGCACCACTAAAATCTCAGTGCCCCCAATGCCAACAGCACCTCTGGAGTGGCCAGGCTGCTTCCAAAGGAATTGAGATAACAGAAACAACCTGTTCAAATGGCACAAGGATTTATTACAGGTTTTTGCACAAAGCACCCACAGAAGGGCCCATGCTGCAGTCAGTGCTACATCATGTGGTGAAGCCTAGATACTTCAACAAAATTTGTTTTATCCTTTTCACACACATGTATAGGTAGATTTTCTATAGGTAATGAATACATCTGTAATCTGGTGACTTGAGGAGGAGCTCAGGATAAGTGCTAGGCTTTTTTTTCTGGGGATTAATATCAGTTGTCATCCCTAGCTAAACTTCAAGGTCCCTTTATTTCCATTGCTGTTTTAACAAGACTTAGCCAGCTTGAACTTTTTTCTCTTTTCTTCCCTTTTTTTTCTTTTTTTCTTTTTTTAAAGCAGCCATTGCAGATGTTTAGATCAGCAGAAATGTTTTAGACAATTTTCTTCAAGCGTGCCCTGGGGAAACAAGGTACTTTTTCCCAAGGTCAGTTGCACAGAATTTCCTCTCTGCCTATAGGTTGGCACTTAATGGAAAGGATGCAGCCAAGCAGAGGACTGAAGTAAATTTGCTGCTTAACATTTACTTTGTGATCTCATCTGTTATCAGTCTAATGCCATCATAAATCAGCTGAATCAGATTTGTCATTGCAGAGGTACCAGTGGTAACAAGCAGGATGAAGATGGGGATTAAACAACAGGGGATAGAAAGTGATGCTATCAAGTCTCTGGTATCACATACTTTTTCCAAGGCTACCTATCTGGTGTACACTGATTTTCATTATTTTCTCTGCCTTTTTTTTTTTTTTTTTTTTTTTTTAAGCTGATTTATCCAACTCTCTCACCCCAGTCCTAGGATGGCAGAATGTCATGAAAGGCATCAAAACAAATATCAATAAATCAGAATTATGCCCTTTTTGTGATAGCTTTTTGAAACCACAAGGGTAATAAGGAGTCTATGGAACTCCACAAGAGTCTATTCACAGTGACCTTGGATATGAATTACTTGTTGTTGGTACACACTGACATTAGTTCTGGATTGCTAATCACACATTCAGGTTGAAGCATCTCCAGTGCCGGGGGAAAATGTGTATACCTGTGTGATTTGGACCTAGAGCTTAGAAGCTCACACTGTGAGTGTACCTTGGGGCTTATATGTGGTTAAAAATGCTTTGGTCCACAGCCCTTGTTTATGGATGTGTTGTAGAACAAAGGTGATTTTTTCAAAGGCAGGGAAAAGGAAAAGATTATACCAGATCTTGAAATAGCTTCTTTTGGGGTCTATCTTCATTTGTGGTTTTTCCAACCCTCTCATTCTCAGACCCAGAAGGTAGCATCTGTCCTTGAGAACTCATCAGTTTGGTATAAAGTGTGCAGGGGGCAAATAAAATACCTGTCTTCCTTCATTTTGTCTCATCAATGAGATAGGAAAGTAATTTTAGTTTCTTTTTTTCCTAAGTTGTTCTTTCTATTTGGAGCATGTGAGGGAAAAATTCTGCTTTTGAACATGCTCAGAAGTCAGGGTTTGGGTACAGCTTTTGCTGCATGTACCATATGAATTGAGGATAATCAGTCTCCAGGCTCTTGTTTTGGGTCCAGTTTTTTCATTCTGATGTGGGTAATTTTGGAGCATGTTTTGGAAAGAGGATTCCATTTTTCCCTGCTTCTCTCTGTAGTTATGAGGCCAAGGCTTGCACCTCCATACTCAAGGAATTCTCAGGACTGAAGTGTTTCACTTGTTTGGTTCCATACTGAGCAAGAGGACGTGGGGGTGTATGTTGGGGGGTGATGCTAGTTGCTAGTTAATTAAATCCCAGTTCAGAGTTGTACATTTAGTTGAATCCTTTTCCCCCTTGGATGGCTACTTGGCAGCAAAAACTTACCAAAATCTTTAATGTCAAAACCAGATGTTTGTATTAACTTTAGGAGCTTTCCACAATGTAAGTTCTGTCACTGTCAGCATCTACTTTGTGGGCAGGTCTGAGATACTGCTAGAAGTTGTTTGAGCTTGACTGCACGTTATTATCTAACATTCTAGCCAATGTTTTTTGGTCTGTTTGGATGTTTCTCCTCCTTTTTAGAAATCAGTTATACCTACTTTATGAAAAATCCTGTTACAAGAGCTTTATTTTTACATTTTGTATTAATTAGGACAGAAAAATTGTTGTGGACCTTGGAACCTGTCATTTTGCCTAAAGATCAGTCTGTGCTATACCAGCATGGACTCTTTTTCTGGTGAAACCATTTTGAATATCCTTCCCATGAAATGTTTTACAGTGTAGCCAAAGTAACTAGAGATGGCAATGCTGAGCTTGACAAAGCAGCGGTCGCACAAGTGATGTATGTGACTCCAGCCCTGCTGTGAGACTTCTGACCCATTTACTTTCAGTTATGGTCATTAAACCTTCTTGAACTCTCAGCACACAGAATGTTCTCCTTGGTCTCGTGGATGCATCATTCTCAACAAGCTGGATTTAAAACTGAATTCTGGTCAGAATATAAAATATCCAGACTGACTGGTTCCTAATCCAGCAACCTCTTCAGCCAAGTGCAACAGCAACTACATCAGGTGCAACAGAACTCTGCCTATGTGCCAGCTTCTACTGTGAAACTCCTTTCATGCATTTTGTATCACCTACTTCAAAGAATATACTAGAGGTGAATTTTTTACAGCATTAGTATTGTACTGCTTCCCTTTAGAAAAATCCTTCATGTTGCTGAGTGTGTATATAGTACTTACCTGAAGGCAAAAGTATTCCCAGAGATTGCTCCAGAGCATAAATGGATCTGAAACAGCCTGAAGAGAGAAGAGCATTCAGTTTTAAGATGTTTATTGGACAGTGTTTTACTTCAAGGTCCTGCTCCTGCATGACCTGTGGGCAATTTGCCCATTTAATGTGTGTGAGACCTAAGGTAAAATTCACATTTGAATTTGACTCACACACTTTAATTTGAAACACAAATTAAAGAACCAGCATAAATTTAAATGATGAATGTAGAAATCTAGTTGCAAAGCAGTAGAAATCTAGGTGGCACAGTGTTTCAAGTCCACATTGCACACTTCTTACAACATTTGTGTGAGTCCACATGGTTGTGTCAAGTGATTTTTTTTTCCTTTTTGCTTTTAAGAGCTGAAGCATATTCAAACCTTCAAC
Organism: Pseudopodoces humilis; assembly: GCF_049639895.1. Taxonomy (NCBI): domain Eukaryota; kingdom Metazoa; phylum Chordata; class Aves; order Passeriformes; family Paridae; genus Pseudopodoces; species Pseudopodoces humilis. The sequence goes on from NC_142200.1 coordinate 75,057,138, forward strand.
TAAGCCTCTGAATGACAGCTTTTAATAACAAGTGGTATAGCTTTGGGTCCTGTAAGTTTTTGAGGCAGTCTCCACACATCACCATGCTCATTAATTCCACACTACAGTATTTCTGTAGGGTTTCTGATACATGGAGCTCTAGGTCATCACTTTTTATGAATCACTTCATATTGCTTGGCCAGTGTTCCAGCAATACAGGAAAGGTCTTTTTATTTCTACCTGGAGGCACCTCTTCAGGCATAACCTGCAGAACTTCTCTGAGTAGCCATTTATGGCTAAAACTGTTGAGCCTTAATTACTAATGGGTAGACTCTCTTTTCTTGCAGCTGTTTCTAGCTATGCTAATGCAAAGTGCCCAGCTGAACTTGGCACAGCTTAAGAATTTCCCTAGGAAGCCTAAGACTGCCAGTTTGCAGTGCAGCAGAAACCACACTTTCCAAAAAAAGCTTTCACTCTCCACTACGCAATGAGTGGAGGTTAAAAAAGGGGAAAGTCCATGTGTGTTTTTCCCTTTAATCTAGTTCTGTGTCTTTCCTTGCAAGATCTGGTGTTTCTCTTCTAGTCTAGTTACCTCCATTCATGGCCAGACTTTCTCATTGGACACAATCCTTTCCTTTGTCTCTCTGTGTCCTTGCATGCCCTTAATAGTCTGTTGGCTCCTACTAATTCTCCCCATTCTCCTTAGGTTATCCGAATCTCCACCCTTCTGCAAGCACACAGTTGTGCCATACTTTTGCATCCTTCCCAATGCAGGCTTGGGGCTGGATTCACATCTGTTCTCCAAATGCTTGGGGCAGAAGCCGGGGGGGGAAAGGGAGCGGGGTTGTGTTTTCTATAATGAGTTTGGATGGTGAAAGAGCCTCTGATGTTCGTTTGCAAATTCAGCCAGTCAGCAATGAGACTGATCAAAAAACTGCATTGGTTGTCACGTAGTATCCTTTTCTCTGACTGTCACTGGGTTCATATTGCAGTAACAGATCATAGGCTGTCCCCTGATAGACCCAGGACCACCATTTTACATTTGGGATATGGACAAAATCAGTCCATTGCTTTCCAGGGCTCACAATCTCAAAGCAACTTTACTGACTCCAGCGGAGTTTATTGTTTCCTCTGGTGTGCGAACTGAGCACAACAAATCAGAGGAGTCAGGCAGGGTGATTCCACTCTTGCAACATGAGGATACCTTCATCACGTCCAGCACACCGTTCCACACCTGCCTTTCTGGTCCTGCTGTGTGATTTGTTTTTACTGCTTGCTTAAACTCTCTGTGTTTTTCCACTTAGGCTGCTCCAAAGTAACGTGCATCAGTTTGACTCGCGAAGCCTCCATCAAGCTCTCTCCCTTGCATGGGAAGCAAATCTCCATCCGCTACCTGGACATGACAGACTGCTTCGTCCTGGAGGACGAAGGACTGCACACCATTGCCGCCCACTGCACTCAGCTGACCCACCTGTACCTGCGCCGCTGCGTCCGCATCACCGACGAGGGGCTGCGCTACCTGATGATTTACTGCACATCCATCAAGGAACTGAGCGTCAGCGACTGCCGCTTCGTCAGCGACTTCGGCATGCGGGAGATCGCCAAGCTGGAGTCGCGTCTCCGATACCTGAGCATCGCTCACTGCGGCCGCATCACGGACGTGGGCATCCGATACATAGCCAAATACTGCAGCAAGCTGCGCTACCTCAACGCGCGGGGCTGCGAGGGCATCACGGACCACGGCGTGGAGTACCTCGCCAAAAATTGCACAAAACTCAAATCGCTGGACATCGGCAAGTGCCCGCTGGTCTCAGACACCGGCCTGGAGTTTCTAGCCCTCAACTGCTTCAACCTAAAGCGCCTGAGCCTGAAATCCTGCGAGAGCATCACTGGGCAGGGCCTGCAGATCGTGGCTGCCAACTGTTTTGACCTGCAGATGTTGAACGTGCAGGACTGCGAAGTCTCTGTGGATGCTCTGCGATTTGTTAAACGACATTGCAAGCGCTGTATTATAGAGCACACCAACCCTGCTTTCTTCTGAAGGGACACCCCACACCTGTCATTGCAATGCAGTATTAAAAACACTGATGTATAAACACACGCTCCCATATTCAGTAATGCTCTTTTTTCTGTCGCTCACGGGAGTCCATTTTTCTTGTACCTTATGGGTGAGGGGGTGTTTCTTGAGGACTATTTTGTTTGCTTTTTGTATGATCACTTTTTAAGGTGCCGTGGGTCTCTGTGGAGAGGCTGCCTTAATGCAAAAGCAATGAGTGCTCAACATCCCCGGTGGGGTGTCATTTCCATAAGAGCCATGATCTTGTCCCAGGCTACAGTAGCTGCCTCCAAAGGAAATAGCACGTAATTCCTCCTTTGGAGATGCTACTAAGCTGTGTCAAATACACCTGAATTCTAGCTGTGCTCACAAAGCTGACTATGCAATATTGTGTCTGTGTTCCCCAAGTCTTTCCAATATGGCTGATAAATCATCCTCTTGTCTCCAAGAAGTATCTTTTTGGTAGTCATCCATTGTGATCCCTCAGAAAATACTGGGTAATATTCTTAAACATACTCATTTGAGGCAGAGTAAGACCTTCTGGCCATCGCTGAGCACCTCTGTGGAGTGAATCTGGAGACTGTGCCCATGCATGGATTCTCTTGGGAAGCCAACCTCCAGGTTACTTGTGCATCATCACTACTTGCCTTCATTTCTAAATTTGTCCTCTCCTGCATGTGTAGTACCACCCTCTGGTAGTAGATAGAGACTTCTGTCTCTGATAAGCAGGGATGTATTCACCTGAGTGAAGGAGAACAAATGAGATCTTGGTGGCCTGGCAAAACGAAAAGCCAGCAAGCCAGCCTGAGAGGCTGCTGTAATTCTGCAACAAGCTGAGATAGTACTGTAGGACAGCAGAGAGGCTATGAGGCATTGTGGAGCAGCTTGCACAGCTTGTCCCAATCGCTGTGTGGCATGGCTGAAATCAGAAAGTCTGGCTTTGTCGCTCTGCTGTAGCTCTTCAGCAGCTGTGGCACCACTGCAGTGAATGCTCCCTGAGCAAACCAGGCTTGCATTTGAGGTAAAGTTAGTATGTGCCTTAATACACTTGGAAACCTGACCCTTTTCTGTGGCCTTCCAGTTCAAAGGATAGATGGCTGATCTCAAGATTTCAAAGACATTAGCCTCATGTTAGATAACACCCCTGGGGACAGAGGGGATTGGAGTGTTATTCACATTAGTTTTAAATTTTTTGAGACTTTGGCTGTGTGTCTTCCCTTAGGCTGCAGATTCAGCTGCTTTCAACAAAGAATTAAACAGCACAGTTGCCCTGTGACACTGGGAGCTCCTGGTACTCTCAAGGTCACTCTTGCTCTTGCATGAGCAGGGGTGTTTTGGAAGTCCCCCATCTCGTTGGCTCCTTCCCCAGAGTGTGTGGTTGATTCATGGTTACTTTCTTAATAATTTTTTGGCAGCTGTTCCTCTGCATTTTCACATGTAATGCTCAGATCTGAAAGCCAGATACGTGAGGGGTGATGATATTTTCAGGCAGGCCCCCTGTGCCTGACTGACAGGTGAATTCATATGTTCAGCTCAAATCCTATAAGTGTCTCATAAGAAGGGAAGCACTGTGTCTGTTTTTCATAAGCAGTAGTTTCATCATCTCCAGACAACACTAATAAAATCAGTGGTATGAAGTGAAAATCAATATGTTCAAGAAAAACACGTAACTGCTGAGGAAATACTTATAACAATGCTCTCTCAAATTGCAGGAAAAAAAGCGGGAAAAAAAGGGCAATATGGTTTGTGTCCCTGGAGAGGGAACTTGTTGTACTGCTGCAAAAATTCCTGTAACTTATGTATGTTCCTCCAATTTTGGATTTTTTAATATACAGGATAGCATCAGTTCTGAATTATAAATTAAGCTATACTGAAGTTAAGAGGGCCAGGGAAAATTTACTTGTCATTGCTACTGTTACTGGTCAGTGACTAACATGAAATGATACCATCCCTTGGACGGTTAATTTCATTTTGGTTTTCCTTTCCATATTTCTAAAATTAGAGATTCTTCTCCAGCAAGTAATACAATATATTTTATCCGAGCCAGCTATACTCTCTGTTTTTCCTTTATCTAAAAATGGCCTCAAAGAATTTAAATGTTGAGCCCTGAGAATGGTGGGATTTTGAGCCATTTGCACTCATGAAATATAAGGCCTCACTAGTAACATTTAATTGTTTATAAAAAAAAAAAAAAAGCTACTTTTCTGGCTATGTTAAATTGAGTGAATAGTGCTACATGGTTTTAAAAGTTTCTGATGTTTAAATTGGCCTGTACTGTACAAATCTCACTATAAAGCCTTAATTTGCTACCAAGAAATAAAGCAATATACTGGTAACTGATGAGCATGCAGCGTCATTTGCACTAACTGATCAACTGCTAGTGAAAAAGTAAAGCTTAAATTCTTGTAAAACTCAAAAAATTAGGTGGGTGATTGAGCATATCAACCCATCAGGAAGGTGAATGACTATTAAAAGAGGGAAAAAAATTATTGTGGATTATGACCTCGCCTATCTCTCTCTTTAAAATTTGATTTTCCTCATGTGGTTCTTTTTGACCCTGAAACATAATCAGAAACTGGAAGTGTAAGTTAAAGAAAATAAAACACATTAAAAAAAGTTGTATAAAAATTTCAGGAGGGCCTCTGCATTGGTTTAAAGGCATGTTAACATATTTGATGAGAAAAGTAAAATGGAACGACTGAAAGGGTAGAGCACTTGCTGGAGCAGTGTTATCTTCTGAATGCTCTAGAAACCCTTCTCTGGGGGGTATTGTTGGAAAGTTAATAAAGGTAATTTTTCTAAGCCAAATGTTTTTAAGTACATAGTCTTACATGATCTGAGTTGGTGCTCTGAGACTGCTACTTATTTCAAGAAAATTTGAACTTAACTTATTGATGTAGCTTGCCTGATTTGACTTTTAACTTTTTTTCCTATTTCTACTTCCAAAATAACGGAACCAGAAAATAGTGGAAAAAGCTGCACTGGAAAAAACTGAAATAGTGCATGTGGAGTTGAGTTTTCTGGAAAGATTGCAATGTGTGACTGATGTGTCTTCTTAGTTTAGGGTTAACGAAGACTATGAATTTCCTGAGTGAAAATATAGGTGATTCTTGAACCATAAAAATCAGGCTCAAGTGCTGAGGCTTCCTCTGCTCTGCAATAGCATATGGTGATCTCATCTAAGAAAGGCAGCAATGAATCACATCAGTCAGGCTGGCATGTTGTTTATGTCTTTGGAATCATTTGTGTCCTCTAGAGAGGGGTCTCTTAGAAAAGGCACATCTAAACTACCATGTGCTGTGATTATAGCCAAAACTCTGTGTCTAGGTATTCATCCTTCCCTTGGCTTTTGTAAAAAGTAGAACTGTATTTTTCCTATTAGCAGCATGAAACAGATGAGAAGTGCAACACTTTTGCCTCCTTGAGCTGTGCTTGTCTGGCTTCCTACAGAATGCAAAACAGCCTCTGTTGGATGTCTTGAACTCAGAACCATGGTCCAGACGGAAACCTTCAGTAGTGGCTTATGCGGTTTCTCAAAACTTCTAGACTTTCAACTGAAAAATTAAAAAGCTAGTAAAATATCTAATTTTAGCGCTAGGCTTGAAGCAGGTCCAAACTCTTATTAAAAAGAAACACAGTGATTATTTGGACTGCAGGCAGGCTGCCCCTCAGCTGCCAGTGTTAGTTTAGAGGGGAAAAGTTCTCTGACAGAGTTGGTGCATGGCTCTTCTTCCCCCAGCATTCTCCAGGAAAGTAACCTACCCTCAGTTTTTTTGTAATTTTGTCAGTTTAGCTATTCATACTGAAACTTCCCATGCTGGGCTTTGAAAATGTTAGTTGAAATGGTTCATCTGGTTCTGTAAATAAAGCTGTAGGAAATGTCATTTTGTTCATGTTAAACTCCAGGCGACCTTTCCTTTGAAAATGGGCCATTGCTCTTCATCTCCTCTAAGGCCTTCAGAGTGAAAGTGTGAGCCTTGCCAGGAGGTCAGCTTTGGGACAAGGATGTGTCTTCCTGATCTCCCAGTAAGTTTCACCTAAATTTAGCTGCATTACATGTCTTTGAACATCTCAAACTCTGTAACCAGGGAGAAAAGGAACATGCCCAGATCTTTTGGAGCTTGTAGTCTGGCAAGGCTGAGATTTGGCAAAGCTAAGAGGCGTTTATCACTCTGGCAGTGTGAAGGAGGAAATTACCTGAATTATATGGAAGCTGTCTGGAAAGTCAAGGCAGGGTTGAAAGATGGGGTTTTGAGAACTGGGACAAGAAGGACAAGGAGATTTCCTGGGCAAGGGGGACTGGGACTGAGATGACAAGAGATTGAATGATTTTCAGCAAAGAAACTGGGACTGGGGTTAAGAGAGATGGGTTTGTATGACTGGTTGAGCAGGGAGAGTTGGGCCAAAGGAAGTAAACAGTAAAGAATGAAGTTTAGGGTAGGAAGAGAAACATGAAGAAAATTAATTGAACTTCATTTAAATACAGTACACTCCTTTGGCACAGGCCCTGCAAGCTGTTTAGTTGTTTCAGTGAGGATGTGTCAAGTTTGAAAACAAAAACAAAGTAGTAATTTTTCATCTACTGCATCCAGTATTTACATATATCTATATATATAGATATATAGATATATAGATATATAGTGAGGCCAGAAAGTCTTTACCAGCAGAAGTATATAGCTTTACCAGTATATAAAGGTCTGAGAGATTGTTAGCCTCAGTGTCTTTTTTCTGTCCTTTTATCTTTGTGTGAGAAGAGCAAGGAAGGCAGATTTATAAGGTCTGTTCTTCTTTGGAACTGAATTTCAGCAACACCAGCTGCTCAGCTTTGCTAAGGTGCAGCCACCAGTGTGAACCCAGACTCATGCCATTTTTGAGGACTGTTAAAGGGCATAATAATCACATGTTAAAATTACTTCCAGGCAGTAGACATCAGAATTCAAACTTAGCCTAACAAAAATACATTTGACTGAACAGCATTACTGCATGCTATTAAACAGATTAAATCCATTTTCTCTATAAAAGCTGAGGGATGTTTATTTTCCTGCACCCTGCTGCACAGATTCAGAGCAGGTTTTTCCCCCATCTTTGTCTTCTGTAAAAACTGGATAGAAACATCAGGTCATTTTTTCCCTTGTCCTCTGGATGATCACAGAGGCACAAGTGAAATTTAAACTAGTCAATAGAAATCTTTTCCAAGTAGGCTCTGCTAATGTAAATTTTAAAAATATTATGTGTTCAATAATTCAGTTGGCCACAGATATGTCAGAATAAGCCAATATAGAAGTTACTAAACAGGCATCAGAGGAAGAACCAAAGGAACCAGAAGGAGGGACCTTTTAAAACAAATAACCCCCAAGCTTTTCTAAATTACTCTGGTACTTGTAATGCAGAACAGAAATCTTAGCCATTCCTTCTAGCACTAAAGCTACTGTGTTCTTTGGGTTAGAATAGATTAGTTTTCCTTTGTTTTTTAAAGAAACATTGCATGCTGTAGCCTCAAGCTCACACAAACAGTAGAAATGGAAAAAGTCATCTTGCAAAGTGGAAAAAGAATGCAGAGAGGGATCTGTGCCAAAAGGAATGAATGTTTTTAACAGTTTCATGTTTCATTGTCTATCTTTGATGGCTTTTAAAACATGCTTTTTTAAAACAAGTAAATGGCCATTCTTGAGATGTTTTATTGCTTCTTCAATATACTCCATTCACGTAGTTGCCTCAGCAGACACATGAGAGCTTTGGAAAAATTGAAATTCTAGCTATGAAAAATAAGTGTAGCTAATGTATAGTTTATAATTTAATTTAATTTAAGCTTTATCAACTTTTTTCACATCTTAATCACTTGTCCTATAAAGGATATATCCCAAGCCTTTATCAGGACAGCTGCAAAAATATTTCTAAATGTTTAGAACAAATTCTGTTTTTCTGACACCCCAATTTTGCCCTTGTTGTCTGTTCCTGGTCTGTTGTATGCTGTGAAGGTCCTTTCAAGAACAGCGTTTACTTCTGGACTTAAATTACATTCTATTTGATTGCTTTATGGTCATGTATCTCATGTGGTATTACAATTGTTGATGGGTCTTTTGTGACGTGACACTGCAGAGTGACTACCTGCATTTCAGCATGGAAATGCAATGGACTAACACATGATGTGACATAACAGTTGGCTGAGCCTGCATTTTCATGGGTGGTACCTGCTGTGGGTCTAAAACACCCACCCATAGCAGTGTCGGTACTTTTGTAGTGATTTATTCCTTAACTGCGTGAAGCATCTTCTGTTTCATTTGGCATCAATGACAGGACCAAACTCTAACTACACCTGCTTTGGGCAAGGTAGTAGAGTCATGACCTTTCCTCCATGCTGTCCTTTCCTTTTTTTCTTCTGCCCTCAGAGTTACATAAGTTCCTGTGACAGTCTGAGGTATTCCACCTCCACAGTTCTGGATAATTCAAATGATTCTCAGTATTAATAGGATGAATAAGGCCATTTACTTGTCAGGCAATCCAGGAGATTAACTGAGGGGACTGACTAAAAGTTACTCAGTGGCCAAATCTTGCTGATGTTTCTCAATGGAGGTGGGAAGTCCATGCACAAATGTCAGTAAATATGATGCTTTCTGATGCTTTTTCTTAAGGAGACATGTGGAACTACAAGGTGAATCAGTTGGGGGAAAGAGGTCTGCATAATCAAGCCATTGAAATCCTCTTTGTTAAGTAGTGTAGTAGAAAATCAGGTATACATCTCTCATGATGTATATGGTCATGTCATACCTCGGTGACACTGCTGGGCCAGCACCACAGGGAATTTTTTCTCTCTGCCACTGTATTCCTATACCTGAACAACAGAAATTATCCAGACTTTCTGTATATGTGCCCCAAGTGACTCTGAATTTCTGGTGTTTTTAATCTCCAACAACGTCCTGTCCTCCCTCTCTCTCTCAGCAGCTGCTGTGCTGGGAAAGCATCCCAAGGGCCACCTCTTGGTGGGAACTGGCCAAGAGTGTCATCTCTGCTGCTGCCACCTCCCCAGCTGGGCTGACAGATTCTCTCAGTGCTGAAACCTGAATCCCTGCTGCTGTTCCCTCTGAAATGTGGTTGCCTCTCCCTTTTCCTTTCCTTGAGATTTGCTCACCACAAATAGCTCTACCTTCACACAGGCGGGAGAGCAGTGGTGCCACCATGGTGGGACCTGCTGCATTTTCCAGAGAACCAAGAGGAAAGGACTGTTCAAGCAAGCGCCTGACATTTGGCAGTAATCACAGAACCATGAAGGGTCAGTTGATCTCTCAGAATGGAGAAGAATATCCCAGAAATATTATCTGCTTGAAACAGCCTGATGTGCAATGGGAAACCTGGCAAATGTTTAGTACTGTCGTACGTTCTTGCTGCTGGGGCATTCACAGCGTTTGCATGTTCACGTGTGCAGGGGTACCTGCAGTCTTAAAGCAACAATTCCACTGTCAACATCCAGTGAAACATTCCACTGTCATGATGTCAGTGAAAAGGGAAAAGAAATGCCATCCTTTCCTGTGGATCCAGGCTGGAGAGTTACGGAAGCTCTGGCCAGTCGGGAGGGACTCTGGAGTGCCCTGAGGCATGCCGGGCCTCCTGTCAGGTGTTTGGCACTCCAGTGCCATTCCTTAAATGCTGGAGTTACAAGAGGAAAGTCTGCTTGGTGGGGTATCCATCCTGCAGGGACTGTTGGAGCCCTGTCATAAACCCAGGACAGAAACAGGAGAAAGGGGTCAGGAGCTCCTCCTAGAAATGCACATTCTGCAGAAGTTTTCTTGGCATCCATCCCAGACAGATTTTTCTCCAAAGAGTTTACACAGAGCAGGGACAGCTCAGAACAGCAAAGGGACCTGTGACAAGGCCGAGGTGACCATATCCTGATAAGCTAAGGGGAAGCTGTTGAAAATGCAACACAGAGACATGTTAAGAGAGACTCCAAGCTCTTAAATTTATTTTTGCAAAATGAGGGGAGGGTGTTTTTTTGTTGGTTTGGGTTTTTTTAAGTAATGACCTTTTAGAGTTGCTTGGTATTTACCCTTTGTAGGGGAAACCTCATCCAAAAGAACTGAGACTGGCTTATCTTCAGATCAGAGGGGTGTCTGATTTCTTGACATTGGTCTATGTTTTTGGAAAGCAAATTTTGATGAAGACACAAGATGGCCTTGCAGTCTGAACTTTGGAGTTCATAAATCTCTGGCAGGTTAGATTTGAAAGCATGACAAAGCAGCCCCTTTCCCTGCCAAAAAGTAAGAAAAAGCAAGGGATAATTGCATCAAAATTCACCATAAAGAGAGCAAAGGAATTTGGGGCTGAAAGCTGAACTGCAAGTGGTAATGTGTAATCTTTCGCTTATAAGATGTTTTCTCCTGTGGGAGTCAAATGTGGTACTGTGAAGCTGAAGGGTAAATTGAAGTTATAAAGATTACATGAAGTGAGCACATGGATAAATGAGGCTGTAGGGAAGAACCATCACAGCTTTTCTACAAGAAATCCGAAGAGTTAATAAATACAATGAGGAGTTGTCGGGCTGTGGAGCTGGGGGCACCCAAAAAGTTTTAGGAATGGTTTCTGTGTCTGTGTCATCACAGTGTGGGCTAGGATGCTTTGTCTGGAAAAGAGTTAATTATGGCGAGATGTGACACACATGACAAAGGTCATGTAATCATGGATGGCTGAAGGGATGAAGGGACTGAATGTTTACCATGAATAATAGTGGGGAAAAGAAGAAGTCTGGGGCATCGAGTGAAGCCAGTAGGTAAGAGATCCATAGCAAATTAGAGTAGTTCTTTGTTTGCCATTTGTTAAAGCCTTAGACCCCTGCCATGGGGTGTTGTGGATGCTAAATGGTCACATCATTTAAGAAGAGACTGGACGAGTTTGTGGAGCAAAAGTGTGTGTGCAGCTGTTAAATACAACAGACAACCTCTGGCTCAGGAAATGCCTGAGGCACCAAGTCTTGGAGCCTGGCAGGCTATGCTGGGAAAATAGGCTTGCTCTATTCTTGTGCTTCTCTAGGCGTCTGGTTTTGGCTACAGTCAGCCAGACTGTTCAGCTACATGGGCCTTTTTGTCAGCAGCTGTTTTTGTATTTTGGTATCTGTCTCAGCAGATCCGTGACACAGAGCACATACTCATTTGTTGTTTGCAATGCCCTTATTCAGAGTTGCTCAAGGTTCTCCAAATCAAATGTTTTCATGGTGATCTTTTCTGAAATCCTTCAGACTGGAAAACCCAGTCTGCTCAGGAGCTAAGATTCTCGTCTGTTGACTCTCATGGAAGTAAGCTCTTGAAATCTTGCTGAGGGCTTGGTACTCTGCATATTTAAGCCATTTTGCTGCAGGCTGCAATGACAGCATGTCTACATTTTGATGAGAGAGCAGGGGAAGGAGAGTATTTTATGCTCCTTGCACCTCCTGAAATTTGGGATGCTAGTCACAGAGACAGATTTTCCCGGTTTCTCTCACTTCTCTCATCTACAGCTAAAATTCTGGAAATCAAGAAAAAATTTCTGTAAGACTGTATCTTTGTAATCAAGACCAGAATTTGTCCAGAGCCTCTTCTCAGTCGAAGAAGTTTAAGCATCTCTGCTTTCCTTTATTAACTTTTAGCAAGGCCTGCCATATGTCAGCACAAGCAGCTGTATCAGGTCAGTTGACCACTCAGTCAGGTCAAACTGTGATGTTTGCTGGATGATCAGAATTAAATATTCCTCAGATGCCTAGAAGGCAGGACATAACCAATGAATATACACATGACAGAAACTATACTGTCACCAAGTGCCAGCTCATATGTTTCCCAGACTCCTCTGGAGGAGGCAGAAATTATCTCCAAATCAGCAACACAGAGTCCCTTCTCTGCTCCTTCAAATCCTTTGCCTGCTTCTGGCCCTGGGCCCACACAAATACCCAAACACAGCGAGGAATATAAATTTGCAAGGGTCTCAGCTTTCATAATAAGACTAAGTTGTTTTGATTTAAGTGTGCTCGTCTTGCCAAGATTGGAAAAAATTAGTCCATTCTCCTTATGGCTGAATGTCAAGGTACACTCAGGTTTTCAGACAAATACCCCAAATGTGCCCATGTAAATGCACAACTGAATCAAGACCAAGAGCGTTGGAGAACTTAACTCTTTCTTTGATAATTTTTTTAGGGAAGCATGGAGAAAAATAGGAAACTCTGGCAGTATGAGAGGATGAAGTCCTTGCGTTGAACAAGGACTGAGGTCACACATGATATACCAAGAAAATGAAAAAAAAGTGCATACAGAATTACTGTGCTGACCTTGGAGTACTGAGACACTTATTTGAAACTCTCCTGGGCTTCACTTAATTTTCTCCACAGAATTTGCTTACAGGGTGGCTCTATTTCGTGTGTTTAAGAACTTTGCTTAATTTGCTCATTTAGTGCATGAAGAAAAGGTGGAAAAAATGCCACTAATATTTAAATATATTCTGATTCTTCTCTAGGGTCATGAATAGCTACTTCTGGTTGCATAGTCTCAGCCTGCCTTTCTTTTTTTAATGAGGTGTTCTGCCAGTAATACCCTTACAGATTAATGCAACTGTAGACTCATATTGGGGAAAATCATAGTGCAGAGCAGCTGTTTGCAGGGAGACTTGTCACCATGAAGCCACCTACACATTTTAGAATTCGTGACACGTTTGCAGGTTTACATTCATTTCTTATTTACATTAATGAAGGCCAGAGTTTTGGGAAAAGTGTTACACCAAAGGCTCAGTTTGGCTGACAAAACAGAGGTACTGGATTCCATGAGAGATGTACATGGGTATCTGAGACATCCACGGAAGGCTGGTTGGGATGACAGTCCCCAAGGAATATTTGTGTCCTTTTACATTGGCAGAGGGAGGCCAGGCAGATGCCATCAGGTGTCACTCTATTGGGAACGGCGAGAAGAACGACACAGACTCTCTAGGGAGTCGATCAGGAGAATTTTCTCTCGGTTTATTGATTTAGATCTTTTTTATGGACTGATACGTGAAAAGTACAGAAAATAAACTCTTATTGGTTAGTAAACTAACACATCACCATCACTGGTCAGTGGGGTTCACCACCCCTCGACTTTCTCTTGCCAGAAAACAAGGAACAGACAAACAGCACCTGCAAAGCTGTTTTCTGTCTCTGAGGATTGTTTTAAATCCTCCCCATGATTTCCCAGGCCACTTTCTCAGGCAAGACTGAGAAAGCTATGTGGCCTGCTATTCCACAGACACTATGCTGCCTGCTTCAGAGTTAGCATCCATAATCAGGCATCTCAAATGCCTTTAATTGTCCTTCCTTGGGCAAAGATGCTTCTGAAACTTACCAGGAAAATGTTTGCAGTTAAGGTCAGACAGGCTGGGCCACAAACACACAAAAAATAAACCACAAATGATTGACTATGCAGGCAAGCATGGAAATTACTGTCATGTGAGGATATGATCATTTGCTATTGCTGCCTGCCATAATTTTTGTGCAAATATTTATTCTTGAAGAAAGGACAGTTTGGGCTTCCTTTTCAAAACCAAAATGTTTCTGATGTTTAAAAGCAAAAAAGAAAAAAAATTGAGACATCTTAGCTCTTATGTCATTGCTTTGATGGGGATTCGAGGGATTTTCCAGGTCTTAAGGAGAAACGAGCAGTTGGTGGTTGCTAAGAGTTTAGAAAGTTACAGTCCTTACTAAAGCTTTGGCATAAAGTCCTGAGTTCTGAGCAGCACTCTGGTATAAGGTCCTGATGTTCAGGGCAGCAGCTTCTCAGCGTGGAGTTCTGTTGTCCTGGGCCACAAAAGCAGTTGGTGATGATGATGGAGCTGCTGTCCTTCTTCTTCAGATGTTTCTCTCCTGTCCTCAATACAGGGGATTTAATTCATAAATCATCCAATCAGCTGAAAACACACTTCTAAAACAATACTTTCTACACCAATCTGAACTTAATTCTAACACACAAAAGCAATGTTCTTTTTACCTAAACCTTACGTATAGGGTATTATCTGTTTACGTGAATAATTCTATCTGTTCTTATCCAAGAATGCAAACTATATTTTCATCATGTCTAGAGCTAAGTTGAATCTGTGAAGGGTATCATCACTGAACTTTAAACTGGGTAATAAGGCTTTTCACTAGTTAACACAGACTCTTAGGGCACTTAAGCTATATTTTTACCTACTAAAAATGAAAACCTACACTTGTACTCTATATCTATGGTGTAATATATTTTAATTCTTTTCTCTGAGGAGCTCAGAGAGGCTTTTATTTTGGATTCCAATGCTCTTACTGTCTGGGCTTTGCTGAAGGTCTCTGGGATTTGAAAGGTGAAGTCATCTCAAGCTGTGGCACTGGTTTCATCCCCAGCTGAAGGAGCAGGGATGTAGAGTCAGAGTCTAGAAGTCACTGAGAACATCCTAATCCCTAAAATAGCAGTGAGGATGAGCAGTTGATTCTGCCCTTTAGCTGCTGAAGAAGCAGCCCCTCATGCTGGAGGAGCCAGCTGCACATCATGGTTACAGCCCTGCTCAGGGGATGGCGTGCAGCTCGGTGTGCCCTGCTGCAATGCTGTGAGGGATGGGTGTCAGGCAACACCTGCAGGGCTTGTCCCAGAGCCTGGTGTGGGACAGCCCCACCTCAGCCCATAGCTGGGGACATCCACGTGGCAAACTGCGTGAAGTCTTTTTGTCCTCTCCTTCCTCTCTTTGCTCTTCTGCACGTCCCAGGTGAGTGGAGATCACAGGGAGGGAGGGAGGGATGAAAACCTGAAGCCCAGCTGAGTTCTTGAAGTCGGGACTGCAGCACAGGTTCCAGCAGCTGCATAACATCTGTTTGCAGCACACCCAGACATGAGCTTACTTTTAAGGGGTTGCAAGTGTTATCTTGGGTTTCTATTCTTGCATGATGTTCTACAAGGTAATGGCAATTTACACTGCTGCCTGTTTTTCAGTACTATATAATTTGCTATTAAATAGTTTCTTTGTTCTCTCTGCTGCTTGTTCCCTAGGTATCTTTGCTTTGTTGGATTTTTTTCTACCTCATTTTCCCTGCTTCTGTAGTGGCTTTTGCACCCTACCTGCTTCATTTTGATTTAAAATTTCCTCTCCATCTAGGAGATGCCCTGAAGGTCACTCAGAAATCTTTCTTCTTTTCTTTTTTTAATTTTTGAGTCAAAAGGCCTAACTAGGAAGATTGTACTATAAAGCAAAGCATTAACTGCGTATATAAAAGAGGAGCTAGAGCCTTGCTTTCCATGATTTCAGACTATTAAATTCTGAAAGCTATCCCCCAAATGTCATCCCCCAAGTGTTGGTTTTTTTTTCTGGTAGCTAAAACAGTTGATAGATCCTTTGCAAGTAAAGGCTGGTATGTGTGGAAAAATCTGGCAGCTGACGACAGCATGAAC
Source organism: Pseudopodoces humilis (assembly GCF_049639895.1). Taxonomy (NCBI): domain Eukaryota; kingdom Metazoa; phylum Chordata; class Aves; order Passeriformes; family Paridae; genus Pseudopodoces; species Pseudopodoces humilis. Next base: position 75,072,570 of record NC_142200.1, read on the forward strand.
TTAATTTACTTTTGTGCATGAATGTTTTACTGCAGAAGAGTCATCCTGGATCATTACCCAAGTAGAAAGATTCATGTGAAAATGATAAATATTTCTGCTGGCTTGCAGTGTTTGGGATACTCATTGAAAGCAGTGTCAGCTCTCGTTGTTAACCAACACTGCCTATTAATGTAAGAGGTAGGAATGCCTTTTCTATCTTCATACCATGCAGAAAGATTATCCTCGTTTATTTTGTAGGAAGAAGGTGTTAATTTGCAGAGCAAATTTCCCATCATTCCTTCTTCATCCTTTCTAATAAGATTAAATTCTCTTAATGAACAATGTGATTAAATTTATATTTCACTTAAGTAATAGATATTACCCTGAATAAAGCCACACATTGTCATAACAGTGTTAGGTTAAAAGCTATGGTACATATAAGAGTCAATTCTCATAAATCACAAGGAAAAATAATATCAACTATGAAAAGATACTTTCTATTTAAAATACTGCATTATACAAGTGTCAAACAGCAAATATAATAGATATTAGAAGTATTCTGGTTGCATGGTGCCTAAGCACTCATGGCAATTTTGACTATTAGACTCTTCATAGTTCTTTTGTCGTGCGAAGTTGGTCTGAGGACGTTCTGCTGCCTTTGTCTTGCTGAGAAAAGCAGTGCCTCTGAGGGCAAGGAAGACTTCTTCCAAAGACCTGCTGTCTGGAGACAGTGGTCCTTGAGCAGGTCCTTGCAGTCCAAACAACTTTCTTCTGCTGCAGAGGGCATACAGTGGTTCACTGGAATTCTTCGACTTTTCAAGAAAGGGAGTACCTGTGTTTTGTCAGGTTCACTCAAGACAAGTTTTGGGTGAGAAACTGGGAGGCTCAGTTTCAAATTGATGAAGTTTGTGGTTCTGTAGCATAAATAATTAAACATTTTTGAAGCACCATACAAAGTTTTACAGTTGTGGGGGCTCGTACTTCATTGCTCACCCAGTGTGAAAGCAGCGCATTCAGTACATGCATTTAACTTCATCATGTTCTCTGAGTGGTGACATTACCTAATGTCACTGCTCTGGATTTCTCTGGATTGTTCTTGTGTTCCCTCATAGCCTGATGAGATTCAGAATACCGAGGACTCTCTTGTACTGAGATGTAGTTACTTCTTGGCCTATACTGTTATTGATAACATCTGTCTCAGTACTATAATCTAGTTCTCTGCTGCACTGGCAGCCAAGAAATGTGGTGTTCCAGGATCAAAAATATTACTGGGTTTGTTCTTGAAATTTTTTTTTCAGATGAAACTATTTAATTCCCCAGGAATTGTGAAATTAGATCAGTTTCACTGACACAGAACCAAAATATTTTCAAAATTATTTTAAAACTTCTTTTGAATGCTGAAGTTTTCATTTTGGCTTGGATAAAACCTGTGTTATGTTCCCTTTCTTCCAAGTCTGACCTGTCTCCTGACCAGCCTGACCAGCTTCCCTCCAAAAAATGTCTCCATTCACTCTTCGAACAAAACCACTTAAAAACAATTCAATGAAATTATATCAGCTTCCAAATAAAACATTTGGAGATCATCAGCATGAATCACTTTTACTGGGTTTAGTGGGATTCACTTGGATGTATAGCTCTACTCTTAGCACTTTTAAAAGTTGTTTTTTCCTAGTTGAGGATAAAACAAAATTTGAAACCTGGAGTGTTTTAGGGAAAAATTAATTTGCAGATTTGTGTTGGCTTTTTCCAGGAATCATGGCTTGCTGGGCTCAACCACTTGGTTTTCCCTCTTGCATGAATAGCATACACACCCCACTCTTCTCACCTGGGCAAGTACAGAGTTATCCATAAATGAACCTGGCAGGATGTTTAGGGGCTAATGACAGGCAACAATAGGAAAAGGGATCAAACCATCAAATTTTACAAGTTCCTGCAGAACAGAGTTTTGTTTTTTTTTTCCTGGGGAAAAAAAACAACAAACAAACAAGCAAACAAAAAGCCCCAACAAACAAAGTTACTTGACAACTCTGCATTCATACTTTTCAATTCCCCCTGTGATCCTGATTCCCTGTTAGGCTGGTACTGAGCTGCCCTCCCTGCAGTTCCCCACCATCCTGGCTTCTCCTGGAACTGGCTAATAAAAGCAGCTTATTTAATACAAATGTCTCGGAGTGAAAATAAAATCCCAGTCTGATAAACCCGAGAGCAGGAGCAGCTGAAACCCGCCTGTGCTGCAGCCCGGAATTCCCCGGGTGCGCTCAGCCCAGGAGCGGCTGCTCGCTGGGGCAAGGGCTCCATCTGCGGGAAAGCACCCGCATCCATCCCAGAAGGTAAGGGCATCTTACTTACCTTCTGCAACAAAGAGGAAAGCCCTCAGGGTTTCTCCTTCTCCAAATGCAGTGTGAATTGCTATTGAGCTGAGACGTATTGCCTACAAATCCCACACAGGAAAACTAACTCTGAGTGCATGTTCCAGTTGTGAGCAGAGCGAGCCTGACTGCCGCACTGATGCTGGTGAGTAACCACATCTTTGGGGTTTGCCTGGAACCTTATGCAGATTATCTGAGCATTTCCTGTGTGAGAGCAAACCAGGAATGCTTCTGTTCTTGTTCTTCCTTTCCATCTGCATTGCTACTCTTCTTTGCCATGTGTGCAAAGCACAGCATTTGGTGTCGTACCTGTGAGAAGGAACATGCTTTCTGTACATGACCCCTGCCATGGCTGAATCTGTTCCAACACCACTTAGCAAAGGTGGCAGCTGGCATTCCTAAATAATTTTACAATGGGAGAGCAGCTGAATGTTGATGCTTCTGGAAATGCCTGGCAGGATGAACATTTTCTCACAGCAATTCTTCGTAACAATCCAGCAGGCAGCTCCCTGTTACTGTGTCTTTTTAACTACCTCATGCAATTTTTCTATGAGCTGTCATCTTCTGAGTTAACATATGGCTAAGTGCAAACACTCTGTTCAGAAAAGGAGAAATGTAGCTCACTGGTAGCTGGGGTATCTTCTGCCATTATGAAAACGATATTGGTTTATTTTTGGGGAGAGAGACTTCCATTCCATAGCTGTTACCTGTTGTTTCTCTCACATGCTAATGAAGACTCCCATCCATTACCATTATTGTTGCAGGGTCTTAATGGGATTTTTTTTTTTCTGTAGAAGACCCAAGCTCAGTTCCTTGCTGATAAAATAGAGAACATTTTGTTCAAGGTCACCACACACATCCTGCATTTTGCAGTCTAAGCTTTACAGGATATCCACCTGGCTTGTAAAAATGATTCCTTTGGGCCTTAGAGGCTATGAATCCAGTGATCTCTTCACATGGAAATCTTCCTATACCTTGGCAAATGGTTTAGTAAGAGCCTGAAGTCCACTGACTTTGGGTGAAACATGAAACAGTCCTGTAATTTTTCTGTCTCAGTCTGTGTAATTTTTTGTCAGAAAAACAACAAACCTTTTAGGTCAGAGTCCACACAGCCAAAGGCAGCAAAATCCAGAGCTAGCACAACTGTTTACACAGTGTCCAGTTTTCAAACCACATCCTCTCCTAGCCAGTGCTGTGCCAGCTGAGTAGAGCCAGCCCTCAACACTCAGGCAGATTCCCTGTCCTTGCCCCTTTTCTAGAAGGCCATGCTGCTCCTCCTTCTCATCCAGTTCTTGGGGCACAGTTCCACGTGTATGTGGAGGAACCATGCCAGGATTTGCTCTGGGGGCTGTGTGAAGGGCTGGAGCACATCTTGAGTTTCCACCCAAATATTCCTCTGAGCTCATTTGGTGACTTACTCAAGAGATGGATACTGATGAAAGGATTTCCAGGCTTTATTTCAACAAGATTTTTATTCCTTAAAGTAGATAACCTATTTCTACCAAAATTAAAAATGAAATCCTGGTAAGCAGCCACGGTAAATGTGATAGCTTTTTACCTGAAGTATTAGGAGGAATCTCTTGTGTCTTTACAGCAATCCTTTTAACTCCATGGATTATTGCATCTGACCAAAAGGTGTCTCCTAATTATTAACCACATGCAATTCACTCTGACTGTAATAGGAGAAGGTCTTCCCTTGCTAGAGCAGGTCAGTTTCTGAATTATACTGGATATTCTTTCCCGGTTTAAGTTTTCTTATGAGACCCATCACAGAGAAGGTAGGAAATCCTTTTGCTGGTATCCTTCTGTAGAGATAACTGCTGGCTTCCCTTGTGAAACCTCAAGGCTATCACCAGCAGCAGCATCACTGCACCATTTCCCCCTCAGCCTTACTGAAGTAAACATTTCCATAATAGGTATCCTGAAAGCTCTCTAGGGAAGAAAAGTATGTATTGTAACGTGGGATGGTTTCCTCTGCTTGCTTTCAGCACTGTTAACGGGCATGTCCTTGCTGTGCTCTGATTAATTACCCTGCTTTTATTGTGATTAGCACATTCAGCATTAGGCTGGCCAGCTGTCAAGCTAAGCTCTGTCATAGCAGACAAGTGCTCACTGCCTTTGTGATTTTTCATCTCTAACTGATCATCCCAAGAAGATATGAGGCCCAAATCTTCCAGCCCTGCTTATTCAGGGCACAAAATATCTCATCCCCGTGCAACTAATGGTACTGGCTTAATTAACCTAATGTGAAGAGGGCATTGCACAACAGCAGAATTCAATTTTTATTTTAAAGAACAAACTGCGCACAATTTAAATAGGGCTTTCTTATACATCCAAATTCATTTGTGTCCAGCTCTAGAGGAGAAAACACCCACTGGACAAATTGATTGTCATTTTGCCTACTTCTGAAATGCAACAGAAATTGGGAATGCAGGGGAGAGGGGAGATGTCTTGTTACAGGTCTTTGCATCATTATTTATTGCTTCATTCTTACAATGGAGAGAGCAGGCACTGCTGCCATCCAGAAGCATCATCTGGGAAAAAAATAAAATGTATCCTTCTCTTTTCTTGATTATGGGGAATTTATTCTATGTCATAACTGAGACAACCCTGCTGTGATTTGAGAAAGTTTAAATCTACATTAAATTCCAGCCCCTTTATTACGCAGCTGCTTGGCGCGCATGTGCCTTCCTTTACGTTATGGACCACCTCACCTGGTGCTGCTTCTCTTTGCTGCTCTATGGTTTTTGTCACTGCCAATAATGCTAGAATTCTTCTTTTCAGACAACACATCTGTGGCATGTGTAAGATATCGTGGTTTATCAAGGTTAGTTTCTTTTTCAGATTTCAGGGATAAACAGATATGGGTATGTACACTGGGAATCCAGTCCAGATTTCATGGGGAACCCCTTAGTCATCAGGTACCCTGAGCTGCTTGCAGACTGCAAAGCTTGAGCTTTGATTCAGAAATAACATTACTGAAGGGAGCTCCTTTGTGCTCCTGTCATTCTCCTGTCATTCTCCTGTCATCTGTAGCAAAACTCTTCTCTACACTACCTGGAGTTCAACTCTGTTTGGAACAGTTTATGGCAGCAGGGAAGGAAGGTCACAGCACATTGCTTTTGCTGCCTGCTAGTTTGTCTCTACTGAAATGTGACTTCCATCAGGATGAATCAGTCTCTGACCACTGTTTATGAAAAAAGAATAGACTTTCAGTTCCAGAACAGCAATTACAATCAATGTCTAATTATGTTGACTTCTAGAGATTTAATGTAGGTAAGTTCAAACAACCTAAAAAGCATAGTATAGTTGATGTAGCACAAGTATTTCACTATCCCAAATCAGCTGGTATATGGGTGGTTGGATTTTTTGCAATTATTGCTTGGTAAATGTTATTAAGATCCAAGTTCATTGCAGCATGGTCAACTGATGCTGTCTCTGACATTTACATGTTTTTTTCTAAGCCTCATAGGAGGCTTTTCTGGGTTAAGTAAGGCTTGCCTGTCACTACTGAAATTCACTTTTTCCCTTTTTGGTACACACCACCATTTAGGCTTTTCAATCTTTTAGCTTCCTTCAAAACAGTAGCCAGCTGGTGGATCTGCAGTATGCACACAGGGAAATTTTCTCAACATGCTTTTGTTCTTTTCTCATAATCAGGGTCTGGCTCTGGGCTCAGGGTCCTCCTAGAGGTGTGTTTCTGTATTTCTTTTTCCAGATACTATCAAGGCTGGCTTATCTAACTTGCAGATGAGACCAAGGAAAGGTTTGACTGTAAGCATCAATGGATTTCCCAGTAAAGCCACAGATGCCCCATCCCTGGGAATGTTCAAGGCCAGGACGGATGGGGTTCTGAGCAACCTAGTGAAAAGTGTCCCTGTCCATGGCAGTGGGATTGGAACTAGATGACCTTTAAGATCCCCTTCAGCCCAAGAGAGTGTATTTTTTTTTTTAAATCTGAATGGAAAAAATATGTAATCATGGCATACATTTGCTGTGTGTGCTGTAGCATTCTCAGTGTTCTGGATTAAATAGCATTATTGATTGCTTTTTTATAACAGCAGCATCTCTGGCTTTAACTTTGGTGAGGAAACTTCTCCATCACTGCTGATGCTGGGACAGTAGGTACAACATTAGTCCAAGACTGATAGCCCAGAGCAAGTGTGACTTCAGAGAAACCAAAGCAGAGGAAGAAAGGTTGCATAGAGGAGCCAAAGTGCTAATAATAATCACCTACTGCCTGTTCCACTTTACCAAATGCTACTGAAAATAATGATGTACCTTCAGCATAATGAATTTCCCCCAGCTCATCTGAAAATCTCTTCATCTGGGTATTTTGGCTGCCTTCCACTTTGGCTGAGTAGAACTGTTCCGTCATTGTGAAACCACTTGAGAATTTGAATTGAACAGGACAAAAGGAAAAAAAAATCAGAAAGAGCAAATGGAAGCTCAGTCTGAAGAAAGACTTCATGTAAGCAGAGAGGCCCAAGCTAGCCAAAGCTAAAATGCTGCAGGGTCTAAAGTTTCTTTGTAAGATCTGGATGATAATTTTTTTCAGAAATATGCCTTACTTTTTATAAAGAAAGGCTCTATAAAAATATTTGGGGTTTTCTCCTTTCTAAATCAATCCCCAAAATCTCAATCACTGGTTTTATACTTTCTTTTTAAATTCCCTCTCAATTGAAGTGATGGCAGTTGAATGTACGCATTAGAACCAGAGCTTCAATAGATACATGTGTTACTGTAAATTTTTTCCCTTGAAACTGTAAATCTGTATTACTGATTACCTGTATTTACTGAATCTGCATATATTTTTCTACACTGTATCTTTATTTATTGAATTAGTTGTATTCAAGCCAGCATAAAATTCTGGATTCATATTTAGTACAAGTTTAGTATTATCCTGAAGGTCTTGAGTGAGGATACTGTCATATTACATTACACATAATGTTCCTTTTAAGTAGGCTTTTAAAGGTCTTTAAAAAGCCCTGCTGAAGAGCAGAGGCTCCTTGTAATATGCTATGTGTGCAGAAAGAGGAAGCCTTATATGAAAATAAAAAGATCTAAGAATCTTAAGTCTGATCTAACTACACAAAGGTTGGGGGAAATCCAGGCACAGAGGAGCAAAGTGAGTGAAAAATTCTCACTGGAGCCAGGGTGAAAACCTAAGTTCCTGTTTGCCTCTGTCCCTTTCCATCAATAACTTTGTTTTTACTGCGCTACCTTGGCCACTTACCAACTCAGCTGAAGAGCCTTTGGCCTTCATGTGTGATTTCTTCAACCAGCTGATTCACATTGTCAGCTGGCTGGCCTGTGCATGGAGGGGGTGAGGGAATATTTGGGCATCCTCAAAGTCCCTAATGGGGTAAGAAAGCAATCTGTCCACTGCCAGGGAGCTCAGTATGTCCTTCCTTGCAGAGCATGCCTGTCTGTGGCTGGTGGCAGTGGCTCAGTCAGATGCAGCAACACCTGGAGGACTGGGCTTTGCATGCAGCCCCTCTCCCGAGGGAAGGGCTGGTTTTGAGTTCACAGAGTGCAGCAGTGGAGGGATGCAGCACTGCAGCCATCACAGCTCCTCACTGCTGCTGCGGCTGAAGGGCTGCACAAGACAATGGGCCTGGCAAAGGAGGGTACAGCTTCTTCTATCTCCAGGAAATCTGATCACAGATAACTTTCCTTTTTCCTTCTAGTGGGGCTACTACATTTGTCCATGCCTGGGGCAAGATGAACAAGGTGTGCTGATGAGAAGGTAAAAGCAGAGCAGAGAGATGTAGCAAAAGAATGAAGCCTGTTCAGAATTGTGCAGTGTGTGATTGTGTTTTCAGTGCACACGAGGGGACAGCTGCTGGCCTCTGATGGATTTTGTAGAGCACGATGTGTCTCAGCTCTTGAGGTTGCTGTGGTATGAGTTGAATTCATATCAGCTGGGGAAGCAGGCAAATGCTGACACACAGCTCCCTAACTACAGAATTTAACCCATCTTGGAGGTGCTTGGGAAGAGACTGACCCCTACAGTTGCCACTGACAGGGTGACAGAGCAGAGCTGAATGCTAGCTTGACCTAAATGGTGAGTTTAGGGCTGTCCTGTCATGTGAAGAGTACACCTTGCAGTGTGTGAAGCATGGGGTGCCTGGGGCTTTGCTTGGGTGACAGGTTAGAAACTGTCACAGAAAGCATGAGAATTTGGGAAGAGGACAGGAAAACTAATTTATCCTTATGAATGACTGGAATTATGGATAGGTCATTAGGGGCTGCTACTTAACGAAACTGTGTTTGCATTTTTTTAAAAGTGTTTTAATTGATAAACAAAATTAAGTACACTTTTCTCCATTGGAGTAAATGGGGGGTTTGTTAAATATGTAATACCCAAATTAATATCCTACAAAGGTTGATCTGAGGATAAATATTGAACAGGCCTCTCTTGTTTCATGGACAAATGCTAAGTTGTCATCGGTGGGATGTGGATAATTACCTTAATGTCTGGGAGTGAGTGATAGCCCAGATGTGTTTAGTGGGAAGAAATGTCCCACCCTAGTGTGCACTGGATGTAGCTTGAAATGTATTGCTAATGTCAGCCCATGTACTGAAGAGCTTCCATTTCAAAGTGCAGAAACTCATTCTGAAGTTCATGAATACAAGTTGAATCTGCCTGGGACAAGAGATAGTGAAGTCTGACAAGTGACACAACCCAGATGGAGCCAGTCTGTGCCTAGATGATAGATGTCCTTGTCCAGTAGATCAGGGACATATTGCACAAAACATATTGTACTAAAATTATTTGTGCCTTTTCTGGATTTAATTGCCTTCTTTAATTAGAGACATGAAAAAAAAATATTTAAGGAGTCTTCTGGACAGGAAAAATACAGCTGACACTGAATTTCTTCACCTGAACTAGACTCAAGCTATTATTTGTTTTGACAAGTTGCATTAGATAAACAAATCCAAGTGTGTCAGTGCACCTACACAGAGGAATTTTTGTATGTATGTATGTTTGTGCCCGAGGGCAGAGCTCTCTTTCTTACTTGGGTTCCTGTGTGGTGTCTGGGCTTCTATATGCTATATTACTATAGATAGTAACAACCAAATGGGCTACATACCTGCTTTTCATTGCAACCAAATTGTTCTAAAATCAACACACATATATATATATATTTATAAACACTGAGCACTCAGTGTCATGTCACACTAATCTGCCCCAAGGGATCTATTAAAAAGAACTTGAGTTACTCTCACCTTCTGGTGGCAGGTTGTAACAGGGGAGAAGTACTCTTTCCTCAAGAACTAGTGCTGATCAGGCCTAAAAACAGCATATTTGGATAAATCATTCAACATAATTTTTGCTTTCAGAAGTTTGGCTGTTCTTTTTCCAGCTTCATGTGTAAGACAAAAGCAAGGTTTCAGGCTAGGAAGGAGCAATGGACACTGAAGAAAGCCTTGTGGGTCACTATTCCATCACTGTCCAAGTCCCTTTCATGCACCTTAACTCTCCCTCCTCTGGTGACCTTGGTGCCATTTCTGCTCTCTGCGCATGACTCATCTCAAGTTCTGGCATTCAGACAGACTTGCAAGCATGGATCTAATTCAGTAGAGTTTGCTTGGTCTGGTGTTAAGTTCTGTGGTGGAATCCAGCCCACTTTCTGCTGAAAATCATTTTATGAGTCTTTTATGCATTTTTGGCCAGCTGAGAGGTCTTCTGTTGTTCAGAGCCCACTGCTTCTAAAGTAAGGGAGCAAATAGTGACATGTCGGGATGAAATTCAGATAAAGTTTGTACATGAGGAGGCTCCAGGGGAAAGTATAGCTTTGTTCTATCAGGAGAGAACTCATTAAGCAGAAGGATGTTCATGGTTTCTACAAGCCTGCAGGATAGCTGACTGGCCACAGCAGGAGATTATGCTAATGATTGCTTTTTTCCTGTTATCTGCAGGTGATCTTTGAAAGGTGTTATGCTTCTCAGAGGCCTGTTTCCTAGTGTTTCCTTTTTAATTTTTGTCATGTGACTGCTTTTAATGTATGCATCACCTTTAATACAGACTGTGGTTGCACTCTATGGAGCTTTATAAATATCTCTGCTTAAATCTAGGGGGAATGTTAGTACCACCTGACAAATTTCTGAATGTGTAAAGAACCAAAACCTCTTTTCTAATTTTAATACACAAAATCCAAACATTATTGGTTTGTAAATATTTTTTGGTGTCCTCTTTAAAGTAGTCAATTCATCTCTGAACACTATTTTATCTCCTCTTATACTAGAGGTATGTTGAGAAACTGATAACACACTAGGGTTTTTTAAAAGAGCTGTGAGGCTTATTAAAATTATTTTTTTTATTTAAGGCAAACAAGAAAGATGAAATGTTTTAAAGAGCATCTTCATTTCCTTTCACAAAACCTGCTCAAAGTTCATATTTTTCAATCATTAGAAAATGTTTGTGTTCCTTGGTACATAATTTACAGACTTGCAGATATGACAGATAATTAATTATTTTCAAATTCCATCCACAAGAAATCTTCAGTTCTTTTTAAAGCACCGGTAGAGTTTTCAGAGGGACAACTATGCTTTGCAGTATGGTAGCATCCACTTGTATTGTCCTACGCTCTGCTGGACACAGACTGGAGTTAGATTTCAGTACTGGTAATCATTCCACTGATATGTCATTTACAGAACAGAAACGCAAGAAACTAAGACATTCTGTTGTTAAAAACCATCCAAATATCATGAAGCAACTAGTATGAAAGTCAACAGCAAATCAAATATACCTGTTCCTCAAAGTTGCTGTTGCACTGGAGTCCAAGCTGCAAATGAATTCCTGAGGAGCCATTGGCGGTTTGCTTTGCATTCATGACGGCTTCCATGGTACCTTATGAATGGAGTTAAAAAATTCCTGTCAAACCACTGTGGCTTTGACTGGAGTATCATCAGAGTGGCAGAACTCAGTAAACAGCCTGCCTATATCTTTGCAGTGCTTTTTGAATTACTGAATTTGATTTACACACCAGGGCAGGTTAAAACTGATGTCCAGGATATAGGGGAAGCTGAGATCATATAACAGCACTGTAGGGTGAAAGAATTGAGAGAAACTGTCATGACTATATGGAACACATGAGAATGGTTCATCATGATACCTGGGAAAACAAGCACGTTTATCAGCAGCCCCACTCAGCTAAGCCAAGAACTCACAAGAGAACTCTAGAAAATGACCACAAAAATGAGGCAGAAACAGGGCCAGGCTACAGAGGAGGGCCTTAGAAATATTGGCCGGGCTTTCAAGGGTGGGGTTAGGAAAGCCGAGCTCAGCTGGACCAGGAGGGGACATCAAAGGCAAGACAAAGAACTTCATCCTCTGTGTGAGCAGTAGAAGGCCAAACAAGTATCTGTGTGCTCACTGCTCAGTGGGGAAAGTGATTTTATGGCAGTGGACACAGAGAAGACCAATGTCCCTAATGCCTTTTTTGCCTTTGTCTTCACCACCGAGTTCTTTCATCTTCTAATGCTTTGCAGAGCCCTGAGCAGCCCAGTAGAGGAAAGACATGAAGCAACTGAGCAAAGGCTGAGGCCCAACAGCAGCCAGCCAGGATCCAGAGAGGGGTTATCAAGAAGGCAGAGCCACCCACTTCCCAGTGGGGCTTTACAGGATAATGAGAGACAGTGAGTGTAAGCTGTAACAGGAGAAAAGGTGGGATAGAAGGAAATACTACTCTGGGAACAGTCAAGAGCTGGAGCTATGATTGGAGCTATGGTTGCCCATAGAGGCTGTGCAATTTCTATCCTTGAATGTTTTTAAGATCTGATGGCTTAAAGCCCTGAGCAACCTGGTCTGACCCCAGAGCTGACTCTGCAGCTTGGATTAGATGTCCTCCCATGGGTCCTTCCAGCTTGAATTGTTGTCTGTGATTCATTCCATGAATATTTTAGAAGTACCTTGAACTTCTAGCTAAATTTATTTCTGGTCTATTTATGTCCTTGAGTTCTTCTGCCGTCTTAGGCTTGTCCTTTGCCTAAAATAAATTTTATTCTGCAATGTATTAACTGAGAACAATAACATTTGCTGTCAACTTTTGTTAAGCAGAACAAGCCAGGCTCTTCTAATTCTGTGCACACCCCTCCTCCCCTCCCAGTAGTGACTGGAATAAAGTCCCTGCTCCTTTCTCATCCTAATATCCTCTCTATGCACCTGTTCTCATTTTAATTCATCTTCTGGCATGTAGGTGATTACAGCATTGCAAGTACTGTACAAATCCAAATACAAGGTCAATGAAAAAATGTTTGTATCCTGCACTAGGCACACTTACCACTGAAAATATTTTGCAGGACAACACAGTTCCATTATTTCTTAACAACTGTATCCTACCTATACTAATCCTGTTGCTCTTTATAATTTCCTATTCTTGTTTTCTACATATGAAAATACGTAAATGCAGGCTTATGCAAAATTATTGTGCCACAGAAATTAATGTTGAGTTCTCCTACCATTAAAAAGGCTTTTGTGATATTTGCCATAAACATTTCTCTTACAAGCAATTTTCATTTATTGCAGTTGAACCATTTGTTTCACTCAGAAGTTAAGTGCTCTAGACATATGTGTCTTTCAAATATTTATGCACAGAAATCTTGTCCTCTCTTAAATGACATCTATTGAATTTTTTTTTTTTTTTGGTGAGTATTGTTTTCCCCCAGTGACTTACTCATTAAAAGATTTCTTTACAATAAAATGTTTTCATATAGTTCTTAATTTTGTTTTTAGGATCCTGTAAAAGACCACTTAAATATTCTTTAAATCCCAGAGATCACAAATACCTAAAAGGTGTGAAACATAAGTGTATTTATCACAGCATACTTTATTATGCTGGTATTGCAAGTGCTTTTTGGGATACTGACTGTGATCTTAGTTTGGTCATGTGGAGCTGTGGTCCTTCTGGGAAAGCAGCCTTCATTTAAGTAGTAATTAAGAACAAGTATTTCCCAGTGATAGAGCACGTTTCCCAAGTTATAGTTTCATCTTTTTTTTTCTCCCCAAATTCCTCCTTTGGAAAATTGTTTAAAGATAACCTAGAAGTGAATTCTCACAGTTTCTCAAGAAGATTGCCTGTTGTATGCTGGTAATTTGCCATGCAGGAGATAAATTGGGTCTTTTGAGATAGCATTTTGTTGTTCATGGCTTATGTACTGCCTTTCTCATAAATTTGTTAAGAGAGCACTAAGGCGTCTGTAGATTTAGTAAATGTAACTTTGAGCTTGTGAAACTGTAACACAGAATGCTTGGCTCTGTGTAGAGTTCATTGGATAAATGTTTATGAATATACAAGGAGCTTTTAAGCACCAATGCTTAAATTATTTCTGTCTCCCTTCCAAATGTAGTTACAGAGGGCTCCTGTGTGTGTTAACTGAGTTCTGCCACTCTGATGATACTCCAGACAAAGCCACAGTGGTTTGACAGGAATTTTTTAACTCCATTCATAAGGTACCATGGAAGCCGTCATGAATGCAAAGCAAACCGCCAATGGCTCCTCAGGAATTCATTTGCAGCTTGGACTCCAGTGCAACAGCAACTTTGAGGAACAGGTATATTTGATTTGCTGTTGACTTTCATACTAGTTGCTTCATGATATTTGGATGGTTTTTAACAACAGAATGTCTTAGTTTCTTGCGTTTCTGTTCTGTAAATGACATATCAGTGGAATGATTACCAGTACTGAAATCTAACTCCAGTCTGTGTCCAGCAGAGCGTAGGACAATACAAGTGGATGCTACCATACTGCAAAGCATAGTTGTCCCTCTGAAAACTCTACCGGTGCTTTAAAAAGAACTGAAGATTTCTTGTGGATGGAATTTGAAAATAATTAATTATCTGTCATATCTGCAAGTCTGTAAATTATGTACCAAGGAACACAAACATTTTCTAATGATTGAAAAATATGAATGTAAGCCTCTTATAAAAGGAAGGCATGCACTGGTTTCAGCACCATGTTGTTTATTCATGAGAGAGAATTTTCCAGCCTCAGTACTCCATCTCCTCCACAAAATAAAAATTTTCAGCCACTGGATGAACTTATTTTGAAACATAAAAATGTTTATCTGTGTACTGGGTACAGGTGCCCAGGAGGCAGGTGGGGATGAGAGCTGCAGAGGTGACCTCTGTGAGGAGAGGTTGGGACTGCCCCGTGCCAAACACATTTGGTCCCAGGCAGAGATTGCCCTGTGACCCTGGAGAGATCCTGGTGGAGCAGGTACTTCCCTGTAAACCCTGGACAGAACATGGTGCAGCAAACATCCACACTGCAGCCCCTGGCAGACATGTCTCAAAGGAACTGTAGCCCATGGAGAGGCCATGCTGGAGCTGGTTTATGCTGAAAGACTGGAACTCATGGAGAAGCCCAAGGCTGGAGCAGGAAGTGTGAGGAGGAGAAAGGAGCAGTATAGGAACCGATATAGACTGACTGCAGAATCCCATTCTTCATCCCTCTGTGCTGCCCAGTGGGGAGAAGGTAGAAGAGCTGGGAGTGAAGGGTTGAAGCTAACCTGGGAAGAGGAGGGGTAGATGGATGGAAGGTGGTTTATTGTTTCTCAACACCCAACTTGATTTTAATTGGGAATAATTTAAAATAATTTTCCCTGTGCTGTCTCTTCTTTTACTTGAGCCAGTAGCTGGTTAGTGATGTCCTTGTCTTTGTCTTAACCCAATAGATTTTTCATGTTATTTTCCCTCTCCTGTTGAGAGGGGTGATAGAGAAGCTGTGTGGGGATCTGACAGCCACACAAGGTCATCCCAACACTCCATCCTTGACCCAGTTCTCTTCAACATCTTCATTCATGACTTGGACACAGGACTCAAAGGAACACTAAATATGTTTGCTGGTGACACTAAATTGTGAGGAGATGTTGACCCCCTTGGGGGCAGGGAGACCCTGCAGAGAGTCCTCAACAAATTAGAGAGATGGTCAATCATCAACAATATGAAGTTCAACATGATCAAATGCTGGATTCTGCACTTTAGATGGGGCAACGCTGGATTTGTGTACAGACTGGGGAATGAGATGCTGGAGAGCAGTGCTGAGGAAAGGGCCCTGCAGGTCCTGGTCCATGGCAAGTTGAACACGAGCCAGCAGTGACCTGCAGCCAGGAGGAGCAACCCTGTCCTGCGGGGCATCAGGCACAGCATGGCCAGCCAGAGGGGATTGTCCTGCTCTGCTCTGAGTTGGGGTAGCCTCACCTCCAGTGCTGGGGACAGTTTTGAGTGCCACAATATAAGAAAGACGTGAAACTATTAAAGAGGATCTAAAGGAGGTCCAAAGGAGGGCCACAACGATGGTGAAGGGTTTGGAGGGGAAGCTGTATGAGGAGCAACTGAGTTTATTTGGTCTGTTCAGCCTGAAGAAGAGACTGAGGGGAGACCTCACTGCTGTCTTCAACATCCTAGTGAGGGGAAGCAGAGGGGCAGTGCATTGGTTAAGGTGGTGGTTACTGCAATTTTATTGAATAGTGGGCACCTGGCATGATGCAAATGCTACGGAATAAGGGGTGGAACGTGCTGGGTTTGGCTGAAGTAGAATTAAATGTCTTTGCAGTATCTGGTACAGACTGTGTTTTAGATTCATGCTGAACACAGAGTTGACAGTAGATGTTGATAGAGATGTTGTTGTTATGGCTGAGCAGGGCTCACACAGAGCCAAGGCACCTTCTGCTTTCCATACTGCCCTGCTGGTGAGGAGGGTGAAGGTTGTTGGGAGTCTGGGAGGAGTCACAGACAGGATAAGTGACCCAAACTGCCCAAATTGATATTCCATACCATGTGGCATCATGTGCAGTATATAAAGTGGGGGGAAGAAGGACGAAAGGGAGGGATGTTTGGAGTAATGACTTTTGTCTTTCCAATTAACCACTATGTATGATGAGGCCCAGCTCTCCTGATGGCTGAACACCTGCCTGTCTATGGGAAGTAGTGAATGAATTCCCTGTTTTAATTTGTGTGTGTGGCTTTTGCTTTCCCTCATAAATCGTCTATCTCAGCCAATGAGTTTACTGGTTTTTACACTTCTGATTCTCTCCCATGTCCTACTGGTGGAGTGAGTGGCTGCCTGGGCCTTGGCTGCTGGCTGGGGTGAAACCACAACAGATGGATACTGCTTCCCTCTCATGACCAGTGACAGGATTCTAGGAAACGGCCTTAAGCTGAGTCAGGAGAGGTTTAGATTGTGTATCAGGAAAAGATTTTTCACCAGAGGTGAACTGAGCACTGCAGCAGGCTCCCCAGGGAAGTGGTCACAGCACCAGCCTGACAGAGCTTAAGGAATGTTTGGACAAAGCTCTCAAGTGCATGGTGTGACTCTCAGGGTGTCCTGTGTAGGGCCAGGGGTTGAACTTGATGCTCCTGATGGATGCTTTCCAAATCAGCATATTCTATGATTCTACAAAATTGTTTTGAGTAAGCTAGTGCTCTCAGAGTAATTTCAGCCTTTCTATCTCAGTCTTCAACAGGCTTATTATTAAGCTGAAAATTATTTCCATTTCCATTACCATTTGATTAAATTCTATTAGAATTTTTGGCATGAAACAAAAACAAGAGAAGCAAAATTCACAGCATTGATCTATCATGACATTAGCTCATTTTTAACATGATGATTTGTTCCCTAGCAAAATTAAGGTTCTGTATAATTTATACTTCAATATACATAGAAGAGGGAAAAGAACTGGGAGTGATGCCTTAATCTTCTATCAGGATTTATTATTATTCCAGAGGTTGCAATGCACTTTTTTTTAGATTTTTTTTTTTTTTTAAAGGGATGTCAATGACCTATAATTAGAATGGTACTAAAAATTCAGATGTTGCCAATTCCAGCAGCGCTGCTCAGAAGGTTATTTCTGTGCACAGGCACAGCACCAGCACTCTGCAGATCTTAAAAGACTCGAGATGCAGTGCAAGACTCTTCCCCTGTGTCATACTTGTGTCTGATATCCTGCATAGACATCTGGGAGACCTAAACGAAAAGACTTCCCATCTTCCTTTAGGTTTTGTAGAACACTTACTGGATTTCCTGCTTAAATGCAAAGGACAATATATCCCGCACTTACTTTCACACAACTCAGCTACAAGCAACAGCAAAATAAAGACAGAAAGGGAAGAATATTTGACTTATGTCAACATTCTTATTCTTTTTGGAAGAATGTTGTCCAGTTTAATCCTCATGTAAGTGATAAAAATAATAGTAGTGGATTAAAGTGTTTAAGAAAATACATTTAAATATATCTTTTTACTTAAAAATTAGTTTCCTCATCATTCAAAGACCTAAGTTAAGCTATGTTACATACACCTCAGGTATAAATTGAGAAAAGATTCAGTAAATCAGACTATATAAAAAGCAAGAGACATTTTTTCCCCAGAAAAATGTATTTGTGTTTTATCTGATCATATAAAAAACATTAAATTTAAAAAAAAGAAGTGTATATATTTTTTCAAGTGTTAATGGTTTCACCATTCATCATAACTACATTCTGAAGTCCTGTAACACCAGGGCATGTTATCCTTATCTGTGTAGCACAGTGAGCACAATCTTTACACTGAGGTCACTCTCATCACTACTTCCCCAGAGCAGTTATCCTCTGTTGAATCCTCCTGAGGTCTCATGCGGTTGAACAGGTGTAGCAACACATAGCCACACTGAAATCTCGGTGAGGTTAACTGTGTTGGATGAACTAAACTTCTGTTTCTAAATGCAGTCAGTGGC
Source organism: Pseudopodoces humilis (assembly GCF_049639895.1). Classification (NCBI taxonomy): domain Eukaryota; kingdom Metazoa; phylum Chordata; class Aves; order Passeriformes; family Paridae; genus Pseudopodoces; species Pseudopodoces humilis. Next base: position 75,090,637 of record NC_142200.1, read on the forward strand.
AGCCACAATGTCCTCCCTGCTGAGGATTCTCCTCGATTGCTCTCTTCTATGTCCATGGCTTTGTCATAATTTAACACATCCCAGTGTAGATTCACAGCCCTCCAGCGCTTAAACACTCGATAAACAGATGCACCTTCATGGACTATCAGTCCTGAAAGTAAGAGGGGAAAAAAAAGCATTTATACAGAACGTCAGTGGATACCATTTTGATACCAAATAGAGATTTAACACATTTTAATGACTCTGACAATTTCCAGATGCAATTAAATTACTCATAACATTAATAATTCAAACAAACTGTACATATGCAATTTAACTGGTTAGTAATTTGTCTGGGAGGCAGGAACATGCAGAGGAAATAAAGTTTCTCTGAATGAAAGCTCAACATAACCAATATTGCAATAATCTGAGCATACCCAACTAAAAAAATTATTCAGATTTAAGAAAACCAATGCAAAACTGGCAGATTTGGATATTGACTGTTTATTCTAGTGCTGCCCTTGTTCATGGTAAGTACTTATTTACATGCTAAGTATTTATTTACTGAGATTTGTACTGGTTTAAGAAGACCTTTAAGTAGGTTAGACCTTCTGTAGTGAACAAGATAGTCCTAAATTTGTTTAAGAGTGTTTTGTAGAATTCAGTACAGATACAGACAAATTTAACTGTGTACTTATTCCCAGTTCAACTTAGGAGCACAGAAGATTTATGAAACAGCTGTAAGTATAATGACCTTCTTGTCCTGCTTCTTTAGAACAACAAGAAATTAAATGTTATTATTAACTACAATGAGCATGGTAAGGATGATAGACTTTCTTCTTTCTCTTCAGTATTCAATAGGAAAAAGTTGCAACTTATCTTTTTCTTGAGACCCAGAAATCTTTTAAAATATCCTTCAAGGAAAATGCAGAATTTCTGGAGTCCTCAAGTGACCAATCTGCTCATGAATTTCCATGTAGCTAATATTTATGCCTATTGTATGCATTCAAGTTACTTATTTAAAGAAATGAAGCTCCTAACTTCTTGTATGTATGTATGTTTGTACTCACACTCTTTATAAGTGAGTATTACAAATATGGAACTACTGGGGAGACACATGGGACTTCTGCCTTCTTACTAGTTTTTTCCTCAGCCAGCCTGGTTGAGGAAACTTACACGGCTCTGAGCAACACCACCTGTTTTCTTTGGCTCCCTGCTTTGGAAAGAGAGCAATCTGCCTAGCCAAAAACATTTTAAAATATTTTTGTCCAGTGTGCTCCTTGCCTAAAACTTTCCTATACATGGCCACATCTATAATATGATCTGTGGTGTCCTTTAGCCCAAGAGATTGTATATCATCTGTTTCTACACAAGAAAATTGTGATTTAAGTGTCTGAGGTCCTTTAACACTATTGACTGATACCAGAAAGGAGATGCTTACAGAAAGATGACACAAGCAGAAAGGGTGGTAAAAATATTTACATGAACAGCAAACCTCACATTCAAGTGCAATGATTTGCAGATAGCAGTGCCTACTTTAACACATTTTTGAAGATATTACACTGAAAGATGGAGAAACACAAAGATTTCATTCAGGACATGATAGTGAATGCAGCATCTCTGTAAGGCTTTGAAGTTGCCTACAATTATTGAAGCATACAATACAGCGAAAGTAGCACAAAACCAACTTAATTAAATAGTAAATATTTTAAATGCACTTTGTAACAGCAAAGTATTTTAGTGGGTTTTTTACTTGATTGCAAGATTTCTATATTTATCTTCTCAAATATAAAGTAACCTGTCTTTAAAATTTAGCATAACTATAATTTAGTCAATACATAAATGTACCTTTAAAACTGGCTTGATTGTATAAAAAAGAATAAATGTATTTGATCCCATACAGAATCTACAAACCAAATTAGCCATGGTTTTACTGCTGTGACAAAGATTCCTCTTTTTATGTTCTTTTTGATTTCCTATAAAGTTGATAAAGGAGATGAGAATAATCTTCCTCAACCTGTTCCTGGAACACAGCATTATTTGGTTCAACTTCTCTCAAGTCTGTGATGAAGCAGAGTTAAAAGAACCTATTCAATCCAAAGTAAAGATACATGTTTGCACTCCACTAGAACCTGAACAACATATTTCAGAATAGAGAAGGAAGTACTTGAAAAAGGATCATTGAGATACATGAAGTGCATTTAAAGAGTCAAAATATCTTTCAAAGACTACAACAGAAAATGTTGTAGGATGACTTCTCTCAGGGAGCTCTTTTTTACTGTTTTGGGGCTTTCAGAATTTATTGAAATTATGTTTCAAAGTTTTTAAACATTGGCAAGGATGAGATATTTTCTTTATAGTGGAAGCAGTCAGTCACATGTACTTTAAAAGTGCTATAAAACAAAGGATCAAATATTGCAAGCCTTGGCATAAAATTGTCAGATTTGGCAGTGCTGAAGGAGAAAAGGAGCATTTTCTTAATTCCTCTCATGAAAAGTTTTAGCTCCCTTTTTGATAGAGCTATAGATTGGAAAGATACCTTCATAGAAGAGGCAAAAGAACTGGAGGGATGCCTTAAGTTTTAGCTTTCATATTTTTCAGATTCTGTGTTGCCTAGGTGTGTAGTTTTGAGCTTCATATTAAATGTTAGTGAGCTCTCTTCACAGAGTAGGTAGACAAAACAATTCCTTTTCTAGTTTGATACCAAGGACAATCATTGCAAGTTTCAGACCCAAAGCATAAACAATGGTGAAGAGAGAAAACAGGAAGGATGAGACTTTGTAACCTGAAGCTGTAATTGGACAATTAACCCTGTTATGCAGATGGACCACATCATATAAAAATGTGAGACCTTGTGACCAGTCATCCATTTTGTGACCATTTTTAGGTCCATCTTGGGTGTAGCCCTGGCCAGGCTCCTGTACTGCCCAGGGTGTATCCTTTAAGGCCTTTCAATAAATACCTACTTTATTCTTAATTCTGTCTAGCCTCTGTTCTAGGTCAGCCTTCTCAAGGCATCAGGGTGGAAGGGAAAGTTCTTGGCAACAACACTTCCAAGACCACAAACAAGAGGAACTCCAGGTATGTTTTAAGTACTAGAGATTTTCGAGGTCCAGCGGAGTTCTGATGCTCAAAACATAAATAGTTAGTCACTGAAGTGGAGCTGTAAGAAAATGGCAAATAATTGTTTTTCTCCTAAGGGTTCCACAGGAATTAATGTAGCAATGAGAGAAAAACCAAGAACAAATCCCTGAAGAATACTGATTTTTTCCAAACACCATGATTTCAACAGCACAGAGGACACAGCTGAACACTTGTAGGGGGAAAATATTTGTTTGACTCAGATGATCCCAAGAAGAATTACAATTCACTATTGTTAGCTGTTCAGGTGTTCTGTCCAATTGATATCTTCAAGAAACAGAGTTTTTGGATGATGGACCCATATAAATGTCATATGGTCCTAAGAAGACTTTATCTCTAAGATGGAGGGATTGCAGTGGGATCCAGCCAACAGGATTATGAAGAATCTTAATTTTATTTTCTTATCTTATCTTTTTGCCAAGTACTATTCTTTCACTGTACTCAAGGGTTTTCTTACCCTGACTCACAAGATACTTGAAATTTTTTACTACTGAATGTCTTTACAAGCAGTCAGCTTGTCTTATATCATTCATATTTGGTGGTATTAGGTTACAACTTCATCTTATTTATCACAGTAATCTTATATAATAATTTAGGAATGGTCATCCCAGAAACATCACAAGATTTTATCAAGGGATAAAAGATCATTTTCAGAAACAGACTTTACCTCTGGACAAAATGTTATGTCTTAAAACTACTCTAGGGCCCACAGGTATAAAAAAAGAAAGCAATCAATTGCTCACAGCATTAAAGTGAAATATATCCATGCTAAAAATAATAATATAATTCTTTATAGACTATTTAGAATTAGATCTAGTGTGGGAGAAAAAAAGACTTTCTGAGTAAAGACATATAGAGTGCAGCTAGATGTGTTCTTTGTAAATAACTTCAGTCTGTTCCTTTTTACAACCAAGGAGTTACAGGAATGTTGCGAGACATCAAGTTCCTTAGCAGGGAAGAAAGAGGCTTTCAGAAGGCAATTCACATCTTGCATACTCGGTCCCATCACTTACTCCTTTGCACTACTGGCACCAGTTGTGTCTAGTGCAATGTAACAGCTGCTTTTCACTGCTGGAAAAGGAGCAGCACTGTTGTTCTGGGATTGCAAGTTAACTGTTATTATTTGTAAGAGATTTTGTTCATGTTAGAACCATTTATGACCAGTAGTTACAACTATTTTCCAGTGAAAAATATATAAAATTCTATGACTTTTCTGTTATGCAAAATAATCTAGGTTTAGAAAGCAGAATGGCAAAGACTTGATACACTGTCCTTCAGTGGGTAGATAAGTAGTTCCTTTCATGAACTCACTCCCTTTGGTAATCCTTACATGGATGGTCTGATTCTAGCACTATCACTGGAATAGCTCTGGGTTTCACAGGTTGTAGTTCTGCTTGATCAGGGTGTTCAAGGTTTGCTTTAGGAAAACTACCAATAGCAAATTTCAAAGAGAATAGCTTTACGCTCAGCTTTGATGCAGAAAAGTACAAGGTAATGACTTGTAGCGTTAAAACCAGCACTGGTAAGCTAAAACAATCCTATTTGTCAGGAAGAACTCTGAAAAAATTCTGATTAGAAGAAAGAGAACACTGGATACCAATAAAACATGTACACTAGAATGAACAGAACATATTATTCTGGTGATCTATAATCTTCGGGATTTTTCTTTTGTTGAAATGTAAAAACAAGGAATAAAAATACAAGATAGGTGTAATTTACTTAATAAGAGAGTGATTGGTGTGATACATATGATATATAAGTCAATCGTTGAGTAAATGAATTTTTACATGCACATTTTCAAAGATGTCATAAAAATATGTCAGTTCCTTTAGGCAAACTGCTTTTTAAAATTATAGCAAAACATTTCAAAAAGTGCTTCACACTTTTTGTGTGGAGATATCTACACAAATGACCGAAAGTATTTGTATTGTTTCTGCAAAGGTGTAGGGAAACATAACTGAAGGCAGGTGGAATAAATCTTGGTCATACCACCAGTATCTCAAACACTATCTTGAAATATGTGGTGCACAGGAAAACCTGTACGTCTGCACTGAAATAAAGGGAGATTACAGTGGGAGTAGAGGCATTTGCTCACTGTAAATCCTGTTGAAAACTAAGAGAATGCCATGGATAACTAAACACAAATAAAAGGAGAGGGGATCTTAACTGAGAGCTGTAGCTGGTTGTAAGCATTACAAGCTTTATGATATAAGAGATTATACATAATGGTACAATCATAAGTTAATGCCTTGGGAAGTCATCAGCATAATGGGAAGTGTTTGGGATTTTTAAAATAATTTGTAAGTAATAATTACATATATCTATTAGAGAATATTATTTGAAAATTTTAAATTAAAATTATCAATCTAAACCCCCTCACTTTATCATTAAAGAAAAAGATGAAATTGAATAAGGTTGACTATATTAAGGAATACTTTTAGGAGTTACAAGAAGACCTAATCTTACAAGCTGACAGAATGCAAATTACTTGAAATTATATGCAGAATAAGTGAGTCTGAATGAATCTGGATTATCAAAATTCCTCAATTACCAAACCTCCTTTATACAGCTTTCTGAATTTCCAGATACAGTCTAAAAAACTCCTAAGTCATATCTGCAGTGAATTTTGTAACTACAAAAGTGTCCAAATAAATTTAATAGTAGTTACTTTTACATTTAAATTTTCATGTGTTATTTATGATAGTTCTGTAAAATATGCATTTATTAAATTACAGGCAAGTCAGTTTATCTGTGTGTTTGCTTTGCTCCTGCAGGCTGTATTTGAGCCAGAAGCTCCATATGAGGCACACGTTTGTTCAGCAGCTTCCCCTTCAGTGGTGGCTTGAGCCTAGCTGGCTTGAAAGGCAGCTAAAGAACTGCATGTACCAATCTATGGAAGGTCACTTTCCAAATACTTACTTCTGTGGATAAATACAGTAATATTTCTGATCACCCATAGACACTCTTGGATGATTTTGAGTTTAATCTGGTTTAGGTGTTTTAACAGTAAAACAAATGGGAAAAATGACAATAATTTGAAGTAACTGGTTAATTCAACTAGCTGACGCATACCAAAGTAATTTTTTTACTGGGGGAAAAAACCCAAATAAACCAGAATTCCATATCAATGAAATGTTTGGAATGTCTGAAGCATATTTTATCTTCCTTTAGTGTATTTTTAAACAGAAGCAAAGCCCCCAATATTGAGTGTTAAGCTGGAAGAGGTGATATTCAGAAATCAGCATCTAAGAGGACATGTAGCTGAGTCCTTTTATTAATTTAAAAGATGAGCACTTGTCCGAAGTATGAGATTCTGCTCACTTTTCTGTCTGAGATTTGGATTCACAGAAGAAATTCTGTGTTACAAAATATTCCAAAGCAGGCTTCTCTAACAAAAATTACAAAATGAACAGAACTGCTGATGTAGCTGAAATATAAATACTTTACAGTAATGGGATGGTTTCAATAAAAGGTGATGTGGCTTTACAGTTGAAGCAAACGCCTTGATATTAGGAGTCATTCTGTTTCTTTGTTCCTTACAAGCAGAATTCAGCACTGTCCTAATTCCCATATATAAGATTCAGATAACGTTTATCTCTCAGAAATGTCAATGCAAACATCAGATGGCGTTTGACTTCTGGATTTTCTTCCAATTAAAATTCTGTTAATGTGGTTTAATGTAAATAATTGTTACTAATTATGTAAATTTAATTCCCTAAATTATATAACTAAGTAATATTTAACGTAAATTTTCTCTCCAAATAATCATAAATATTCTAACAATCAAATCAGGTTGTTTTACCAAATACTAAAGGGATTTCTATTTAAATATTCCCAAGTCCAGCGTATTTTCAGAAATTTCAAAAGTGGTCAACACAGTGTTGCTGTACAATGTTCAGTACAATGAATTCTTTTACAAGATTTCAGCTAAATGACTTGGGACTTTTCAGTAGTAAAGCAAGTTACTATAGTTAGCACTGTGTGAGTGTTTCATAATTGTTTATGATGTGCAAAGAACTCATGCCTGCCATCTCTGCTCCCCTCCATTTCTAGCACAGTGACCTATATAAATCTGAGCAACCTAATTTTGGGTGTGCAATTTGTTGGCATCTTCAAGGGCTTCTTCTGTTCTTCAGGATGGTACAATCTAATTTAAACTGGCATCAGAAGATGACAGTATGTAATTTTACTAATGATTTTAATGATGTCTTTCATATTTTCATCTGTTTAACTTCCTGAACTTTGCTAGTTATTTTATCAAGAAATTTAAGCTGATCCTGTTCTCACCACTAAGATTTTAGGAATACACTGATGAATCTGAGAGTAAAGCTTCTTTGATTCTTTTCTCTCGGCAATATTTGCAACACTGTAAAAAGCAGCACTTGACAAAGGGTATCAGCTGAGAATAAATCTGCAAAGAACTGGAGTGATCAATTAGAGTGACCAATTAGAAAAAATAGAAATAGTCACAGTCTTAAACCACAGTCTGTGCTGTTTAAAGATTTTGAGCTTACCTATGCATACTAGATCCATAAAACCATACATTCCATAGCAGATTTGAAAAAGGATGTCCTTTCTTTGCCATACTGCATAAGGGCTGAAGGCTGACCATAGAAGCCAAGTCACACTTGCTACTAAGAACAGTGATCCTAGGATTACAGCAACCATCTGCACTTTCTCAACCAGTGTTATAGTAATGCTTTGCCACTAAAAGAGAAACAAAGTTGTATAAGATAAAAATGTTATTGTCCATGGTTGCACATTCAATTCCACCTTTTTTTTTCCTGAAATTAGAAATTATTTTAATATTTACACATATCTTCATAGATATTTACTAAATCCTTGATACTGACATCTTATATATCTTTTTTCCTATTTCACTTTTAAAGTGAAGCTGATAGTTGCTTCCCCATTTCCTCCAGTGTCACTACCAATATGATCTAACTGTGAACTTCCAAAGAGTTTTACTTCTGTTTTGAATATGTAGGCAAAAAAAAATATTAAGTCTTAGGAATGGAACTCAGTCTTTCATCTTTGGATGGGCAATGAACAATAAAAAGGGAGGAAGACTTTTGCAAGTATGTAGTATGTTAGTGTAACAGGTTTTCCTTTCCATCCCTCCCTCCTGAAGTGTGAAGCCATTTTCCACTTTCAGGCTTCTCATCAAAGAAGTTCCAGACATAGCAAGGGAGTTGTCTTTCTCTGCATAAACCAGTGTAAACAGTACAATAAGACTCCTGCAACCTAGTGTGGAAGCAACATGAAAACTCAGGAGGAGCCCTGAATATAGACAGCTCAAACATTTCTTTTCAGTGCACCCCAAGTATATCCATCTTTCCAGGGAAGGTGGTATCTTCCATGTGTGAGGTGACTGGTTTATGGTGTGACAATATTTAAATCCAAGAGAGTGTGTGTACTGACTTCTGTCAAGTAAAGAGAAATACAATTCTGTTACAAGTCACAAAAACAAAACACAACATAAGGAACAAATTGTTCTAGATTACCCTTAACATATATGTCTTTTCTTGGACATAATTATCTAAATTATTTTGGTAGACTCTCCACTCCAGCCCCATCACTCCTTCCAGGGCTGGTGTGAAGACTTTGTAGACAGCCAGCTTTCCTGTTCCTAATTTTGGATGTACCTGCCTCCTTCTATAGTTGCAATAGGGAACAAGTGGAGAAAGCTATCGCAATAAGGGTTTTCTTGCCTCTTTTCCCATCTGGCAATATTTTTTCCTTTTTCCTATTACTCTACTAAAGCCTTCTCTTTTTTTGCAGCTGTTGGGTACCCAGTACCATATAATCATAGGATAAAATAATAATTCAGGTTGCAAGGGGCTGTGGGAGTCCTCTACTTCCTACTCAAAACACAGTCAGGGATGAGATCAGACCAGGTTGCTCAGGGGTTTATTCTGTAACACCTTGAAAACTTCCAAGCATGGAGGCTGTTCAGCCTCTCTGTGCAACCTGCTCTGCTTCTTGACTGTGTTCAGGTTCAGAAAAGTTTTTCTTCAAAAACATTTTTTCTTTTATTCATTCTGATCCTCTTATGTCCCACTTACACTCTTCCTCCCATCAAGTACCACCACAAAGAGCCTTGGTGAGCAATGGGTCCTCTATCCCTTTCTTCTCTTTCAGCTTTTCCCATTAACTTTTCTGCTGTAGCCTAATACGCACAATTGATGCTGCATTCGTTCTCCTCTTGCAACCTTCTGAATATAACAGTACAAAAAGATAAATGTATAACAATTTGTAAATTGCCTGTCTTGAAATACTATCCTTTCATAATGAACTCATATAATGCATACTAGATTTTTCATGGAACTTGAGGGTTTTGAATGGGGCTATTTATGGATGCTAAATCTGAACCAGAGTGCCTGTAGCTATTACAGGCCACAGAGCTCAGTCCTGCCTGAGAGCTAGCCTGAGAAATTCATGGGAGGATTTAAAAACAATCCTCAAAGACAGAAAACAACTGCCAGGTGCTGTTTTCCTGTCTCTTGTCTTCGTTGCAGGAGAAAGTCAGGAGGTGGTGTACACCACTGACCAATGATGGTGATGTAGCAGTTTACTAACCAATAAGAGTTTCCTTTCTGTACTTTCCATGAACTAATCTATAAAACAAGGCTAAAGCAATAAACTAAGGAATTCTCCTGTTCTGACTCCATGAGAGTCTGTGTCATTCTCTACCCAGCCGTTCCTAATTAGAGCGGCAGCTATTCATACTAAATACTACCTTTTTAATGGTGAAACAACTATGGATACTCATTTCCTTTGTTAAGTCTTTTTATAAAGGTTGAAGAAGGTCATTAACAAGTGATGCATGATGGAATGGTGTGAGCTTTTCATGACTCAGTATACAGGATTGGAAGTTCAGGATTGAAATTCATTGAACATTCTTTAGACTCCATAGGGTAATGTTAAACAAAATTATTTTTCATTTCTCAGCTGAAGCTACATAGTGTGACTTGGCGGAAAACTGTCAAAAATTCTCTTGGTTATGTATGTCTATCTTCTTCCTTTATCACTGTGGGACAGACCAGTATTAAATTTCTTTGGAATGCCTGAAATCAAAGTCCATTTACATGAAGCAAAGCTTTAACTGTCACAAAATATTACACTGTCAAATTCACAGAAGAAGCTAGCAATAAATTGAAAAGACTTAAATAAATGAAATCTGATGGCAGATCTATCACAGGGCAATTTCAGCAATGCACAAGTTCCCAAACTCATTTCATTTATTTGTTTATTTTTAACTTAGATTGATCATAGTTAGTCTGCAAAGAGTAATGAACAAAAGGAAATATAATCCAAACATTTGGGAAAAATAATGTAGCATGCACTCTAGATACAAAGCTTATCCCCTATTCTGGTGATGCCTGACAACCAGTGTCTCTTCCTCAGTGTCAACCACTCCCACCACCCATTTCATGAGGGCTTTTTGTTGGGTTTTCCCAATTATTTATTTATATAAAAACATGACCTTGAAAAGTTCTAAGAAACATAGATATGACCCTCACCTCTTCCTAGCCTCTTCTAATGAATAAATTCTAGTTATTTTGCTCTTCTCCTGATCTGTGAAGAATGTAAGCAATTGAATCTCTCAACCTCAGTAATGTCAGTAATTCCAAAGATCCAGCATATTAGCATGCTATCAAATAATTAGTTACTGAGAAAAAGCACAAGCATTCCAGAGGTTGTTGTTCCTAACTTTTCTGCCATTAAAAATCAAAGATCAGTTTAAAAAAACCTCCCCAAACCAACAAACCAAAAACCTCATCAAAATAATAATAAAACAAGAACCCCAAAATGGGGCTGGATATTTTCTTCTATTATCCAACTACTTTAACCTTTGTGGTATTGACTATCTTTGTTCTACAAAAGAAATTTTAGTCCTCCAACTTCTTCAGTATGAAGGTCAGCAATAATCAAGAAATTCAAAAATTTTAGGAATTTTTCCTCCCTAATACTGTAATCTGTAAATTAAGCTAATTGATGATATTCCTTAGTAGAGGGATGAAGAAAGAGTGTGTGTGTGTAAGACAGAAGACATTTTTAGTGGCCTAGAAAATTTATGTGAAACCACCAGCTTGCCTCCTTGTGGTCAGCAGTTTGCCATATCCAGTGCCCTAGGATTGATGGGGTGGGATGAATTGGTGCTCAGCTCTAACATGATGAGCTTGGGGACCTCATCTTCTGTCTATGTCGGTCCTTAGGTTCTTGTCTAATGGCAAGAAGATTGTGAATGTTCCTGATGGTTAACTTGCCCCAATTGAAATTTCCTCCTCATTGCCCCACTCCAATGAGTTTTGATTTGTAACAGTCTGAGATTGCCTCTTGTGAAATGAGTGTCTTGATTTTTTTTTCCCAAAAGTTTGACCGAGTTTGGGTACAAATTATAAAAAGAGAGCAGATGTTACTGGGACGCATATATTTTTCACATAATAAAGGTGATGTTATTCACATGTGGATAGGCTTGGAATGTTCAGTCCTTCCTTAAACATGTGCGGCATTAGCTATTAGACAATGAGATGAACTGCACAGGACTGTATTGTTTGGTTGCTTTGCATTTCGTAACAGGGCTTGTGAAGAGGAACTGGAGTTGTGGTCACACCATTTGCTTGTGCCTGACATCTCACTCACAGCATGGCTAACATGTGTGAGAATACAACTGAAAGAAACCCAGGAAAAGAAAGCTCTTTCCAAGAATAAGATTCTTTTTATGTCATCAAAACTCAGCTAAACTTTCTTTGATTTCTCACAGTCATTTCCCTTATTGTATTCACTGTTATGTTATAATCACTTCACCTTTTAAGGTCAAATTAGTAGCTTACAAGGTCACAAAAATAATATAGTAAAAATAATTCAGTGGTAGTTAATGTTGAGAAATTGCATTTCAGAATATAACAGACTGAATTATTTAACATTGTAAATTGAATGATCACATTATTAATGTCATGATTTAAATTGATTCTTTCCACTCATGTCTTTCTCATTTTCTTCATATAATTTGCCTCAAAAATTTTAATTGCTCATGATTATAAATAATATTATGATTTTCTAATTTGTTAATTTCTAATTTGTTTTTGCTATTTGCTGAATCTACATTCCACAATCAGTAAAAATTATTTTAGCTAAGTATTAGACAGGATTTTAATGTCAGCTTCTGTAAAGTACGTGACCCTAAGCAATAAATATTATGAGAGAGATTGTCATTTTTGCTCAATAACTAGAAAGGGAAAGAAAATGTGAAATATTTTGTATCCAGGTAACTATAATAATATTGTAGGTTTCAGATATAATCATTAAAAAAACCTCATTAAAATTTCTATGAAATAAAATCCCATTTCATATTCCTTCCCATCATATTTGTAGTGTTACGATGTACCATAGTTGCCCATGAAAAAAAAGCCATGAAAAAAAATATTTTTATTTACAATGATGGCAAAATCTTCTTTGAAAATGGTGTTTTAAACAAAATGTAATTAATGTTTCTTGTTTTCATGTAATACATGTCTGCCCTTGAAAATTTCTAGACTTTTACTTCTACTGACACTTCATTATGTTTGGTTCTTTTAAACTTTTATTTACTACTGGTCTTCCCCTGATAAATCATTTGGGAGTATAGTACATTAACGGTACTCTAGAGTTCAAATTCTGACCCCAGAGACATTGCTCCTCTTTTCTTCTGAAGTTTCTGTCAAACAAAAATACAAATATAAGGAAATGATTCCTTATTTTTGAGATTGAGACTTTCAGAAGTTGAAGGAAACGTATTGCTTTGATGGACTAATTGTTAAAGAATAAAGTTAATAAAGTTATGTGCATGTCCTTACTAACATAAAGATGGATAAAATACTCAAAGGTCTGTCATCTTTGTGATGAATCAATATTAACTTGGCTTTGTTTTAATAAGGCCTTGTAAAAGCTCATTGATTACTGTATAGTACATGGCAGAAAAGTGATCTAAAAAGTACCGAGACTGTACTTGTACTTGGAATACTTTGCATTAAAAACATCTGCAAAGAAACTATAGGTTTTCCTACATCCTCAATAAAGGACATATGAAATTTCCTTACGGCTACCCAAATGTGTATCAGCTTCAATGGTACGAATTTATAATGCATCAAAATTCCTTCAGCCAAAGAGCTTATGGGGTTACCCCACTCTGTTCTCTCAGAAATACAGTTTATTACGGGCACTGCTGACGGAAACCTCTCAATCCCTTCACTCATTCTGGAATGAATGTTTTACGTAACAGTAACAATAGGCTGATAATGCCTGGCTATGACCTACTGTAACATAACATGATTAACCTGAAGACATACCAAATATACAGCCTCAAAAACCTTTTGTTAGATTGCTCTAATTGGTAGAACCAACTTTCACAAGAAAAAGTGTTTTCCTATTGTCACTCATTATCCATTACAGGATTCATAATCTGCATGCATATAAATAAAACTCATAGAGAAGCAAAAGACTGGTTAAAGTCCAACAAATCATTTATGAAATGGCCGTTCCTTACTTTATCTTGCTGGTAGTCTATGTGATTAGATAATTAAGATTTCTAAAATGTTTTGCAGTAAGCACACGCTGACTACATGATTCAATATACAATGACAGTTAACTGACTGACCAGGCTGGACAGAAAATGTGTAGTTTTGAGTACACACACACACACACACACACACACACACACACACACATGAAATGTCATTTTTAGCTATAGGCTTCTATTTTTATGATTTATTTTAAAAAAGAATCAATGTCACAAAAATTTCAGCACACCATTAATGGCTTCCTATTTTGATACATTATTAACAGATAGAGTGCCTGGAGCCATGATGCCCATTATCTTTTCATCTGGCAGAGCTTGTCAATACAGATACTTTGGGCTGGACGTCATTTCTCCGTCAGCTTGGAAGGCTGCACCAGTATTTTACTTGGGACATTCTGAAAACAGAACATTTACTGTGCAGATACTGTCAATCTTTGCACCACTCAAGCAATTTAGTTGACAGTTCCTGGAAGTGTTGAATTACTGCATGTACACAACTGATTGAACATCTACACCTACACTGGGTACATCTTGGATTTCTGGCTGTCCAGAAGCTCGGACATCCTCATCAATGTACAAAATCTTCACATTCCATTTCATTCATCTTTCAAAATCTTACTACTTAATTAGCAGAGCAGTTCAACCTTTTATCTTAGGATTTTTTAAATAACATTAGAATCAGGATCGGAGACCATAAGCAGAGCTGTGATGTCAACTGCATTAGGCTTACATTGTTCTTTCTCTGATAAATTATCAGTATCTTTTTTTTGCCAATGGCCAATGAAAGGAATTAGGCAAGACTGCTCAGGCAGAGCTCCAGTGGGAATAGGCTGACACGCTGGTGCCAGGCTGCAGAGTGTGCCCTGCTCCTGTGCCAGTAGGGGCCAGCAGCAGTGAGCATCCCTGTGGGAGGTGTGCCCGGGCATGGGAGTTTCTTCACTTACTGACAGAGCTCCAGGAACAGACAAGCAGGTTGAGGAATATCGGAGTAAAGAAAGAGTTCAACTGCCTTACCTGGGACAGGCCCAAAAGGGAGACAGAATGCATGATATGGAGGATTCCCTATCCTCTGTCTAACAGAATGCAGTGACCTAAATGACAGGGGACAATGGTGACAAGTTCTTGCTGAGCACAGCCGGCAAATCTTTGCAACTCCTCCCTGCAGAATTTTGGGCTTTTTAATCATGGGTCAATTTACATCATGTTAAGCCTGCTGGTGACAGACAGGGTGCACCTACTGCAAAGCAGGAAAAGGATTTTTGCATAGGAGTTTTCAGGGTTCACTGAAAGAGCTTTAAACTAATCTTGAAGGAAAAGGGATAAAACCATGCTCGCTAGAGATCAGCCTGGAGGTAGAAGCACACCAGTGTTGCAGGGGCAGAGTGTTACAAAGGTCCTTTGGTCTGCCATCTCAGTAGAGGCAGGAATGAAGATCTATGTGTCAGCAATATTTATTACAAGTTATTGATACATTAGAAAGCACAGAAACACCTGAGAATGGTCATGTAGGAATTAGGGCTTCTCCCCCAATAAAGGTGGTAGGATCAATAGCCCAGCTGAAGTGCATCCACATCAGTGCATGTGGCATGGGCAACAAACAGAAGTTGGAAGCCATTGGGCAGCAGGAAAACTGTAGCACCATGGAAACATAGTGGGATGATTTGCACAGCTGGGGTCCTGCAATGGATGGCTGCAAAATATTCAGAAGGGATAGGCAAGGAAGAAGAGTTGGCAAGGTAGCCCTGAATGTTAGGAGTGTTATGAATGTCTAGAGCTTAATGATGGTGCCAACAGTTGAGTGTTTATGGGCAAAGATTCAGGGGGAAGGGCGACAAGGCAGACATCCTGGTGGAGTTTGTTACAGGCCATCCAAGGAGGATGAAGATATAGATGAAGTATTTTGTAGGAAGCTGGGAGAAGTCTCATGCTTGCTAGCCCTTTTTCTCATGGGGGACTTCAACAAACAAGAACAGATGTCTACTGATATACAACACAGCAAAGAGGAGACAGTCTAGGAGGGTTCCTGGAGGAAATGAGAAACATGTACAGTTAAGTAAATTATTCTCAAGTTAACTTTTAACTCCTACGAGACTCAAACTAAGTTTACCTTAGTGGCTTAGCTCATATGTATTTTGCACATTCCATGGATGTGTATATTTGGTGAAAATGAAATTACCATTCTATGTGAATATATAGTATTCCTACTGTAAAGTAGGAACTGTCCCATTTCTGTTGCAGCTGTATTGGAAATAACGGAATTTCATTGCAACCCACTGAACTTTTGATAGCATTATCTGAAAATGAAATATTAATGCCTGGAGGAAATTAAAGCCTGCCATGGTTGTTGTAGTCTCTGCAACCTAAAGATGTGCAAAATGAAGCTGAAAGCTTAGCTCAAACATAGGCTGTCCTGTTATGGTCAGGTCCGCATTCCTGGAAGAACACTGAGAGAAAAAAACATTCATTATAATTACACCAAAGAAGTAAACTTCAGTAAGATCATAAATGAGTGATATGAAGGAGGTATTAGCAATTTTCATTCCATGTAGTCATTTAGGAGAGTTAACCACATTTTGCCTATACAGTTCTCTATTTTGCTTTTTGAACACAAATAGGCAGTAGCACAAACGGCTCTGGAGTTGCTTTTTCCTTCTCTCCTGGGAAAAGAACTGTCTGTAAATTCTAGATAAAACTGTTGACAACTTTTACATTTTAAAAAAGTGCTCAGCATGAGGCTAAGACTGTGCAGTTCATGATGATATTGATGCACTTACCAAATGTATGTAAAACATTGCTCAACATGGAGGGCCAGAGCAAGCCTCTTCCACAAAAATACCCTGGACACTAGTCACTATACAGAAGGATCATCTGTTCTTATTGGTTTCTATGGATGCCTTCTTGTTTATCATGTTGAAAGTATTCAAGTATTAATTCTGATTCCTATACCGAAATTCACATTTCATTTGCTAGATCAACTTTCCGAAAGTGCTGGCTACTCTTTCTCTGTCTTTTTGACTGTGTGAATGGTTAAATAATTTTTACAACCCATGCAAAAGGAAACATAGAGAGTTTATCTGAGAATATTCTACACTTTAATGGTTGGTCCATTCCCTTATGAGAACCTTGCCTCAAACCCATTGTTCATCTGAGTTAAAGCAAGGTTTTAAACTTTCACCTCTAAGGATATTATTTTAATAATGGAGATTTCTATGTTATTCAGGATGTTTAATAGTAGAACTTCTTCCAAGTAATTCATTGGAACACTTCCAGTTCCCATGCAATATATAGATATTCACTGCACCAAAGGGAAAGCAAATGAAATTGATTACTCTCTTCACATAATCTCCATAGGGATAAGTAGGGAAATTATTTTAGTATGGTACAAAGAAAGTGTTAGGAACTACTTCTGACACTGCCATATTTCAGTGGGCTCTGATGCAGAAAAAGAAGCCATGGAAAGGCTTTAATGGAAAAGAGCCATAGAAATTATGTGAAAGAAATTCCATGTAATTGGAATTTCAGAGTTCAAAGTTTCCTGTTCACTGAAAGAAGACTGGAAGAGGACCCTCAGAATGTAGATGCACAAACCCATTTGATGGGAGATAAGCACAGTTTAGTTGTAAAGCATAATTTCATTTAAAGTACATCATAATTACTGCTTCCCACTATCCGCTTCTAGACACTCTTTGAAATCAAAGACATGCAATCAAGTAACATCACCATGTATTGTCACTGGATTTCCCTTCACCCTGCAGCAACATTAGTCACAATAGTTCTGGAATAAAGCAATCATAGTTCTGGAATAAAGCAACTCCCCGCCTTCAGTTAGGAAGATGCACCTTCCCTGTTCAGTCTTCTTCCTGCTGCTATATGGCAATGATGTGTTTCAGCAGTGAAGAATACAACCTCACCAGCAATCAACTGAGTACAAATCCTGGCCTCTGCTCATTTTGGCCCTGAGAAAAAACTAATTCACAGACTGAAATCTGAATTTTCACATAAAAATCTGGAAGATGCTCATGAGAGAAGAAGAATTTCTGATTTCATGTGTTTCTTTGTAAGATGTGAAAAAAAGAGTACTTCAGATTTTAAGGGCAACAAAAAGACTCTAGAAATATATCCTGAGTTCAGGTTGTTGTCTTGTCTAATCCCAAAGTAAGATAATGCATATCTTGGACAAAGGTTAGAAGTCAGGACGGTAAGAATACCAAGCTATCATATGCTAGCATGTAATTATGAAGAAGACAATCCTGGATTTTGGGTTGTATGAAATCTGGCAGAATCTGCTTTATAAATCAATTTGAATGTAATTTCTTGGATTAATGAATCAGTTAGATTGATTTTGAAGTCAATTAAATTAGCAATAAATCTTCACTTAAAGAGAAGTTAGTCATAATTATAAAATTTTAGACTGTACAAATGAATATGGTAAATAATACACTGCTTGAAAATTTGGCCTAGTGGAAACATGAATTTATTAATTGTTTTATATATCACACATTATGTATAATAACTAGAAAGCTTTAAAAATATTCATTATACATTTATAATTAATATAATGTATTCATGTTAAAATTATGCTTAATAAATATTTTATTATTAATTTGTTATTTAAATATATATTAAACAGCAAAATTTCTACAGACAATTGCATTAGTTTCTTCAAGTACTGCTAAATAACTACACGCTAATAGAAGTTGTTATTTGAATTAGCACCGAATTTTTTCTAATAGTTTGGGTAGCCATGGTTTTGATCACTCACTTACTTATGAGATTGCATTTTTATAAAAACATATAAGCTGTAGTGTTTAATTATGGAGAGTGGCAATTTAGATATTACATATCATCTAATATTATAGCTCTATCTATAATAGATAAAATAGTAAAAAATAGTAAAAAAGAGAATAGCTGCCTTTAGAGTATACACTATACCAGAAACTCTCTATTTCTCTCTAACCATATAATGAATATGTCTGAAATCTCTTGGTGTAATTAAATTAAATTCCACAATATGCTTTTGAAAATTTCCAGCTGTCTGACTTGTTACACTGTGCATCAGCAATCATAGTGCTGCAAGCAACAATGGTTGCAACACATATCACTGTGTTTGAAAATTCCTAAAGTATAAATTGTTCTTGGCTTCATGGTGCTTACATAACCTATGTACCATCTCTTGCAGTACAAACACAGACATAAAATAAAAATATCACCAAAAGCATCGAAAAGAATGAAAGACGAGTATACACTGTTCATATGGAAAACACACACATGGAAGAACCACTGTTCTGCAATTGTCATTTTTTAAGTTTTTGACTATAAACACAGCCACATTTTGTTATTTCTAGATAACAGTCCCCTCTTTATATTCACTAATTACATATGATGGAGCTTGTGGTCTTCTTTTCAGAACATAAACTCATGAGATTGTTCTACCTTATAGTAATACAGCACTGTATTCTGGATTCCTTACCGATATTAACAGCAACACCTGAGCTCTGATTAAACTAGCTTAGGACACTCTTCGAAAAACACCTTAGTGGTCCTGTAGGATATAAGCCCTGAAACAACTTGCTACCCACTTGAAAAAAATGAAAATTAGAAATTCATTATTCAGAGGGTGGTGAAGTACTGCAACAGGTTGAAGGCCAGGTTAGATTGGATCCTAAGCAAACGCATCTACAGAGTGGCATCCCTGTCCATGGCAGGGGGATTGGATTGGACCCCTACAGGGTCTTTAAGGTCCCTTCCAACCCAAACCATTCTATGATCCTATGATTCTTTTTCATCTCTCTGAACAGATAAAACAGGGAAGTTTTGGGCCCTGGTTCTGCCACTGTAGTCAGACTAAAATTTCTTGATATCCAGAGTTTGTGGGCAACTCATCCTTACATGAAGGATGTCTAAAAAAAAAGCAGGGAAGGTTTCTCCATCTCGGATGGAATTCTCACTTACTCATTAGACTCTAGAAAAGATCAAGCCTGTGAGCTGAGAAAGTGCAGAGCATCTACAACTGGTGACTGCAGACAGAGCTAATGGAACATTAGGGCTGTGAAACAGGTAAAGTAAGATCTCATGGCTAAAAGCACTCAAAGAACTAAGTGGCTCAGACATCTGGTAAAGAGAAGACCTAATACTCTTCTTCAGGTAGGTTTGCCCAGTCAGGCCTGGCTGACTTAGTAACTTATCCAGCATCTAACTCTGAAGTACAGAATATTGACTGTGAATCACTATCACAAACTATACCAAAAAAAATCATTAAAATGGCCAGTATACTGACACCGGACAGTTTTTTGCTACACTGTACTGAAGAGAACTGTTCCTGTTGTATTTGCCTTAACTCATAGAGGATTATAAGAGAGGAGATTGAAGGAGTGCATCATTTCTCCAGTCAGGAAACTTGGAATGAGGTGTTGAAGGAGGAAGGTTGGTATTTTTTTGTGACTGTGAACACAACCATAAGCCACTTTCCAATAGAACAGCTTTTAAAATGGCACTCCATGAATGCCTGCTCATGAAATGAATTCACCAAAATGAAGCAGCCCGGACTCTCAATCAACAACAACATAACCAAATCCAGCAGTGGAATTCTCCAGCAGGAAGCTGGAGTAGCAAGTAGCTGCGACTTTGGACCCACACCCTTCAGAGATGTTGATGGCCACAGACAGTCTGAACAGTTGGGAGTGCTGTCTTCCAGCACATACAGATGTTTTCTGCTTTTCCTTTAGTGATGAAAATAAACACTAGAGGTGCAAATTAACCATCCCTTTGGAGACATGCAAATTCCTGCATGAATTTGAGCTTGTAAATAAAAGCTAACTTTCTAAAGTAATTTTATTTTTCTTATCATAAAACATATTCTACAAAACTATCTTCCCTACAAGAGGGACAACAGGAAGGATAGGGAGGGAGTCTTTATTGGGGAGTGTAGTGAAGGAAGTGTATAGGATGAAGTTTAGCGACTTTAAACTGAAAGAGAGTAGGCTTAGATTAGATATTAGGAAAAACTTCTTTGCAGTGAGAGTAGTGACACACTGGAACAGGTTGCCCAGAGAACTGGTGATGAGAACAGAGAGAGTGACACTTGGACAAAGACATGGCTTCTTATCCACACTTCAGATATACTAATGCAGGATTGTAGGATATAACACTGCAGAAATTCTAGATAATTTTTAAGTAAATAGGTTAGAAGCCTCTCCCTCTGAACCCAAACAAGGAAGGAATCATTTTGAAGGTTATCTTGAGGACCTGGATATGTGGGTTGTACAATGAAGATAAAGACTCACTTGTGTCACACGCTGACCATCAAGACATCTGGGAGTACTTAAACTACTGAAACTGCTTTCTATTCTAAAACAACCTAGACTAGAAGACTGAAGTCCTTGGATCTCGTAGGTTTAATTGCTGGGGCTAGGTTCACAGTGATTGCATCAGTGACATCTACAAAAGCAGGACGGAAAGGCCCAGGGGAAAGATAAGCTTTTAAAATTCCAACAGCCATAAATTCTTCCCACTGAATGCACAATAGATTTTCCATAAATTTCTGAACTCAGTCACGTACATGACATCAATTCTCAGTGTAGAAACTCTGAAGCAGGCAGATTTCTGTAGAACAACCAGCAATTTCACATATTTTCTAGATTTTTAACCAAGGCGATAGGAAGAAAAGGACAGGATGAAGTAGTGAACTTTGAAACACCCAGAGGTTATAGGATCATAGAATTTTAAAGTTGCAAAAGATGTTTAAGGTCATCAAGTCCAGCCACTGACCTAGCACAATTCCATTCAGCACTAAACCGTATTCCCAAGTGCCACATCCACATGCCTTTTGAGCACTTCCAGACATGGTGATTTCACCACTTCCCTGAGCAGCCTGTTTCAATGCCTGACCACCCTTTCAATGAAGCATTTTTTCTAATATCCAATCAAAACCTCCCCAGGCACAACTTGAGGCCACTTCCTCTTGTCTTACTGCTTGTTCTTCACTTGAGAGTAGAGGCCAAACCTACTTCACTACAACCTCCTTTCAGGTAGTTGTAGAGAGCAATGATGCGCCCATGAATGGATTTCTACAAGATGTATTTGAAGGTCCTTCTGTTTACACTGGGTAGTGGATGATATGAAGATCTTTTCTGTAAGTTTGACAGATATCAGGAAAGCATCTGTTATTAATCAAATTTCTATTTGGTGCAAGCATTCAGAAAACAATGAGATGATATGCAGTACTCTGTAAATGGGGAGTGATGAGGAAGTGACCTCTTTATTAAGTCTCAGGAGGATTTTAAATCAGCCTGTATGCTCAAATGCTATCAAAGTGTCCTTTTTGGAAGGTGACATCCAATGATTAGAGCTTACAATGATTCTTGTGGTCACTAAAGACAGTGGCTCTGTGGAGGAACAGTGCTGCAGGTGCAGGAAAAGGCTGAAAGTGTAAGTCTCCCATATTCTATTTGTGTTATTCTGATGTCGCTCAGGGAGCTCACATCAGCTGTTACACTCATTCCTTCAAGTCAAATTTGTCATACTGCTCTCCTCCTATGAAAGAACAGCACTGAAACAGATGTGGTCTTTAGTCATTCAAGGAGGAACATAATGTGCTGGAAGTAACCACAAGCTCTAGTAGATTGTAAATTGGAGATTGCTCAGATAAAGCAATGAGAGATACATCAAGTATTCCATTAAGATGTAGACTCTCAGTCTATCTGTTTTTGCCCATGGAGCAGAGGGAGTCTCCTTAGCATGCAAGAAGAGAAGGCATACTGAAGTTTACTCTTATTTTCTTCAGCAGCAGTTTCCTGGCTGCCAGTTTTATGGAATTTGCTTTTCCCAAAATCCTTGTAGTGCTTGATGTAGTGCTTCCAGTGTTAGGAGAATAGCTAAATACACATAAAGCTAATGCATAATGTATAAAGATGCATTTCATCTTGATGGCAAGGTTCATGACTTTCTGAAACTACTAAGGAATTATTTTACTGTATCTGTTCTTTAGCCATATAAGATGAGAAAAATGAACCTGAGCTTAGGAAATAACCCCCATCCACAAATATGGTTTGTGTGGATAACAGTATGGTATATTCCTGTACTAGGAATATGCTCATCAAAGAACTGGTGAAGTTTAATTCTGCCTTGGAGGGAAGACTGCCAGAAAAATATACAAAAATGGGACACATTCACTCAAATAGAGTAGAGGGTAAGGGAACCAGCATGTGGTCAAGAATCAGAATACTCATTCTCCATGAGCTTCACTGAAATGTAAACAAAAGAAGGAGAAAAAAAATAAATTAAGAAATATAAGTAAATAAAAAGGAAAGTTGAAATAAATTAAAACAAGAAGCAAAGAACCCCATGGCAAAAGAGTCGTGCAGGCAGAACACACAATGAGGGTGCTCTGACTCAGACAAGTACTTCAAAGGCACTGAGGTCAAAGTGTTCCTTCACTATTGCACTGTAGGCACAAAAGCAGTCAGGGGCTATTCTCTGCACATTATGCTGAAGCAATAAGAAAGAATCTTCCAAATGAACACCAAACATCAGTTTGGGACAAAAAATCACATGGGACAAAAAATTTTAAAAATACAAGTGCAATAGGTGCAAAATCTGTCTCCCCAATAAAGCAAATTAAGAAAGAAGTAAGTTGGCATGACTACCAGTCATTGGGATGAAGTGCTGAAGACTTCAGTGAGAACAGACCAACATTCAAAACCAAGAACTATTAAAGGTAAGTTTTCAAAATTAATTTTATAAAACTTCCTTTGAATAATTTCAGTTGTGGATAAAACTACAGGGACACTTCAGAGTTAACACAGACTGGTAGAGAAGTCAGGATGTACTGATAGTATTTGGTGCTCAAAGCAAGCTACTTGCACTGCCAAATAGGCATAAGGTAAGGAATCACAGACACATGGTATGAAAGAAGTACACCATCATGTATTAACAATTTTTCATATTAAAAAATAGAAGAAGCCTGCTAAAAGAACCACTTCTTAGTTTCAGTATTTTAACACTCTCCACAATCTCTCTTGATAGGAATAAAAGACTTGAATTACTGAGATTTTTGATATACAACAAAAAGACAAAAAAAATGTGAAACTGGGAAAAAGTATTGCAAAAACTCAGAAATCTTTGATCACCAAACAAATTTCTAGCAAATCAAACCATTAGGAAAACACCCAAGCACAGAAAATGACAAAAAAACAGTAACACAAAGGTTCCTGAATGGAGGTCCAACACTGTATCTTAAGCCTTGCATTGTTATTTTAGCATTTCAAATGGCAGCAACCCTGATTCCCATTCACAACCTTTTCTACTTCTGGATGTTTTTTATAATGAAGGCTGTCACAAATATGTAATTTATGCTTATATTTCCATCAAAAACTGTAATTTGATATATTTCCTCTGAAAAACAACCTGGCACTGTATCTCATGCAAGTCATTCTGCCCCATGAAAATCTTAGGCTGAAGGAATCCACCTTTATTTCTTTGAAGTAGTTAACCCACTATTTAATATACCAAGATAATGCCACTCTTTAAATCTGTACAATATGTCTTACCACTAGATCAGGATGACACTTGTAATTAAAAAATTATTTCCAAGTACCATTCACAGTTTACATTGCACTGTTTTTTCACACTATTCTAGTAGTCAAACTGCCTTGAGCACAATCTACACATCTCACAAAATAAAAACAGAAAGCAATTGCTTTTTTAAGAAGCTACATGAAAGAGTAACATATGAGGGGCACACACCCACCTACTTTTAATACTATATTTTTTTAAAGCATACTCTGCTTTTTTAAAATTTTGTATTCTATTTGATTATCTTAGGATATACTTCAAAGTCTGACAGAATTGCTAAACTGTTTGACTTTCCCTGTAATCCTCCATATTCCTTCCTGATGGCTTCAGCTCCCATTTGATGTCTGCTCTGACTGCTTAAGATGAATTTAATTTCTTCTCAAAACTTGCTTCAGCATTTGCAGTCAGTATCTGATCTTCTGTTATTAGTTCTTCTCTATCCCTACTCAGCTCTCACTGTGATGACAGAATCAGTTCCTTTGTTCATCTGCTAGTCTTCATTATTTCATGACTTTCAGATCATTGGTACTTATGGTATCCTTCCATCCTCTGTTCGCTCTTACCTGTCATTAATTATCAATTGTATCAACTTTTCCCAAGTTTCTAAAGTTTTGTTCTTTCTTTTCACTCTAATGTCCACTTTGCACTCCCTCAGATCTGTATGCTAACAGCCAAATATTCAGCTCCTAGTGTGCTAGCAGTGCACTAGTGGCCTGCTCACTTGCTCTGTGAAAAATGTGCTCTCTCATCTGAATGGCCAACCAAATGTTTTTCTCAAGCTAAACTGACTTGTCTCCACACCTTTTTGCTGCCTTTATTTGCCAGTTTTCTACTCCTTTTATCTCCAAGTCTCTCTATGCATTAATTACAAGAAAACAAAGAAAACACAACATGAAATTCATTATCCCATCATAATTTTCTCTTTGCTGCGTTCCATTTTTTGCATTTCTTTTTTTTAAGTTGTGGCAAAATTTTTACTGTCCTCTCTTTTATACTCTCTGTATTCTGTACCACTGTCACTTGCTTACCAGATTCTTTTTCAGTCTCTTATTTACCTTCAGATCTTTAATAGAAAGCAGACAGAAAATGTATTTTGCCTTTCCCACCACAGAAAAAAACCCTCAACTGCTCTCTCCAACGACTCTTTCCTTTTGTTTCTAAACTCATTAAGCATGCTACTTAGAACTGATCATAATCACCATCTACACAGCGCAGTCACTGAGACAACTGTGGGTGTATCAGATGAAAAGGTCTATCTAGTCTAGTAAATTCTCCCTAGAAGTGGCCAAAAGCAGATGCTTACAAAAAAAAAAAGTGTGATAAGTACAGCTAACTATATCTATGCTAATGACTGACATCTAGATTTCTATTTCAGATTTCTCTCTCCTGTCAAAACCGAAGTATTAGTCTTTTTCTACCACTTTTTGTACAGATTTTACCATTCAATTAGGTTCATTCAAATCTCTAGGATTTTCATGGCCCAGCTTTCCTCAAGCAGTATGGATTTGTCGCTCCAATACATGAATTTGTTCTAGGAATGATCTTAAATTTATCATAAATTAAACATATCAGTAATCTTAAATTTAAATATATGTTTAAATCTTCTTGTTCTCAATATTTCTAAAACTTCCATGTGCTTTCTATGTAGCATATTTAAGACTATTCATTCATAAAAAAATAATTTCTCATCATCACTTTTGTCTTATGTCTCAACGACTGCAACCCATTTTTTAAGCTCATGACAAAAGTAATTTTGTCAGCAACTACAAAACTGCTTCAAGTACAATTCCTTTTATTCCACTACTTTGACCACGTTACTGGCCTTCTTTCTCCACTATGATGGACTCTTCTGCATCACATGAAATTAAAAATACTTGATTTGACTTTTTAAGTCCTTCCAGGCATTTGTTGGCTTGCTAATTACCTTCTAATGACTACTCACGTATTGAATCTCATTTCCATTCAGTTTATGATACTTAGCTCAGTATTTTATTTTCCAGCAGCCCTTGCATAGTGCCTCCACATTCAAAGGCTGTCTGTGAAACTTCATTATTTTCTTTTCAAGAGGCTTCTTAAAACTCATCCCATTAGAGATGCCAGAAACTCAGTTAGAGGTAGAAATGGCTAGTGTACCAGGGGGCTTAGTACCAGGGCTAGTGTACCATAGAATTGTCCCTTATCTCGTGTTCAAACTTATTTGGAAATTGTCCAATATTGGAACAATCCTTTTTGTTCTTTGCACAATGTATCCTGGATCTTCAGTATAGAGTGAGACATTAATAGATTCTTCTTAGTACATTGTGCAGTTTAGAATGCATAATTGGAGATTTCAGCCTTTCCCCTTTCCCCTTCTTAGTTATGCCTAGAAGAACTTAATACTCTCATCCAGCTGAGCATAGCCAGCAAAAAACTTCTACTAAAAATTTACAACACATTTTTTTCTGGACACTGGCCTCCATACTTAAATATCTGAAGAACTTGACTTTCACATTTTTTTAATGTAACATGCATTCACATACCTGCAGTCTGCTACACAGTTTTGCTCATGCTTATCTAGTTGATGCCAGTGAGCTTCCTTAAATGAGTGAAGATCACACACATTAACAAAATTTGGAATAGTGAAACCTTACCTTTCAAAAAGTACCACCTTAATTTTTTTCTATTTTAAGAAATCAGGCCTAACAAGTAAGCATTTACTTTTTAAAAGAAGTTCTGTGATTTTTCCAATTTTTCAGAAAAGGTGCTGAATTTTCACAGAATTAGGTTTTAAGTTAGCACCTCCATCTACTGTATCACTTTTGGAACAGGTCCATTTCACTGAAGTACGAGAATATAATGTTTTAATGAACAGGATTTATTAAACATCTAACGTAACACTATTTTATAACAGACTACTCTAACAGTCTATAAAAGGCTACTCTCTAAATATCTTTACTGCTCACTTATAGGAGTGACAGTTTTTAGCACCAAAGTATATATTCTCAAACTTTACCTGATTTTATTCCATTTTTAAACACTATTTCTGAATCTTACAAGAGCACTGACATTCTTCAATACACATTCATACCTAAGTGCAAGTGAAATAATCTCTAACAGCTTAAAAATTAGCACCAATAAAAGCAAAACACTGTGTTTATATTTCTTTTAGGAATATATTTCCTTTAGGAAGGAAATCTATACAAATCATAACCATAACAAACGAATAAAAATATTTCTTTTAGCACTTTTTTCTTTTTTTACTCTCAAATATAATTCTAAATGGATTTAATTTCTCCAAGTCATACATTAGAAGTTTCTCTCCGCTTTTTAAGTCTTTTAAAAAAAAAAATTCTAAAACTCCCTGCCCAAAACAGTGCTTGTTCCAGCTCCCCTCATTATACTATGAGGGGGAGGAGGGGAATTTTCTAGTTATTAACATAGCCCTGCTTATTACTGGATCAAATTCCACCCTGCCAATGCAGCAAGTCCAGCAACATGAACATGTGCTTTCATTAATGGACAAGTGCAAGGTTAAATACGTCTTTCTGATGTGATCCTAAGAAAGATACTGAAAAATTCCAAATCTGTGTTATATATATCAAATGTCACCAACTAGTTTGTGCACTGATCTTCCACTGTTAGCCCATGGGTTAATTTGGTGGGGGGGGTTTTGTTTTAAGGTTTATTCCTGTAATCAAATCTATGTGTTTCCAGGATTAGATTCTTAAAAGTGAATTATGTAGTAGCTGCTGAAACTGGAACTGGAACAGGCACACTGGAAGAATTTCTATCGGAATAGAAATATTCTGTTTCTTGAATGTACTGTCCCAAAAGAGGTACCCCCTTGGATTTACTTTGTCTTCTAGAAAACAACAGAAACTGCAGAACATGTTAGATATTAACTGGAATATTCATATCTATTCCAATGTTCTGAATGAAAACTTAGAAAAACCTCCTCCTTTTTAAGTTCCTACACATTGTTACATTCCTTAAATAGATGAGGTGAAAGCAAACCTGAAGAGCTGGTGTAAATCTTCATAGACCTGAGTGTAAATAGAGCAGGTTTGCATAGACCTGATGTAAATCTGCATTTACTTGAGAAAAAGCTATTTTTCTTAATAGCACCAGTTTTCTCTCCTCTGACACTGCCTACAAAGTTCTAAGATGGACTGAGGCAGACTACTGGTTGTTCAGAGAGTAAACTACTCTTATCCAAATAGTGTATCTAATGTAATGCAAGAAGTTCTGCTTTTTCGAGACACTTTTTAAAGTACATTCACTGCTTCAGCTGAAGTTGTTTTAAATTCCTTCTCTATTGAAATGGTCTCACCCTTAGTTTTTTGCCAAAACTAACCAAAAAGTTACCTTAAAACAAGCTTTTGTGTAGTGTAAAAAATTACTCAGAACCTGTCCAAAAGTTTAAGCCAAGACAGTTGTTAAAAATGGCCAATACTATTACAATCAAGAATATGGGGGCGTGTGGCTAAAGGACACAAAATGATTCACACAAACACTTTCAGTGTCAGAACAAAAAACCAGTGACTTTATTCTCTGACTCCAGTATTTATAGATTCTCCACAATGATCAGGGATTAGATAATTAAGTTACCACCTTCCCAAGCACACTGGTCATGAGAAACATCCATCAAAAGACGTTTCTTAGAAGGAATGTGATAAACAACTTATGCTTATAGTTACTTTCCTGGGAAAGTAACTAAAACTGTGAGAACATTATCAGAAGGCTTAATTTTCAGGGCAACAGGGGAGTGAGTGAGCACATTTTAAGACTGATTCCCGTTATAAAATTACATGGATGACTGCAGTTTGAGACTTCCTTTTAGATTCTGTTACTATAAGAGGAATATTCTGTGTAGGAGACTGAGAAAGGTACTACTGTGTTCCCTCAAAGAGATGTGTGGTCTTTTGTCTGTCAGGAATTTGACCTCAGGATTGTATGTCTAACTTATTACTTGAGTTGCAACTCCATGAAATCTTTTGTATGCTATTTTGTCAAGAAAGAAAGGACAGACTTAAATGACACCTAAAAAATGAAAGATGGGGTTAAGAATAAATCAAGTATTAAGCTATTGAGTGAGAAACATCAATCTGGTTTCTTTCCTTCCTCCCTCCCCCCCCCCAAAAAAAAAAGAAAAAAAAGAAAAAAAAAAGAAATAAAAGAAAAAAAAAGAAAGGTGAAAACTCATGCAGTGAATGACATTTAACTTTTGTCTCTTCAGTTTCTGTTTACTTCGCTTGTAAGCTTGGCCAAACTTTGTTGCCTACTGTGTCATCCACTGACTCCTCTTTGCTTCTCTTTTCCACAGAAACTGAAAACAGTCTTGCTCTTCAAGACTGGGCTTGATTCTGCTGTCCACAGATAGGTATCTAATGACATTTCAGATGTCCTTTAATATCCATGTGGCCTCCATCTGCAGTTCCAGAGTCCCTCATAAGTTCTGTCATATCTGCTATTCTGTGTACATATTTTGGCTACCTTGGAACATCTCAAACAGTACTCGATGACTCTTTGCAGGCAACTGTGTCATGTCTTTGCAGTCTTAACAACGATTTTCAGATACTATAATTTCAATCTTTGCTAGGAAAAGGATGAGATTGCTGTGTATATGCAAGAAATAAACATTTTAAAAGGTTAAAAAGAGCCAAAAGGATCAAACCCCATGACAAACCATGATTGTGTAGAAACAAAATATATCACCTTCATTTTCTGGAGTGTTTTACAAATCCTTTACTTTTTTACATTATAAAGATCCTATCCAGGAAAGTTTACCAAAAACTTTCCTTTGAGGATTTATAAAGGAAAAAAATTGAAGTCCACTGGCTCTGAAAGTACTTGCCCCTAATCTGAACAGCTGTAAGCAAATACTCCAGATATTCTGTATCCAAAGTATGCTTATCATGTTCACACAACTGCCATTACCATCAAACCATGTCTTTTCTATAAGACTCCGATCAAATACAGGCACAGAAAAATGACCCAAGTGCTCTGGCCTTTGAGAGCTCCATCATCTCTGAGCTCTTAGGATCAAAACTAAAAAAAGATACAATTATCTTACTAAATGTGTTCCTCAGATGTTATAAAATACAATTTCCAAGATGGAATTTAAAGCCTCTAAAGAATTCTGATATGCAAAGTGGTATAAAGGCTTCCCTAAGAGATCTGCTGGAGCTTTGAGTTTCTCCTCCCACCTCCCCCTGAACGTGCTACCACTACAATGCTCTAACTTCCAGCTCATGTTTTGATGCTGCTGAAACAGAGCTGTGGAATATGTAACTGTACATTTCAGCTACTGAAACAGCTACTGGTGGACAGAACTTTAAGAGTGTTCTACTACTCTGAATTCTGCCAAGACTGAAAAGTCATCTCCTTTTACATTTTTACAGTAGATGAATACATAGACAACAGAAGCCTTCACCTCTCCCCTCTGGACCCTAAACTTGAAGAAAGAACAAAATCAACCTTTGAGTAAGTCTTTAACAAACAATAAAGACGTGTTTAAAGTTTAGAAAGTGAATCTGGGAGACCCAAGTTTTCTGTCACATCTCAGCATGACTTAACTACTTACAGAATTTACCAACATCTAAAGAACATTTCTACAGTAAGCCAAAAACTAGAAGAACATAACAGAACCAAATCTCTACACATTTTAGTATGTAACTGGTGTTAAAAAACAACTTCAAGTGGGTGCAAGTGCTAGCTGGTGAGGCATATAGGATCTTCCGCTGTGTTTTCCAGAAACCTTGGAAGTAAAAGTAAGAATCATTTTGTTTGAAAAAAATGACTGAAAACACAGACTTTTTTTAAAAAAGAACAAATTACCTGACAAGGCTTTTTCATTTTAATGGCTATAACATGGTATCTGTAACAGCAGAGTTCACAGGTCCATGACCCTCTTTCACTTATCCACTTTAAAAGGCAAAGCTGATGCGTGTATCGTACTGAGCCATCGCAGCGGCAAGGGTTTAACAATTCACCCTGGAAAGGCAATACAGAAACATCAACTTTAAAGGAATCTTTCACGTACATGTGCACTCAATACCAAAATATTTAGGGGTCTGTAACAATGATCTGGTCTCAATTTCACTATATGGAAAAGCATGTATTTTTGGCCATGAAATACTCAAAAATGTAACTGTCTTAAAAATACCTAGCTGCTTCTACTGAGAAAAGCCAGAAAGCTGTCTACACATGTTCACATACTTATGTGAAACAACTGAAATATTACTACGTGTTAAACCACAGTACCATCAGCCCTTTCAAATACCTCAAAATGTACAAGAAGAGGTTGGATACATTTCTTCAACAGCTATTTGCAGTATCACTCAGAAAGAAATGTGTGACGTCACGGTTCAAAGGGAACCTTGCTCTTGGAGCACTGCTCTGTGCTGTCCAGCTAGCCAGCTGTCAGGCAGGACCTTAAATAATGTAACTAAGCACTGCCCCCAGTAGTTTCTGTATTATATAAATCAGCTACTCTCTTCTTTCCAACTCCAAGACAAGCTATGAAATGTTAGTTACATATCCGTTGCTGATGCTATGCCCGGTAATGTCACGACAGTGATGATACTTGGAGATCTTCTCAGCATTACCTGTAAGCTAACACTCTCATTTTAAAGTCTAACAGAAACCTGAGAAATTCGTAGTGTGTAGAGCCCCTCAGAGGTGAACCCGGGAGCGCGAGCGCCAGAGGACACCCAGCGTGCAAGCCAGACACGACAAAATCCCTGAATTCTCCCAAAGCTCTGCGCCGGCTCAGGTTCGCCCCAGGCGTTTGCCACAACCAGCTCGCACAGCGGCAGCCGGGGCTCGCACAGCCGCCGACGCCGGGGAGGGCGATTCTTGCCGGGGTGCGACGCCGAGATCAGCACCAGGGACAGGGCTCGGTCCCGGAGCGTAGGGGTGCGAAGGTGTGCGAGGTGCCTGCCGCCCGCCCCCGGCGCCTCTCCTCACCTGCTCGGGGCCCTGGAAGCAGATCTTGCAGATGGGGCCGGCCCCGCCGGCGGGGTCGCCGCTGCCGCTCTCGCTGCTGCTGCACACCGAGCGCGTCTCGGGCTTGTCGCCGCCGGCGGCCCCGCTCCCCGAGCCGCCCCTCGGGCCCTCGCCCTCCTCTGGGGTGTCCCCGCTCGCCTCCCCCACCCCGCCCGGCAGCTCCAGCGGGGCGGCGGCGGCTCGCGGCGGCTCCCCGGCAGGAAGCACGACGCTCCCCGAGGCACAGCTCATGCCCCGGGGCACCCGCTCCCCCGGGGCGGGGACGGCCCGAAGCGGCGGATGGCGGCGGGGAGTGGGCGGCGGGGGCGGCTCTGCGCTGCCGGCGGGCGGGAAGGTGACCCGGCGCGGCCGCTCCCTCACGGCCCGGCGCTGTGCGAGGAGCGGCGCGCGGGGCCGCGGGCGGCGGGGCGGGGCGGGCGGCACGCGCGGGGGGATGGAGGGAGGGAGGGAGGGAGGGAGGGAGGGAGGGAGGGAGGGAGGGAGGGAGGGAGGGAGGGAGGGAGGGAGGGAGGGAGGGAAGGAGGGAAGGAGGGAAGGAGGGAAGGAGGGAAGGAGGGAAGGAGGGAAGGAGGGAAGGAGGGAGGGAGAGAGGGAGGCAGGCGCGAGTCCGGCACTGGACACCGCCACTGTCGCCCCCGCACCTCTCCGGGAAAGCCGTCGCCCTCGCCAGCGCTCTGGCGCCTGCCCAGCCGGGAGAAACCCCTGCCCCTTTCCGGGACGAAGATCGCTGTCTGCTCTCCCGAGAGGGCCCCGGCGTTCCTTCCCTCAGCACCGGCTTCCCCCGCAGCCCGGCGGCCGCGGCCCCTGCCTCTCCCCGCGGGCACTGCCTTCCCTTCGCGGCCACCTCCTGGCCCTGCTCCCGGCACCCAGTGCTCAGGGGGCTCCTTAACCACGGGCCCCCAGCGCCGCAGGATGCCGCCCTTCAGGGGACACCTAGAGATCTTTCTACTTTACCGGGGTTTTGGCTGCAGGAGGTTGCAGAACGAATATTCAACAGTTGTTCTTTGGTGTGAAACAGTAGCTCTCCCAGTCTTCGGTGGCTTTTTTTTTTTTTTTTTTTTTTTTTCTTTAATTCATTACATCACCTCATTTTCAAAATTAAATCTGCTAAAAGCATCATGATCAAATACCTTCTAAAAAAATCCTCAGCAGTTAGAAATTCTTTAAAGTTTGGCTGGGGCTGCAGAAGGAAAGTAGGTGTGAATTTCAACATCAAGTCAGACACTAGTGCACATTTGATCTCGTGAAGATGACAGCAACTGTCTGTGCAGGGAAGGAGAGAAGTAAAACCAAAAAAAAAAACAAACCAAAAAACCCAAAACCAATTGTGAAGCCATATGCTTTTCCATAGCTACATTTAGATCCAAAGTATGATGAAATCACACACCTTCCTCATCGGCCACTTCTATGTAGTCTCAAAATGAGGGAGTACCTGATGAGCTCAGCCAGTGCCTTCACTGGCTGTGTTGTGATAGTAGTGGCTTTCTCGGTGTGGATATTTTATCAGAAGATCAAGCAAAGCAGCACTCCTCAGTCCGCGATCTCACGGCACCACATGGCTCTGAAGCTCTTCAGAGAGGCCTGCAGAGTACGTTCCAAACACCTGGTCCAACCTTTTGGCCTGGCTGGAGACCAGCTCAGCAATGTGCTGTTGGCAAAAAAGCACCAGACCCATATTGCAGGAGAGTGACATTCAAACCAGTTGGGGCAAGGTGCTGTTAAAGCAATTTCAGTCCCCCTAGAGTCTGCATCTATTAAGCTATTTGTGTATATGCTAAATGCTATTTACGGTATTGCTCTAAAAAAATGAATATTCAGAGGTTGACTTCTCATAGTGGAATAAGAAGTATCATTATAACTTTTTGTATCAGCCACTAATTCTCATGAAAAACTATTTTTCTGGCAGCTCTACATTAGCTAAGCCAGTGGTGGCCATCTAGCTTGGCATTAGAACAAGATGCTCCAATCCTAAAATTATATTTGTTCACAAGGGGGTTGTTAAGCAGATAAATAACATGGATTTGTCCAGATTTGATAATGTAAAGCAAAAAAAATGGCACATTGACAGAGACATTTTGATGAATAGCAGAACAGTTAGGAAATTCTTTACATATAATTTTTTTTCATAACAATGTAGTACCTGAAGGGGTTGCCAGAGAGGCTAAACAAAAGTGAAGACAGAACTAATCAAAGAGATTAATTCTAAAGAAAGAAGAGGTAATCAGACAAAATGACTGGAAAAAAATGAAGTGTCAGAACAAACAGATGAGTCAAAAATACTGGGTAGAAGAGAACTAAAGCAAAACCAGAAGGAAAAGGCAGTGGAACTAAAGGAGTGAAGTGAGAAATGAATGCTAAAAAGTTACTCAACCATATCTGAGTAATACAGCATGCCCTTGCCATTTGCTGTATGTGGAGTTTATGTAATTTTTCTTTCTCTTCCTTTTGTTTGTCAGCAAAAGTTCAGTAAGTGACATGGCTTTAGGAAAGGCTATAAAAAGAAGATAAAAATGTCAACACAGAAATGGAATGACTTTTTAGTGAGAGAAAAAGAAAGATGTGACTGTAGAGAATAATGGAGTGCTTCAAGAAGGTCAGTCTTTTCTACCTAATCTTGCCCAAAATAAATGTATAACATGACATTTAAAAGAAAAGACATCTGACATGAATCAGATTTTATTTTTTTTTTTTCCCACATATGTAATTATCTTGGAGACCTGATTGTGAGTGATCACTTTCACAGACATGAGTTTTTTAATACATCACCTGTTTGCTTCTCAACAGCTACTGGCATGCTGGCTAAAACAGAATTACAAAGGCTATCGATCCCTGTGCTTCAGAGAGCACTGGAGTTGTTTGGCATGCTGGGGGTGGGAGGAGATGCCAACAAAAGAGCAGAAGGGGTGGAGAACATTCTGTTACACAGCCTCCAACCGAAGCAGTGTTCAGCCTTCTGCTGAGTGAGAGAGGAGGACTGGAGCCAAAATCAAAGATCGAAACAGAAAGAAGAAAAATTTAAAGCAAGAAAGGATAATTCACTTCATAACAGCAGTAGTGTAGGTGGTTGGGAGAAAGAAAAAAAAGAGAAGCTGAAACCAGGAAGAATTAATTTGTGATTAAGACAGTGAACTGGAGCTTATGAGATTTATATTGAAGCACAGCTTTGCTATGCATTTCTTGAAGAACCTTGAACAAATGACCTCAAGTGGGCTGAACAGAGGCATCTGGTTGCCTATACACAGGCAGCTCTTCACACTCCCAGATATGTATCCAACAGCCTCCAGAGGACTGTGGCTGTCACATCTTCCATCTTTTGGGAGCAGTGGGACATTCAAACCAGAACTAGACTCCCAGATGTGAGAACATCTCCCTTAGTTTGGCTAATTCTCAACATAAAACTGAAACAATAATGTTCGCTTTCTCTGCTCTTGTTCCTACCTCTTCCATTATAATATGCGACATTTTAGTGGCAGATTCAGGCCATATTTGTACAGTCTTGATCTTGGCAGAAGTATCTAGGCATTATAACATGACAAATAATAGGGAACTGTGATATGGATAAAAATAACACCGAAGTAATGGGACTGTGGGACAGTGAAATGAATTTCATTTCCAGCAGGCAATGGAAGAGGCAGGAGGAGTACAGCTCCTGGGGGAACAGAACTTTTTGCTCCTCTGTTTTCCTCTAGTCTAGGTACATTCTTTTCTCCACTATGCCAGCTCAGCACTGTGCAATATTTTCCTCCAAATACAATAATGGAAAATCATAGCAATTTTTTACCTGAAGAGAATCAGCTGTAGGTAGAACATCCAGGAACAACACCAAAAAAAAATCCTCCCCCCCACCAAAAAAAAAAGGAAGGTGTTTGAATGAATGGAAGAGAAATGTTCATAGAATAAACAGAATGGGGGGTATTTTTTGCTGATTGATGATTTTTAAAAATTATATATCAATATAAACACTATGCAAATCTTTATGTACAGAAAAAGTTACACAGGAATAAGGTGTGCAGGTAACAAACTACTTGGGGGGCTTATAAGAATGGAAGCACTGTGTTACTGCACACTGAAAAGCCAAACACCACTCTACTTTTTTTTTCTCAAAAAATTTCCATAACACATTGACCTTATCCATAAATAGAGGAACAAAACACCTCAACGATGAGTTTCTTCCTTTTTGCTGCTTCCTGTACCTCTGAGGAAAACAAGATGATATAGTCCTAAAATATTAATAAGGAGCAAGGGGAGCAATTGCTAGTGTATTACATTCAAAGCAAAATACTAATTAGATAGTAGAAAGTTAAATCTACTTAAATAATAATACAGGCATGTCAATCTATTTGCTGAATACTACGTGTACACCCCTTCCACAATGAAACTCATGTTGGTGGAGATCACCTGTAAACAAAAATAAGGCATTTTTGGCTGTAAACAGATGTTTAATTTTAAATACATTTTGTATGCTTAATGCAACATAAAATGTGCTCCTGAGTGATAAAGCCATTTGCCACATTTCCATGTCCAGATTTATTACACTAAAAGATTCCTGCAGACGGTTAATAGCTGTGCTAGTGACAGTGGATTATTTGCTGGTTCACCGAGTGTGCCTGATTTTTGTTATGAACACTCATCCTGCGGTGGAAGATTTTACAGTTATGTCAACCAAATCAAATCTCATGCAGGCAGAAACCACTTGTCCAATGAAAATCTTTATTTTCACACTGCTCTCTTGCATGTTTGGAAATGCATACCTACTTTCCTATCCAACCCAGTATTGCTCAGCACTGATACAGCCCTACATAGGCAGAAGCATCCCGCCTCAGCAGAAGACTGAGGTGTTTTTCAAACTTCCATTACATGTTGGGGCTCTGAGTGCATTTTCCCATCATGGAGGAAATATGGAAATTTTTCAAAATATGAAAACATCCCCTTCCTTTTGTGGCTGAGGATGCTGGGAAAACTACAGCCCCTTTTTATGGGAGCTGCTTTTAAGCTGAGCCTCTGCTGTTTGGCCCTGGCCTGAGCCACAGGTTCCACCATGCCTG
The DNA here is from genome assembly GCF_049639895.1 of Pseudopodoces humilis. Classification (NCBI taxonomy): domain Eukaryota; kingdom Metazoa; phylum Chordata; class Aves; order Passeriformes; family Paridae; genus Pseudopodoces; species Pseudopodoces humilis. The sequence continues at coordinate 75,127,921 of NC_142200.1, forward strand.
GACAGTGCCAGCCTCACCTCAGGGCTGTGGCTGCCCCAGTGCCCAAGGGATGCCCTGACTGCCACATCCTACATCATGCACCTCTTGGCACTCCTGGAATAGGGTCTGTGGTGTCCTGACAGATTTCTGTAGGGCTTTTTGTTTGCATTATCTGAGAAATGGTGGTTGGCATTCTTTTCCTTTCCTTCACTAATTATTTCATCATGTTTTCAGATACTTATGTGGATGATAATATAAAAGTTCTGAATTTTGATTATAATACATTCTTCTTCTTGAAATGCTGTCATACCATCCATAATTGCTATGTTTTTCTGTTGGAATTCCTGTCTTAATTACCAGTATGCTGGATTTTATCAAAGGTGCTGATTTATTTTTAAAACATTTGAAACTACCTACAACTAATTTTTCTCAGCCATGATCTTCCTGTGGCATATAGTCTCCCTTTTGATCTTTAACTGTTTGAAAGCATTTTCTTAACATTTTCTCTTGTACCAGTTGATGAGGACAGAAAAAAGGCTTAGCATGGATTCCAGAATGAGGTAATCTTTGTTTGCAAATAAATTTAGTTTCTTGGTTTATTTTGGAAATAGATCAGCTGTCACGAATTCTAGAGGGCGGCATCAGTGAGTTCAGTTAATTGAAACAGAAATAACAGAATGTCAATTAGCTTTTCCATTAGATGTTATAAGAGCAAAAGCTACTGTACAAGGCCAAAGTGAATTTATTTTAGTATCAGCTGAACAGACCCTTTTTTATATGTTTACAAAAAAAATAACCCATTTTTTTTAAAAAAAAGCCCAAACATTTTCTTTGTATTTCCTTGTCTGTAAGCATCAGAATGACTATAATATGCAGTACAGGCAACATCAAGAATTGAGGAGTATTGGTGAGACATCAAAAGTAAGGTAACAGCTTCCCAAATCCTTATAGTTGTCCTTTAGTCCATTCAATATGCCTCCAGCCTATGTCTGACAACTTGAAAAACTGCAAACTGTCCAATGTTTGTAGCAAGGCAGTGAAATGCAGCTTCTTCTATGGAAACACCTTCTGGGGGATCCCACCATGAGCTGAACACTGGTGTAGTCAGCTCCTCCCCACACAGGGCAGGGTGAGAACTTCACAACAGAGACTTTTTGGTTGTGGGAACTGGAGCTTGTCATACTTATACCATGATGTCAAAACCCAAGTCAAGATACCCATTAAGTGAGAATGAAAATTTTTCTTGGTAAACCAAACCAAAAAGGGCAACTAAGAAGATATTTTGCTGACATACTTCACTGCTGTTTACGTGGTGAAAGTAAAAAGTCATCCACTCAGGTCTGGATATTTCTCACACCACAGGTAGGTCTGTTTTGTCTTAAAGTGATTAGTCTCAATTAAAAATTAAAAATTAAAAATACAAGCCCCTGTTATTTGAAAAAAAGACCAAGTCCTCCACCCTTGATGCAGCAGCAGTTGTTGCAGCCTGTGTGGTCTCATTCATAGAACGTGTCATGGCTAAGACGAATCAGTGTAACTTACAAAATTACCTAATCATCCATTTTCTGAGAAACTGTGGCAGAAAAAATGCAAGCTGAAAGATTTTCCTGTGGTTGGACTGAGAGTTTTCCAGCTCTTCCAGAAGTGGAAGTTGTCAGTTATCTGTTATTTAAGTCTTAAGAAAGAGAACAGCTCCTACAGATGAGACCTTTCCATCCTAAAAGTTCCAAAATGTTATTGACATTTAATAGAAGAACTGGAGATAGACTTTATAATTTCAAGGTCACAGTGTGATTGTGCTTTTCTGTGAAATAATCTCTTGTCCTCTTTATCTTTCTAACCCCCACCCCTCCCAAAAAAGAATTTAAAAAATGCTATCTCATGAGATCGTCCATGTGTGCTGGGAGCCAAAGTTCTCTTTCTTATGATAAATTTGTAGGAAAATATATAAAAGTCACCACAGAACAGATTAGGTTAGGAAAGTTTTACATCACTGAAGAGGATCTTCTAGTTCTTATAAAAACCACTGTATCTACTAATTAAATAATCTTATTTAATAATAAATATAATAATTAATAAGAAAGACTTGTTTTGGAAAGTTATATAAACTGGAAGTGACATCTTTTGTGCTTCGTAAAGGGGAAACAGTAAATACTCCATTTTCACTGATCCCAGATTCCTACCAGATGACTGAGATTTTGGCTAAATTGATTATTTAGAGAATTTTTAGTTCATTCTTCCTCTGAAGACTCTTGCAAAAATGTGAGGTAACACAGGACAATGTTATCTGGTGTGGAAAGGAAAACAAAATGGTTGGTGGAAGCTCATGAGTGTTTCATCAAGGTCTGAAATCCATAGTAAAGGAAATGTAGGATTTTGTGTACCTTGCTAGATGGTGATTCCTGGAGGTGGATATTGAGTAGGGGTTTATGCAAACTGAAAGATAATTTTCAGGAAAGATTCTTTATTTATGGCTGATGATACTTCGCAAGCAATGTAGGACACGGCAGGGAGAGAAGAGGGAACCATGGAAATGCCTACAAGTGCAGTAAAACCCAGGGCTGGCTTGTGGCAAGGATCACTGTCTTTCACTGACATGACGTCCCAACACACCAAGTACACAAATGGTTGAGCACAAATCTATCGGATACCTGCTTCCTTCACTGCACACTGTTCACAACAGGAAGGCATGTTAGGGATGAGTGTTGTCACTACCAGATGTAGCTTCACACTTGGAGTTTGCAAGGCCACTGAGCTTACTGCAAACTTGAACCTGAACACTCAGTTGAATAAAATCTCCTGCAAAGATGAAGTCATGTGCTATTGCCATGTGCCCCTTTAGAAGAATGGCTGCAGTAAAAGGATAGATTGTGGGATTGTCCTGCAACCAGTTTGAATATTCTCTGGCAGTTAAAACTGCAAAATATAACTTGCCTGAGTGATACTGGACAGTGTGGAGACACTGGCTTCAGCCTCAGTGGCAGACACTTCAGTGAAAACTTTAAGTGTGCTCATCTGAAATCTGTGTCCTCTGGATGCAAGCTATGATTGCATTCACACCAATCTTGCAGATATGCCATAGGACCCACAGGAAGTCCGTGCCTTTCTAGGGTAGCATCTGGAGATCTGGAGATCAATCAGGATAACTAAGGGCGTTAAAAACGGAACCAAATGTGCATGCAAATAAAAGCTTAATCAACCACCTTAGGAATAGGAGTGGGGCAAAGTCATCTCAACCTCTCACTTTTTCTCTAGACTTCTCAAGAACTATAGCATAACCATTCCCACTTCTGTTTTGTCACAGTTCCTCTTCTGCTTCTGTCATTTGGGGTGGTGATGGTGGAGAAACAGATACATGGAAAATACTAAGCTGGATGAACTGATCCTGGTACAACTTCAAAATTTTCCTAGACAAAGCCTATTGCTAATCATGAATATACAGTTAGTGATCTTGACCCTTGTTCCCCTGGTAGCAAACTCTTCTTTCTGGAACAATTGCTTAGAACAGCAAGCAATTACTTTCTTCTGTACGTTTGAATACTAATTTCTTACCAGAACAATAAAATATAAGTAACTTCTCTTCCAGTCCTCACATTATAATTTTATTCCTGCTGCCAAAGCGTGCCTGGCTGCTGCTTTGTATATTTGATGTGCAGCTGTGGTAGGAAGCCACAAACAGCAGCATGGCATTCTTGAAGAGCTGTTCTGCCAAGGGTAAAAGGATCCTGCAGGGCATCTCTTCTCAGGGAGCTATCCTAACTATTTGGAAAATAGCAAATCTTGTTGTGGTGTGGAAGATGCAGAATTAAGTAGAAAAGTGTTCTTTTCTGAACCTTCTCCACTGCAGGAAAGAAAGTGGTTTTGGCCAGCATACACTAAAGAAATGGGCACCCTTTCTCACTGGTTTGAAAGGCTTCCATGGGCTGCTCTGGCTGCACTATGTATTTATGGAGGCATGGTGCAGGAGGGAGGTATGACTCCATAGATGGCTGTTTGGTTTTTTCACCTGCTGTACTAGATGAGGGATATTTACAAAGCAATCAATCTGTAGGATACCTCATAATTAACTAAAAGGCTTTTTTCATCATTTGCAGTAAGCATGTGCCTTTTACACTCAAGGCAGGAAGGGGAGCATTCTGAAATTGAGCATAGTATAAACTAATAGCTACCTTTTATTGAATTAAAATTCATGAATATGCATGGGCAGCTATGTCTGTCTTCAGGTAATATAGGGTGGCCTTTATAAAGCTTCCATGACTGGCTGTGAACTTTTCAAATTGTGCATGTCCCAGAAACTCCTAGCTCTTTTTAGCCAAGTGCTGGAATCATATCACTACTTGAAAGATAAACCTGGGTGTTTAATTAAAATCTGAAGAAAGATATTTGAATATGTTACCTTAAATTTCATCCCTATATCTATTTTCTTCTCATAGATGCTTTTCTTGATAGCATCACCTCTTTTGAAATTGATTTGAAATTGGTCTGTCCTTTACTTATAATACACATTCCCAGCCCTCTCTTGATAATATTGCAATGAATCATTCAGAGAGTGGGGTGAGTTTGATCCAAAGTGGGGATGATTTTGTCCTAAGTAAAAAGTAATATTCAGTGATTTTTATCTTTGTATGTCTGGATCATGTTCCTCTGAATCACAGGGAAAAGGAGTTTTACCATCTTTAATAAGAAATGCTCCCTTGCAAAGCATACCCAATTTTCAATGTTACACAGCTGATGCACGTATGAGAAGTTATCAGCTAACCTTAATTAGCGCCTTAAAGCTGTAGGTCCTCGGAGCAAAGTTCAGCAGTCCAACTAACTGATCTTTCTGCCTATTTATGTACTTTATTTTCTCATGTCCATATACATTCACTAGTAACTGGTATCAAACAAACAATAAAAAAATCATGTATACATTTGTGTCCAATTGAATGCCATTATTGAATTTTTATCAGATTTGATATTGTGTTCTGAATAGACATGAAACCGCAGTATAAAAATCCCTAGGGGATTCTGAGGCAAGAAAATGAACAGAAGCCTATGGTAACTTCAGATGTTCATAGGAACATTGGTCTCAACAAGACAGAAAAGCTCGAGAGTCTAAATGATGAAATGTCCTGCCTCCTGCAGTGATCTGTAATTAACTTTCAAAGAAAATTCACATGACCTATTTCCATACTGAGTCAAGCATACCTGAAATTTATGTTCAAAACCTAGTTGCACGGTTGTTCAGCTTGTGCCCTAAAGCATTTGATTTGCTTTCCTAAATCATTCTAGTATGAGTTTGCTCTTCTTGTTGCCCACACACACTGCTTCTTTAATCTTTGATACTTAGGAGAGAAGTCAATCCAAAAAATGAGATTCCTTTAGCTAAGTGTTTCCACATTATTTCCCCATATTTATTTTTTTTTCATTAGTATACTGGCTTCACTATAGGACATGAAAAATTCTAGTGACATAGAGTTTAATTTCTGTACTTTTTCTCAAGGGATCTTCATTGTAATTTGTATCACTACTATTACTGCCTTAAGTAATAACTAAAAGAGGTCATGTTCTAGGTTAATAGCCTGCAGCTGCAATGAAGAGAAGTCTGAAGTACTAAATGCAGCTATCCAAATAAACTAGATATAGCTAATAGTGCTATCCAATGATGGGAAGTATTTTCACACAGATGTTGACATTAATCTGAAGTGCCAGTTCACTTCATTCTGATTGAGTTTATTGTATTTGCAGCTACACTGAAAAAAATAAATAGGGTTTGGAAACAAGTTGACCAAGTAATTCTTTCAAGCTGGGGAGTTTCTTGAGCTGTCCATCTGGAGAGAAAGGTGTCCAAAGCAATGATTTACAGGGGATTTCAGTCATCTTAACAGTCTTCACTTCTAATGCTTTTACACTCCCTATCAAAACTGACTTTGTAAAGACTTCTTCACCTGTGTGCTTGATGGAAAATAAATCACAAATCCTACATTGACTTCAACAATACTTTCAGATTTTTAATAGGAGCACTGACAGTGTCCAAAATTATGTTATGCTCAGTATTTGTATAGTTCAATAGTCAGTTTCAATTCCCTTTCCTGTCAAACCTAATAGTCAAATATCTGCATACATCTGCTCAGATATCAGGAGGGGGCTTACAGTGAAAACTTGATGGAATCAATGGATTGTCCTCCTATATTTAACATGCTCAGTCCAAACAGTCTCACAATCCCTACTTTGCACCTTCACAATTCATTATTATAACTCAAATACTGTTTGCAGCCAGATGAAGGGTCTGTATTTTCTTTTTCTTTCCTTACAGAAATTATTTAAAAGACACAAAACGATTATTGTCTTCCACCAAAAAATATAACAAAAAAACCCCAATTTTGAAACTGGCATTATCCTCTTTGGCAAATGTTGGTAAGGAGCAAACACTACAAGAGCCTGTTTTTGTGGCATGCTAAGTAAGCAAGCAAGGATGGAGACTAACACAATAGATGAGATTTTATTCAAGTACAGATGAGTATTCTTATCGTCTGAGAAGTTCAGAAATGCGGCAGAGAGAATAAGATATCAAGAGTATCATTTTCCTGGGCAAGGTACATACAATTGTAGTGGATTAAAATAATTTTATCTGGCACAGAAATTAACACATATGGCACTGCAAATTCCCCTTGCCCCCAAGATCCTAGTGTAATCTTATTTATATGAGTACATTCTGGTTGTACAAATTAGTCTGTCAATTTCCAGAACTTTCACCGTATGGAAAGAATCACTTAGAACTACAGATGTTGCACAGAGCACAGATGATAAGAACAGCAGAGTGAACATTTTGAAAGTTAAAGGTGCAATCGTGGCATTTCCAAAGTACCCTCTGTTTGGTATGCCTCAGTCCATAGATAAATGAAACTCAGTGTGGCTCCACAGACCTTCTGCATCATCAGACATCAGTCTGATTGACTTACTACTGATAATTAGCTTGGTTAGTGGAGTAGTAAGTGCCAAGGCAAGGATGACACCTGTAAGTCCTAGGACATGTCCTGAATTGGCTGATGAAATTTCAAGGCTATTAAAAATCACTTTTGACAATTTATGGATAATAGGTGGCATTTCATCCAATGGGAAAAGTAAACATGTTGAGAGCTTTAAAAGGACAGAAGGAAAATGCAACCAAATAGCAAAGCTCCTGCTTCTAGAAACAGAAGTAATGGAACAAGTAACTGTCAGACTACCAGGAGGATAAGACACAGAGGGTAAAAAACAATGTAATTTTGTGTGTGAGTGTTTGAGAATGGATTATATGAGAATAATCCACTTTTATTCTATAATAGGTAACAGATGCTGCAGATAAAGGAAAAGCAATTGCTATTGTATTATATATATTTAGAAAGGCATTTGATGGTGGTGGTCACGACATTCATCTTAGCAAATTAGAACACATGATGTAGATGAGTCTAGAACAGAACAGTCACAACCCACACTGGAAAGAGGCACAGAGACTACTGAGATGCACAGTCAGTGTGCATGTTTGCTTTGAATGCGTTCCAGGAAGGTCCAGCAGTGTTCAAGTGAAATGCTGCAGCAAGGTACTGCGAATCAGTTCTCTGGGAAATCATTTCTGGTAAGGTTGAGAATAAAGATTCTAAATTACTTTCAGGCAAGTGACATTTTCCTTAACTGAGTTTTTAAAATGACAAACTAGGAAAAAAAGCATGTTGGAAGTATACAGGTAAGACACTGACTATGGTAACCTCTCAACATCCATTTTAAGTGTCTGCTTTGATACTCACAGATGTGAACAAATACATCTCAGACACTCTTAAAGGTTCATTAACTCAATGCTCTGACTAACCATAGAAACAAGACAAATATAAACAAATGCAAAGTCCCTGTATATGTCCCTGTTGCAGTTTACCAATTTCTGTGAGCTGTTTAAGGTCTCCTTTAAGAGTTTCTAGAGCTGACAGCTTCTAATGCATTCATGGATTTTCCAAGGCTCTCATCAACCCACTTGTAGTCTTAAGCTGACACCAAGCAGCATTCTTGAAACCTACAGTGTAGTCATGTGTAAAAATCTGGAGGCCCAGGGGCATATTAACAAAATACCTCAACCCTGGAGGGGCCAAAGCAGGCAAGGAGAAACATCCCTTAGATCAGGGTGAGAAAGACCTTCTTCCATGGGCTTTTTCAGCCACATGTTAATATCTTTTGGGTTCTAGTAATCTATTTGTTTGCCAGGTTTATATCATCCCAGTTCAGCCCCACGTTTACCATTTATGTTTTCCCTTCCCTCAATCCCCAGTGGCCCCAGTTTGCTGAAGTCCTCTGCCCCTGTTTTCCTATTGGCTGTTCCCAATATATAATCCTGAATCCTCAACCCAAGTTTGTCATTGTCCCTGGATCTTCTTCAGTTAATAAGCCTTTCCTAGAGCACCAAACAAAGACCTCATCTTTCATCTGCTCAAAGTTCTTGCTGTACACTCCGGGCTGAAGAAGCACTGGTCGCTCTCAGGCCACGTTGTGCGACGCAACATAAAAAAAGTATTTGTTTAATTTTAAACCTTCTGCCTAATACTTTCACTGAAGTAATTTGAACCCTCTCATACACAGTGAGTAACAGAGGCATGACTTACCTCAGGCAGAGGCACTGGAGTTACTGTTACCCCAGACTGTCAAGGAGAGAATATCCTTTGTGTTGTTTTTGTTCAACCTTTCAAGAAACCTAAGGGCACACCTGATGGCAAATGTCTTAGCATCAGCTAAACTTAGCCCTAATTTTTCAGTCTCACTGTTTGAATTTCTTACTCTTGTGTCTCACAGTTCTTGATCCAGTGTTTCTTCATATTGTTCTACACTGCAGCTGCCTTCCTGCATGCACTCCTGGGTCTTTGCAAAGGAAACCAGACATATGGGACAGGAAAGATATCGCCCATGGCTCATCCTGATAGCAAATGGGGTTACTCCTGAGGAGTTCACCTTGTATACCTGCTCCACATTGTCATCACCAGCCTTGCACTACTTGCTACATGAGACAGCACAGGCTATATGGCCAGAAGCCTTCCATCAGCTAGAGAGCAGTACCTGCAGTGTAGCCAGAGCCATAGCTTTTGCTAACAACACATAGGTTTGCCACATCTGTGAGGATCTCTTTTCATGTTTTGTACCTTGGCTTCATTGTACATCTAGATTAAACTTAAGCAATGTGTCTCACAATTGCACAAATACTTCTGTACATCCCCTGGGAACGCCCTGTTTCACAATGCAAAGCTGGTGTACAAAAGAGTGACTGTGCAGCTGCGCATTATCATTTCTTGCAAGTAATTTCAGCAGAGCTGTAAAATGGACTTCGGGCAGAGCCTCTGCCCAGTGTTTTGCTGCTATGCCAGACTGAAAGGCAGACATTCACATCAGTAAAGCTTTGCCAGAGACTGATATCACTCAATGTACTTTCATAAAACTTGAATTATGACAATACGTGGCAGATGTAGGACTGGTCCTGTTTATATTTGCCATAACTTTTAGCTGATAACAAACCACCATCATAATATCAAAATTTTACCTTTCAGAAATTCTTTCCTGCTTGTAGGAATATGGTATTATAATAATTATGACAATATTCAATAATGCATAATTAATCTTTATTTCTTTTTAAAAAGCTAACTTTTGCCACTACTTCAATGAGCAGATGCTTTTCTAACAATGGTCATCTCTGGCTTCATTTTTATGATTTTTTGTAGATACTGACAAAAAAAAAATTAACTCAACAGGGTTAGGAATATAAGATCACCTGGATCACTATAATTGGTAAGAAACCCAAGTTTATTAGAAAAACTATAATCAAGATTTGGAATCAATATAGAATTTCTCCAAGATGATATACAGTGAAAATCTCAATGCTACTGGCATTAAGAAGAATTGCATCTTTCACTGTTTCTGCATCCTTAGACACTAGTTTTGTGGAAGGGTCCCTTAAGGGTCAAGAGGTTTCCCTGCACATGTATAATATGGCTGGGTTGAGTGCTGAAGATCCTGTGGTGTTGGATGGACACCCAACTCTTAGGCATTATGCCACAAAATCAGGTATTTCAGCCTAGCAGCATGAAATCATTAAAAAGACATTACATTACTTCAATTGTTTTGGATCAGCTCTCCTTGTTAATCATCATCTGACTAAAGCAGGACTATACAAGTAAGAGTCAGTGGGATCTGCCTTACACAGCTGCTGCAGGACTAACCCTTTGAAGAATGCTGTTGTCAAACGCTGTTCCCAGACAACATGGAATAATTCAGGGAGAAATTGTGGATGAATGCCAGATGACATAAACATAAAGTATCAATGATTTTTTATTTCAGTCTTTGAACTATGTGTTAATTGCAAAAAGATGCGTAAAACTGGTGAAAATGTGGAAAATGCAGTCTGATAGCCTGTTCTGTACACTGATAAAATCTATTTAGAACTAAGACATGTGTCTCCATTTAGTCTTGTAATTGCCAAAGGCAGTTCATAGGCTCTCTCCAGTTCTCTTCACTCCTCTCCCATAATTCATGGGCTGAAAAACCTGGCATGCTTTCTCTTCTGCCAGTTAGAGAAAGACTTGTGAAACTTTCATGTTATGACTAGCAATATCATCTCACGTTACACCAAGCTACAAAAGTTATTAATGCTAGAAGAATGTTCTGCTGTCAAATTTCGTCCTAATTGCACTATAGATGTCAGTATGTCAAAGTGCAAGGGTGAGTTCTTCCCATTTGACACATTTGTATCAAAAGACTGGGATTTAAAAGCTACCATTCTGGCCTGGCAGTATTTTACACAGGCAGCAAGGACTGAGCTAAGCTTGGTCTGTACTCTGCATTCATAAGTCTTTCACCTGGGAAATTCTCTCACAGTTGTAGGATAACTGGAAATTAGTATGGTAATTAAGATCAAATCAGGTATCTAAGCCCAATCTTAAGCAGAACAAGGTGCAGAGCAGTGAAAATTTGTATCAAAATTTTTAAAAAATTCTTTTTCTCCTCAATTTAATTTTTAATCTTCTCACTGAAAAAAGTTTTCTCACATGTTTGCTGGATCTTTTTCTTTAAACCCCTGTACCACTGACCCTTTGAAATCTGTTGTTAAATATGGTTTCAGATGACCATGAAGGATTTGCCTGGGCAAACACTGGGTTTTTTAATAAAAAAAATAAATCTTGTATCTCTCTCATCTTGTGTTTTTGTTCTATGACCTGCAGCCACCTTCTCTAATGCTGCTTCTACAACATGACCCACAGGTCTTTCTTTTCTCTGGCACTTGCTGCTTCCTTTAATATGATTTCATAGTCAATATAGTGAAGAAATGGCTAGCCTGAAGGCAGTGAGCCCCAGGAGATCACTCAAGCATTCAGACAATGTTGTTTGGGAAGGTGTAGAGAAGTGGCATCTGATCTCATGAAACCATCTACATGACAAAGTATTTCTCAGTAGTCCTTGTGGACAGACTCTATCCAGTTCTTTTTGTCTCCCTTCAGAGATGCTGGCAGTAATTCTGACCTCTCACAGGCTCCTTCACTTTTCATTCTCACTCCAAGAACCAGATGATTTAGTGTTTAGAACACACAGATGTTCCTGCAGTCTTAGATCTCCTCCTCCCTTCAATTCTACCTCCCTTGATGGGCCCTCAAGCAGAATTCACTTGCTCAAATGAGGTGTAAGCCAAGGGACTGTTTTGGAATCCTGACTATGTCAGCCTGGCCTGGGTTTCTCACGGAGTTATGAAATGGCTGAGGTTGGGAGGGTCCTCTGGAGGTCCTTTGGGTGAAATCCCTGCTGCTCAAGCAAGTGGCACCCAGAGCTGATTGCCCAGGATTATGTCCAGACAGCTTTTGAGTATCTCTAGGAACAGAGACTCCACAACCCTCCTGGATAATTTGTGCCAGTGCTTGGTCACCTTCACAGTGAAAAAGTGTTTCTTGACATTCAGAGGGAACCACCTGTATTTTAGTATATGCCCCTTGCCTCTGGTATGCTCACTGGGCACCACTGAAGAAAGCCTGGCTCTGTCCTCTTTGCACCCTCCCTTCAGATACTTAGCACATGGATCAAATCCCCCTGAGCTTTCTCTTTTCCAGGCTGAACAGCCTCTCTCACCTTTTCCTTATAGAGAGATAATCCAGTCCCTCTGTCATATTTGTGGCCCTTCATTAGATTCTCCCCAGCATGTCTTAGGGCCTCTTGTGCTGAGGATCCCCAGACCTGGACAGAGCACACAGAGCTTTCCCAGTGCTAAAGCAGCAGGGGTGATCATTTCCCTGGACCTGCTGCAGCACTTTTCCTAAGGCAGCCCAGGATACCATTAGCTGCCCCAGTGGCAAAGACACACTGCTGGCTGGTGTTTGTCCCAGGTCCTGTTCTGCAAAGCATCTTTTCAGCCAGGCATCCCCCAGCATGTATTGTGCCTGGGGCTGCTCCTTCCCAGGTGCAGGACTTCATGCTTCCCCTTGTTGAACTTCGTGATATTCCCATCAGCCCATTTCTCCAGCCTGCCCAGATTCCTCTGGATGGCAACACAGCCCTCTAGGTGTGCCAGCCACTCTTCCCAGTTTGTGTCATCAGCAAACTGGCTGAGAGTACACTCTTGAGAATGTGCCCTTCTGGATACTCCTCACGTTATGCAGAGATGGTAAAAGAAGATGAAAGATATCAGAGTCCTTGAAACTGCATTGCCTGCCTTACATGTAATTTTGCAGCTGCTTTGATCAGTAGTTATCCTTCCCCATATTACAGCTCATTAGATCCTGACCATGGTTCCTCAAATGGAGAAAGAAATTAGTTTTTTCATATCCAGTTTCTTTAAAATGCAAAAATTACTTTTATCCACAAAAGTATGGACAGGAATCTATATCTATATATCTGTCTAAAAACAGTGTGTAAACATGCTCTCTGAAACATACAAGAACAACTTCTAAAAGCTGAAGAGACAATGTTAGGGCCTCTGCTAGAGTGCTTTAATTTCAGTATGTAAGATTAGAAGAATAACTGTAGTGATGGTGAAAATTAGTAAATCATATGACTATTCCTATGTACTTGCTATATGTCACCCTGCTTAATTCAGTCCAAGAGTAACAATAAATACTTCTGTTAAGCACAGCTTAGCAGATGTCTAATATTTTTTGTCAGAGCAATGTTTTGTAGAAAGGCTGTGTGTTCCAGAAAGGAAAACAAGTATTATTAGTTTAAGATCTGAAACTCTCTGCTACCTGGCTTTAAATTGCCACCATTTACTGAAGAAATAAAAGCATGTGTGGCTTCCTCAGCTTTTCTTCCAAGTTTTCCTCACCCAAAGGGAGAGACCATCATTATGATCAGTTTACCCACATCCTGAGACGTGGCATCATTTGGTCAGGAAACAAACAATTTCACATTAATAATAACTGATCCCATAGTTCAGATAATAAAATCTCAAGTACTTTTCTGCAACTACTCCAAGAGTAATAGAAGGAAGCAGGAGGCAGTGTAATAGACGACCATCTGCATGTGACCTCTGATGGAGCTGGTCACTCCAAGCTGTCCTAAGAGGTGCCTTTTTCATGGCTAGCAATGGGTGAAATACCCCCACAGGTAAACCAGTCACTCTGAGAGGAATGAGACTAAATTAATCTACCTTGTAAGCATTCATTAGAAATAATTTACTCTGGTCAAACCATGGTTTTGCTGGTGCCTCTTGTTAAATCTATTAGAATACTGAGTTGATGAGTGCAGCACAGAGAGGAAGAAATCTGCCTGGTTTTGTTTGCAAAATAAATGCTTTCCAAAGCTCTGTATGAGAATCCTGGAAAAGAATGGTTTTGATTTTCCCTTGAGAAATGGACTGATGCATTTTTGTCAATAGGCATCCTTTTCAGATATAAACCAAATTCATTCTGGCTCTGCTGAATGGTTTCAGAGCCATATACCCTGGCAGCAATAATACTGTCAGCTTTCTCTCATATTAAATTCACACTTCAGGAGCTGTAGATGATGAATTTTAGATTTCTCTAATCCTTAATGCTGCTTTAAGGTTTGAGCAAACTAAATCAAAATCTGCTTGCTGAAAAAATCTGAATAAAGAGTCTGTAAATAAGGGTCTGAGCCTTAAGGTCATACAGTGAAACATAAAAAAACCACATATATTTTATATACATATATATCTCAGAAATCCTCAAAGACAGCTGATGTTAGGATCGCTTACATAAGCCAAATAGAGATCAGGACAACTAAGGTATTGAAGTAAACTTCAGTTACAACTGTAAATTTTAGAAAAACTGTATCTTTCTCTAGTCTGGTATGTATTGATCTTGAGAGGTAGGGGAGAGGCAGGCAATTTTAGTGCTATGAATGTTTATACAGTATCATGAACATTTAAAGAAGATGGGCCCATTCAAGATGCAAACATGATTGCTTTCCACAGTGGCCTTGAGCTCTGCATTTAATTTTATGGAGACAGCATCAGAATGAAAATCAACAGAGGCTTGTGATCCAAGAAGGAACTAGCACAGGAAGCACAGCATTTCCAGAAGAAGACAGAAAACCAAGGAAGGGACAATTCTGGAGCAAGAAAAAGGCTCAAGCCTAGTTCAGAAAAATATATTCCAGGGGGGAATAAGTATCCTGCTTGATGCTTTTTTCTAGTGAGTATTGGCATGGCACTACTAGCCTGTACACAACCTTCCTAGACGAGCTCGTACAAATACTCCCTCTTGTAACTAGGATGTGAAAACAGATAATCTCATTCACCAAGGCAATCAGAAAGAAAAGACATAGAGTTACTTTAGGTCCTGCTCAGCAACATGTTTCTCTGTCCATTCTTGATACATGCCACAAACTCCCCAAACATTTCCTATATGACTTCAGCTCATTTGTCCACCAGAGATTTTTTTTTTTAGAATGGAGCATTGCAATTTATATCTGGGAAACTAACTTCCCATCCTTGCCTCAACATAGGAACATAGCTGGATCTCAAGCAGGTTCTACCTAGATTACTTTCTCCTAGATTTTACTTTCCTCCTTATGCTTCTTTATTTTCCTGGGGCTATACTCTGTTCCTGATTTACTGGGTCCAGAATACAATTTAAAGTCATTATGATGAATGGTGAAAAAATGGTAGGCTTCAGATTGTCAATTTAGTCTAAATTGAAAAACCTTATAATAGCCGCTATTTACTATGGCTTGTACAAGAGAAGATAAAAATAATTATGACAACATCATTGCAGCATGATCATGGAGAGAGTTATATGATTTGTTTCAGTTTTGAGGAAATTAGACTCAGTGGGAGAAGAAAAAAGCACCAGGCATATGAACCAGCTGTAGCACTAAACCACAGACAATAAAGTTAAATCCTGATTAAAAAAATATCCTGAAGTATATGGGGAGACGTTTCTTTGTCGTTCAGGAAGTGAGAGTTGTACATATTTGTATATCTGTTTGTATATCAGGAACTCCTCTGAAACTATCCACTTTGAACCTGAAATAGGCAGAGTGGATCCCTCAAATGATGTTCTGGACATCAATCTTTCCTTTTTCAATATTCAGTCCAAGGTATGACACTACCTCCAGAGTCACAAATCCAACATGTACCTACCCATTTTAGCCCTGACACCATAGAACCTGTCTCCTCACCAGGGTGTCAGAAATATATGCAAATACTGCTGGAAGATAAAATGATTATTTGTATAACACATTAAAATGGAAAACATTGCAATCCACTCAATAGAATGTAAGACTTTACATAGGGAAGACTTTCCTCAAAGCACCAGATTCAGGTAACCCCATGCTAACCCTAAGCACTGAAGAATGTCTTGAACCTGGTAGCAGCCAGGTTCCCTATACACCACAGGTGTAAACATGCAGAGAGTAGAATCAGGTAGTTGTGTACATGCTGCACTTACCAATCCAACAGAAGTCCTTCCCACACCCAATAAGGAAAAAACTGCAGGGCAAAAGAAACCACAAAAGAAAAAACCAGAGCAGGTTCCTGTACACTGAGATGGCCCCAAGCAGCACCAAATGTAGGGAACTTTGAAATTAATTTTCACACTTAAGTGCTCAGATTTTGGTATTTTTAGTACTTGGACATCAAAAAGATGAAAGAATTTCCTGTCACTGAAATAGTTCTAATTCATGGATGTTTGAGGTACTCCTAAAAAGCAGTGACATGTAGGTACCCTGGACTAAGCTGGTGAAATGCAGGATTCCAGGATCAGCCATCACCACTGCACAGTGATGGAGTACAAACACACTGCATTGTAAGTCCTGCTGGGCATTCAGCATGATCACTCATTCCCTCTTCTCAGCCTGACTAAAGACTGGCACAAAGCAGTATCAGGACAATACTAACACAACAGTTGGCTCATTTTGTGGTTTTCTCCCTCTCCACATTTTTGAAGTATGTGGATGTTTCTATTATTTCCTGATCTGAGTCCTCCGTGTGTGTGGAGATCTTGCTAATGGCTAATCGCATTCATGAAATTCTAGAAGGGAATGCATTTCAGCATGAAATACACTGTATATCCTGCATTTATTCTTAATCAGGAAGCTCAGCTTCTGAGGAAGTGTGCTGATACATCTTTTTTTTTATGTCTGGCACCTTAAAAAAAAAAAAAAGAAAAAGATTGGCAAGACCACAATCTTTACTAGACTGAGGATTTAACTCCTTCAGAGCCTTGTGTTAAGGAAGGATGAATCAGTCTGAATAGGAGAGTCATCCTCATCCTTCATGCTGTACTTGTGGAGAAGTCTGGTAGCTCTCTGGAGGCGGAATTTCTGAACGGTATTATTCCTGATTTCAAATGCTAGCAGGAATTTGAAAATGCAGGTATCACCAGCCCACTCAAAACTGAAAGCCTGTATTGAAATATTTTGTAATGTGCCACCTAGATTCCTGATCATGTCAGTTACCATGCTGAATTTGATCCAAATCTCTACATCTCTTGGGGTAGAGCAGTGCACATGAGATGCACATGAACTGAGGAAACCCATTTAACTGCCTCTCAAGTCATTAAATCTTAAGAATTTCACCAAAGCTATGCCACCATATACCAATTTGGATGCATCTGCTGAGAGGAGTGTTTCAATACCAGCAGATATTGTTACGGATGATGACATTTCATGTCATTGTGGCCTGGTAAATAACTTAAAAACAAGCAAAAAAATAGCCAAGCATATACAAAAATGTACCCTGCATCCAGAGTTAAAGCACACTTAAATCATCCTGATCACAAAGAATGTTTCATCAGACTGAATTTCTTAAGGCTTCTTAACAGGTAATCAGTTACCAAAGAGGTAACTGATTTTACCAAGAGGTAAAAAAGTGCATTAGAATAGAGGGTCACAAATATTATGCTGAAAAACCTGAAGAATCTTTTTTATGTTTCTTAGAGAGGAAAACTCTCATTCCATGATATCATGCATAGTGGCAGCCAAAAGGGTTTTCAGGAAAAGGTACTAATAATATATGCTAATTTTTTAATAATTTCTTAAAATAATTATGGAAAATGTTCTTTTCAAAGCTTATATACACTACATTTAAATTCCAAGCAAAATGGTTTGGGAACAGTAACCTTCTGCAGAATGTTGGAGACAACTCAGAAAATGGCCTAGTTTGGTCTGTAGTTCAAACTGTAACACAGTCCTGGAATGTGTGTGGGAATACATATGCAACTCTACATGTACACACAGCTGCATATAGTGCTGACCCAGAGATGCAAGCTGTCTGAAAACCTCTAGGGACTGAAAAAGGGGAGCTTGAAAATACAGTGTTCCAGTGGAGACAACTCCCTCAGCTGAGAAAATGCAGGAAGGACATCAAGATTCCATCTGCCCCAGAAATACTCCACACAACTTTCCCTGAGATCTTTCAACACTCAGAAGAAAATAATGGGAGACACAGGAAGCAATAGCTACTTCCCTTCTTTTCAGTTATGGCAGGAGAATATCTGAGCCATTCCCTTGTGACTACCCAACAGTGCTATTTCCACTGGGTGATTTGCCATGCTCCAGTAAAGCTTAAATCACCTTGGCTATACATGATGAGGCATTGTCACCAGCTCTTCTCAAGGCACAGATTTTGGGGCGGTGGGCAGGGGGGAACATATAGACTGGACAAGTACCTGTACACAGTACAAACTGTTCTCATAGCTGCTCCTAAAAGGCAACCACAGCTCAGGATAATCTATGCTTTGGCTGATAACCTTAGTAGCATTTATGGGAACTGCTGTGTAAAGTTACATATGGTGTTTCTTGCCAAAGGATCAATTTAATGTTCTGCCCTGAAGGTGCATCAGTTGTCTGCATAGTTTCCTCTTTATGGATTTAGGCAATATGAGACTGCATTTTCAGATATTCCTGGCTGGGATCCAATCCAGGATTCACAAATAACATTGCTTCAGAGAAGGAAATGAAGGGGATGGGGAGGAACAGGGGTAAGTACAGAGTTTGATAGTCTGTGTCAGACAGACTGAATCACTCTGCTATTACCTGCATTGGAGGGATTGTATAAAGCAATGATTGGTCTAAGAAATGGCTCTGAATCACTGAGTTGTGTTTCTAAGTAACCAAGAAGCTTACATTTCTGTGTTGTTCATTGACCTTTTAAAATTCTTCTGTAGAAATATGATTGTGTTTACTACTCAGATTAGCACATATAAAAGTGAATCTAGTTTGGGTATTGGTGCAGGCTCCCTTCTCCCTATCCCGCCCTTACCAAGTATTGGTTTAATTCCTTAGTATTTTGCATCAGTTAATGTATTTGTAACTTATTACTCAGGATCTGGAATGCTGGTTTTTACAATTGCACTATCTGAGGTGGCGCCAAGCTTGTATGTCACCACTGAAGCCAATTTACCATCTTCACTTTTCCCCTGTAAGTCTTTATTCAGCTAATATTAGGATATCCAGTCTGATTTACATAATTTGCACAGTGCCCACAGGGCTGAAACAAGAACAATAAAATTATTGACAAATTAATAAAAGGAGGAGATATGCTGTTATCTGCAAGATAGTGACAGGGATGGGAGACAATTAAGAGCTGCTAGACCATAAACAAGTCCAGCTGGTGTGCTCAGAGACAGACATGATTTTATCAGATTTGTCTATTCTTTCAGAAAAAAATAATTTCTGCAGATTATTTCACTGGAACTTTTTAGGAATTCTTCTAGAAACTTGTCTAATTTCTCATTGTTCTTCTGCCCAGCTTCTGTGTCAACCTCTTTGTTGGTAGGCACGGGGAGAATGGAAATGCCTGATTCTCAGTGTTCGTGAATCTAGGGTTTTCTTTCCTTTTACAAAAGGAGAAGCAGCATTTAATGGAGGGATATTGGTGATGTTCATCTCTGCACAGGACCACCCAGATTCACTGTAACTCAGATCCCCATCAGATACAGAAATTAATTCTCTCAGCTGAGTTCCCCACTGTGTCTCGTGTCTAGCTCTTCAAAAATGTGGGAAAAAAAAGCAGAATTGGATGCTTTCTGCTTAGAAAGATGGGAATTCACAGCCAACCCACTCAAGAATTTTGCATTAGTAAGGGAGAAAAAAAGAAAAAACCCAACATGCCAGCTGTTGCAAAATGACATGTGGAAAAATGAAACCTTAAGACATGTTTGTGAGATGCAACTGAGCTATCTGTAATTTGTATCACACACTGCCTTACATGGTGTCAAGGTTTTAAAGGGTCTTCTGAAAATTTAAGATGATGCTTTTCTGTTTTCCTAATTCTTTTCTTACCATGTTTCATAGCAGATCTCTTCCTTGACTTTAGCCATGGTATTTGCTCCCTTGTGTCTGCTTACATCTGTGTTGAATGTTGCTTAACTAAAAAAGGTACCTTGCGGATGAACATGTGCATATTTCTTCTCTGAATAATTGTTGTTTCCACCAGAGCAGTATATCCACCTTCCTCTGGAAACTGAAATGTTTCTACCTTCTGGAAACTGAACTGTCATTAGATTTAATCTTGTGGCACTTAATCCACACCGTGGATTCTGGGAGGAAAGAAACAGCTGTAGGGTGGAAAGGGGAGGACAGTGATAAATAAAAATACTTATAAACTAACCTTCAGCCAGATGAGCACAAAGCAGAAAGCAAGCATTCTTCTTTCAGAAAATAAATTATAGATTCCTCTCTTTGAATGCAGTTGTTACATGTATTGGCCATCAACTGGAATTAGCTGAATGGGAAGAGTTACATAAATTCTGTATACTGATTGCACAGCACCCCATTAGCCACTGGGGTGGAAAAGCTGTCAGGGGCGTGGGTGGAGGGTGGGGAGATGTGGTAAAGGAGAAAGAGAACTAGAAAAGTTATTTTTGATTAAAAAGTGTTCCTATCTGTTGTTGGAGGTTCCATTTCTAGCCTGGTGTTACTGAATTTCATGAATGTAAATGTGTGCTTTCACATGTTGCTGAGTGTCCTGTCTGTCACCCCAAAGGAATTTGTTCCATCAAGGATGATGGGGCAGTCTCAGGGAGACTGAATAGGTCCATGCTAGTCTCTTCAGTAAGTAACAAGCTCAACCCAAGATATTTGGAACCTATCCCTGAAACTGCCAATAATTTAGTGCTTCACTAACTTGGCCGCATTATCAATGATAGTTCCATCCACTAAAGCATCTGATAATGTCTTCAGGGTGAACAAATACTTTCAGGTTTATTTCAACTAGCAGCACTACTGCATGCAGAAATGATTTCTGGGCTGTTTTCCTGTTCCTAGCCATCTGTTACAATGGCATCCAGGCAGCTCAGAAATCCTTGGGTTTGCTTCATGGATGCGTATATGCCAATGTAATACTAGTAATACTAATAGGTTGACACAGGCAGGCTGTCAAAGTCCTTCAAGGGCCACTTCTGTTGAAAGCCTCAAAGAAAAGACTACCAACCACCTGCCTTATTTCTCTGTAAGGCACTTTAGTACCATGGTGATGAATGCACAGAGAGAATCAAACATTGCTTTGTTATCAGATGAGAAAGCAGAATTCTTTAGAGAAAGGAAAATAAAAAGTTCCATACTATTAAAACACTTCTAAAGTGCAAGAACATCTTTTCATTGCATAGTCTGTGAAGCCCATTTACTATTATTCCTTGTTTTATTTTCCAGATTCACTTCTCAAAAATCTGTAGTTGCATTAAAAAAAACCCCAGAACTCGTAACAAGACTCCTCTGCAAGAGCAGGACATCAAGGACAATGATCACAGGAAAAGCATTTAGTAAAGTATCAGTCAAAGAGTACTTTGTATGCACTGTGTCAGTGAAATAAAACCTCCTCTGGGGTAGGCTCTGGGTGCTGTTGAGCTGTGCACCTTAGGAACACATAATAGTGGAGACAACCATCACTGTGTTTCCATCCAAACCAGGAAGCCTGCACAGAGCCCTTTATTTGAAGAGAGTCAGCTCTCTTCACCTGGACATGAAAGACCATGGGTGGTCTGCACTGGTTGTTTGTTAATTGTAGGACAGATAAAGGTGCTCTCTTCACTCTCCTGCACAACTCTGGTCTGGCCAGGAGTTTTAGAAATTTTTCCAGGAAGGCCAGTGTCCTAGTGGAAGGAAAGCACTATTGTCACTGATGAGATTTGGCTTCCAGCTCATATTAGTGTTGTCTTGCACCAAATACAACCCATTGGTAAAGGGGACCTTCAAGAACTGGAAGAAGGTGGTGGTAGTTGGTTTCTGACTGAAAACAAGCAGCTGGGTTTGTGGTGACTGAGAGGGCAGCATGGACACTTGCTTTCTGGGCACCAAGGCCCAGAAAGTTTGGTGCCTAGGGAGAGTACTTAAGGGTACAAGAATGAGATCCCAGGTGTGCAGGAATGCTGGCACCAAATGGTAGGGAAGTGTAGGATGTACACCTAGGATACGGTCTGCTGTTAAGAATGAGACTGTAGTCCAAGACTTCTATTCTGGCTTTTTCAGAATACTTCTAGTTTCTTGTGAGAAACCATAGGGGCAAGTAGAGGTCCTGAGTGCCAGTAGGTGGATGAGTCTTTGGGTAGAAAGGAGGGATTCATGCCTGTTAACACCAGGAGACAGGAATAATCTGTAAAGAATGGATACACTGTACCAATACTTAAAAATGGTTATGCTCAAATGAGAGCAAGAATGGCCATAAAGCAATTTGGGTCAACTGTATACAGAAAATTAAGAGGGCAAAATAAGAACTAGAGGAGCAGTTTGGACTGGATGCTTATGCTGACAGCAAGAATGTTATATAAATACTCACAGGCAGAAAACAGTAGGAATTGTGAGGTGGCCAAGGTGTAGAAAGGACATTAAGGAATAAAAAAGTCATGGCAGAGAAGCCCAGTTACATCTTTTCTTTTTGCTGATGAAGATGATGGGAAAACATCTGCTCCCAATCCAGTGGAAATGTGGCTGTGCAACATATCCCATAGCTTTGCCAGAAATGCTGCAACACCACAGCAGCATGTACACAGTGCTGTCTGCCAGGGTTAGTCCCATCCCAAAGTACACCCCAGAGGAGGTTCTGGGAACCACCTGGGAACCAGACTTACGACCCTCTCTCCCAGCTCTGATAAGAAGGAGTCTCCTGTATAAAATAGGTCCTCAGAGCACAGGATGAACACAACCAGCTGGGAAAGAACC
This sequence comes from Pseudopodoces humilis, assembly GCF_049639895.1. Classification (NCBI taxonomy): domain Eukaryota; kingdom Metazoa; phylum Chordata; class Aves; order Passeriformes; family Paridae; genus Pseudopodoces; species Pseudopodoces humilis. The sequence goes on from NC_142200.1 coordinate 75,150,493, forward strand.
AGCAAAGCTTTCATAATGGAAAACCTCCAGTCCAGCCTTCTGGACAGCTGTGGGGATGTCAATAAGCACATGAATACAGGAGATCCAGTCAGCCTCATTCACCTGGGTTTTCAAAAATTGTTTTATAATGTTCCATGTGGATGGTATTCAAGGGTGACCTGAAGAAAAGCTCCCTCTTTGGATTTAAAGGATAGAAAGTAGATTGTTGTCTCAATGGTGACTCCTTAGGATGTGGACTGCTGAAGGGCTCACCTAAGAACCAGTCCCGAGAAAACCTAGTTTTCAATGTCTTCATCAATTCTCTGTAAAAGGAACACTGAAATTTCTACAATGGTGGAAGTAGTTGGAATCTTTCTAGCAGCAAAATTCCTACCTGATGACAAGGAACTTGCAAAAATGTGTGTCTGTGTGGTGGAAGTGGGGATAGATGAGCTTCAGGATCAGAAAACATGTTATGCATTTTGGAGGGAAAAATAATCTGCTTCTACATGTACATGATGCTGAACTTAGAACCTGCAGTTATAACTCAAGAGGGGTTTTGGAATTGCCACTGACAGCTCACTGAAACTGTTTTTCACTGACTGCTGCACATTAAGCCAACAAAATGTGGGGAATTGTCATGAAAGAACAGGACTTCTGGCCCTAAAAAGACTTTGCACAGCCACAATAATCTTAAATACAATCTACTGTCCTGTTCACTGCATCTAAAGAAAGGGAATAAAGCTGGAGAAGGTATCGTAAAAAGTCAAGTGAATAAGCACCTGCTTTTGTAAGAAGCCATTTACAGAGGCTGGATCTTCAGCTTGGAGATGTGGAGGAGGACCTCTGAGGACCTCTGGAACCCATTACAAGCAGCTTTTGGAGGCACACTGGATCACTAGGTGCAAGGACAAACTCATTGACCATGGACAGATGATAAAGGAAATAAGCAGGAATGCATCTTCAGTGCTGCTATTGAAAGAAGTATGACTGCTGAGGATACATGAGGAGGGATAATTGAAAATTGCCAGGTTCACAGACTCCTGATAGTGTCGTCTTTTGCCTTTGCTGGCACTATAGGCCATTTGCTCAAGTCGATTTTCCACAGCATTGTGGCTGCTACTGGAAACAGGATATTGAACTAAATGCCTTTTCATAGGACCTGGTACAAATATTCTCATGTTCCTAGAGAGCTGGAAAATCAAGAAAAAACATGTAAAAGCCCTTGTCCAGGTAAGACAGATCTGAAAAAATCCAATTGTTTCTTATTGAGGACTCCTGTCGTGGTGGAGGATCCACGACCTTGAAACAGGCCAGCTGGGGACAATGTGGTGAAATAACAGAAGGACAATTTAGTGACCCTAAAAGTAATACTTCAATAGCGAAAACAACAAACACATAACCCAAACAGCAAGAGAAGGTGCGTCAAAAAGGCAAGGGTCAGAGTAATACAGTAACTTACATAAACTAAGGTAGGGGTGAAGTCTGAGAGTAAGGGTCCAATAGGGAAGGATGATTAGTAATATGTAAAACATTGCACCAAACATAAACCAATAACAATAGGGGAAACAAAGAACTTTCTGGTAACATTTGCATAAAACTAAACAGGGGGCAATGTGGGTAATGCCTTACTCTCCACAACTATGGGTTTTTCCCACAGCCTTCTGTCAGGGGTTTTGTCAGCCCAGACTCATAGAAAGAAATGCTGTGTTTTTCTGCTGTAAGATGGGGAGCTGAAGAAAAACTCAGCAGAGGAGAATGTGCAACATTTGTTTGTGAGACGCTAATTCTACAGCCAACCTCATTGAGCAAAGCCAGGTTGGAGGCCAGACTCAAAAAACAGTGCAGTGGATGAAAACAATTGCCCCAGATTTATGAAGGAGCCTGCAAAGAGTCAAACTCAACTCAACCACAGTCAGACAAGGTAGGATGTAACACCTGAATCCTCTGCCTAAAGCCATCATTATTCAGCTGCTTCTAATACAGACTTTGGACACTGAAGTAAGCTGCTGAGGAAGGAAAGGAGGAAGCATACTCAGAGGTCTGGTCTGCATTAAAAACTGTGAACCAAACTACTGTCTTCGCCTTAGTGAACAGGAGTCTAAAACAGGACACAGCAGCAAGCAACACAGGTGCTGCAGTCTAGCACAAGCAGGTAGCCATAGAAAACTAGTCTTAGAAACCTCCAAAATATTGTCCTTGGAGATGTGGCCTGCTTATAGGATACAGCCTAAACTATTGGGCTGGGGGAAGGGAAATCTGTGCTGAGCAGCTGCAGGGGAACTCACTTTCTTGAAAACAAGAAAAGTTTATGAAATACACTTAAGAAGCTGAAGTCAAAGACAGCCAGAGTCTAGTGATGCTCAAGGCTTGTGGGACACTAGGGAAGGAAGGCTAGTGAGAATCTGGCAATGTTAATTTGGGAGTAGGATAAGGAAAAATGAGTCAAAGTCATATACAAAGACTGCATGTTGCTTATGCAAACAACTGCTCAGCGTTTTTGTGATACCCACAGAGCAGTGCTGCCAGAGTTTAAAGCCTTGAGACTTTTAAAAGGTTTTTCATTAATTTTGTTCTCTCTTTCAATGTCTTGTGGAGTCTGTCCTTACCTTAGAGATTATGCCATTTCCAGCTATAAACAGTTATAAACTATACGACTGAGGAGGAAAGATGGCAAAACTGATGCAGTCTGTTGTTAGAGCTTTGTGGGGGCATGAGGATAGGGAAAGAAGAGAGTGGGGGCTGTTCCTTAGCTGCTCCTTAAAGCTGAAAATTCATGGACTATTTCAGCTCCAGGAAAACATCAATATCCTCACAGAATCATAGTACCATGTGCTCAAGGATCATCTGGTCCAAACTTTCTTGGCAAAAGCACAGTCTAGACAAGACAGCCCAGCACCCTTGTCCAGCTGGATCTTAAAAGTGTCCAATGCCGGAGAATCCACTGCTTTCCTGGGGGGATTATTCCAGTGGCTGATTATTCTCATGAAAAATGTTTGCGTCCAATTGGAATCTCCCCAGGAGTGACTTGTCCCCATTATCTCCTGTGTTTTCCATATGACTACTTGTAAAAAGAGTCTTTATCTTCTTTGTAGCTACCCATACTAGAACATGGTGATAAAGTTTCCCCTGAGCCTTCTTTCCTCAAGGCTGAACAAACCTAATTCTCAGCCTTTCCTCGCTTGGCACATGTGTCCCTTCTCTGGACCTTCTCTATCCTGCCCACATCTTATTGAATAGTGAGGACCAAAACCAAACACAGTATTCCAAGTGTGACCTGACAAGCACTGAGTAGAGTAGGACAATGACTTCTTTATCTGTGCTGGTGGTGTCCTTGTTGATGTAACACAGCATCCCATGGGCTTGCTTTGCTCCACTCCTCATTCATGCTGAACTTGTTCAGCAGGACCCCCCAGGTCCATTTCCACTGAGCTGCTCCCTAGCCAGGGAGATCCCAGCCTGTGCTGCACTCTTGGATTATATTCTCCCAGGTGTAAGATATTTTTCTTGTCCTTGTTAAATTTCATAAGGTTATTATCAGGTCACTCTTTCAGCCTATCCAGGTGTTCCTGCAGTGTGACTCTCTGGAAGTGTCCACTTCCTCTCTCAGCTTGATTCCGTTGTCAGACTTCATCAGAATACACTTGATCACATCTTCCAGATCACCTTTGAAGATACTGAACACTGTTGGGCCCTATATTCATCTCTGGGGACCTCATGTGTGAGAGGCTTTTCTTTCTGAAAAGAAGCTCTTTCCCACCCCGCTCTGTGTGCAGCCCAGCAGAGGGTTCCCCACCCACCACGTGGCCCACCACAGGAGGTGGCTGTGGGAAACTTTACTGAAAACCTTTGAAAAATCCATGTGGACAATGTCCACCACTCTCCCCACATCAACAGAGGAGGTTACTTGGGTAACCTGCAAGTCCAGCACTGCACTTATTTGTGCAGACAGATTAGTCCACTAAGACGAGAGCATGAAGTTTTTCCCACTAAAAATAAAACCAATCAAAACCTGAATTTTGGATGCATCATTCAAGCTGCAATACCAAAGCACTTTCAAGTAGACTGCAGTAAGAAATTTATCTTTAGGGAAGCAGGGAATGAGGGACGGATAATGAAAGCTCTTGCTTCTCTGCAGAGAAGTTTAAAAATACAATTCAAATGCACTCTAGAAGTCCTTACTGGAGGAAGCCTAGGAGGGTTGGGTGTGACACCTTTTGCTGTAGGGGAAAGTTTGATATTCAATACATCAGGGACTGAGATAAGACTCATAATTCCTATGACAATCTTCTTCTGTAGCACTGGAACCTCATCTGTTCTTCATGGCTCTTTTTTTCAGTGTCCTCTAAAAGGAAAGAAGTTAATCCAACTATGCATGAAAATATTTTAAAGGGTACTTGTAACTTTCTCCTAATTTAAAAAATATTATTTGGAGGGTGGAGAAGGTGCTACAGAGCTGCTATTACCAGTACACACCTTGATCCCAGTGCTACCAAAACAGGGAACTGCACTAGCTGCACCTTTGGTCTCTGCAATATCAACGCTTATTAGTCTCTACAGTGATGTGAGGAAGATGAAAGCAATGTTTTGTAGTCTCTCTTTTGAAAGGATTGAATCTCTTCCAGTACTGCAGTGATGTTTTTCGAAACATACAAAGTTCAACAGGATAAATTAAGACAAGAGCATGGAGTTCTTCCCGTTAAAAGGAAAACAATCAAAATGTGAAGTTTGGACTCATCATTTGAGATGCATTACCAATGCACTTTAAAATAGACTATAGCAAGAAAAATAATATTCCTCTCCCTTGCTGTGACATGCCTCCAATTGCATATTAAGCTAGTGAACTTGTAAAATCAGACTTTACACATAAATACACATCACATGTAATTCACTATGTGAGGCGGATTCCTCCAATTAATTTAGCCCCATTGATCAATGACCATCTCTCTTGCCACTCTTCATCATCTGTTACTCTCCCTGGGATGTTTACCTGCCAAAGCAGCCATCAGTAAGCAAAATAATGCTGAAGTTCTGCAAAATGTCTTGGGCTTTTGTTCTTTACTTCAGCCCAGACCACAGAGGAAACTTTTCAGTGGAGTTGAGGGGACTTCCTGTAGATCCTAAGGACAACCAAGTCTTATGCTGAATGGAATAGTTTCTCCAGTACTTCTTGGTTTCTGCTCCCCCAAAAAGTCCCCATACTGTCCTACATCTCTAGAAATGATGCAGAGGAAAAGTAGTGGACAAATCTCTGCAGTTGAGTATGGAGCCTTGTTATCTGCCCGGAAGGCACTGTCAACAGTTACAAACACTGTACAAATGAAATGGCACTGGCAAAAAGGAACACCTGAGCACTCAGTCCACAATATTCTGCCTGTTCTGATGAGGTATTTAGCACAGCTCCCATTCACAAATAATTCATGGTTATCAGCTGGATCACTATTGATGTTCTGCATACTGCTTCTCCATTCAGTCCTTAATTTCTTGAAGGTTGTTTAACCAGTCTAATAATATGCAAAAGAAGATTTTGATTAACAGGGCTATCTTCTCAATACAGACCATTTTAAGGTTCATGTTACCTTACAGAATGTGGCTCCAAGTGAGATAAAAAGTTGTAGGTCATGGATACTGTAAATAGAGCTCTGTATACTGATGAATTGGGCTCCTGCCATTAAGAGCCAAATAAAACACAGGCATATGCTGTACTACTCGGCTATCTACATCTCACACAGTGATGCTATGGACCCCTATTTAATCAGAGAAGATGACTGTTAAAGGAGATAAAGTGAAAAGGGAAGCTGTGAGCTGGCATCAAATTTAGAAGCTGTTGCATTTCAGCTGGAAAGCTGGAGAGGTGTGCTAGACAGCGGCTGCCATTTCCTTTAAGATTACACAGAGCTTATGACTATTGAATTCGAACCACGAGGTCCAGTTTGTTATTTCTCTGACCCTGCATGCACCTCTGCTTGGAATGCAAAGGCTAACCCTTGTTTTCTCTTGGCTGAAAATCCTGAGGGCTTACCACTGAGCTGGAGCTGAAGTGTGGCTGTGATGGGCCACAGGAGCAGAAGTGGAGTGGGGCAGATGGAGACACAGTGCGTGAAAGCAGGAGAGTGCGGAGGCAGCAGCAGGGAGAGAGGCTCATGGCTGTGGAGGGTCCCACAGAGCAGGTGCCAGAGGCAACACATGAGCCACCTAAGGCATGTTCTTCCAGGTCCCTGCAGGAAGACTCCATGCTTCCCACCCATATGGTGCCTGAGCTAACATTAGAAGCATTCAGCTTGAGTGAAGTACGAGCTCAGGGAAAGGCAACAAGGCTGCTTCTAACAAATGTGAAACTCTTCATCCGCATGCCCCCACATGCCATCTGCCCAGTTCATCACCCAAGCAAGGAAAAGCTGGAAGAAGTTCCAGGGCAAATAGCCTTGTGAAAGAAGAGGGAACAGATGTTCAGAAGCAGAGGGCAGACTGTGTCTTCAGGAGTCCTGCCAGCATTGTTTTCCATGGTGTCCGTGTTTTCTGAAACACTCATAGTGACACTCTTTATCAAAGATTGGTTTTCTGTTATAATAGTTTGGTCTGCAAGTGGAGCTACAACAGGCAGTGCAAATGGACAGAAATCTTGGCCATGTCTCTCTGCTAGGCAGAAATTAAATTGCCTTGGATGAATAAAGGTGAAGTGGTCTTTACTGCAGTGCACAGACTTGTTATTTTTCAGCTGTGATTGTTTCTTTGCATCTTTTTTCCCATTCTCTCCTTTTTTTTTTTTTTTTTAACCTGCTTATGTCAGGGCTCTGAGGGAAAAATTTCCTTCTCAAAACTTTGCTCATGACTCTGTGCTGTCTCCAAGCACAGCTTCAGGGAAGTCAGTTTTGTTGTTTTCTCCTTCCAGCACAAAGAACTGAGACCAAACAGATTATTAGGCCACAGCCTCCACTGGACTCTCAATGCACATGCCAGGTGGGAAGCAGAGGTGGGATCTCCTATGCAAGCCCCTTAACTCCACAGGATGCATCAGGTTTTCCCCAGGGCTGCAGGAGACAGCATTTCCCCTCTAAGGCAGACACTGCATTGTAACAGGCTGTGATAAAAGCTGGATTGTGGTGAAAGCTGTCAAGGTACAGCACAGGAATTCTTATACTCCTGGTAGCTGGAGTGAGTTGCTTCCAGTCAGCTGGCTGAGGTTCACATTGTGTTGGTTTCCTTCCGGAGGCAACTTATTCCTGCATCAGAAATGGTTTTGCTTTTTAATGGATGTACTACACCAACTGTATCACAAGAAGTAATGGCCTGCCTTGTCCTCTTGTGGCTATATTTGTGAGTGTGAGCCATATTTGACTCCAAGGCAATTTGTGTGTTTGCTATTAGATATGGACAACAGTTTGCATTTCTGATCAGACTGGTGTACTATCTTTGAAGTTCTACGTCTCTGGTCAAGACTGTAACAAAGACTGTAATCTTCTGGTGTAAGATAGCAAGCTGTGTCACCGAAGACAGAAAAAAACACATCCAATGGTTTGTCCTGTTTGAAGCCATTCTGAATGTGCTGGGTTCTTGCAAAGATGAGTTTCTTCCACAAGTGACTGGATAGGAGACATTGCTGGCAGGAAGCTTAGAGATCACTGTCCAGGGGGCTGATCTGATGACTGAATCAGCAGCATTTCTCTGTATTTTTGTCTAAAATTCAGGACATGCAGACATCAGACAGCCAGAAGAGGAAAGCAATTGGGTTAGCACATCCCACGTTAGCCAAAGAAACTGAACAACTAAAATCAAGTTTGTAAATAACGCAAATGATGTTACTCCAAAACATCAGCTGGAATCAGAGCCCTTATGAAAAGCTAGGTTTTGCAGGAGAACATCCCCAATGTTGTGTGTCTCTTCATGCTGTAAAAGAGACCTTGGTGTCTACTGCAAGATTTCCTTTTCCTTCTGTCTGGATACATTTACCTCTTTCTTGCTGTAACCTTGATCTGTACTTGTACTCCAGAAAGGGCACATCAGAGAGGAAGATGAACAGATGTGTGGGAATGCGGAGGCTTTTTGCAATATCATCACCTTGGCTAAGGAAAATGGCCTTTCAAAACCTGCTGGGTACTCATTCATAAATTGATGCTGTTGCATTAATGAAGTAATTCCAGTTTAGTCTACAAGGGCTCCAAAAAACATTAATTGTAGCACAGTACAGAGAAAAAAGCAAAAGCCCTGTGTACATGACTAAAAGAAAAAGGCAAGCAAAAAGGTTAAAATGGAACTAACTCAAATAAATTACCTCTACCTGAGAACTAGTCACCAATTCTGTATCTGGAAAATGCTGAAGCTATATTTCATATTTTTCTGAAACATTTGGTTAGTTTGTAAGAACAGCTCACCTCCTACTTCAATGAACTTTTAAAACATTAAGTAACTACTCTGTAAATATTATCCTCTAAAAATCCATTGAGATTCCTTTATTGCAGGCTGCAAACTTTTACACATTCAGTATGCAGAGGTCTTGGACTGCACAAAACCTTTTCCCCTTACCATACTACTTTATTCTTTTCCTCCAAACCCTTTAAGCTGTGCAGCAGATTTCATTTCTTGCTCTGATAACCTTGAGAGGTGCTGTTAGGTGACTAATGAATTAAAACAGAGAAGATCAAGGTGTGTATATTCAGAATTCTCAAGAGTTTCCCTCTGAGATAATATCTAACAGGAATGCATGCCTTGGTCACACAAGAGGACCCCACAAGCATTTAAGATATAACTGGTGCACAGTAAAACCCTGAGAAGCAAAGATTTATTAAAGGTGCAAGGTCTTAGCAGGAATGGAATGCTAAGGAGGGAAGAAAGCCCATAAACTGCTCTCATAATGTTTTTACACGAAAACACTGAGAGGGATCTGATTAAGTACATCAAGGCAACCAGTTATGAATTAATTTAATTTTTTTTACGTTTGAAAGGCCTATGGTAAAAGTGTTCATAAGAGCTACTGACCATGTGGGAAGGTGGGGCAGTTTACCTGGATGTTCCTGACACACAACTTAATGCGTTTGTATGACCTTCAGTCCTAGCCATGGCTACTTCTTGTACTTGCCACTGGACATCAAGCCATCCCCTAGCCAGTCAGAAGGGGATTATTTCCCCACAATCAGTGAGCCAGTAAAATACTATACAGAATAATAGAGGATTTATTTATTCTCTCTGTTGAATGATTTGCAGTTAATATCTGCTGGTGTCACAGATAAGCACGTAAATGGACTTGGAAGTTCAGGAGCATTCGTGCTGGAATGCCTCACTTAGGTGAGCATGGGAGCTGTGATCTGCTCCTGCTGGCACAAACTACATGAAGAAAATAATGTAAAAAGTTATTTTTCGATCAGAGTTCCTGTGGCTATTTTCTAGAGTTGCCAGGCTTCTTTTGCTTTACTCAGAGCTCAAATTCCTAATTGAGGGCTGGTGTCAAGGAAAAAAGCATGGATTTGGGGCTACTCTACTGAGCCCTGTGAGCTCCTAGCCAGCTTGAGATGACCCAGGAAGAACAACAGCAAAACAAGGACACAGTGCAAGGGTATCTAACCATGGAAAGAACAGGTGGATTACCAAATGATTCCATGCTTCATGACCTTCTGAGTCTGGGTGATCTCGCTGTTAGGACATGATAAATGTTCAAGGTGGGCTGACTGCAGCTTCTGGCACTGATTCCTGACCCTGAGTAACTTCAGAACGCACGTACAGCTTTGGCTGTAATCCTGCCCAAAGTACCCCAGCTATTCTTAATGGCTGTGCTTGGATCACTTCTTGGAGTCATGCCACAGTACAGAAAAAAACAGATGATTCATGGGGCTGAAAGACCGAGTCATTTAAAATAAAACTTCAAAGGCATCTGGCTGATTTCTATATTTAGCTGCCTAGTAACATGAATTTGAACAGCTGGTCTATTAATTAAGAAGAGGGCACCCTCCTGCAAGCGCTCAAACCTTCAAGTCAGTTCTGGTCAGCTATCTGAAAAACATCTACCCTCAAGAGAGGACTCTCTGCTTCAGATTGTAACTCAAGACAAGTGCTCAGACTTGCAAGGCAAGATGTTGCATTAGGTCCTGCTGATTAATTCCTGATAGCTCTCTGCTAGAAAACTGTGTGGGCACCACAGAGCCACCTAATCCTCTCTGTGCTCTGTAAATGGCTATGGGACTGCACCATGATTGTATTGCTCCTCCCCTCCTCTATAAAAGGCCGGTTTTTTTGTCAGGAACTGTATTGCAGGAAGAACCATGGTGGCTTTAGATGGCAGTCAAGGACAAACCTAAGCACAATGTGCTCTCTCATGCAGCTATGTCAGGCATGGCTGAGGTCAGCAGACACAGGAGGAAACAAAAAGAGACTCTACAATGAACTATGGGGCTTCTACTGACACCTGTTGGCAAAACTCTCAGATATCCAAGGGTGATGGACACAGCTCCACACCTCACAGGTCACTCTTCCCTTCTCTGTGGGACAATGCACTTTCCACTGGCAGGGAAGCAGAGGCAACTGCCATATCCTGCACTGAAGATGAAGAAAGACAATGCCATGTACCAGTCATTGACTTGGATGTGGGATCAATGTAACACATTATTAGAGTAGAAGTAACAGTCTGAGTTTATTGTTGGCCTATAGCCATTTTAAGATAATATCAGTTGGTAATGCTTAGCAGTTAGTGGGAAAAACCCTTAAAACAATTCGTGATTTTGAAATGCCATATTTTGAAAGCTTGCACAGTACAGTTTAGTTAAAATATAGCAACTTGAATGGCAGGATCTACTGAAACACCATGATTGCAAGGAATTAAGTAAACTAGGTATGACTGCTCCTATGAAAGATGTTGGAAAATATCTGGATTTTGGAACACTTCAGTGAATATTTTATCAAGATTTTCAGTGCATATATCATGAGCAAACACACAGCTGCCCTACCTGTTGAGGCATTAGTGTTAGTGCAGCAGAACAGTGAAAGACCAAATGCAGATCTTGCCTAGGAAAGCCAGGCTGCTTTCATGCCTGTAAAGTGCAGAAATTTAAGGGTGGAAAGGTGCCCAAGCCAGAAAAAGAGAAGCCAACATATGTGAAGATGACTGTATAAACCTTGAAAACCATTAACAGGCATTGGCAGGGGTAGGAAATGTGAAATTATTTTTGCGTGGGGGTATTTGGTCGAGATGGAGCAATGCAAGGCAAATTGGCCCTGAGGTTTACAAGCATGGCCTCTTTTTTAGCTTAAAAGAATCACAAATAACAGAGGAAGCTGAGGCATGGACAGCACACTCAGGCTTCAGCTGGTGTTGAAGGCTGCACCTCCATATGCTGCAGAGCCTGAAGTGAGTGTGCTGCAGAGGCCAAAAGCTCTGGAGCACTGTAGCCCATGCTTTGCAGGGAGTATGCTCGGGAAGACTCCTTGCACCCCAGCTTGCTGGAAAATGTCATCTGAGCTGAGTAACAGGTTATCCTGCTGCGCTGCTCTTACACATCTCAAGTCCTTGGTTTACCCATTTGTTGCAGAAATGCAACTTCTGTTGGTCTTTTTACTGAGCTACTCAGTTTTGTAAACTTGTCACTGGGTCTTCCTGGCATGCTTTAAAGTTCTCATTGAGCTGGCAGAATAAACAAAGAAGTGTTCCAAGGAGAAGTGTATCTGGCTACAAATTTCATTTTTGTAAAACATCAAGTTATTCTTTGTGGCCTCGAGAGCTCATACAAAATGTAAAGATTTTCTTTTTCCTCTTCTGTAATCAATAGCATTTGCTGCTGCTAAGTCTGTTATTCAGGTTATTGATTGCCAGTCATTCCTACCCAGACCTGTCCCCCTGAAGGATCTTCAGGAAAGGAATATTAAGATATGAGGTTATCTGATGTGAACATGCAGTTCTTCTGAGTCCTGGTACACATTCCCTTTTGCCTATTAATGTGATGCAGGAGGAGCAAGCCTCTTACTTCCACATGAAAGGTTATGGAATTTATCACTGTAAATTGCTGGCAAATAGGAAGCTGAATACACAAATACAGTAAATTAAAAAACAAATAAGATTCCAAGACAAGAAGTATAAAGAATGACAGAAAATATGTCACAATGTTAAATGACCCTTTTCCTTGCATCAGAGAACTGCACAAAGACGTACGTGCTTGGTAATGTCATTATTTAAAAAAACCTGCTTATGGATTGCTTTTTGCCTTTGGTAACAGTCATGTAACTTTACACTGGGAAGTACTTTCAGAGTGATTCCGATTCCCTTCCTGGCCCAGCTAGGATTTATCACTCTGCCTTTTAGTCTGGTACACTAGATGTGCAGAAATCCTTGACACAAAACCAGTTACAGGTGTTCTGTCACCACTTCTGTGGCTCCTGAAGTGTCTGGCTGCTGTATCTTACACAGTTTGGGATGTGGTGGGAGACAACAGAAATTTCCTTTGGGTCAGAAGTGCCTTTAGATGGTCATTTTAAATATCCAGGCTGTGCCAGCTGCTGAGGATTTGATGATAGTCTGGTGACTGCTATTCTGCAACTGCAGCATGCTAGACTGTTGGATTAAAGCAATTAAACATTAAGACTCAAGGAGTTTAAGATGTATTTTTACTTTTCAGTCAGATGTGTCCTAAAGCTTATTTATAACCTTCCATCCATGATAGTATAAACCCACTCAAGTCCCTGCAGGGTAGTGTCCCACCAGCAGCACTGAGCTGATAGTGTGGAGGAAGATGCCCAAAGCCCTGAGCAGATGAAGCCCATTAGAACAGGATGCCTCAGTTTTAATATATCAAAAGAAACTCTTAAGAGCTGCAGTGGAGAATCTCCCTGAGACGCCCCTCCAGTATCAGCTGTTAGCTGGGCAACATCTTCACGTGTCAGGCCCTTTGCCTTGATGAAACCAATCAGGGTCAATAGTGGACTCTTAAAGGGGCTGCTTACTTTAAATACTTGTTGACTAGCAGCTTCAGCAAAATTAGCTATTGTTTTACATTTCTGAGTCTCCTGTGTCTCTGCCACACTACATCCATATGCTTCTCTCTCATTCCTAGCCCCTTCCTTCCAGAAGAAAGGTACATGCTTTTCCCTCTAGAAGAATTTAGGTTGTTTTTAGGTAACTAAAGTGTACACAGCAGAGGAACTACTTCTGAAAGGAGATGTCAGATGTACAGATGTGCTCCACCAGCTTCACCAGTTCTTTCATTCTGCTCCTTCATTTTGCAGTGCCCGGTACAGCACAGGGATCACTTCAATACCCAGCTGTTAATGGATGGACAGGCAGGCAGAACCCCAACCTTGCTCAAAATGAGGCACCTTTTCTAAGCTTCATACCAAGCTTTCCTACAATGAATGCACATTGAGAACAGATGATCTGCTATAGGAACAGCATGCCCACTGAATTACTCATACGAGGAAAATCTTGCTCCAGAGTACCCACTGTACCCAGAAACAGCCTCAAATCTACGCACTGTAAGAGTCAGAAAACACAAGGTTAGAGCAGAGAAGCACAAGTGCAAGACTGGATCACAGCTGGAAACACGGGTCCCTGATTGGAACAAATGTAATTTGGAATTCTCTTAGGAAACAAAAAAATAGCCCTCAGCTATCCTCTGTACAGGGAGGTAAAAGACTAAACACTGAGAAGTGTATTTAACAAAAGTACTCTCAAATACTTTGACATAGCTGGAATTACGTACGAGCCGTGCAGACTGTAGCACTGTCGCTGAACTCTGCTGACAATCCCCATATATTTGGGGATCCAACCACCCTGTGCAAGCAATGCTCTCCCAGGACTTACATAAAGATATTAATAGCAATTCATCAGGCAGAAGCCTGGTGCTAATCTTGAGTCATGGTAGTGGTGAGGTTTGCAGTCTCACCCTACCTCTGTTCTGCATGAATGCACTCTTACTAGGCTTTATTTTCATAGTAAATACAATTCTGGGAAAAGCTTTCCTACGCCCTCTGCTGGTTCTCCGAGGCAGCCATTTTCACCTGACTATTGCAACTCTTCCTGTAAAATACCAGTAGGCTCCCATACCTCACTTCTATTTTCTTCTGACTAAACTGCAGCAAGATGTATAGGACAGAATCACACGTGCAAATTATACTAATTACTTCCTTCTGCTTCCCTGTGACCTGCAAAATGACTACCAATTTTCATGTTTACTTACCAGCATTTTTTCTGAACTGACTGTTCAGGGAATCCAAGCAATCCCCATCTCTTCATAAACAGCAGGCTTCTTTGAGCTAGTTTGCACAAAGAACAGGAGATGCCTTTGGTTCTATTTCATGTTGAGGAGAGTGGCAAACTCCCCCTACCTTCAGCCTGAACCTTATGACCACAAAGTAATTTGTCAGTGGATCAATTATCTCCTTGTACTTCTGCCTTCACTGCCAAGACTCCTTAAACACTTAACCACTAAGATTTTGTACTAGGTTATTCCCAAGATTCTTCCAAAATAATTCTTTAGTCCTTAATGTAAGTTTTGAATATTCCATGAGTGTTTTCCAAAAGCTCAGGACTGCGTACTGCTCTGATTCTCACTGGTGACTTATTCTGGTATTCAAAGCCAGTTCTGCAGGTTTCAATATTCAGGTTAGCAAGTCTTAACCACTCTATTTCTGTATTTTTGTGGCATTTCATTTTGCCCTATGTGTAAAGACAGTCTAACTTACCCATAAATATAAGATGCTTTGATAGTAATTCTCCAAAGAAAACAACCTGAGCAGCTCCCAGTGGCCAGATGGTGGGATTTGACAAATACAAGCAGGGTATTGTATTTGTCATGTATCCTCAATGCTAGAAATCCATACCATAATCACAGGCTGGGCCAGGTCATGACTGTAATAAGGGATATGGCGTCTGAAGATTCACATAGCTTGAGTCACATAGCTGAGACCAGGTCTCTTACTTCTAATACTGAGAATGAATAACCCACATGAACCTCCTACAGTAAATTCAAATGCGCACCAGATCCAGCTAGGGATATACAATGGCAGTAACTCTACCCTGTCAGGGAGAAGGAGGTACTCATTAATCAATCCAACTTTAGTTTAAGGTTTTGGATGTGAACACAGCCTTTCTTGAAAATTCTCTCTGCTTCACTTTTCACTTCACTCAAATCACCTTTTTAAAATCTATGAGCCTGTTTACTTACTAAATGCTCTGCCAAATCTGTAGCCTCCATTACAGCTCAAACTCTGTTCTCAGAAAATGCAGGAACAGCAAAAAAACTTCCAAGGCAGTAGAACTTCCACTAAAGAAACAAAAAAACCACTAATGAGCAAAACAGCACAAATCCACAAAACAAAACCCCTCACATGGTGTGCACTTCCACTATGAAATGATCACTTTCCTAAGAGTCCCATAAATACACTGCTCTCTCAGAAGCACTGACTCAACAGTAGTGCTGCTTCTTCTGAACTTACCTCTTTGGGAGACTGGAGAACAACTTTAAGTCAAAATACAATGTTAACAGACAAAGTCTCTCACTACTATTCTCAGTGATAAAACCTACACACACCACTCAGAATCCAGAGCAATCCTAAATGCAGAAGTGAAACCCGGCTGTAGCAAGCTGCCTTCCCAATGAACTGACAGGCAAGGAAACAGCCATGTTTATGTGGCACATGCTTGGTATCCAGCACACTACAATTCAGGGTGTCAGGAGCCCATGTCTCTGGAGTTGCCTGCCTCCTTACAGAAGGTCAGAACTGCAAAGTCATGGAAATGTTTGACATCTACACCAGCAGGACCAACACAGCGCTGCTGCCACAGCTCTTTAACATGCAGATTTTCTCTGCACCAGCCTGCAACAGTTCACCTGCTTAAGTGGGAGAGCCTGACTGTTCCAGCCAATACATGTCTTGGGTCATGGCATGATAACAACCAAACACCAGTACTGAGTGGGAACAACAAACACTGTGATCCACAGTATCTTCAGAGTTTTAAGCAGGAAAAGCAAAATTTTGATTGGCATTCATCTAAATGGATAATTTTGAGCAGTTTTCAGGAAGTAAAAATTCATTACATTCAATGTAGAACAACTACACTGCAGATTATTAATCCAGCCCTGAGCTGGAGCATTAGGCAGGTACAGTCGGCTTCTGAGGATAGTATTAATCCTGGAGTTATGTTTTCCATCAGTGCATTTCTTCTAACAATTATTACTTTGCCTTCCATGAAACTTTGCTCTCAAATTTTCACCCCAACAGTGCCAGCTAGAACTCCAAAACACCCAGCTAATATGCCTAGCACTACAACAGAAAACATCTAATACACTCCATCTGAAGCATTTAGATCTAGGATCTCCTCTTGGCTTCAACCAGTTAGCAGAATTGGAAACTTAGGATATTCAGACAAATGACAGTGTCAACTGCCCCCCAGAAATGGGCTGCACAAAGACAGGCAGCAAGACTATACATGTACCATCAGTCATGACTACTTTGCCACATGTTCCACTGAAGATATTTTATTTTTAAATTAGACCCACCATTATTTCAGAAGAGGTAAGTGTAGAAGGGATTACAGGTGACCTCACCCCTGGTAAGTAACAGCTGTGTTAATTACCCAATACAGCCTCACCCCTGATGAGTCACAGCTATATCCAATAAAGCTAAAAGGGGTGGGTTGGCTAGTCAGGGGTGGATGGGAAGATGTAGAGGAAGAGGCACAATTCTGAAGGCACAATCCAGGACAGTGCAGAACAGGAGAATCACTGCTGTGAGGTCAGTCTGGGTCTGCAGTTAGAGCCTGTTGTTGGAACCTGCACTCATAATCTAACTAGGTAAAAGCTTTCATTCAGAGTCTGCAAACAAATACGTGCAGTCACAGCCTAGCAGGAAATAACCAGCAGTCAGTCTGAAAGGGAAAGCTACAGTAGGTGCTTGCTGCAGCCAGAGTCAGTGAATGGCTAGACGCAGAATAACAGAATTGTAAAGTGGAATAAACCAGGACCCTTTTCATACTGTGATAAACGACAAAACTGTGTCTTGGCTCATTTCTACCTTCTAAGGAGAGGGCTGCTGCAACAAGTTCCTTGACCTTCTTTTTACAGAGGAAGTCACACCAGCAAACACATCAGCATTTGATAGGTACCAAGTCCATTTTAATAAGAGAATCCGACACCATTAAATTCCCCTTCCCATAACCAATTGTAGGCAGCTCTCTTTGGAACTCAGAATCTGACTTGCATCCGGAAATGCATCTGCTTTGTAGCATTGTTACTCATTCCTGTCTTGAGCATCCACTTTGACTTCATCCTCTGCAGGTACTGCATGTCACGCTGCTGAGTGGAGATGGCCCCTGCAGGGAGAAAGAAGGAAAAGAGATGGATCAATGTCTGTCACCTTACTCAAAATTTGTATGCCAACCAATTGACCTGACCACGTACTTCAGCAGTTGCCTACAGGTGTTTTCCTTCCCATACTAGCACTCTTCTTTCCACTTTTCTCTGGAGAAAGCCCAGTTCCCTCTACAAATACCCATGACTGTGATTAAGGCTAAAGGTTGTTTTGCATTCCAAGTGTGATTCTTATATTTCAAAAGTGGATACAACACTGTTCTCCAACTGGAAAAGCATTCTGTCAAAGCATGACTTAAATACCAAGAGTATTGGCTTAGACAGGGCAGAAACCAAGCAAGTATCACAAACAATGGAATGAAAAAGCTTGCACAGAAGCTGCACTGGATTTTAGAAACAAATTTCCTGTATCTTAATTCTGTCAGGAATTAAAATGAACTGAGTGGAAGAAACTACTGCATAGACCCCATGATGTGTAAAGCAAAGTTGACCTCTGGAATTGGAGAGTGCAGACATCCCAGAGCCTTCTCCTCTGCAAAGCCCTCCCATTGTCACTCACCTGCCTGCCCTGTCCAGCCCAAGGCTCGGTACTGCTGCAGCACCCGGCCCACAGCTTTCTTGTTCTTCGCAACAGCCACAGCTCTTGTCACACCAAAACGCTGCTTGTAGTACCTCATCAAGGAACGGTGACCCACTCTGGCACCTGTTCATAGGAGGGGACATCTTACTATCCATCATGAAACAGCTTCTGAAATGGAGTACTCAAGCACACTGTGAAAACTATGGAAAATCTCTCTGCTGAGAAATGTTTTTAAAGAGTCCAGAACCTTAAAAATTTTAGGATTTTCAAGAGGGCCTTAGCTCAGATAATAAACAGGCAGTTATCAGAAAAGAAAATTTTCATTAGTGGAATGAAAAGACAGTATGTGGAATGTAGAGAGGCAATGTTGTTTCAAGTAAAAACATTAGTGAAGCCACTTGCTGACATTCAGGAAAATTTGTGTAACTGCAGAGTTAGCAGCACTTTTCAGAATGAAAGCCTAAGGTCCCTTCATACCAAACCACCAAACAAAAAAAAAAAGCAAGTGAGCGTGCCAAATGCTAAACTAAATGCTATTTAATAATTTAATTTACTGAACTAGTTTACTGAATTAGATAAGAGCTGTCTTGCTACAAAAAACCCTAACACTAGATAACCTAAATTATAGCCTCTCCAAGTTACACTCAAACAACTATGAGGACTCTTGTTGGAGTATATGAGAGTGACATGATAATGAAGATGTAAAATGGGAAAAGCAACCCACAGCCCCAGTCCACATATCCATCAATGCTGAAGAAGCTGAACTACTTGGCAGTGAAAATAATGGAAGGTGAAGACATAACCCCAAAGACACTTAAATGCACAAGTATCTTCTCCCTTCCCAGAGGAAAGCACAACAGTGGCCTGTGCTGCAAGTACTGGAGGTAGATATGGGAAGTGCAGAGAAAGTAAGCTGTAACAGAAGCCCTGTGCCCACCTGATGGAAGGATAAGTTCCATGGTGTCATCATCATAATCCAACTCTTTCTCTGCCAGGCGCTTTCCAGGACTCTCCACATCTTTCCCATCCTCATGATCAGGGTAACTGCTCCTGTGGAAGAGCAGCAATACATGCTTTAAACATAGTAAGCAACCACAGACCCACTCTACAAAAGATCCACCATGCACAGCTGCAGCAAAGCACAAACACTGTCATGTTCCACCTGCCTTGGTCTGGGAGTTCCTAACAGCAGAACCCTGCCCTGAACAAAGCCTGGAGGAAAGGAATCTCTTTCCTCCATCCTGTTGTGCAACTCGGCACAGATGTGCTTAATAGTGACTTATGGTGAAAAGCCACTAGGGTGCAGGTCACCAGCTCTGCACAGCTAACTGAATGTGTGCTCCCAGGAGCTCCACCTGTCACCATAGTATGAGGTATTTCTGACCAAAATGAACAGAGTTTAGCATAAATTGCAGGAAGTTCAAAAAGAGGCCTCTACATCACAGCAGTTCTGTTCAGCTACACAGCAAAACTTACATAAGAAACCCACGGTAGGTGTTAAGTCTACAATCTGTTTAAAAGGTAATGGGAAAGACAGTTATGACCTTTTATGGCCTTTGCTGGTACACTGAAATCTCAATTCAGTAACAGCACACATACAAAACAGAATTCAAAATGTAGGACTAGTACTAATGGTTACAGAAGAAGACAACCAATCTTGCTGTTACCATTACCCAAAAAAGTAGGGAACCAGCAATGCAAAATAAATACTAGAACCTGAAACACCACTAAATTTAAAGAATGAATAATAGTTTATAATGTGATATTTAACTGTCCTTTTGTCTGTGTCCCACTCAAAGAAAAATGACCTCACCTAAAATCATAGAAATCTGCAAATTCCAGGGCAGCATCTCCATCTGTGAAGAGTTTGCAGTGGCTTTTATCATTCATATGAGCCTGGACTGCTTCCGTAGAGTAGAAGGATTTCCCCTTTTCATTGCACCAGATGCAGATTTTCCCAACGCCAACTTTTTCTCCTGCAGGAAACATTGGCACTTCTATTAGTCTGAACAAAATCTCCCCAGCCAGTAATTAACATTTCTGTGACACAGCCTTCCCAGCTTGCAGGCAGAGAGACTGAAGAGGAGCCTTGAGCCCTTAATTTCCAGGATAGCCCTGCTAATCCTATGCCATGACCCCATCAGGGACAAGTCTGGCCATTAAAAGACTTCTTGTGACAAGGTATGGGTCATTCAGTAGTCTTAATAACAAATTTCTTCCAATATCTTTTTCTATCCAATACTCCAAAATTATTTTATTCTCATCATAATTTTTAAACTTGAAGGATGATACATTTTTTCCTAGCTTTTAGCTCTCTCACAAGCATTGTAAACCAAAGAGACAAATACTTGTGACTCACAGGCAGGACAACAAAGTTCATATGCATGCTTCAGCAACAGAATGTTTCCCCAAATTTCACATTATCTGAACATCAGAAAACTATGTGAGACCTACAGGGTACATGACCATGTTTGCTCATCCAAATGTTCTCACCTTTTCCCTGGAAAGCCTGTAGTCCTGCTCATGATCAAAATACTGACAGCACTCAGGCAGAGAAAAAGCAACACAAACCAAAACATTTGGTGTCATATCCAAATGAAAATAAGCACTACCAGAATATAATTATCCTGACAAAAAATGAGAGAACATTCAGGCATACCAAGATACTTGATTAGTCCTCTGAGATCCACAAGGTACTCTATGTCTGGAATAAAGAAGCTGTGGATTTTTGTCATATGCGCCACATTTTTTGTGAGAGATCTAGAGTGATGGGGACAGAACAAGCAGTCTGTGACTGGTATGGCCCCAACAGCAGGAATGCTTTCAGCCTCTGCCTGTTGCTCGTCTTCCTCTTCTTCCACACTTTCCATCTCTTCATCGGAGCCAATGTCTTCTTCAGAATCCATATCTTCCCAGTCTTTTAAAGGAAGTTTTAAAAAAAGATATTTATTTTATACTTTTCCCAAGCAAAGTAAGTCCCAAATAAGTTAGAAAAAGCCATCTAGAACATACTGCATTTTTGTTCTTACAGCTAAGTGCCACACAGTCACTTCCAGATGCAAGAATTTACCATTGCCACTGAAAGACATTTATTTTTAAGATGTACAGCAAACCACAAGGTTGCTCATAAAAAAATTGGCAGATTACTTTCCCCCCACCATTTTCTCAACTATTAACACTTTACTGCTGTTTCTAGGCCTTAAATTTAATTCACCACAACACAAGAACACAAGTACGGCTCACTGAAAACAACTCTGGTAACATCAGGAAAATACTCGTTTCCAGCAGTGAGGGAAAACACACTCTTGTTCACACACTTAAAAGAACAATTAACATTCAGAGACCTACTGAGTATTTTCGCAATACAATTTATGACTAACACATTAATACTAGACAGGTGAAAGCTGGCTTCTTCTTTAGGTGTTACAATGTGTGTTCAGAGGTAAATGTTTCTTCTCCTGTAGAACAGATTCACTGAACTGCAAATTAAATTTCAAGAGCACAAAACTGCTGTAACAGATACAGTAATGTGACATGGGTTTTAGAAGCTGGAATGAAGTTCCACCTCATTCACACCCGTCCCCTTGCTACAGCTCAATCACCCCACTCAACTGCTCCAATAGATGTGTTTGGAGCTGCACTGTCAAATACAGCACTGAAAGCATCCAGGTTAAAAATAACCCTTTTCTGGAAATTCTGAAGCTCTGATCTTTTCAGTTGTCTGCTTTCCAGGCTGAACTCCAACACAGCTGTATTCACAGCAACAGGCCACTGGGGTAACAACTCTTTAACACATTTTAACACAGACATCAACATGCCAAGGAGTGATGCCACACAGGTTAAAGAGTAAACTTTCTCCTCTGGTCTTGGTGGGCAGAAGGAAACAAAATCAACCACAGTCCCACCTCCCTTCAACAGAACAGAAAATGAGTTGGGACAATAGCAAATGATCACACCTGAATTTTTGTTCATTTATTTTTCAGAAGCAGTTTTAGGGTAACCTGTTACATTAGCCTTCTTTAAATGAAACTTTCTTTGACTTTTTATGTGGGAAAAGAAGCAGTGCTCATACTAGTGACTATATTCAATCTTTACTACATTACTGTCTGTCTGTTAAGTTGAACAGTTGGCAGTTCAGACACTAACAGAGTCCTTGACTGCAAACAGGGACCAACCTTAACTCCTTTGTTAAACTGAAAATCAACAGCAAGACCTTCTGCGATGGAAAATGCTGCACTGCTACAGAAATAAGAGGAAGCTTTTGCTCAAACCATAGCTTATCCCAGGCTGTTCTCTGTCAGTGTGTTTACTGCCTTACCTTCTTCATTACCCTCTTCTTCCCCTGCTTCTTGCTTGGCCAGCTTCCTTGCTTGCTGTTCAAACCACTGCAGCCGTGGAGGTATTTCTGGTCGTTCTCTGCTGTGGGACAAGCTGGTGCTTTCCCTGGAAACTGGAGAGCCACTCACATTACTAGGAGGTAGAGGTGTCTTCTTAGGAGATGAAGATGGCTGGGCTTTGATGGCTTGCTGAATAGCTGTGTTCATTTCATCTTTATTTACACTCTCTGGGGCTAGTCCCTTTTCCAGATTCTTCTCATTTAATATTTTCACCTTCTTGCTGACAGCTTGGACAGCTTTCTTCTCCAGCTCCAGGTGCTTCTTGGACTTCAGGTGATTCTCATAGGCATTGAAGGTGGAGAACCTCTTGCTGCACACTGTGCAGTAAGTGGCAGTGATTTTGTTCTGCTCCTCTGCTACTGCTCTCTGTGCCAGAACTCGCTCTTGGAAATTCTCAGCAGTGACAGGAGGCATGTCAGCAACTTTACGCTTCAGGTTGTACCTGTGCCAGTCAGTTTTGTAATGGGCTCGCTGAATGTCACCGTCCTTGAAAGCCACACGGCAAGTGATGCAAGTGTAGGTGGCCATTACTAGAAAATGGGAAAAAATAAAATCATGCTAAAAAAATTAAGTTACAGACAAAAAAAAGCCCCAACACAACATCCTGACAACCTTCTTTAAAGATCAGACTCACAGTTCTTGCTCAAAATTGAATTTATTAAACACCAGCATCAGCAATGAGTGCAGTATTCATGGGCAGGAGCAAGAGAGAAAACTTAAAAGACTTTGTGTTTACTTGTACCACAGCAACAGCTGAGCATTCCAGCTCTGGAACCTGCTGTGCCTGTTGGGATTGGGATGCAGGAGAGAGCCCCCAGTTACAGCAACAGTATTTCAAAAGCTCTACATTTTTCACTAAAGGTCATTGACTAAAGGTTCTTAACAAGCTCATGTTCTGCCAACTCTAAGACTTTGATGAGACCAGCGACTCCTCAGACATAAGGGTAAAAAAAGGTCTGCTTACAGGCCTATTTTCTATTTTCCACAGCCTTATTAAATGGTAAAAAAAAAAAAAAAAAAAAAAAAAAAAAAATCACTGCATTTAAAAATAAAGCCTTCTTAGCTACTTTGGAGCAGTGCCTATATATACCAGTTGTGCTGACAACACTTTACCCTGCAGTGCTGTTCATCTGGAGATGCAGTCAGTCATGCCTAGATTTAGCACTTGAAGCCACTGCTAACCCTGATCTCCTTCCACTTTTCCACCATCCAGCTGAGCCATGTTAATGGGAATGGGACAGGACAACTGCAGAGCAGTGATGCTGTCCTTTCCAAACCCATATATTTCCTTCCTTCTCACTGTTTAAGAAAACATAGCTTTTTTTTTTTTTTTTATTAAACAAAGTTGATGGAATTTCTTGAATGCTCCAAAAGCAAAGAGCAAAAAAAAATTGTCATTTGGAGGTCACAGAAAGCACCCTCATATTTTAATTGATTTAGAAAAACTGTGGCTTAATCTGGAGAAAAAAAAAAAATAATACATGAGCAGGAGGGGATCTGAAAGCAGGGAAAGGAAGAGCAGCCCCTCCCCAAAGCTACATTATGAAATGCTCATTTCATTCCCCTGGAACCACTGGGCTCCTTACTTATTATTGCTTGTGCTGTCTGCAGTGCTACAGTGACAGGGGGGATGCACAAAATAAAGGCCATGTTATTTTACTTAAAGTACTATAAGCATCTACTCAGTGTAACATGCATTTTGTGTTTCAGAGAAAAGCGTATTCTCCGCCCACTGAGAGATCTCGAGTATTCCCCAAGGCGTTCCCCTGCCCCTCGCCCCGCCCGAGCACCAACCTTTGCCATGAAGCACTGACGCCAAGCCACGCTGGCTGTCAGCGACAGGCCCTTGCAGACCCCTGGGGCAGAACACCCTGTTCCATGACAGACAGACAGCAGCTACACGCTACATTACCACAGGGGCATTTTAAACCTCCAACCTCCTCCCGCTCCGCCCCACCCAAAAGAAAGCAGCTCAGAAGAAGAGGTTTGTAACTAAAAGAAACCAAAGACATAAACCTCCACCTCTGACTACTAGGCGCAGGTGTGCTTACAACTCAAACTGCATAAAACAGAGAAATCCCGTGTAGTTACACGACACCTTCCCATGACCCACCTGCATTTTCCCCTCCCGTTTCAAGCCACGGGACCGAAGCCCCGAGTCCTACCTTGTGTGGGGCTCAGGAAAACGAAACCCCAGGCACTCACAAACCCGCAGCACAGCCAAGCCCTTCCAGACAAATCGCGATCTCCCCTGAGGCTCTTTATTACGGCCGATTTTTAGCTGTTTCCAGTTGGATTGAAACCGAGTCCGAGTCCCTAATCCTGGTGCAAGGCAGATGTTTAATACACGGACAACAAGAATTCGGGCCAAACCTATAGATAAATAAATACAAATAAAATGAAACAAGAGATACGTCGGGGCGCAGGCGGTAGCCGGGAGCCACCAGGCCAGGCGTGGACCAGGCCGGGCTCACCGAGAGCCTGCAGCCCAAAGGAGCGCAGACGGCCCCCCGCTACCCTCGCCGGGCCGAGCCAGGCCAGGCCGAGTCATGCCTTCCCATCCCGTCCCCTCCCGGCCCTCATGCCGGGGACACGCACCTGCGGCCGGCGGAGCTGGCAGAGCTGGCGGAGCCGGGCAAGGGGCAGGGCGGGGCGCGCGGGCAGGAAGCGGCCACGCGGCTTCCGGCGGGAGCGGCCCGCGCGCGCCCCCTGGCGGCCGGAGGGCGCGGGGCAGGGAGCGGCGGGAGCGCCGCCTCAGGGCTGCTGCGGCCTGTCCTCCGTGGGTTGGGCTTTGTTTGTTGTTTTGTCTTTGCTCTGTTTGTTTGATTTTTCACAGAATCAATTAGGTTGGAAGAGATGTCTTAGATCATCAAGCCCAACCTATGGCCGAACACCACCCTGTCAACTAGACCATGGCACTAAGTGCCACATCCAATCTTACCTGGGACGGTAACTCCACCACCTGTCTGGGCAGCCCAATCCAGTATCCAGCCACCTTTTCCGTGAAGGAACTCTTCCTAATGTCCAACCTAAACCTTTCCTGCTGCAGCTTACGAGTGTCTTCTTGTCCTATCACTGGTTACCTGGGGGAAGAGGCCAAACCCACCCGGCTAGAACCTCCTTTCAGGTAATTAGAGAGTGATAAGGTCACCCTGTTTGTTGTTATAGGGTTTGTTTTTTTTTTCATTTCTGGGAGCAAACACACAATGAGTTGATGAAAGATAAAAACTAACACATATTTATTAAAACAATCAATATAATAGTTCCATGTTTACAAAACAGTGATCAGGCAGGTAAAGTGCTGCAGAATACTTAAATACGGACATTTTGTAATTCTCCAGTTTCTGGTTGCTCGGGTGGAGGTTACTCACAGACTGTGACGCCGCTCATGTGCTGAGAACAAACGTGGAGACTACAGGGATTTGTTCAGAAGGCTGGGACAGTCTGGGAAAAGTGCAGAACGAACACAGAACAAGTAGAACGAGTATCTCTTCAGATCCTGTTACTTTGGGTTACAATTGTTTAACCTCCTCTGCATAGTATTTTTCTCCACTAACAAACAGAAGAATGCTCAGTAGGTGTGTGGTATGTACTCATGGAAACTCCACGTGCTTTTGCATTGGATTTGACACACCCAAGGCCACCAATCAGATGATGATCCTGTCACTCACATGGACTGAAACAAGGGGAAATTTTCCGAGTACAAAAGAGTGACCTGGATCCCTGCCCTGACGTATGTCCTTTTCTTCCATCAGGATGCGTGAAGAAGCCACTGCAAGGCACAGGAGGGTGAGCCCTTTGCTGCCAGGTACGAGCACACACACAACACAAGCAGTACTGATCCCAGGGCAGGATCACACACCGTTACCCACGGCATTGGCTCACACTACACCCTCTACGCTGCCCGTGTGCCTTTTGACTGGAAAATCACACACAAGCAGGCTTTCCATGGAAAAACTGCACGTTTCAAAGCTATGTGCTGCCTTATACCCCCTTGCCTGTCTTCCTGCCCATGCACTGTTTGAAGGATGGGAAGGTGATGACGCTGCTCGGTAGGAAAGACACTGTGGACCATTGTGACGGGAATTTTTAAGGAACTGCTATTTCGTGGCTGTGGCTATAATACAGCAAAATTAAGTTTTCTGAAGGGATTTCCAACTGAGGACAGTGTGGAAGGGATCCACAAAGGACAGAGACATTTTCTTTGTGTTTTGCTGGCGAACTGCTGGCAGTGGAATGTATTGTGTCCAAGCAAAGTGTTTCTTACATGTGGTTGTGTGGAAGGGAAGAGCTAATTTCCTGCAGAAAATTAGACATCTTTCACTACCTAAGGAAGAATATTAAATGTTACAGAATTACATCCTTCCCATTACACAGTATTTAGGGCCTTGAGTATAATTGACCACCATGACAGCAGAAAAAAAATTCTAAAGACACTCAGATAAGCAACTATGTCCCTAACTTTAATGATTTACTTGTTCAAGTTTTGGTTCGTTTTTCCTTCTGAAAAAGAAGTTAAAAAAAAAAGGAAAAAAAAAAAGAGACTTGTACTGGAGAAAAATCAATCTATTTACCCATCTTGAAACCAGAAAATGGGTAATTTACAAAAGCCTGAGAAACTCCTCCAACTGCTTTTCTTTCTGATCTCTTATTCTAGAATAGTGCCCCTGTATTATATACTTTTATAGCCACAAGTATTTTTCATAAAACAACAATAAAGTGCACACTGTTACAATGCCACTATTGACAGCCAGCTAGCTAGTCTGTCCTGCCAATCTGCTCCAGAAAAGCCTGTGAAGGACTGCTCCCTCCCTCCCTCCCTCCTGCCTCTCCCTGTCTCACAGCCTGTTTCCCCTTCTGCCACCAGTAATCCTGGAGAAGGAAGCACACAGTTATTTGGACATCCTACAAAGCTTCATCAGCAACTTGGATTTGTATTCTTTTAACTGTACCGATTGTCCTAAACATGTGGCAAGGAAATGAGGCTTTTAAGTCATCTGAGAACTTTTTAAACTCACTGATTTTCCAACAAAAGCTTTTTTAAATTTTGGTTGGGTATCAGATGTTTTTGTTTATTTGTTTTTTTCCAAATGAGAAGAACAGGCTGGTGAAAGCTAAAGAAGAAACTTAGCAACTAATACTGTGGAAGTGATATGGGCCATGTTTTCTAGTGATTTCCAGAAACTCAGGTGTTGAGATATTGTAATTTTGAAAGCTGCATCTTGTGAGATCTATATCCAGCATCCACTTATGTATTGGATAATGAAGGCACAGGCTTACCCTTTTACTGGTAAAGGATAGCAAACACCGTCAATATGCATTACTGACACAAAAAGCACAAGCAACAATAGAGCTAGTGTCAAAAAATCTCAGCATCCTTCCTTTTGCTGTACTCTTTTTGGCCATCTGCCTGTTTTTCCACCTCAAAAGGAAAAAAAAATACAAAATGAAGTTAACTTCAAACACAGGTTTACCTATACATATATGTTAGTGGAAGATTTTTATAATCTGTTGCTGTACTTTTTGAGGGTCTTAGATGACAGTATTTACCTCTTCAAATGCCAGCAAATGGAAATTTACTTGAGTAGTAGTAGCAGCTGACATGGTCCCTCAACTTTGCTAATGGTTTACATCACATTAAAAAAACTAGCTTTATTTCATTCTATTTCTTGGATTACTATTGCTTGGTATTGCAATGCAGTTCTTTCACAGGTGAACAAAAAAGCCCTAGAAAAATAAGTTATCTGCTTGAGATCCCATGCCACTCACTTAGCATGTGTGGACTTAAACTGGCAAATAATTTAAACAAGTTCTTTTTTTGTTTTAAATTACATGCCAAGAAGAAGATTCTGAGTGTCTTCTCTAGCAACTGACCTCACCCAATGCTTCTAAGTATCTTAAAATAATCAGTTGCAACACAACTTTTGTACCAAGTGGAAGTAGCTATCGTGGGAAAAAAAGCCAAACCAAAACCTACAGAATCTCACATTAAGGAAGTGGCACATAAAAAACCTTTATGCTTTTTTTTAATCTCTAATCTCTACTCCAAACAATAATTACCCTCACCTGCTCCCAAAAGGTTGTTCAGTTTACACAATATTAACTTTAAAACATAAAGATTCACTGGCTGACTTCACATTGGCAATACTGCCACGGACCAGACTCCATCAAGGAACACAGCAGGTGGTCAGTCATATAACATGCCACTTTACAACTCTACAAGCCTATAACAGCAAAAAACTTGGAAATGCATCACCATATCCAAAATAATTCAAAGGTTTTAAGTATGAAATCTAGGGGGTTTTATAGTGTTGCACACATATTTAAACTCGAGTTGTGCCAGTTAATGTGTTTCATATATAGCAGACACACTACACATAATGCTAACTGCAGGGACTCAAACTCTTTGGTAGAATTGAAGAAGATGAGATGCAGTTAATCTCACTGCAGTCCTCTGACAGCTTGCTCTCACAATATGAGTCATTAATTGTATTACATGATTGGAAAACTAGAGTAAATAAACTGCCTATATTGAAAATTTGGCTCAGGACCCCAAAATGCATGGTTGGCAAAAAGATTAAAGAAACTTCTCCCCCAACTGTTTAGAACAACTGACTTCCACCACGCATCTGCAACCAAACAGTGGATAGATAATTCATTTCCATGCTATTACATTGAGGTATTACTACCAGAAACATTAAACTATCAGTATTAGCTGATATTTATCCAGTTAATTCACTCTGCATAAGGGAAATTATTACAACACATCTAAAGGGATAGTTAAAGCTTACAGCTCAGAATTTTCTTCTTTTTTTTTCTTTTTTTCTTTTTTTTTTTTTTTTGCATTTGATGGTATTTTTTTGTGTGTTTTTTGTTGAATTTCTTCTGTGTTACCAGCTGCAAATTCCAAGTTAATGACTTCCAAGCAGATTTGAAAGGAAGCCTGAAGACTTTTTCTTTTCCTGGGATTCTGCTTCTTGACTTTGTGAAAGTCCCAATTCTTTCTCAATCTGCTCTAGCTCAGACTGGTCAAGCAGTTCAAAGTCATCAGCTTCCTCTGTGTCTGTCTCCTCGCTCAAACTGGGCACTGCCTGAGAGGGAACTTGCTGTAGGGACTGCAGCTGGTCTTTGATGGCAGCAGACACTGCAGCTGTGATGACATCGCCAGCAATTCCACTCATTAAATTAAAGGTTTGGTCACTGGTCAAAGGCAAGGACAACCCTGCAGTGGATGGTCTCTCTTTACTCTGTCTGTGATCCGCCTTCACATCAGTTTGCTCTTTCCTTCGTTTTTGCTGGGTGGGCAAACCGATGCTTGAGTCATCGTCATCATTTGTGCCGGCACCATTTTCTAAAGAGGGAAACTCTAAAAGATCTCTAGCGAAAGCTTCTTCATGATCACTAGGTCGGTCAAAATCTATTACAGGGTTAACAGAAGAAAACAGTGTTAGCACTCACAAAAGGTTTCCCAAAAAGGCAGCCATATGCAAAAATGCAAGTAGCAAGTGTTCCTCTGAATACTTTACTATTAATTTACTAATTACTAATTTACTATTACAATTTACTAATCCCTACTATAGTAGTTCTCTACTAGAAGGAGCTTTGTGTGACATCTATAACAAAATGGTTTCGAGGTCATAAATCTAGCACTACAAATCAACTGGTATCACCCTAACTATTTCAAGAAAATAACTTTTTAAAGCTAACTTTTAAAGCTAACTTTTTTAGGTATGTAATGAAACAACCCATGCAAATCTTCAGCACGGCTATTTCTAAATATACCAGCCACATGAAGTCCTAAAATTTATTTTTCTTCACAATATATATAAACTACAAATATGTAAACATGTAAGGATGTGTTACAAACTTTTAACATGTATATGGAATAATAAAAATAATGTTTATCTGTTTAAATAAAGATATAAAACTAATATAAAGACTAATTTCCTTTTCCTTTCTTGGCCAATGCTTGTGTTAAAAAGGAAACAGAAAATGGAAACTCTACAGATGATCAGAATTGTTTTCAAGAGGATAAAAAGCAGGATGTAATCAGACATTAAATTTTAATGGCTGCATTAACGAATGACACAGTATTTGTTATTAGAAATGTGTAAAACGTACCGTGGAGTACATGGCCTGTGGGAGAGGCCTAAATAAGCACAAGCAAGTACTTTCATCAAGTATTTGAATGAGAAAGTAAAAAGTAATCAGTTTGAACTTACTTTCTATGAAAACAAGCAATAGGAGCTTGTTATAGAAACATTCATAAAGGGTAAGGAAATAAATCCTAAAAATGACTCATAGGTAATTTTCTCCATTTTCTTTAGGAAAGACAGGCTGGGAAGATGAGGAGGAAGGGTTGTGCTGCATGCAGAATGGTGACTGAAATGCATAGAGCATTGACAGGAGATGAGGCAGTCCTCGGATGCATCCCATTTGGTCTTGCACTGTTGTCTATGTCCCATTTGCTGAAATGCTCCATGGGGAAGATGAGTGAACGGTGTAATTTTTCACTTAGCAAGGCTTTGAATAGAGTTTCCCACATGATCCTTACAGGCAAGCTGATGAACAAACAGGGTACGGGAACTGTAAGGTGGGTGGAAAAGTGGCCAGACTGCAGGGGTCAAAGGCTTCATCAGCGACACAAGGTGCAGCTGGAGGCTGGTTATTGGTGTCTGTCACAGGGACTGAAACCCGTGACAGACACCAGCATTGTTCAAGGTTTTTATTAATGACTTGGATGACAGGCTGCAGTGCACTCTGCAAGTTCATGGGCAGAAAGGAATTGCTGTGGGGCAGGTGAATTTGATATTCTGGAGGTCATGATGCCTTCAGAGGGACTTCAACAGGCTGGAGAAAGGGACAGGCTGAAAAGGAACATCATGGCATTCAATAAAAGCAAATGTGAAGTCTTGCATCTGGGATGGAATAACCTGTGCAGCAGTACAGGCTGGGGGCAACAAGACAGAAAGCAGCTTTCCAGAAAAAGATCTGTGGGCAGCAAGTCAGTGGTATGCCCTTGCAGCAAGGAAGGCCAACCACACACTGAGCTGTAGTAGCCGAATTGAAGGCAGAAAGTCAATGGAAGGAATTTTCCTCCTCTATTCAGCAATTGAGAGTACACATTGAACTATTTTGCCCAGTTTTGACCTCTCCAGTTCTAGACAGACAATGGTATACAGGACTGAATCCCCTGGAGGGTCAGCATGATTATTTAGGGGGTTAGAGAACAGGATGTATGTAGATTCTGAGAGAATGGGCTTCGTTTGGCCCCAAGAGAAGGTGGCAAAGGGGAAATCAGTTTAACTACTGAATAGGAAGGTAGAGAGAAGATGGGCCTGACTCTTCTAGAAAGTGCACAGTGAAAGGATCAGAGTAAACTGACACAAACTGGAACATGGGAAATTTTGACTCACTATAAGAAAAAAACCTTTTCATCATGAAGTTAAGAAAATACTGAGAAAGGCTTTCCAGGGAAGTTGCTGAATCTCTGCCACTAAAGGTGTTCAGAATTCAAGTGGTCACAGCCCTGAGAAACTTCAGAAAGCGTGAATAAAGAGCTTTGAACTTGCTTTGGACAGGAAGATAGGTGAGATGAATGACAATTGCTTTTTACAACTTACAGTTCTGTGATCATGCAATGCTGTCTAT
The DNA here is from genome assembly GCF_049639895.1 of Pseudopodoces humilis. Lineage (NCBI taxonomy): Eukaryota > Metazoa > Chordata > Aves > Passeriformes > Paridae > Pseudopodoces > Pseudopodoces humilis. The sequence continues at coordinate 75,182,385 of NC_142200.1, forward strand.
TTACAACTTGAAAAATTAGGAAAATAACGGAAATTATTAATTTGGCCTGTAGTATCATCCTGCTTGTCATTTACAAGGAAGTTTTCCTAGGAGACATGCAAGACGAGCAGAGCAACAGATCCACAGGTGAGATTACACCAAACTACTGTTGTCCTTAATCTTTATTTCAGCAAAGTGTTTACTGATAGCTTGGTCTGTAAAAAGTAAGAACTTGTTTCTGGTCAAGATCAAGTCAAGTGCTTAAGAATATTTTCCTAGTCTAAGTCTTCATAGGCTCATTGCTGGCTGTCTTCATTTCTAGTAGTAAAAGCTAATAACACTGCCTTTAATTGGCTATTTAACAAGTCAGTGTATTTACTGTTTCTTCCTCAGTATTTTGCTTAACTTACCCACAAAAGCACTGGTAGTAATTTTAAAAGGTTTACTTGCCTAAAAGGTTTGGTAGAATAGAGTGCTACATCTAGCACTTGTTGAATGTGCTGGTTATACACAGCACTACTTATTTATTTAGACACTTGCTGATGTACTTTAACATTTTTAAGATGAGGACTGTTCTTACACAAGATGTATCCAAAATTATACGAAACACTGAGATTAACCTTAAATTTGTTTAAGAGAGAAAAGTAAGAACCCCGAAACCTGTCCTCAAACTATCTAATCATTTTGAGGTAACTTGCATGTCTGGAATCCACTGATGATATAGATGAAGCTGCTACTTACCATCAGATGTGTCTGTCTGTGGAGAATACCCCTCAGATAAGTTAAAGGTCCCATTATCGGTCCAGGATACTTCTGAGACATCTGTGTCAGACACTGACAGCTCTTTGGCAACAATTGCAGGACTAACCTACACAGAAAACAGTCCCATACATGGAATTCTTACATTAAAAAAAAATCACACTTCAGAAAGACAGTGCTTAGAGACTGAAAAAAAATCCCTCTTGTATGTCATAGCAACATAAATCACCTCCTATTTAAGCCTTAATTGAAGAAATATGAAAATACTATACAATGCTTAGAAGTGAAGCATCCCTCTTTGTAATAACTAAAGGCTGTATTATACTAAAGAAGCACAGAAAATTCCAGTTATTAATTTTGAAAGAAATCCTACTATAATGAAAGCAAAATGAGCCTGCAAATACAAAATATGCATAATGTAACAAAAGGAGTAAACGTGGACCAGAAAAACCAGCCCAATATCTGTAAGATCATCAAAAATTAGCTGAACAAAAAAATATTATCCTTTACCAATTTACTGAACAATATTTAGTTATGTCAGCTACAAATTTTTATCCCATGGGATATATTTTTTTGGTTTTTTTCCCCCCCAGCATAAAACTACCTCCAAAGCAATCACTGTCAAAGTCAGGCTTTATACACTACTGATCAAATATTGCATAATAATTCCTATTAAGATGATCTTTTAAGTATCAAGTGCTATTCTAACAGAAGAACCTTTGCCATACAATCATTTAGAATACTAGGAGAAAAATGAGAAATTTGAGTGTTCTCATACATATCTAGAAAGATTTTATAGATAATATACCTGTTTGCACCATCATTGAAAATTATTAGACAAGTGATTACAAAAATATCCAACAAATTACATAGGTTTTCTATTAATGTTTCCCTTTTGCATTTTAATTTGATAAAAATCAACTGCAATTTCACTGTTGGAAATAAAAGTAACCACCTTTGTTTTTAAATATTAATGTAATCATTCCACAGCCAACACAAAATAAACACATTCTTAGCTAGTAGGCCAATGAAACCATTACCTTGAAGGCCAGAAGTCACAAATGCAGTAGGTTGATTAGTATAAGGCTAAAGATGGAGACTATGAATCACTTCTATAGCATATTGCTTAGTTCAGGAACACAGCCTCCTGGGGAGGTTTAAGTCTTCCACAGAAGACCAGAGACAGCAGTCTAGATAGCCTCCCATTATCTATATAGATATTTTAAAAGCAAGACAGGGCTGACTGAAAAAAGTCACCTTTGGACACAGAGCTGATATGTCTAATTCACTGTCATCTTCTGTGGGTTTTGTTTTTGCTGTTTCTGAAAGAAAAAAGATATATTTTTTATCCTACTCATGACAACAGATTTCCAGGTTCAGCGTGTGTTCTCTGTCACACAACTTGTGTAGCAGAGTAAACTTCCAGCTGCTGACACAGTGCATCATTTATGTGGTATGCTACCAGGGAAACAGGCCTGACTGAGACTGCCTGCTTATCAAAATGCAGTAACCGAAGTGGGAGCAAGAATGTTATTCTGAATACATTCCAGTAGGTCTATTTACCTGCATTGTAATTCCTTCAGGAGTCTCTGTTGCTCATCTGCCCTGGCAATACATATCTCTCTTTTAGACTAAACTGCTGGTAAAATGCACAGGTGTAATGTGTTAGAACAGGCTGTGTTTCTTGATAATTGCATGCAATCTTCATTCTCAAACCCCTTCTTCTACTAACATACAGCTACCCAGCATTCATAGTCACGTGCAAATATGCATACAAAGCATCCTCTGAAGTCTGGTAGAATGTTGCTTTTTACAGATAAGCAGAGATACAAATTTTGCCTTCTCTGTCTGAGAATCTTTTAAACCAATATAAAATGAAAAGCACAGTCATAGTGTTCTTGGTTGCTTCTTCCTGCAACTTTCTCTTTCCTCTCTTGTGCCAACACAAGGTTTACGAGCCCATGTGGGGAACCCAAGAGGCAAAGCGAGGTAGGGAACTTGTCTGGGTTAAATTAAATTGGAGGATGAGATGCAGGAAAGAACGCATCTAACCTCAACCTTTTTCCCGGGGCTGGCTTATGAAGTTTATTAAATTACAGTCTGATCTTTTTCTCTGCCAGTTTCATTTAAAACTGAACGAGCAGAATAATGCATGGAAGAAAATTTCCAATGCTTTATTCCTTATTTCCAATTACTATCACATTATATGTAAGAGAAGGGGGAAAGACACATGGTGGTTCTCCTTGGGTCTAGGAACAGCACATTGTATAATGAATTGTATACAGGTTACAAGAAATGCATGTTTTAAAGCAGATATTAAGTCTACTGATGTAGCACTAATTAAAAAGGGTAGGCTACCTGCAAGAAGTGTGACTACACTGCAAAGATTTAATTACCAAAACTGGAAGAAGCACAAAGAATAAACACTGTTCATATACAGATTTTCCTTGAAATAGCTTTATTGCTTAAAATCTAAAAGTTTCCATTATTAGAAAGATTTTAGGTGAGATAGGTGAGATTTTGTTTTAAATTGATTTCTCCCCTTTCCACGCTGCAACTTGGATTAATTTGCAGCTGCTATCCTGTGGCAATTCTTATATGCTTTTGGAGTATTTGGAGAAGAAAAGAAATTCTTTTTGCTGGAGGAAGTGAAACCAAGGCACATTTAGATATAGGAACAGAGTTTGGTCTCTTACTGAAAATTCTTTTACGTACTTATTTTGAGACTTTTGAGCAGGTCTTTCTGCTGGGCAAGTTTGCCTTATCTAAAGAGAGATAAGCATTGCAAGCTTACATCAGGTAGTTTTTTTCTGAAAACTTATAAGCAGTACATCTAATCACATACAAAGAGTTTGCCTTGTTTCTTTCCATGAAGTAATAATTTCTTTATTATCATACCCAGACATTTGACATACACTGTCACTTCTTATAAAGCTAATAACAGTAGCCAGGTTCAAAGCAAAAAATGCAAAGAAAGCTCCTACAGCTTCTCAGGACAAACCAAACTTTCTGCAAGGTGAAAAAAATGCTCTGCATACAGAAATAAAATAATATATGGGACTGTAATTAACTACTCACCAGATCTCTCTTTTTTCTTCTGGTTGATATATTCCACTATTCCAAAATCTAGTTTCATCAGAACTGCCTTTATTTTGCTGCACAGTTTTTGTCCAAACTCATTGCACTTAAGGAAAGGACATAAAAAGGCACACAATACTGTGATAAAAAATGAAGACAGAGAAAAAATTGTATTGAAATACTGTTGTACAAGAAGTTACTCAATAAAGCTTAAACAATGCCTTTGCATAAGATAACTACTAATTTTATATAATATAGTTAGTTTTACATAAAAATGCGTTGTGAAATGCCCATGTCAGACACTTTTAAGGTAAAATTCAGTTTTCAGGAGCCATTCCTACTCATCACAGAAAATACCATTATATTCATATCGATTGACATATTTTTTACTATCAGTAAGACATGATTTATGGTCATTATAACATTTATCATTACCTTGACTCAGCCTGATTTTGATATCTCAACTTGACAAACATGACTATGCAACATTGTGGCAGAATCAACACACTGAAAAAGCTTGCAAGCTGACTTTCATATGACAAAAAATTGTAAAAAATTTTTTCTTTATATCTAACCTAAATTGACCCTCCTTCAGTTTAAAACCATTACCTCTTGTGATATTTCAACAGGCACTGCTCAAATGTTTGCTCCCAGCTTTCTTATAAGCCCTCTTTAGGAAAGACCTCTCCCCAGTGTTCTCTTCTCCAGGCCGAACATCTCCAACTTATTCAGCCTGTCTTCATAGGAGAGGTTCTAGGGCCCTCTGAAAATCTACATGTCCCTCCTTTGGACTCAACAGGACCATGTCATTCCTGTGCTGGGGACCACCTGGCACTCCAGGTGGGGTCTCACCAGAGCAGAGCAGAGCAGAGCAGAGCAGAGCTGAGCAGAGCAGAGGGGCAGAATCCCCTCCCTCACCGTGCTGCCCACCCTGCTTTGGATGCAGCCCAGAACATGTTTGGTTTCTGGGCTGTGAGTGCACATGGCTGGGTCATGTCCAGCCTCTCATTCCCCAGCACCCCAAGTCCTTCTGGGCAGGGCTGCCCTCTACCTGTTCATCCCCCAGCCTGGGTTGATACCAGGAGCAGCACCTTGCACTTGGTCTAGTTAAACCTCATGAGGTTCTCATGGGCCCACTTCTTGAGCATGTTAAAGTCCTTGTGGATGGCATCCACAACTGCACCACAGAGATTGGCATCTTCTGCAAACTTCCAGGAGTGTATAAATGGGTAAATAAATAAAAACATAAATAGTCCCTACAGAGAGACCAAATAATGAACAGTACACACATACACAAATCATGACTGGGAAAGAGACCATACTTACACAAGACATAGGAGAGGACAACTCCAGGAATGTAACTTCCCAAGACAGTGAAAAATGTACATATGCTGCAGACTAGAAGGCAAAACTGACAAAAACATTAAAATTCACCATTAACACTTTCACTTAAATGATTAGATCATTTTGCAAAAGAAAGATGTTGCATGCTAATGAAATCCAGAATGCAGTGCAAAATTGAAGTTTGTTTTTTAAAACTGGGAAATACTTTTAACACTTTTGGTGTAAATAAGCATCAAACAGTCCATTTTGGATAATTAGGATGCACCCCCTCTTCTACCATACAAACATGCTATTTTTCATTCACTTACTGTAAAGCTTTAATGAGCTCATGTCTATTGCTAAAATTATTAGAAATTATTCCCTCATTGCGTGCAAAAAGACTGGACAGTTTATACGCAGGAAAAAACCCAACTCTCTAATTGCAATATTACAATGCACGCTTGCTGCATGCTTACAAAAGCAAAACATCCTTCCTCCAGCTACAGCTCTCTCCCCTGTTGTGCTACTTTGTGGAACTGTTTTCTCTGATACGCTAGTAAGCAATCTCTTCATGTTTGTTGGCTGCTCTAGCATCCCTGTTAATGACAAGACTGAGCCGAATTTTCAATATAAAATTTGAGATTTCACCTTTGTGGTGACTGAAATATAGCAGTGCACCTTTCACAACTGCACAGTGCTCAACTGATCTGTTGAAAATTTGCAGAAAGGATCTATCTGCTTTTGGACTGAATTGCAATAAAATGGTTAATTCAAAGAAATTCTGCACACAGCATTACTGCCTAATGTGCTTCTAATTATAGCAGTAAAATAATGAAATGGCTTAGAGAATGAGGTCAGGGAAAAGAAGGGAAAACATGCTATCAAAATTTTCTTTTCTAAACTAGTATTAGATATCTCTTAACAAACAGCTACTGTCATGTTACCGCATTACTGATACCACATTTGCTTACTTCACTATAAACTTACTTATTTTATTATAACTTTATTGTCCAAACAGACAACTGTTCTTTATATAATTTATTAATTTTTTCTACATAATTTTAATTCTTCTATAATTTTCATTTTTTCATCCAGTTGCTCACCTGTGTGTTCAGTCTAAACTGATAATATTTGAGTGTGGTACTACATACTTTCTATTTGCTAATTCTGAATGGCCTGTTTTCAGGGAAGACTTTCTGGCAAAATTAAGGGAGATTAAAAGAGGAGAAAAAGCCTTATAGTCTTCTTTTAACTTGCTTTTGGCAATACAAATATAAAAATGTAATATATTATTATCATAATATATGTTTACATTATTTATATTTCTCTTTGGAAAAAAAAAACCTGCTTCACTTTTGACTAGAACTAAATAATTATATTCTTTGAACTCGGAGGAAAAAATGCCTTACTCTTGCTTGCCTCTTCATGAACTGGGTTCTCTAGCTCAGTCTTTCCAGTAGAAAAAGGGAAAATCACCAACTATTAGCATATAGAAGAAAAATTGCTGCAGTAAACTAAGAGGAGTTCTCTTCATGCAGCTATTCCTGAAAACTACAGTTATTTGAGAAAAAACACCACATTTTTGTGTTTAGGAACATGCCCATTTACTTCTTTGCTTTTTCAAGTTTTTATTAAATTGTGGTGTTTTAAATTTCCTTTAAAAAGTCCATGGAATAACTGGTGAAGTTCCAACAGCTGTATGGGGAAGGACTGTATTGCTATAAAAGCTCACTGTGAATAGCACACTGACTACCTACCCATACTCTACAGCAAAAAAAAAAGTTATCAGAAACTCATGACTGAATGTGTCAGAATGTACATTTTCTTTTTCTTTTTTTTTCCACTTGTTCACTTGGTTTTTTTCTAAATCTATCTCACCTTTTTATTAAATCATATAGAATTGATAATCTTACTGGGGAGTGCTTACCTTGCCAGGGTTTTGTTCCTTAAAGTGGGACATTTCTTGAAGAAATACAAATAAATTCATCAGTGTTTCTGAAATGCACTGATTTATTCTGAGTCTGTAGTCTTGACTGGAATCGGTGACTTTCCAGCTGAGTAAAACAAACAAAAATATCTGACTTTGTATACAGCTCATATGGAAGTTGAAACTGGTTGAAAACATCTCGTAAAGTCTTAACCTCTGGCAATCCAATGGCTGCTGCTATGTTAGAGACACCTGTGCTTCTTTCTTCGTATTTTATATTGAGCTAATTTGATTGTTTTAACTAAAAAATAATCTTTTCAGTAGTAGCAGCTTTCAGTACATACAAAAATGACTGCTTATTCGTTCTGGTCATATGAAGACATTGAGTTTAAGGCACAGTTGTCATCTAAATCAAGCAACTGCCCCCAAACTTGTTTATTAATATTATTTTTTTTTAAAAAAAAATACCACAGTACTTTTCACTGCCACAAGATGGCCACACATATTAATGCATTTCATTTTATGCATATAATTCTTGTGCTTTTTTTTTTCTTTTTTATCTTGTTCTGCAAGCTATGATGATGAAATTGCTAGTCAACCTAGAAAAAAAGAAATTGCTCTTGAAGTCTTGCTGTTTACATTAATTTTCCTACTGAATTTTGGTTTTTCTATTATATTGAAAGGACTGTTTCTAAAGCTTATCCTATGACTGTTCAGTACTTTTCATAAACTAACAATCCCCCTAAAAAAACCTGTACCAAAGAATTTTCAAAAAACCATGGGATAGCATATGTGTCTATCACATTTGGGGCTGATAACTTTATCCAATATTGAGCTTAAATGGTCACATTATATACCTTTGTGGAGTAAACAAAGCATCTACAACAAAGCTGTTTTATGAAACAACAAATAATAATAAAGACATAAACAGGCCAGTCAACGTCAAGTCAAACTGGTACAAAGAATGGACGAACCACCATGCAAACACTGAGAATCTGAAGTAAATTCTACACCAGCTTTATTGAGTTATTTTTCGCATAGTGCATTGCTGAGTATGCACAGCTTTGATCAGAGTGAATGCAAGCCAGCCATGAGCAACTCTGAGATACATAACCCATTACATGTGTAATCCATCTCTGCATTAATAGTAAACATTTGGTCACAGGTAGATTGAATTACAAGATAAATAAAAATCTACATTATGAAAAAAATACTGTACATGCATCGGAGCATGTACATGCATAAGGGGACACACAGATGGTCAGATCAAACTCCTAACTCCTATCAGCCACACACGGTCTCTGCAGCCTCGTTTTTGTAAAAAGGCACAATTTCGGTCAAAAATGCTCTGCAGAGACCCTTCCTTGCCTCCCAGCTGTCCTTGTTTGCCACAAGGTGGTGGGGACCAGCCAGGGACGGGAGGGACGCAGGGACACAGCCAGGACACAGCCACACTGCCTGGAGCACTGCGACCTGCATGGAACGGCGGTTCCAGCCACAGGGTAAGGCACATTAAAGCCCAAACCCCAAAACTGGTGCCCTACTCCTGACTGTATTATAGTATATATGGTGTTATTGTATACATGGTGTTGCAGTGGTGTGATTTCCTCCTACGTTAATAAACGTTAATAGTCAGGGTGAGGGTTTTTTCCTCCCCTTTGAGGAAAAAAACCAATGAACTATTTAAAGCAGCGCACCTGAAATGCACAGGATAAGAACCCTGTGTCTTGGACGAGGTGACTTTTGCCAATTCCCAGCTATGCGAGACACTGAATGCAGATATTTGCCCGTGACAGAGGATGCAAATAAAACCGTAACTCATAGAGATCACTGCAGGAACCCAGCTGGAGGGATGAGCAATGTTACACAGAGCCTTCTGTTTGCCTCCCACGCACAGTAGAGATTTCAATTTCCATTATCTCTGATAATACTTTCAGAAAAGTATTGTACAAGGGCTTTGGCCTCCGGGAACTGCAATTTTTATTGATAGGCTACTCCCCCTACAGAGACACTGCTTCCAGCTCCTGTAAACCATTCTTCAGCATTAATAATAAGTCTTTTAAGAGCTGCCCATTTATTCCAGTACTGAAAACTACTATTATGACAGTGCTCTGAATAAAAAAATCCTTTTACAGACTTTTACTCCTACTCTTTATTTAAAATTGTTGACAATCAAAGTAGAACTTTGTGGAAGCACAAAGCAAAAATGAACAGGCCTGATGCCTGCTATCAAAGTAGAGCTTTGAAGTACCTAGGAGAACTGTAGATACTCACTTCAACAATTTTAAGCTAATAGCAAAAACAGAGGGGGGAAAGATGAAAGCATAAAGTACAATATAAATGCAAACTATTTTCAGCTATGTTAACAACTAATATAAAGACAATATAGATTAAAGACAAGAAGCTATAACAAAAGCACAATTTTAACTAGTAAAAATTTTAAAAAATTGCAAATTATGAAGAAAAAGTGCACATTTACACAGAAAATTCCCTGCAGTTGCCTTGCTTGGTCAAAGTGATGCTTTCTTTAGCCAAGTTGTTGAAAGCATGAGCTGCAGTGCAGATAAAATGCATTGCTATATGCTTTGGCCTTGTGGTCTACATGTGGTGCATGGACAAGAAGACAAGCAAAAGGAGTGGATGGTACAGGTGAAATCTGCTTCAAAACTTTGGAAACCCCCTACTGAGCTCCACAAAGGAGTACTTGGCGGTTGCTTCTAGGCCACAAGAAATGGTAAGACACCTTTGACAGTTCTACAGCAGCTACAATTTTCTATTTTACAAGGAACACCAGTCACTATTTTGAAACCTTATTCTGATCCTAGGCAATTAGAGGTGTAAGAAAGTCAGCTTGCTGATCTTCAGTGTGACACCCAGATGCACATGCTGCCTCTTCTTGTTCACACCTCCCAACAACTACCAGCCTTGGTGATGTCTATGTTTTCTGTCTTTTTACCCTGAGCTGACTTAAATCGCAGTGTTACCCACAGTCCAGAGGGTTAGAACAAAGGGGAAGCAACAGATCCCGGTGAAGAGGGAGTGAGAAAGAAAGGAGGTACATCATATGTACCTTTTGTGTATGTACCATATGTACATTTTATGTACAACATAAAATGTAGGTACACAGAGAGGTTATCCTATGGCCCTGTAAAAACAGAAGTAACTATTAAGCCTGCATTAGATCAAAAGGAAACAGGCACACAATGATGCATACTCCAGAGAAATTAGTTTTGCAGTGGCCACATTTAAAGATAAAAAGGGAAAAAGAAGTCACATGAAGTGATGTAGATGATGAATGTGGAGTGCCTGACTATGACATAAGTCAACCAAGAATATAAATCTATTTCAGCATAATATTAGTGAAGTTAATTAAGGTACTCACAGTACCTTAATACGTTACTTAAATGTGAACCCTATCCTTCCTGCCAAAAGAGCTTTGGGGACTGCTCTCTGGGTGCTCCTTTGGGGATAAGCAGCCAACTGAATATTTTTAAAGGCTTTTGTGGATCATTTAGAAAGTATAACATTTTATGCTCCCATCACTTATCCTTAGTTTGATACACAATGGTACACTTCCATTCTAAAACTACCGTAAATAAGGTTAAGATTGTTCAGAAAAAATAAATTACTCACATCCTTCTGCCTGCCTATTGCATCATTTCTGTAACTGAGCAAATATATAAACTGTTGCCTAGTACATGTAAAAAAAACCTACCCAAAACATTCTACCACCCAGACGCTTCCACTGATCACAGTCACAAACCCTAGCCAGAAGAGTCAGTGGCATTACATTTGCTAAAAATGACTGATGGTGTCATGCTCCCATTTCGTAGCTAGACATCTGTTCAAGCAAAGCCCCATCACATTTCTCTCAGAAAGGTCAGCAGATCTCATGTTACTGGTTTAAAGATCTCTTCGTGATGTGCTGGATTTTTTTTAATTATACGTACACAGTTTCCCATGTATCTTCATGCAGATACGGTACTCAGAACTGCAGCAGCGACAAGAGAACATCATGATGTGGTGGATCGGAAGGACTGCACCCACATAAACCTAGAGTTAGTAATTATAGAGCTTCTAAACCCTCTTGATTTCCCAACTGTAACCACACACATTTGAAGCCTGTGCACTATGTAATTTTCAGGGTAACTTAGAACGTAGTAGTTCAAGGTGGAAGAACTGAAAGTTACATTCCCAAAGATATGTAAATCAAAATACAGGTAATATGGCTACTTGGTAGTTTTTAAAAAGGTAATATATAGAACTTACAGAATGGTGCAACTGTAAGGGATCTGGATATCAAAGGACAAACCAGGCAACCAGAAGTTCATCATGAAACTTAATCAAATTAAATCCAGCATGTAAACTATTAGCAAATCCCAATCAAGCAAGTCTACCTTTTCAGAGCTTTCACAGGTTTCTGCTGTAAGAAAGAAGTCATCACAGTGCAGAAGGGATACAGTTTAATATATAATATAATGTATATAACGATACAGTTTTTCTCTGAAGCAAACATTTTATACCTGAAGACCTATACAAAAAAAGTAGGTTTTGAAATTTTTCTTCTAAATTATTAAGGTACAGAGATAAGGGATTTAAAATAGTATTTAGACTAAAAAGGTTTGTGTAATTTATTTTTTTTTTAACATAGAAATTTCAGGAGGACATAGACTGAAAATGAAAATAAACACCCCTTTCTCTTTCCAAAATACAAAATAGTGTTAAAAGGAAATTTTACAGTTAAGTATATTAAAGTACCAGTGGCAAAACCTCTAAAAGCTACTATTGAACTGTGGTGGAACACAATGTGATATTGATTAGCCTTACAGACACACAATGTAACACATTTGTGAATGTTATGTGCACTATGTGGAAAGACAGAATGACCAGCACCACTAAGCTAACAGCACAGCATCCTAATGACCCATGTGGCTAATTTTAAAGGTGACTATGTAGAACTGGGCTCTATCCTGTGCCACTTTTGGATCCTATGCAATTGTTAAGTATACTAAAATAATTGTATTTGTGTCATGTGGCCATGACCAAGTCAACAAGACCTACCATTTAAATGAATCACTGGGATACCATGTGAAATTGTCCTTGCATCAAAGACTTCCACAAAAGAAAAAGCAAAACCAGGAAGCATCTACAAATACACTCCATTCGTAAGACTTCAGGGAGAATTTTCATCTACAACCTTTTTGCTCCAAATTGTACAAAGTTTTTCTAACAGAAATCTCTTCAGCTTGTAGATATCCATATGCACCCTATTTCGCATTGCTAATCCACAGGTGCTGCACAGATTTAGGCTCATTAACATGTGGTATTGTGGCTAACATCCTTTAACTGATCACATTTGACTATCCCTTCAATGTTGAGACTTTGGCACCCTTGGAATCTCTAAGGTACAGAGACAGATCTTGTTTTTAAATTGAAGCTGGAGAATGTAGTTATCAGCCTTAAAGAGTAGCTAACATTTCCCAACCCAAAAATCTCTTTTAATTATCATACATCCAGTAGTTCAAATACACTGTTTATAAGAACTAAATTAATTGTGTTAATACTGTGTAACATTGTTTCTCAAACTCTTACAGTGTTTTCTTCCCAGCCTCTTCTATCTCTGAGATTTCAATTTTGTACTTTTTTTTTATTAACAGTGGATCAGTCCAATTTGCTGTTCCTGTTTTGGATTTTTTTCAAGGGAAGGTGTGGAATAAAAACCTGAAAAATATCTTATTTCACAGCTTTTCCCCTTTTATTTCCTGACCAAGATGATTTTTTAGTAATATTACTGTACAAGAAATATGTTTAAACCATCAACATTTGATGAGGCTGGATGTGCCTTTCTCAATAGACTGCAGACTGGTGGGGCCATGTGAGAAGATAAGCAACCTTTCATCCCTGACTCTATATACTCCTTACACAGAGTGTTAAACTAAAGCCATAATTATATTTTCTTCTCTGCAACTGACATGGGAACATTTTACCACTGGTGTCCTGCTAAACAATATCAATCCAATAAATTAAGGTAGTTGTTTTGCTTATATTACTAGTTGAGAACAAAATTTTCTGAAAATGAAAGCAAGCTTATTCTTATAAAAATACACTGAAGCATTCCACAAAGAGATAGGTGAATTCATCTTGCCCAACAGACTGTTTAAATGAAAAAAAAGACCCTTTACTAACAGGATTTTATTTTGGAGGGTAGGTTTCATCTCTTCTATTCAGGTATAATACATCAGTCATCTTATGAAGCCTGAATAAGGAACTCCATTTTATTTTTTCAGCTGACCAAACATGAACTGGTTAATTCCAGCTTTTTTTGAAGGTGATTCCAGCATACAAGTTCCTCAATACAGCAGACAGTATTAAATGCTGTCACTTTTTGCTGAATGTCCTGCTAAGACAAACAAAATATACTCCAGCTAAATTGGGGCATTTCATTGTTGAGCTCCTCTCGGCAGACTCTAGTGAGCAGATCGGTAGGCCAGCTCTCACAGGAAACCCTTCCTCTGACCTGTCCCACTCCCACTCAGCTCTCCTGAGAAGAACACCAGCTACTAATGCACTTTGAGGTCAAAGCGTGATCTGACAGTCAAGTGCCATTAGTCCAAATTCATGACCTAGTCATTAAGATGTTTTTAAACGTGTCTTTGCATGAAAACGGAGTGTTTCAGTGCCATGTACATACTTTAACTGATTTGCCTTCTGTTTAGCAAAGACTATAATGCTATTTACTGTGTGCTGCTGTCATTTTACCAAGATGATCGAAGGGCTGGCATCTTTCAGATCAGGTTCCCATTTATAACTGTTACAAACACAAAAGAGATATTTTTGTTCAGAAAAGTAAGCAACAAGACCATAAAGTTCCATTTGCAGAACTTTAAACAGATCTGCCCAGCTGTTAGAAGCAATTATTTTGAATTATTTTTCTCTTGCAAAGACAACTCTTTTAGCGATTTTTAACAAAATCAATTTATTTTCTTCCTTCACAGACTCCACATTCTTCAGCTGAGATATCCCTAGCTTAAGGCCTTTCAAAGCCAAACTGCTAGGAAAGATGAGCTCAGTATTCCCTGAAGTGCAGAACAGCTGCACAGAAAAAAACAAAAAAAGAAGGAAAACTGTATTTTCAAGTGCCAAAGATTATTTCTTTTTAAATTACTTTCTGTGTTACCTAACAAGATGACTGTAACTTTTTCTGTGCACAACTTAATTTTGACTCTTTTTCATTGGTTTTAATGTATTTTGTACATGTATGTTATAACTTACTACTCTGATGCATTACTGGAGAGTTCCTTAAGCCATGTGTTTCCACCACTTCAGAGCCGATATTCACAGTGTGTGAGTTCAGTGTCTTTTATACATTTTTGACTATCATTAGATTCCTCACAAATAGTCAGTTTTCAAAAAAAAAAAAAAAATAAAATTATACTGTCTTTCACCAAAACTGTAGTGGACCTGATGATAAAGAACTACTGAGGGAAAATATCTCCTTATGCTAAATTGTTTCCAATTCTCTACCTGTGGCCATGCATTTCCTCATTGTTCTTTGTCTATTACTACCCATGATCATGTGCCAAAACAGAAGATATGAGTGGGTTCCTGCTCTTCACAAGTCTTTGCTTTTTGGCTAGCCTTACTAAGAAGTATTTTTGTATCTGTTCCTTTGCTTATTTTTCATTTTCATTCTCAGTATGACTAATAGAGTATTGACCAATGCCACATATTTAACTATGATGTAACAATGTTCATGAAACACACTTGTGACACAATATTACATATTTTCTGAAGTAGGACATGAACTTGAGAGGAGAGAGGATGTAAAAAGTATTTGTATCCGAGAAGGGCCTACAAGGAGAGCAGTGCACTGAAACCAGTCAGGGATCAAAGCTCATTCTGCACCTTCCAAAAAAATACTACTGCTCTCCTTTTTTTGAATGCATACAAGCTGAAGTTTTGATTCAGTGTGCTCTAAAAATTACACCCTTATCTGTTCATTTACATTACAATTTCTTCCATTGCAATTCTAAGATTAATTGCTCCTGTGCAGGTCCCATAACTCCTCCTATTTCTTCTTGTTTAACTTGGACCAAAATATTCTGACCTCCACCAAACCTCATTAGCACTTCTTTAGCAATGTTCTCCAGTTATAGCCTATTTGTTATGAACAAGACAAAACCGCAAACTAATTTCAGAAAAAAAAAATTGGAACCTTTTGATTAAACTACTTTCTCAAACCTTTTTGCTCAATAGCAAAGACACAAAAGGATGAGGGATGAGCATCAGGGTCAGTTAATTTAATGGTAGCGTCAAAAATGAGAAATGGGCACAGCAGGCTCTGTTATGTTTTTCCAGGTTACTGCTTTAGAAAAGCTCATCTTTTTTCTTCCAAAACTAAAACTCCCAACTTCAACAGAAAAAGAGGTCTTAGAGTCTTAGGCCTTCTGTTCAGTTGTCAAAGCTTGCTGCAAGCCTTTATAGAGAAAGAATTGTGAACAAAATAAATTAGGTACTATTACAAAGCTGAAAACTTTTTTTAAGGGGTCACATATTTCCATTTTTCTTTATTGAAAAATAAACAATTGAACAAAGAGGAGACCTCAGCAAACACTTTTTAAAGAATAGCAATTAACGCTTTGGTGGTTATCAGTAATGAGTCAACATTTCCTTAAGAAAAAATGCTACCTGCAACTACAATTAATTGTAATCTATGTCATATATATATAGGGCACAACCCAGATATCCCTGCAAACGGAAATGTGTAGGTGACCCCACCCCTGCAGAGACCCAATTGCTCCTGGGGATCCATTCACCCACACTCATCCAGTTAGGGGGCTGTGCTTGAATGTGCTGCTCTATAACAGACAACCAGAACTATCTCCTGTATTTCATCTCACAACATGCTGACAAACATCCACATAAATGTTCAGATTTAAATTTAACTAGAATAAATCAAACCCAAAGCCATAATGAAATGCCCAGTTATGATCCCTGTAGTTGCTTAATTTTTTAGACTTGCCTCTGTATTTTGGCATTGTGTTCACTAACTTCTAAAAAAAGCACCTATTTCTATATACATGACAAATACTCTTTTTACAACATCAAATATTTCATTTACACCGTTTTAGAGCCAACATTTTGATTAGCATCAAGACTATGGAAAAACCATGTGGACTTTAAGAAATCTAGATTATAAACTCTGTCATAGCCAAACATCAATAACATCTACTTTTCAAATACCTATTTTAAAAACTATTTGGCTAAATTTAATTAAGGCATTTATTTCAGAGGAATGTGCTGGATCGTATTTGAGAAAACAGTATTTTTAAAATTGTTACCAAGTTTTGTATCCAATTCCTTTTTTTTGTCCTGACTGTTGGTTTTATCAGCTAATTCAAATAAAAGCCAAACTACAGAAAGACAGGTACACCTCAAAGGGACACAGTGCCCATGTCTCAAAGAAATGAGTTAGTGTTCTGTCAGTAGCATGGCTCCAACTAAACTATTTCCATGTATGACATATTGAGGCTTTGAAAGAAAAAGTGACCAGGTAGAAACCACACAGTATTTTCTTTCCTTCAGCTTCAGTTTAAGAAGTACCTCAGAGCCGTTTCATTTACCCTCTATCAGACATTAAGACTCACACTTCCCTCCTGAGAAGGTTAGCATTAGAGGCAGAACCCTCAAGAAGCAGAAGATTGGTTACAATGCAGAGAAAACTGATCTCAGGCTGAGCACTCAGGAGCACACACAGATTAATTCCATGAAGCCTCAGCCATTGCTGCACTGCACGGGAGGGCCAGCACAAGCAAGGTACAGTACCTGTCATCTTGTCCCAGATCCTCACTGTCTGGCATTTCAGATGTAAAAGAGAATTCTCTGTCTCTCTCTACCAATCTAGATAATCCAGGCAATGATCTTCTAGTCTGTTTTATGTTTTAGGAGCCACCAGCCAGGCACCTGTGCTGCTCACTGCCAGGAAGAATGCTCCTTGCTCAGAGAGCAGATGTTTACAAGACATCCTAAGTGCTGCTGGTCTTGAATGAAGTTCAGAGCGGTGGGCTTTGATTGGCCGTGGCTATAAATAAACAAGTCGTGACTCACCTCACACACTATGACAGGGTGTTTAGTAGCAAGCAGAGTCAACAGCCAAAGTTTGTTTTCCTTCTGGTCATGTGAGGCAGAATCACCACCCACTTACTACTTTTATTTTTCTGTTTCTACTGAAAATCTTCTTCAATATCTCCCATTTTTCTCAGGTGTAAGCAGCAACCAAAATGATGTGAAGCTAAATCATTCTAATAAAAGTTAAAGACTTAAAAATATGATAGCAAAGAGATTACTGTTAAAAGTATAAACTATTAACTAGAAAAAAAAATATAAACTACAAACTATTAAAATATCCTTTTTTCCTCCCTGCGAAGCATCAGTCAAAAGCTGACAGAAGAAGCCAAATTATTCTCCAATGTCTAAATTCACAGATTAAAAAAATCAAAAAGAACTTAGTAATTCTTTTAAATAAGAAACAGGAAGACAAGTTTTCCATAATGATTAATTGCATTGCTTTTAAATTCTGATTCCAAGCTCATCTGCCACAACTAATCTTAGATAGGAACACCAGAACACTGTGCTGAAAGAATCCTCAAAAACTAAAGTATGATGGCAGGAGGAGGCTATCTGCCAAAATACTTTGATTGCTTCCATGAAGGCGAATTGAATATGGATTTCCTCTTATGGCTTTTCCTCCTATTGCTGCATGCATGACAAGGATTCTGCCACATCAGCTACACCAGCTATGTGTCTATTAATTTTCAACACCCCCGCAACCTTATCTGTGGAGCTCTGTCACACAGTCCAAGACTCCAAGGATTCCATATGTCTGTCATTCAGCACGTGGCTCAGCACTGCTCCTTCACGCAGCTTCCTTCCTTCATTGAACAGGTTGACCTGTTGTTCTTAATATATTTTCAAATATATATTTTCAAATCCATATTACATTCAGAGATCCTCACATAAGAAATCTCTTTTTCTAGGAAGGAACCCAGCAAGATTTACACCTGCCTGTCCTTCATGAGACGGTAAGAATTGTCCTGCGGCTGTCACATGTTAAAAATAAATGAAAAAAAATATAAGCAAAGCTGGAAAAAAGGTATGCCCTATATCTTTGATTTGCTAAGCTATATATGGTGCATTGTGAGTAATACATAATTTCTGGAAAACTGCTTAACTTTTAGAATTATGAAGAATTCTACCCTTTCTTCTTTTTTCATATAAATTTCTTCAAAAGGACTAGTAAGATCTAAAAAAACAGGAGTAAAGTCCTCTGACAAAACCATGCAATTCAATATATAAATAAGCATTAATAAATATCCTGCTTACAACTGAGACTTTCCATGGCCACTGATATCTGTATATTCCAATGTAATCTTTCCTTTCCTTTCCTTTCCTCTTTTTCTTCTGATAGTAATAGATGAAATAATTATGAGTTGAATTTCTTCAAGCTTACCCTGAAACAACAGAGCTGCTAAATTCAAAAATCTTAACTAATGAAAATGATTCTGTGTAACAGTTTCACCTTCAGATCAAAGTTGTGATGTCTTCTAATTAGGAAATGAAGCAAAAGAAATAACTGAAATCTGCCAACACATAGGAGCATCATTCAGAATTTAAGTGCAGCATCAAAAATGAAACTGAAAAACTGAAACTGAAACAAACAAAACTGAACTCATTATGCAAATTGGGCTGCTTTAGTTTCCATGCACTGCAATATACTCTTACACAACCACATTTCCTATGTCAAATGCTTTTTTACAAAATATTCCATTTTAATGCATTTGATGGTCACACTCAGAAGCTGAAAAGCTTTCAGTATCATGTATATCCCTGTATTTCAGCCTTGGAACTTGATGTACTCCAAACTCTTCAAGTGCAGCTTTGGACTGTTCATTTCTTGGTCACACTCTGTACAGAGCTTATTGCTACAGCAGAAAAACTGTTTACTTTTACAATTCCTTACAACTCTTCCCAGCCCTCACTGAGGCAAGGAGTATAATATCACCTTATTTACTTATTCATAAGGAAGACCTGAAAAGATTAGGTTCAAAACTGTCTGCTAAATGAGTACCTATCTAAAATGTCAAGGACCTGTTAGCTTGGAATTAGAACATTTATAAAACACTTCAATACTCAAAGACTAGTTTTTACTGGTATCACTGCTCATCACTTTTGAAAATCATACTTGAAAACAGCATGAGTGCATAATTAGTGGAACTGCAATCACACTGAAGTATTTTGCTTGGTATCACAAAGAAGACTATCTAGAAAAATCATCTCATTTTTTTAATCTAAATTCTTCTGTACTCAAAGGAATTATAATTTGCATTGGCCCATCTGGAGGTTTCCTGCAGATCACATTCCAGATTACTTCACATGAGATGGAATGACCTCTCCAAGAACACTTTGGTGGAACAGCAGCAGGTAAACAGAAATACTGTACTGAATCAAGCCCAAGGGCTTTGGCATCTTCTGCAGTATCCAAAAAGGAACAGCCAAGGAAAAAAAAACCATTGCTGCCTTCTATAGATAGTCTTCCAGACTCCACCTTGTGGAGATTTAGCCAGTAGCGATGTCTATTTTTTAGCTCTGAGTGGATTTCCATCCTATGATAACATCTATAACATCCTGTGGCAAGGGCATCTGTAGCTTAACTGCATACTGTTTGGGAACAAAAAAACAGCCAAACCCCACCCAATATTCTTTGCTGTAGCCACTTCAAGTGGTTTCCAAGAAGTCTTATACTGGAACAGTCAGATGACAGTTAATTCTCTTTAGCTTTTCACAGTGACTTATTGTTTTTGCAGACCATTATAATTTGGGGTTTTTTTGATAGGACTGCAAAATTGAAAGATGAAGCTGTTTAGAACCATTTCTTATCATTGCTAAAAATCAGTTTAAAACTTTTCCAATATGGAAAACTCAAAGCGACTAAAAATGACAGAATGAAGAAGGAAAGTCTTTTCCTACCCATGTTATTTTTCAAGGAGATTCTTATTGCCTTGCTTAGTTGCAGATAAGCATTGCACTGGACTTGAGTCACTCTTCTCTGTCCTTCTAAGTTCCTTCTTGCCACTTTTGAGGCCTCAACTCACATGAATAATCCGTGCTTCTCCGAGCAACTTCTTTGTCTGAGCTGCTACGTTCCAGTTTCACCATGTCTCTCTCACTTCTTGCAGAATTTTCTGAAATTTTCCCTCCCCTTGACTCTGTCGGTTCTTCAACAGAAAGAACCCCTTCTACCTTAGCGTGAATTCGTCTCCTTGTGCTATTACTTCTAAAAGGAAAATGGAAGCTCTTGGTTCTGTAATCAAGAGGAAGAAGATTCTATCTACAATGTCATCCTCTTGGTCAGCTCATTCAGCTTTAAAAGCCCTATTTTGCTCACCTATTTCATACATGTAAGCTCTTGCATGCCTTCAAACATCCTCACTATTCTTTTGCAAATTCTTCCTGTGTTTACCATAACCAATTTAAGTCAGGAGAGACCAGAAATAAAATTATTTCCAGTGAGAGCATGCAATGATTTATACATTTTGACCTCTTTTCTAAGTTGTTCGTCATGCTGTCATTACCACATTTTTACACAGAGCTTTCCAGAGTACCTGATCTTCTTTATGTTATTTGGATAACTTCAAGAATAAATTATTCTTACTTCTGCTTCTCTCCACTATCCTGTTTTCAACTAAGCTGACCTCTCCCAGACCTTTCTGAAAACCTCCTTGAGAGCTGTTGAGTAACAGCTCTTTACTATCAGGTATGAAGATACCCCAAAAGATGTGCTGGTCTGCACATATTTCAGCAATTTGAAGGCCATGACAAATTTTCCCGTATTTTCAACCAATATTTGCTAAAGGTTCCTGTACCAATTCTTTCTATGTACAGCTGACTTCAAACTGCAAATACTTATTACATCTACTTAACTTCAAGGTCTCTCCATACACTGTTAGACATACAGAGGAGGCTGATTTTAAAAGAGAGCAAACCTTTCATACAAGTGTAAATGAAAAATCCTCAAAGTGGACCTGCTGAACACGCTCAGTTCTTTGCTGGGGTATTATACTAGGCATAACCACAAGCAGTAAGCAGTGTGCTAAAAAAGATGAAGACACTTATTACACACAAAACATAGTCTGGTATTTAGTTGTATGAAGGTTTAGGATTGCAAAAAAAATAAAAATAAAAAAAAAAGTCTTTCAACAGTTGAAGACTAATAAAAGCAAAGGAAAAAAGTGCTCAAGAAAATTTTTCTTTCTTCATAGAATTCTGCATGTTATGCAGGAGTCTTATTTGTACCTGGATGAAATAATTAATTGTTAAACATTTTTAAGATGACAAGCTGCATTTTCAGGAAAAAACACCCCAAACAAACAGCATTCCGTTTTGACAAAAAAAAAAAAAGAGTAGTGCAACATCCAAAAAGCTACACAAGATACCACATGCAAGAAATATTCACTGGGCAGAACAAAGCATATGAATATGTATTTTTAGAGAGTCATAAAAAATTGAGTATGAAAGCAGACTGACTATCAACAGATACCAAAACCTGATTTGTATCAGCAACAATGAATTGTCATTATGAGGTTTTAGTGTTTCTCACAAAGCCCGCATAATAATGTTCCCTGGCGCATGACAGTATTTCCAAGTTTCAAACACAAGCAGAAAGAGGAGTTAAAGGAAATAAGAGACACTTCAACTGCACTTTTAAAAGCCGATTATTACATTTTAGTCGCATGAAGATAGCAAATCTTGTTCTTCACAAATATGACAGATCATGCTGGATTTGTGTGACAAACAGAGAGGAGCTGGAGACAGGAAGGTAGATCTTACCACTAAGGGTGAAAAATCTCAACTGCTCTGTGACTTTCTGGCCATGGAATCTTGTTAAACAGCTATAAAAGAAACAAACCTTTGGAGGCAAAAAAAAAAAAAAAAGACTAAACAAAAAACACAAACCCTCTTAGGAATTATCTCAACCATTTCTAAAGATAACTGAATACATTTTTCAAAATTTTCAAGTAACCTTTTACATATTGTTTCATTAAATGATTTGATTTATTATACCACATTTCTACAAAGATACTAGTTCATCTCATGATCTGTAATTCAGTGAAATCACATGAAAATCATTAAAATGCATTTTTTTTCCTAGGCATACATGCTACTCAAGATTCTGAAACCTGCTCATCTTCCTGTCTCTTGGTTTGTAGCACTCTGAATCTGTTTCTTCTCAGCAGTTGTTTTCCTACTGACAAAAAGATTAACTATGTGAAAAGCAGACCATACAGCAAGATACTCAGCCCACATATTGAGAGCACCTATGTCTAAAAGATGTTGCTGGCCTGCTCACAGTTTGCTTAGATTACTTCACCATTACTTCAGTCCTGCAATCATCCTATGAACATGAGGATAGGAGCCAGTTCATATAAAATGAACTATCTAATCATATCATTTCTTCTGAGGTGCAGCATAAGAAAATCTATCCAGAGAAGGATTACTACAATTGCAATCCAAATTAGATCCAAGTCCAGGTCACTAGTTCTGAATTAAACCTTAGAAGCTTAAGGATGAATAACTGCAGGACTTCAAGTACATTATAATGTAAGCACAGCACACAGTTATATATCATTCATAATTTTCACTGACAACAACCCAATCTTCCAACCCAGCACAAAGAGCTGAAGTTTTGATTAATACTCAGAATTGTTAGACAAATGTTTTCATAGTAAGTATGATTAATTTTGATTCCTTAAGCTCCACAGCCCTTTTCAATGCCTGTATAATGGAAGTGAGACAGATGACTAAATGACTGCAAATTTATCAACTGACTAACATCAACTTATCTATTTCTTTGCTTATTTTGTGACAACAGATGAACTTTCCACTGTTTATGTGTCCAATGGTAAAATTACAAACATATTCTCTCCCTTTAAAAAGAGCTTTTTTTCATTAGAATTGTCTTTCTTCGGTCTTGGTGAGGAAGTTTATAAAACTGTGAAGCTGCAGCAAAACAAAATATTAAATTGTCACTAACATGACTCAATTTCAAGGCCTTATTTTCATATGATGGAGAAACTGGTAATCTGTGCTATATCTGTGTGCTACTTTCCAACTCTAACACTTGTAACAGCAAGTTAGCAATTCTGATATACTGTAAGAAAAACAGTAACATGTACATTTATATAAGCAAAGCTTAAAATATTTAAAAACTAAAGTCAGGGAGAAAATGTCTGAATGCATGCCACTTTAGAAGGCACTTATTTGTGTACACTGATCAATTGTCTGGTTTAAAAAAAATACAGGAACCTGTCACCACAGTTCATATTACGTTTTGACCTCACATGCTAGCCCTACCAGCTCGAGAGAAAGCAGATATAAACTTCTTAAATTCTAACACCAAAACTTAAAGAAAATAGTTCTATATAGTATCACTTGTGACAACATAGAAGGGTAAGATAGATAATAATGAGAAGCAGCAGCTGTAAGAAATGCATTATACAAAGCAACAGTATATTTCACACAATGGCAATTCATACACATACACAATTAGAAGCTGGGTAAAATGGTTAATTCTGAGGGCACTGATTAAAACAGCTAACTTTATCCTGAAGTGACTGGGTAAACCAATTTCTTCAGAGTTCTCTAAAGTGAATACTTCTCAAACCCAACCATTCTGCTCTTCTAATATCCAGCCCTCTGTGAAACATCTGCAAATTTAAAGCAATGGGAGGCCAATGTAACACCACACAGCTCCACGGAAAAGGCAAAGGGACAGCCAAAACTGCAAGAGAGAACTCAGCGCTCTCCTGCAACCACACCTACCCCCAAAAACTACAGTCAAATGGCGCCTGGGCTAGTAGAAGTCAAGAAGGTTCAGACAAGGGATGATGATCAATGAGGACCTGCAGCTTAACCCGTTTGTCAGCAAGGGCACCTGCTGAGTTGTGACTGAGTTGTGAGGAATCCCCCGAGCTGGCCAGGCGAGCGCTGCCAGAGCACTCGGCCAGAAGGGCAGAGCACTCGATAACCTTCACCCTGCCTGGAGAGGATGACAGGATGCATGACAATTCGCTGAGGGGCTGAGGAACTGCTGGGAAGACAAAACTAACTTCACTTAGTTAGGCTTTTGTCCCAAAGACAAAATTGCCATTCCCTACTCCTTTACTATTAATTTTTGTTTAAATTCAGTGCATTTCATAAGATCGTTTAGAACACAGGTATGGACCACTTGTATCGTACAGCATGACAGCCGCTCCTGTCATCACTACAACTTCCTTTTCCCTCATTTTTAAATGGACATCAAAAAATGTATAAAGAATCCTTTTTATTAAGCTGTATGAAATACATTTTTAAAGCACAATTTGCTGCTAGGAGACTGAAAAATTAAGCTTTCAATTTAGAAGTTACTTATACATAAATTCTTATATATTTATATAAATCTGTAAAACACACAATATTTTATTACAGTTTTTTCTGTTTCCTTTAGAATCTTGAATAAAGATCATTGAACCCATATCCCTGGATGTTCCTATAAATGTTCCTATAAAGAAGGGAAGTAGGAGGGTGGGAAAAAATCCTCTCTACTCAGACTTTTACTTTAATTCAGTGAGGTGTTTTCTTCATATTAAAAAAAAAAAACCAACAAACAACAACAACCACCCTCCTAAATCCAAAATAAAATAAACCCACAATAAGAAAAAAAACCCTAACCCCCCAAATAATTTATTTGGGAAACATTCAGAGCATTTTAAATACATAATTTTTCAACTGCTTTTAAAGTAACCTGCAGTGCTTTTCACCTCCTTTCAGTGACTAATAAAGCCCCAAAATACTAATTTCTATCTGCTAAAATTATTCATTACCAAAAAAAAAAAACCTCTTCAGTATGATTGAAGAAATAAGTATTTTCCAAGGTACATCTGCAAGAATTTTGAGCAAAGTATTTGAAACAAAAAAATTCTACCTATGTGTTGTTTTCAGAAACTTCTATTTCTGTGTATCATATTGAGTTTCTAGCTGAATTCCCACACTTTGAGACTTCAATTATAACAAAAAATATCTGATTCAGCTAACCAGTTAGGAAATAAGTTGTCAAAGGTACGCATTCTAAGAAAGTGGTCTGCTCATGGCAAACACAATGGAGACAGCTTGTTCTTGCACAGCTCTGATATGAGAACTTCATATAGTAATTTTTCAGACACATCTCAGTTTGTGTTCCTACGGCAAGCTTCATCTGTTTAAAACAGTATGTTTTTAGAGATCAGACGTGCAAACCTCAGATATTGTTGCTCTGATTAATTATATTACTCTGATCTCATGCCTAAATGCATAAAAGCGTGATGTTAAGGTACACACTGACCTTACAACTCCCTTGGAATGTGGTGGTAGCAACAGACACTCCATCTAAAATTGAGCAACAGTTATCTCACGTGCCCTTCTCAGATTTCTGAGAGTTTAACATTTATATACAATTTACATAAAAATGCAGATATAAATAGCTATATTTATTTCAGTTTCACTTAACTGAATAAAATATCAATGCTTTTATTACCGGGACCAGCTAGATTGAGTCTGCTGAAGGCCCATCTAGCCCTGTGCCCTGTCTTTAACGCTTGCCAAAACCAAATACCTGGGAATACCTTAGCAACAGAATAAAAATATGGCAAAATACATAATGATAGCTCCATAAACTACAACAGAGCTTTCAACAATTGGGGATTTTCAAAGTCAGAGATGGTGATTTTTTGTTTAAAAGCCTCCAATTAAGTTTCTTTAAAAAAACTGTCCTGAAATTTAAAGTCCATCTATACTTCTAATATTCAAAACATTCATGTGTCAAGGATTTCTGATACTTATTACATATTTTTATTTTTTCTCAGCTCTCTGCCTGCTATTTTGATGCCTCCTCATTCCAAAAGTGTGAGAGAGAAGGTATGTCCTGTGTGGTATTTTGAGAGATCTCTACTGTATTTCTCTTTAATTATCCATTTTCTGTTTTCAAAAATCCTACCTCATTTACTTGTTCTTTATAAGGAAATAGTTCTGTGTATTTGGTTTTCCTTGTTGCTGTGCTCTGGATCATTTTTTTTCTCCTCTACCGTTTTCTGGAAGATAGTAGATCAGTCCCACACAGAATATTCAGGATTTGGACATACAATAGATTTACGAGAGTGGCATGTGACTGTAATCACTTTTTCCCTGCATGTCTTTTTTACTGATACCGAACAGTAGATTTAATCTGTTGTTCCATGCTGGTTTTGTGAGACCATATTCATTCTTAGTCATGAGTGGTTACAGTCATCTTCAGACACTATTATTTTATATGTGAATTTAGTACTGGTATTTCTGCATAACTTCACAGTTACCTACACTGAATTTCAGATGCTATTTTACTGAGAAAGAATCCTGTAAGGATTTTCTGAAATTCTTCATAGGTGGTCCTTGTCTGTATTTTCTTGAATAATTTGGTACCTGGCCATCCCACTACTCACTGCCTTTTCAAATCTCTTATGAGTACATTTGCCAGAATTGTTTCAGCACAAATAGCAGATATTTTTTTATTCACTGTGAAATTCTCTTAACCATTACCTCTCACTATGAACTGACCTACAGTAACCTCAATGGCCACAACTACATCAGTGATCTATTAATCATACTACTAATCCAAGCACTTGTTAAAAAAAGGCTGAACTTCTGGAAGAGGAGCTAGGGAAAATCTAAGCTAGGGAAAGGAAATGTGTGTCATACGGTACAGTGGCCATAAAATACAGATTGACTTGGGAGAACATGGTTTTGCACTACAGCAGATATTTATCTCTGAAATTTTTAATTAAACCCGTCACCTTAATATGTCAGATCATCTGTATTCACTGAGTGTGGAAACTTGCAGAACATGCAGAATATGAGCATATGTTACTTTCTGCTTCCCGTAGTGTAAAAATAAAATACTTATAGCTGTCTAGAATTTATCTTCCATGTTATTTAGACTTTAAAACATTTGGAATATTAATTTTAAAAATATTTAAATTATTAAATATATTTTACTAAGTAAACATGCAACATCTCTTCTGTCAATAAGAAATAAGAGAAGAAAAGGAGACTTGGAAGGCATACCATGAAGTTTGTTTCAAAACAGCTGAGCTGTTTTACTCAACTGTGTGCTGAAACACCTAAAAGAATATAATATGTTGTTCTGCTGATAGGCTCACATGCTTCAACAGAACTGTGCCAGGACATTCCTTACTAAATTAGTGACTAATCAGATGCTGGGCTGGGAAGCACACCCTCACATGTTACAACCACCCAGCCGTCTGCAGCATAAAAAAAAAAAATAAAAAAAACCCGACTACAACTATATGTTCTTGTGTCCCCTATAAATAATTTCCATCATGCGTTTTGTAATCTAATGCTTGCATTTGGCAAACCAGATGCAATTAAAGGTCAAAATATGACTACTATAGAAAGAACCTGACCACTCTACTTCTTCTGATCTTTTGACTATCACCTTTCTAAATATTCTAAGCAAGGATGTCCTCTTCCCTCCATGTCAATAACTAGTATATATTTCTAAATAGCTTGTTTCACTGATCACAAATGTTTCTTGCCTCTTTTTTCAAGTTCTCAAATTAATCAAAATTGATTGCTTCTTTTTCTTACTTATTACCCTCATATTTCCATTATCCTTTAAAAATTGTTTAGAATTTGAAAACTTGACAGAAATTAACTCAATAGGCTGTTGGGAGACAGCCAATATATTGAGCCTATTCTTTTGTTGTTTGTGCAAAACAAACCCTACTCTTCCCAAAAAAATAAATAGCAAAAGCAGCATTTCTGCCTACAGGAAACAGTTAATACAGGCCAGTATTAAAAGAGGATAAAAGCTACTTGTATTTGCAGGAGAAAAACATCTTCTTCACATGTTTAGCATAAGCCATTCCATTTGCTTTTCATGCAGTCTTTAGTGATAATATAAAAATACAGAATATGGTTAAGCTTGCTACCCATTTTTATGGAGTTTTTAATCAATCATCATTAAACTTACATTTAAGAAAAGCCATTCCAAAATGAAACAGTCCAATTTTCTTCTTAATCCTAAAAGGAGTATCTCTCTTTAAGGTAACACTGGGGGCTCCCTGAATGCTATAGTTTATAAATACCCTTTAAGATGACAAGTCAAATGACCTCAGGATTGCCAGTTATCTCTCACAGTTGTTCAACTGTTAAAATGGAAAGTGGTAAGAATAGAATAAAAACACAGATGGCAAAAAATATTACATGTGCAATGGAACAAACATGGCACACAGGACACGACCATTATAACATTACCCTTTTTGCTTAAATTTACTGTACCCTTTGAAAAGGTCAGCTTTGTGAACTTCTCTCCTGATGAGCAATTTGAGGTCTGTCATTCCATTCACACTCTTACACTCACCAAAAATGCAGTCATTCTTTACTTATGATGTGTCTGGTACTTGCTGGAACAATATTCTGCTAATTTAGGCACTAATTTGATGTAACCCATCTAATTCTGTAATATGTACATATTAGAATACATAAAAAATGTGGAAAATAGCAATGTTACATTTTCAAGCAAAACAAATCTCTGAGGCAGGCAAACATATCCAGCAGCTCTGTGGCAATTAGACAGGCTGCTTCCACAAGACTAGGCAATAATTACATTTATTTTATGGTGTAAACTACAAATGGTTAGAAAAAGGATTTCAGGTGTATGTCAGACTTCTGGCCTTTTTAGCAAGGCTTGGTACCTTGGTACTCTAAGAAAAGTCCTATTGCCTGTTAACCAATTCAAACTTACAACAATGTGCAGCTAAGGTCTGACTGTCTAGACATCTTACTACATCTGCCTAAGCTCTTTGAAGTGTCTGAACTAGAAGAGATAGCCTTGCTAACTTGGGGAATTGCCCTAGAAAACAGATATCCTTTACAAAGAATTGACTTTTCCCAGTTTATTCTGTCTACAAAGCCTTGGAATACAGTATCTCCACTTGAAAATAAGGAATTCAAGATTGCAGTCCAGTCAGTAGTGCCAGCTCTGCTGTATTGATATGAAGCTACTTCTTGCATAGTCACAACTACAAATTGCAAGACACATGGATTCGAACCAAAAATAAGAAAATCACAGAATACAGAGTACTTGTTAAAAATCTTTTTGGATTAGGGATAAATATTCAGGGTGAGACCTGACAGAAGCAGTGACCAGCTGTTCTGTTCAAAATGATGTGACTGAATCCAAGTCATGTCCTTTCCCTGTTTGAGCCGGCTGGGAAGGCTGTTGCCACCCTTCAAGAGACAGTTCTTGTAACTTGAACCTAGTAAGTTCAACATATGAGTTTTTGGCTGACATTTTGTAAGACTATGTCCAAGCCTCTTGGATCCTTCAAATGGAAGAATCTTTATTTAAGACATGAGGGGTCTTTGTCACTTTCTACCACATACACTCGATTCCAAGTTTCACTTTCTTATTGACAAAGTACTGTCAATCACATCCCTGGACAGGTTTTCCTGTAATGCTGTTTAGGCTGGCAGCCAAATTAAGAGTGTATCCTTCTACACCCTGCTGCTGAAGCATTCTATTTGTAATAACAATTTGTAAATAGAAACAAGTAAAAAAACCCAAACCAAACAAAAACAAAACCCAAAGCAAAGTATTTATAGTGAAAGTGCAGTAATATTCAGAATTGACAACAATATGTAAGTGTGCCTGCCAGTACTGACAATTTCCAAGCAGCTTTGAAAGGAAAATAGCGAAAGAATAACAGATGCTATGGTTAGCATGAAAAAGCTGACCTGCTCAAGAACAGCCAGAAAACAGTTTCATTAGATTCATGTGGTAACCATATATTGCTCCATTAATTAATTTGATACTCTCTGTGGGGATGTTGCACTCCACAACAAGATTAATTGCTTGCTTCACAAGGGGTCTCTGAAAACAGAAAAAGTAATTGGAGATGGATGGTACCAGCACAATTTCTCTGCAGTTTTTCAGATAGATTTTCTCTACAAAGATGTTCACAGGCTTAAGTCAACCCATGAAGACGGGACAGGCAAGTATTTTAAGAGAAGCTGGTAGTTTTCATTGTATGAACAGTGTGGCTCACATCTCAGAAGAGAGTATGGTTTGTTTTCCCTGTAATTAAGATTTTTAAAGCTTTATCTCAGTTGGTAAAAAATACTGGTGTCAATATTGCTGTATAAGTAAGAAATATGGAAGTATTAAAAAGTGAAGGGCACCTCCAAACTCCCTTGCTGAAAGCTGGGAAAACTCGGCAAACAGCAGGGAGCCACACTGTACAAGTCTGCAAATTCAAATGCAGCACCTGCCATCCTGCCATACTTGCTCTTGTCTAAGATGGAAGAGTAGACCTGAGCACTCCTTACTGAGAAAGTGCAAAGTTGAAAAAGGGACAGGTGCCATGGGAGAGGTTCAGAGCAACACTAACTGTTTTACCAATTTTCTCCTTGTGAATCCCTGGTTCATTTCTCCACTCACCTCCCTCTGTACAATTTTCTGTATTTGCTTTATAACTTTCCTTTCAACTCCATCAGCTTTAAGAAGTTAAAGTGCTAGAAAAAAGCTGAACTAAAACAAAAACCCAAATACCTTCAATTCTAAGTATCTTCTACCTAATGTTTGGTTAGTGCTGTGATCAAAATAAACATTCTACCATTACAATAAACACAGTGACAAAAAAAAAAAAGACATGAGAAAGCTGAGATGATGGCAGGCAGCAGTGGAGAGGTTGCAATTTTTCCTCAGTGATGACAATACGGGTGGCACATGACATGCCAGTGAGCATGTCAGAACTGGGTCAGCTCAGAATTAGCAGCTCTTAGGTTGTTCACAATGGGCAAATCCACCTTCCAGTGCTCACAGGCTCACAGACACTTCTAACAGAACTGCATTTCAGACAAAGT
This sequence comes from Pseudopodoces humilis, assembly GCF_049639895.1. NCBI lineage: Eukaryota > Metazoa > Chordata > Aves > Passeriformes > Paridae > Pseudopodoces > Pseudopodoces humilis. The sequence goes on from NC_142200.1 coordinate 75,213,442, forward strand.
AGACCAGAAGCAAAACTCTCACAAATAACTAAACAGTGACTGCAGCTCCATACTTCAAAATATCAAACATGGAATGGAGCTGGCTTTACTAAATTGCTGAAGAAAAAATGCACTATCTTTAAACAAAAAATGACAAAGGCTGTATATCCATCCTCCCATCACCACAGACTATGATTGTATTTTCCAACTCAGTACAGCATTTAATTTTTTACCAATGTGTAACAAAGGAAATTAATTACTGAGCCACTTTGGCACAGGATGCAGCACACCCTGTAGTTTGCACAGACTGCACTTAGGTCATGTATTTATTTCACGTATTTAATCATGGATGCACTGACTTAACTTGAATAAAGTATTAAAAAATTTAAAAAATAAGTATTTCAAACTTAGTTTATTTAAGTATAGTAATTATACACATCTCACAGTGCCCAGATGAACTTTTTTTTCCAGCATGGAGGCAAACTAGTAAAATCACAGAATCATTCAGGTTGGAAAAGGCTTTCAGGATCATCCAGTCCAACCACAATGCTAAGTATAAGGATCTTTTGAAGCGTCCACATGAAATTGGCTTGCACTCTTTCTTGAAATTAATCCTTCTGGCTTAATAAATGAATAATATTGGTTTATCCCTGAGAAGACAAAAAACAGAACACCCCTCCCCAAAAAAGCTTTCAAGCAATATGCTTAGAAATTATAACTGAAATCACTTTTTTGTGAGATTATCAAGACCAAAAAACAACTGTCAAATTAGACTATGTGAGGTGTTCTTTTTAATCTTAAAATGGTAATTAAATATTTGTATAAGAACACTGTTGTTACCAGAACAGAAGAAGAAAATTTCTCAGAAGTACAAACAGCCATCTTCCAAATGATTCCTTAGTATCTCAGTACTGCAAACCCAAAATAAACAATGTGGAATGCTTTCAGAGCTCTCTAAATAGAACTAAAAGTTTAAAATAATTCTGAATACTTTTGATTACAGCTAGCAAGTGGAGTAGAGGAACAGACAGGATTGTGGGACAAATAAGTAGAGGAGTATATTTCTCTAGGAATTACAGTTTATGAAGTAAAGCTAGGAAAAAAAAGGCTATCCAAGCAATTTTAGATCAGCTGCTCTCACTTGGATATTATAAAGATACTGAGCAAGTTAGTAACAAAGCTAAGAAGCTGTTAAAGCAGTTGAGGATTATTTGGTATCCAAAAAAAGTTAAAGTAAGGCACATTTCTTTTTAAAAAGTACACAGCTTGTCGCGAAGAAAAGTTGAAAGCACACATCTCAACTGCTACAATGTTTTTAAAATTCTGCTATATGACACTTAAAAGCAAACTGCAAAAATACAGCATATATACAATCCCCATAACTTCACATTTAATTGAAAAGCTATACGAAAGGCCAAGGGCAGGGTATTAGAAGTGCCTTGTTATAGGAGACTGGTATGTCCTTAACATTTTCATTCAGTATTTGCCTTAATCCATCAGAAGAATGAGTTGCAATACCCCAGGAGGAGTGGCAGACTGCAAAGGCCAGAATCAGGATTCAAAATATATAGGAGCTCAGACTGGGAAATGGCACAAAATCAGCTACCTTAACTCATCAGGAACATGCTATATTTGACAAGCCAAGTGCATAAATGCAAACTAAAAAACAACTTGTTAAACAAGCAGTGCAGTGGAAAAGGAGAATATTTCTACTTGAGTTATTAACAAGTCTTAGGAAAAAAAAATAAATCTATGCCTGAGACGCATTTACAAGACATTTACCATATATAGCACAAAGCATGTCTTTTACATTATACTGCTAAGTGTTTACTGATATTGCTCAGTTTGAGCATCATGCTCAGAGCAATACAGATACTCACACACGAATAATGACAGTTTCTACAAACATAACTGGGTTAGAATATATCCTTGAAAAAACAGTTAAAGCAGCCCCAGTTACATGATACAATACTGCTGGTCTTTTGTTTTCTGCCCTTCTTCAGAAGGTGCTCTTGTAGCCAAGATAATGTTTAACCTTTAATTAATACAGACAGAAGACAAGTAGGGCTTACAGAAAGAGGAATGCAATATTTATTTGGTAATTGTAAAGAAATGGGACGATTCCAACAGTTCCTCCTTATCTCTTCTGTGCACCCTCCATAATGAAAGGTGAGTTGAGCTTCTGGGGACAAGGAAGAGAGGAAAATGCCCTGTGATGGCTAAGACAGAATTGAGCTATAGCCAAATTACTCAAGAACCACAGAGAATAAACTTCAAAAGTTTGCAAACCACTCTATGTGAGAAGAAATTGGTTATATGCACTACATATTATTTCCAGCAAATATAAGAAAAAATAACAAGCCAAACAAGCCAACTGTTTCTACCAGTGAGATACATGACACCTACAAATGCTGTGCAACATACCTCATTTCACCTCCTCTTAAACAAAAAAAAAGAACCAATCAACCAGCAACCTTTTCCTGTAATTGTATAGAAAAAGGTATTAAACAGTTTTCAGACTAAATGTGACACTTTTGACAAAGTTACAGCATTTCTACTGAAGTATTGGGTTTTGCTCCTGTAGTAAAAACTTTACTAGTATGTTGATTTTATCATGTATCAATATAAAACAAACAAATCCAGCAGAATACATTACTTGGAAAGATAGTTAACAATTTGGAAATAGCTAGCCAGAAAGCAGGAATAAGGTCATACAATATTAAAAAAAAATAAAATTGAAGCATCAAGAGGTTTTTGCAATGTAGGCAATTCTTTCCGCAATCTGCAGAAAGTTTGATCATTTATGTGTAAAGTGCCTTTAGAAAAAACCCACCACACATATTGCTGCCTTAGTTGTGGCAACACATTATATAAAACAAAAGACAATTGCAATCTGGTATTTGAATAATACAGTGGCTACTGAAAAAGTACGGGTTTAGGCTGCAAATAAAACTCAATATCCATTTAATTTCCACAAGTATGCATCCACTTCCTGAAGGACTGCAATAGCTTTTATATATTAAGAAACATTTGAGGGAACCATATTTGAAGCAGAATTGTTTGAGGTATGTTATTCAGCCATATACATCTTCCAACACAAACTCATATGAATATATGAGGCAAAATGAACAGAACAGCAACCACTATGAAATACCAAGGATGGAAGTCTGAGCGCTCAAGATGCCTTCAGATGACACTGAAATAACTGAAGAAGCAAATATTTGCTCTCTGGAACCCATTTGTATTTATTTATCTGTTAGACTATATTCTGCCCTCTGCCTTGCTGTGGGTCCACAGGAAGTATTTTCTTCAGTCTGCTACCATATTTCATGCAGTTGTGTTGGGCTGTATGAGGAATGGATATTATCTGGATGACCAAAACAAGACAAAGAGATTGTGCAACAGAAACTGCAACTGATGGTGCTGTGTGTTGGTACTGACTGGCCCACATGACTGCCCTTGGCTTACATTTATTTTGTTCCTATCTATAACATCAAGGAAATGGATTAACAAGTGTAAAACAGAAACACTTCTGCTACAGCCTTGATCTTGTTTGAGTTCCTAATGGAAAAAGACCTCTTATTTCCTAATCCACTCATCTGCAAATAAATCTCTTTGCAATACCCTGAAGGACAGGACTTTTATTTTGAGATACAGTGAAGCAGCATATCCTTGGTGTCTCAAGAGTGATCTGAATACACAATCATATTGTGCCTGAGACTCATTTCAGAGAAACTTTACATACACAAAGTGGTAAATAAATCAAGTCCCTGTGCCCTGCAGTTGTTACTGCTGTGGATTGGTATTCCTGTGTGCTGTGGCAAGAGTCAGCTTCTTATTGTAGCCAGCAGCAGTCAGTGGCATCTCCAAAACAGACAGGCCTTCAGAGCAACAGGGAACAATGACACCAGGGTTGTAAATGCCCTCACTTGGCTCACCACCCTAGGCTTCCTGCACATATTCAAGGGAAACAGGCACCACTAAGACACAATATACCTGAGCAGACTACAGACATTTGTTTGAGAAGAGATAGATCAGGATCTCATGAAGATTTCAAATCTTTTTCCATTGATCATGAAATTAGACTAAGCAGACTACATCAGAAATATTTAGGCACATGACTTGCAGATGGTCTTAAGCAAACCCAGAAGGCAAAACATATGCAAATCAGAGGTATGTAAAGCCCCTGACATAATAAACAAAGCATGGTAATTAGATGAAAGGGGCAACTGTCTCATTTATATTTAGGGACAACATGAAGACTTTTTTTTTATTGCTCTTGGTCACATATTAGGAATAATTTTGCACAAGTGCATTATGGAGCTATGATTAGATTCAAAAGTTTATTTTTTCTTCTTCTTAGAAAAAAGCCCAATAGTCACACATTACGTGAAGTCTGTCAAGCTCTGAATGGTGCTAGCACAGAATATTGTTCTTCTGAACACACTGACCATTGTAATGCATACAAATGTCTATGAGCTGGGCTGATGCAAGTGTGAAATCAGTGTAGCTCAAAAGAGCTTTCTGAAAAGAATTCAGGTCTGGAAAAGCTACGACCTGAATTTGAAGCTGATCTGTCACATCAGTTGCCCCAGTAATGAAGGTTGTTACTTACCAAACAGTAACACTTGCCTAGAAGTGGGCAGCAACTTTGATAGCTCTTGGAGTCCACAAGTATCACTACAGCCAACTCTCATAAAAGGAATCCACAAAGAAGGGACTGGAGGAAACAGGTGGTGAGGAACAGGAACGTCCTGGGCTTAGAAAATAACCAGTGTGTGTCTGTTTGTAACCTTCAATCAGTGAAGGCTATTATTTCAGAAATATCCCAGCTAGCTAACTACCGAGCTTCAAGGGTGCTTAATATTAAGCCATGGTTTTCAACATCAAGTCCTGAAGTGCTTCAGTGAAGACAGCTGCCAGTTAAAAGCTTGGACCAAGAAGTGTCCTTTTTCTATTGTAAATGTTACTGTTTCTTCTTACGGAATTCCAAATCTTCATTGACCTGATCATATAAGCAGCAGAGGACAACACATGCTGTTCATGGGGCTGCACTTGCCTATTTTTCCCTCCTCTTGGGAGCAGAGGATAACAGGTGCTTTGGGAATAAAAAAAACTTTCTTTCAACCTACAAGGCCAGGAGAACTCTTTTAGGATTTATTTTCATAGCCCAAAGAATTACACCCAAAACATTCAATGTATAATAATAGAGTAAGCACTGCACACCTATTGCAGTCTGTGTGGCTGAAGCAGCCATTGGTGCAGTAGGGACCTTAACACCATGACTGGTCAGGCCAGGCTCTTCCCAGAAGTCAGTAGCTTTGATTTGAGAAAATGATAAAACATAAGAGAGGACTGAAAACAAGATATGCAGGCAGAGCTGCTGGTCTTCAGAGCACTAACTCTTTTCTTTCTGGATTATTCTGTCCAGTCACTCTCTGATGGCCATTTAAAAGGACTGTTGTTTAGTCCGTTCTCAGGCTGAAACTAGGGGTTTTTTTAGGCTTGCTATAAAAGAATAATTTTGCGTTAATATTAATTTGACCTTTTTAAGTTTGATCACTCAAGAAATGAAGGTGTGCTACAATTCCTGTGGATATTCTAATACATCTACTGACTAGAGAAGCACCAGATTTCAAAGAAATCTCACTAGGATAGGAAGAAATAAAACAGCTTTATAATGAGGAAGAGTAATTTAACAAGTGACCTTTTCCAGTGCTCCTTTAACAGCTGTCACCCATTTTTAAAAATGGCAAGATACCAGTAGAGCAGTTCCTCAGAAACAGAACCAGATTTAGGGAAAAAAAAGGGGCTACAGTGCTACCTTCCCTAAGGAAGGTTCAGCTTATCTTTAGTTTGAAATTTTAAACTTAAAATAGTACCAAATGACTCCATTAGAAATACAATCATAGGTCTTCTTACATGGACACATTTTACAGGTGAAACAACAAGCATTCTGCATTTAATGAAATGGGAAATGATGCAATGAAAAAAGTATGCTTGCTTTGACTAATCAGCAGTGCTCAACAAAGATGAAGGAAGACCAAAAGTAAGTGCCACAAATTAACAGCATTTTCACTAAAGTACTTCAGTCTTTGATACTTGGAATGTACATGCAGCAGACAAAATACACAACGCACATGAACGATGAAAAAATGCAAGTTTCAGAACAGTCCCAGTCAGTAATTCACCCTCCAACTAGCAAAAGTTTACCATTTCACTACAAAACTCATCAGAAATTGGTACCACCATTTATGAAACATTCTACTGTGACAGTGACTGACTGATACTAATTTTCAAAACCAGAATCACATAACAAAAATGTAGGGCAGGAAATGAGTCTGTTCAGAAAATTCTACATCTGTTTTGATAAAACAAACTGTGACAATTCTGTCAGGCACTAGAATTGGTCAGTTCTGCAGTTAAACCATTAAAATAGCTCCTGGCACATTTTTGGCAGATGCCAACTAGCACTTGCCAAAACAATCCAAAGCAGTTTCCAAGTTGGCATAGACCAGAAATCCTTTCCTGCCTGCACACAGCCATTCTGCATGGACCTTAAGGCAGTTACAAACTATGGCTGCAGGGTTGTAGGGCATGGTGCCAAAGAAAAATCATGCACACATTTAATTTATTAGAATAGACATTTATTAGAATAGGTGTTGTCTCTCACTGAAAGTATCACAGACCTACCACATTTTTTCTCTGTAAGTTACTTAAGAGCAGGTGATTCTCTGCTGGATAGGGGGATACACTTGGCAAGTCTTGCTTATATATGATAACATGAAAACAGTTTTTCATACCCAATTTTGAGTAAAATGAAAAGGAACCATGCACCCAGCCTCAACATCTTACAGCAGTTCTTTCAATTTCAACACAGTCAAAATTTATAGTAGCATTCAGAAAAACTCACCCACTGTGCAAACAAATGCAGTCTTTATGTGAACTTATAAAAGCTACAGGCTGGTGTGTAAAGGCTACAGCCTTTAGAAAGGCTGGGTGCAACAGCTGAAATTTCATTTGTGTTAAACAGTGTCTCTTAAAGCTGCCTTAAGGCAGAGGACTGTGAAGTGTCTAAGGCAATATCTATTTTTAGGGAAGGTACACAAGAGCCAGAGAACTGCAAACTACTAAACACTCATCTCTGCTCTGTGCAAACTGTCAGGAAAACTAAGAAAGGACATGCATGCCTGTCCTAATGTAAGCTGTAAAGGACATCATATCACAAACCTTCAGTTCTTTCAAAAAGTGAACCTGCTTCTAGATGAGCACTGATGTCTATAAAAATTCACCTGGATTTCTGAGGAGGCTTTCAACAAGGTCTCTCACCAAATGCTTTTATGGAGCCTGAGAAGCCATGAGAAATTAGAGGAATTATTCTGGTAAAGACAGAGACCAGTCTCAAGCAACAGCAGAATTTAATTAAGTATCACATGATTTCTTGAAAAAAGGCAGATGAAATGTGAAGAAATTCAAAGAGAAAAAAAAACAAAACAAAAACTCTTAAAGTCAGATAGGCTTTTAGCTGATCTTTACTGCTCAGGACATTAACTTGAAGAGATTATATATCCATGAAAATATCATCTCTGAGCTCAGTAGAGGTTAAAAAAAAATAAATCAGTGTTGGGATTTATTATTAAAAGAAGAGTGGGACAATGTATAGTCCAAGGATCTCTCTGAATGCTATTTGTAATTTTGTTCCTTCAACAAAAAGGAGCACAGAAATGGAAGCAAAATGCAGAAAAGCACAATAAAGACATCAAAATTCAGAGAACCTCTATTTTAGGAACAATTAAGCAGTCATGAACTGAAGAGAACAGGACAGGACAGAAGCTTATAAAATCACAGCTTGCAGGAAACACTAATAGGGAGTAATTCTCAGTATTTCTTCCAACAAGAAAAAAGTAAAGGAAGAGCTTACAAACTATTATAGAGTAGTAAACAAGCAGAAGACTGTTTGCAAAAGCACATGGTTCAGCTGTAGATCTCTGTGCTACAGGATGTTGCCAACAGCCGAAGTTTGTAAGGTCAAAAGCAATGAGACAAATTGATGGAAGGTACACCTAGAACAGCTTGGGATGGGGGTGGGGGTAAGGAAGCTGTAGGGAAAGTACACCAGGAGAACCCTGCAAGCTTGTCCTGCTTTAATACAGGACATTACCCAAGGTCATGCTTCTCCTGGCTGGACCCCTTCAGAGAGCAGATGCTGGGCTAGATGGACACATACAATGCTTGTATTATATTACTTAAGGGCACGAGTTATGGTGAGCTCATCAAATTCTCTTTTTCACTCTCTGCATTGTCTCCCCACAGAACAGCAAATCAAGTCCAGGATTCTGAACAACTGAAAATGTGAATCCAAGATATTTAAAGTACTATTTATATTATTTTCATTAAAATAAACTATGCTCGTTTGGGGACCGGACGAACTGGGGAATAAGAAAAAAAAATGTATCAGACTGCAGAATTCTTTTCCATGGAAACAAAAGGCAGTCAAAAATCTATGTTTCCTTTCACTTCACAAAAAATTTTACTTTCTTCGCTTTCCTCTTCTCAAATGTAAACAGACAGGTAAGTCAGATTCAAAACCCCAAAAGACATTTTACTAATTTTATGTAAATTTCTCTCACAAAGAACAGGTGGAAGAAATGAAACATAAATCACACTAATCTACTGTGCCACAGCAATAGCTTCTCAATTAAAATTTTTGAAGCACTGCCATGCTACACAGATACATGAAGTAGCACCAGCCATGGTAAAAGAAGCATTTTACTCTGCTCAGTTCATGATCTAAGCTGTCATCAATTTCATATTGCTCCATTTCATGCTTATAGGAAAGTCTGAAGAGATTTCATACTTGTGGAAGTTTAGAGGTATGAAACTGAACAGGAGATGCACATCTGAACTGCTTCCTGTAATTGCTATGATACTGGTATCTGTCTCTAGAAAGAGAACAAAACCTGGCATCTTCCCTTTTTCAACTCTGCATTGCTGTTTGTTCAGTGTCAGGCTATAAGACAATAGTGTACCAGCAGATATGCTTTCAAATTATGTCAGATATATAATAAATTCTGGTGGTCTGTTTAGAAGAATAATGCCGTAAATATGCAATCTTTTGTTCTGAAAATGGATTGTCTGCAAATCATTCAGATACTGATTATACTGCTGCTGTGGATGAGGAATGATGTTCCCCAGTTCAGTGTTCCCACTGAAACACTCCAAACCATACCCTGCTCGCTCACTGTCCCATCACCCCTTCCCCTGTGGAGGGCTGGACAGGAGAAATGGAGACATAAAAGGTAAAGATCACAGATTGAAATAAGAACAATTTATAGGAAACAGCAATGAAAAAGAATAACAAACAGCAACAGCAACAATATCAGAGTGTACATGGCAGGTGAATGATTCACATGCCATGTGTAAACCCCAACCAAACCTGACCCTGCTGCTATACTACTCGACCTAGGAGGGACTCCTTACCACATCCCTGGAAAATGAAGAGAAGTGGTAGGGAACAACCTCTGGGTCTTGGCCACACCCCTTCTGGCTACTGCAAAAATTAACATTGTCCTGGCTGGAACCAACACAACTGCCAACAAATTAAATAAATTATATACTTTACACTAATATGACATAAACATTTGCCTAAGACAGGTCAATGACATGTCAATAGGCTTCAGAATTATAAATTTCTATTCATAGGGTTATCAACTAATATTTATTGGCAATTATAGTGATCAATTACATGTGTTGATTTAAAGAGAAACCCCAGCAAGCTTACCTACTTCCTGTCATTAGCACTGGTATAATGAAGTTCTAAAAGTTACCTCCTTGACCAACACAGTATTATTCTGCGTTTCAAAGAAAGCACTAATTCCCAGAAAACACAAATCATGATAATCCTAGTGTAAGAAAAAGCATTTATAGAAATATTCTGTTACTCTATAGTTTAATATAACTTAAATCAGAGGAAGCTATTTATTAAAAATTATGAACAAGCAGTAATAAACTTAGAAAATATTTTAAGATCAAAATAATTCAGCAATTTATTACAGGAAAACAGACTTTAAAAAAAAATCCAGGCCAGCTATAAAAAATAAAGTAATAAATAACCATGCATTAAAAATAAAATACCTACTTGCCAGTGATGGTCCTCCAAAGCTGTGCACCTGCAATTGTAGGAATGTAAGATGAAACACAATGCACTAAATCAGAATTTTTATTTTTTTATGCATAGAACATGCTCAGAATTGGGACAAAATGACCAAGGAATTATCTGTATTGGTCAAACAGGAAACCTATATTATCTTACAGCAACTGTTCTTGAATTGCTTTCTGTAAAGTTAACATACAGTTAAAATCATAAACAGAAAAAGTCAGGATCTTCTATGGCTACATTTCCACATGGAAGGATGTCATGAAGATGACAATGAACATAACTTTTACATCAACATACCCTTTATACACTGACAACCACCCTACATTCCTCATTAATCTGTAGGAGTCTTGCCATCTAGTGGCTGGCTGGAAACATGAAGCAGCTACACAGATGTGTTATACTGGGAAGAACTTTTTCTGCTCTTTGGAGTGAGTGGCACTTCATTGATTTCTATTCATTACTACAAGACTCCTACACTATTACTTTGAGAGCCTGATTTTTCTTCAACTCTGTCTACAATGGCATCAAAGGCAATAGTAAAATAAATGAGTTTACTACTGTAAATAATTATTCTATAAGCTAGGGAACAGAGATCTTCCTATCCTCATCTCTAAAATGAATGGTTAAATAATCACACAAACATGAGAATGGTACATCCTGGATTTGGTCACTACAAAAATATTATTTACAGGTACAAGTGAATTTACCTAAATCATTGTCTTCCAGCCAGCAAGGTGTTCAATGCTTGTGGTGATTTATACAGCACAGAGCTTAAAAAATCAAATTCTGTTTAGATTTGTAAGTTGGCCTCTGGGCTTTTAATACTCAAGCAGGAAACAGAATAGTATCCAAGACTCCCAGAAAAGGGAATGACAGTAAATCATACTTCAGAAAAGGTAGCAAATACCTGCTGTAACATAGCAGGGAACAACGGGCTTTGGCAGTCAGAAATGATGTGTTAGTACATCACAGAGGAATACCATGCTTCTCTGACACCTATTTCCTACTTTTGAACTATGTTCAGATGGTTTTTCAAACACTTTGCATGGGATTTAACAACAAATAAAAGGCAAAATAAGAATCTTGAAAAAATAAAACAACTTCAAGGCAATGAAAATTAAAACTTAGGCTCAACATTTTGTCAAAGAATTTTCAAGATGCTAATGAAGTACAGGACAGAATTAAAAAAAAAACCAAGCCAACCCAAAACACCAGACCAGCCAACAAACCCAAAATCCCTTTCAAAATTGGTTGTATTCACATAAGACTTTATACACACTGGATGCTACACACAGTAAAAAGAAAATACTGCTTGCTTCTTATTTCAACTGTGCTAAGATAGGTAATTTCTCTATCTATTTACAGATTTCACTTTTTTACATTTAATGTCCCAAAATTTCCAATAATTACATGATTAATGTTAGAAGAAGTATTAATGTTTAGGAAAACCTTGTATTTAGCAAAGAATGCATTTTCAGACCTAGCAGTTAAGAAACAAGAATGACTGTCCACTCATAACAATTACACTCATCTAAATGCTAAAATAAATCTCCTAACTCCCTTCCTATAAAATACAGAACTTCATTGGAAATGGCAATAGACCATCACAGATCTACTATCACTCTCTAAAATTAGCTGATACTTTTACAATAATAATAATATTGACATGGCTTTATGAATGAACTAGCATGCTCCAAATTGCAGGTTTTTAAGCATGGAACTCTATCAGTACACTTACCCTTTATCTTTGAGAATACCAAATCCTTCATTATCTGAAGAATTAACACTCCAAGTATTATGAGAGAAGTCAGATGATACACTCTCCAAGGGGTCAATGCAACAAACCTAGAATGTCAAGAAGAAATAAATGTTGAATACTTTAAAACTCTTTAGAAGCATACAAAAACTTATAGGCGCTACTAAATACTGAAAAGAAATAGGAAGAAATAGACTCAGATTGTAATAACTGAATTCAGTTTCTCCCCACAACCTTTCCATGAGAAGCAAATATTGAGAGCTCCTAGCATGGTATTTAAAGATAGAAAGATTAAACACTGAGTTTGTAGTAGATTTTTGTCCATTCTTTTATTTATGCACAGAGAAAATAAAGAAAACAAAATATTTTAATTATTGCATGGAAACATACTACTTTTAAATTAACTGAGCTTTCATTAAAATTAATTGAATTGGCACAATACACAAGAAAAAAAAAGGTTAAAATTTTAGTTTCCCACAGAACCCATGTGGGATTTTTAGCAAGACTTAGCAAGATTTTATATAAATCATTCTTTCAGACTCAAAGATGAGGTAAATCTATATCATAGCATAACAGTAACTTGTCTTCATAACCGAAATTTTTTTTTAATTACATAATTTTTTAGAACATGTCTAGTCAAGTCAAACAGACCCTAGACTCAGAAAGTATGAATTATAATCTCATGTTCTACTGACTTTGCTATCCAGGTGTGTCTGGAGATTAGCTCTTCTATCTGTTTAACTGGCAAATATCCCAATTCACAAAAAAAAGGGTGTGAAGTAAAAAGAATTAAAATTCAACTAACTAACTAAAAAATGCTAAAGTATTTTCATAGCTGTTTTTGAGCACTATAAATCAGAGATCTGAACAGAAATAGTGGACAAGTTAATTTTTCAAAGTAAAAGCAATTAACTTAAAAAAGTTAAGGTCAGCCAAAACCAGTAAAAAGCCACTGTCCAAGGGACTGGTTCCAATGAGAATACCAACTGAAAAAAAATCATACAATGCTGGGATGTTTTCAAGATACCTCTCAGATTTGAAAACAGGGCAGCTGGCTACCCTGTTTCTGCTGCAGAGCTTTTCTGCAAGAAAGAGGGGGAAGGGCAGTGAAAATAGTAGCAAACATGGCCACTGCGGGAAGCATAGAGGCACCCTTTGAGCACATTTGGATTTTTTTGAAAGAAAATTGACTTCACAATATTTCTAACAAGCTCAGGACACACTGCTGTAGTAGCAAACTGCTCCAGTATTCCTTGAAAACCTCAAAAAGACTGCATTAAAGAAAATACCCACGCCACTAATTTTCACATTTAGCACAATCTCAGCATACCAATCATCCTGAGCAGACCAGTATATGAATTCCAATACAAACATATAAGCTAATTCTGAAGGTTTTATCCAAATATAAAGGGTTTTTATATCTGTAGAGAATTTGAGTTATAAGACTATTCTATAAAATAAATGTTTAAAATCAGCACCTTTGTGTAATTCAGCCAGCTCAAGAAAAACAAGTGTAGAGAAAAATGATTACAAGGCAACCTCTATCAGAACTGCCCAATCATAGCTCAATAAATCAAAACTCGCAACAGCTTTGCATCATGTTGTCATACTATTTTTCTTGTCAGCATTAGAAAACTTTGATTGTGTTTAAGTTCTACTGCATGGAAGACTTCGTTTAGCCTACTTAATTTATTGACAATGGGCTGGGGAGAGAGATGTGATGCTGTATAGAAAAATCAAGTGAAGAATTTTTCATCCAACTTCTAGGCAGAGAAGTTTATAACAAATGCAGACCTTCAATTTGTTTGGGCTTAATACCATGTCTGTTCTATAGGGTCTTCATGGTGCTTGTGCATGAATGTTTATACAGTCACACAGAATGCCCTGACTTAGCAATTACCATTGGTAATTGTTTTGATGGCCTCAAACACATACATCAATACCAAAATTTATCACAAGTGTCTGCATGTGTGTATGTACACACACATCTTACTAGCTTTTCAAGGTAAGATCAGATGCTTACTAAGAAGGCTTAGTGTATCTTTCAAAAAATGCACAGAACATGTTTGACCTACTTTATGCTCCCAGCTAAAGCATACTGTTAGTTTCATTGCAATCACAGCTGTCACCTGCTGTTAAAAACAATTGCACTAATGCGGACTAGGATTAGCAAACAAGGATTAACAAGGTAGCATCCTCTCTGAAAGATGCTTCCAAGTCATGTCATTCCACCTTCTCAGTACTGCAGTCTCTCTGCTCCAATGTTCGAAGAAAAAGCTGTAATCTAGTTGAAGTAATGTAGTTACCAAACAAGGACTTTTCACTTATTTGGAGAGCTTTGAATTGTTCTGATTGAATTTCCCATGCCTTAACACTATTACCTCTTTATCTAGATTGTGATGCTTGCATGAAAGACAATTCCTTGTAAATTTACTCAACAGCCAGCTTGTGTCAGCCCTCAGGTGCCAGAGCAACCAAATTAGAAAACTGTGATCCATATGCCAGAGATTGGTGTCCTTGAAGCCCTTCCTGGTGAAAAGCTGGTAAGGTCCCCTCATACTTTTTTGGCATGTATCTATCATAAGCTTATCAAAATGTTAGTTCAACACGCTGAGATCTGAAAACCACTTATTTTGCTACCAGTGTCAGGATTCAAAATTCTTCTAGGAATTATCAATATGATACATTGCGGTCAGACTAACAGTTGATGTGGTTAGGGCATTTTTCCCTCTCCTTGTTTTGAAGAACCATAACAGACTTTACTCTTAAGCATTTCTAACACACATATCTGACAAGAATTAAAAGCTCCAGAATGACATCTTCATATACTACACACCTGTTTTGTAGAAGAATACTACGTAAGAGAAGCTTACTGAACATGCTCTCTTTTTTAAGCAATAAACTAAACAGACTGAAGTTCAAATTGTTTTATTTCTTCTACAAGTGGTATGGAAGTAAAAACCATTACTAGAGACATAACCAAGGCTTGCTCCCCCCGGAATTCTGCCATATTCTTATTCTGTGAATGGTTGAGTTTTTTTGGGGTTTTTTGTTTTGTTGTTTTTTTGGTTTTTGTTGTTGTTTTGGTTTTGTTTTGGGGTTTTTTTGAAAGGGGGGGGTGGTGCTGGGAGGGTGTGAAGAAAGCAAAGGTTAAAACAATGTATAGAATTATGCACTCCAGATAACTACTTCAGTTAACAGGACAGCTTGCGCAAGAAGGGGACAAGAAATTCTGCTGTAGGCAGTGCAGGACTGTAAAAAGCCCAGTCATGAGGTGCCCAGGACTCAGTCCCTGTCACTGTCTGAAACAGGACTCCCTGAATAGGAAAGGCCCTCAGACACAGCCCCAAGGGGTGGGAGGATACAGCCACCTGGCTTTGGAGCTGCACAAGATGCCTGCCCCCTGTACTGATGGCAACAGTGGCCTCACTGTGAAGGATGTCTTCTGGCCCAGAGCATTCAAGTGCAAGAGCTACTGGAGGTGCTAAGCAGGTGGCAGTCCACTATGAAGCAGGACTTCCAAAAGCTTAATTGTGTAAGAACCTGAGCAACGTGTTCCAACTGGAGCACATTTGAGCCAGACTAGCTGACCTCCGGCTGCCTTTCCAACCTACATTCTTCTTCGTAGGAAGAACGTAAGTGTGATGGAACCAAGCCTGCCACTCAACTCCACTGTGGAAGACTGAGAAACCATTTTTGTGAAATGAAATAGGAGTGGTATTGATGGATAATTAAGCACTGGTTGTCCACAATGGTTGTGGAATTTCCAGCCTTGATGGCTGTGAAGACAAAACCCTGAGCAATCTGATCTGAATTAAGTACTGACCTTATTTTGAGCTGCAAGTCATACTAGAGACCTCAGGAAGTCCCTACCAACCTGAATGGTATTTTCATTCTGTGACTATTTTAGCCTATAAGAAGTGGTTGGCAAATATTTTTTCGGAAAGATGCTGACCATAGAACTTAAAGGCACAACAGTTTCTGTTTCTGGGCCTGGCTATACTGCCATGGTGTACTGAAATGATTCTAAACTGCACAAGTAAGAATCAAAACTTGACAACTTCCCCAATTAAAAGTAGAAATTCTTCAACTTCATGATGGTGAACCTAAAGATAGAAAAGTAGCCTGAAGTACCTTCTCCTTTACGTCTTTTCTCCAGTTCCTTATGGTATGGGTCATATGTCAATACTGTCAATTTGTTTAATCAAAAGGCAGCTATCTCAGTGCAGAGAACCTGGGACAATTAACTGCACAAATCAGATTGTACAAAACTATTCAAGTGGCATGATCCAGCTAAGAAATTTCGAAGGTTAACAATATCATAGAATACTGCAGTCAGTAAACATAATGAAAAACTTATAGGGCATGACAAAAATTGTTTTTACTTGTATCATGAGATACAGGGAAGGCACAGACCTACCAAATTGTTTTAAATGTTAAGTAAATCAATTTGATTACTTAATTTAAGCTGTTAAGGTTTTAAGTTTTTTACAACATATTCTAGAACTATGAATGAGTTGCACTTCATAAACACAAAACATAAGAAAACATTTAATCAAAAATTAAAGTATTTAGACTATCAGCAGCCAGTGCTAGTTATTTCTAGAAAGCCTTAGCAGGTACATTTATAACAACCATCTATCTTTAGATGAATTCCAGAGATAATCACATAAATAAATGAGAGCTGTCAATAAAACAGATGTGAGCATGGAGCTTTGCTTCACCATCAGCTTTAATGGCACATTTATTAGCTGCATGAGTGATTTTTGTACTTCAGTTCTGTGTTCCACAAACTCATATTTGCATCTTAAAACCAGAAGCCAAACTCTTCAGAGTAATTCTGTGGAGCTCTAAAGAGTGCAGAATGGTATAAAACTGTTTCCTCATAAAATGTTTAGGTGAAAATCTACTGACACCTTTCAGCCTGAGTTTTCCATAGAACCAGTCTTCTTCCAATCAGACACTGGTAAGCAAGCACAGCCTATGACACAAACCACACAGAGAATGGCCGTCACCTGTGGAGAGGAGATATTTCTAGTGCATTTTGAGAATACTGAATTGCTAATTTCAAAGCTATGTGTACTTTGCTCTTACAGGGAGCCCCCTAACACTGTTTCAGACAAACATCTACAGTGAAGGCATCTGGGTGAGGAAAAGATGTGGCAATGACTGTTTCCTGGTGGTAACTGTCTTCTGTTGGAACTGAATGTAGACCATTCTTCCACGCTTACTGCTGGAGCGAGCTACACCTGTCTGGTTGCAATAAATTCTGATGACTGTTTCAAGCAAGAGTTCTGGGGAAGGGGAAGAGGGCTTGTTTTCTTCTAATTACAGCATGAAGCACATTGTCTGAACAACATTTCGAAATACATGGTAAAGGTAGTATCAGAAAGCTCATGCCCTTACTGATCACAATCATTTTGTTTGCCCTGCTTTGAATCAATAAGGAAAAATATATTTTCAGCTCTATTTTATTTACAGGTAATTTAATGCTTAAATTCTCTTAATTAAAAAAACATCCCAAAGCAAGTTTGGGAATCCTGCTTTTTATGTCTATTAAATTTAAAACTTTTATGTGAATTGCTCTTCTATATAAATGATTCTATATTAAGCCTCTGTAAATATCGAAATGCTATATCTACAAATATTGAAATCCAAGCCTCAAGTATTCAAAACATTTGAAGTCAGAACTCAATAATCCAGTATTTTTCCTGTTTTTATTTTAGTACATCTTGGTGTTGTGGTATAACACTGTTTAAGGCAATTAAGGTTGCTTACTTTTCTCCTACCCTGGTGAGATGGGAAGAAGAATGGAAAGTAGTAAAAGCCAGGCCTTAAGAACACTTTAATTATTAAAATAAAGTTAAAAGGAGTAACAATAATAATAAATGAAATGTGATACAACAAAAAGAGAGAGGAATAAAATTCAAGAAAGACCAGTGAGGCACATTACCACCTGCTGACCAGTGCTCAGCCCAACCTGATCAGCGATGGGCAGCTCCTGGCCAGCTCCTCCCAGGTTCTGTACTGGGCATGACACACTGTGGTTTGGAAAATCCCTTTGGCCAGTTCAGGTCAGCTGTCCTGGCTGTGCTCCTTCCTGGCTTCTTGTGCACCTGCTAGCTGGCAGAGCATGGAAAACTGATGAGTCCTTGAATTAGGGTGAGCTCAGCAAACACCGATGCATGTTATCAACTTTGTTCTCATGCTGAATCCAAAATACAGCACCTGCAACACTGTACCAGGAAGAAAAATAATTCCATCCCATATGAAACCAAGACACCTGGTCTGAGCCAAAGTATTTAGATAACTGTTCAAGAATTAAAGTGCAAAAAGCCTTTCCCAATTCCTACACAAAAAGTGTACATCTTCACTTAAGGCAGAGTAAGTTATGGACATATTTTTTGGTAGAATCTCTTTATAGAAGATAATTTGATACAATATTATTGCATGATATTTAGCTGTTGACCTGCATGTCTGAAAAATACACAAAAATTGGTACAGCAGATTCTGTGTTGAAGAGAGGGAATTACATGTAAAAAACCACATCTGTATATGTGCTGTCAAAAATTTTAAAGGGAACAAAGACCTAAATTCAGTCTAAAAAACCTCCCCACCCTTCTAAAAAGCATAATTTGTTGAATAAAATAATCTCAAAAGCATTTGCTCCACATCTTATTTTAATTAAAATTTAAAGTATGCACATCAGCACTCTGGGTGCCTAGCATCTTAGAAAGCTGTATATTTGTTTAGCTGAAAACCTGTGGAATGTAATAGAAAGCTTCTTAGAAACATGTACAATAAAAATCTTTTAGATCAGGTCTAATTTAGTGGAGAAAAACCTTCCACAAAAAAATAAATTAGAAAGCTTCCATAAAGATATAAATTAGAAAGAAACACAATTTTTTCACTTCACTTTTTTTTCTAAATCAGAGTTCCACCCAAAAACTTAGGTATCTGAAATATTTCAAACAGAGTAAAATGAAGTACTGAAAAGCAATAGATTTAAAACCACGACAGTAACCTATGTTCCAGCTAGCAAAGAGTGCTCCATTGGATAGCACCCAGAAATCTGAAAATTCTATCACTAGGTACATAAACAAATAATTGAAAAAAAAAAAACAAAAAAAACCAAACAAAAAAACCTCAAGCAGAAAAGGCATGCTTATTATTCTAAAACTTGCTTTTTTTTTTTTTTTAAAATTCTTTCTTTGTTAAGACAAAGAAAACTCAGCCATCAACCTTTTATTCAAAGAGCTTATTTGTCAGGTTTCATTGAAAAGATTAGGATCTTATTTATTCAGCCAGAAAGCACAGACCAAATCAGTTTTTCTTTAGAAAACCTTCTAGAACATATTAGGGGAAAAAAAAAATTGAGTAATAAATAAACCTGTTGTCCTAAGAAACAGACTCACAGAAATTTAAATTACTGTTACTTTGACAGCCATCTGGAGAAGGGACAGTTCTCCAGAAGGTCTGTGCACAAGTTTCAGGGAGAAAGCAAAGACGGCTGGACAATGCTAACTTGAGTTAACACATAGGATAGAAATTCAAATTGTGTATTTTCTCTCCCCAACTCAAGAAACCAGCTCTTAAAAATAAGTCTAAATAAAACCAAAAATACTATAAGTCTCTAAGAAAAAACACTAGACCAATGCTTTGCATTTAATCACCAAAGACAAATGGGCTTATAAACTGGTATATTTGGAAGTATATTGGTGGTCTGTGAAATAGGATTAAGTTAATAATTTCACATTGCAAAATTATCTCACACTGTTTGCAAGGAAACTTTTTGAGGAATGCAGCTGTTAGAATCATGTTTCAATATTTGTGCTTTTGGATTACTGCACAGGATTTTTTGATTTACTGCAACCTGTTGCATTCAGACGGGCACATAAAAAATAATTGAGAAGGATAAATTTTAAATGACCTAAACTACATACCTTCTGAGTCTACCATGACATCGAATTCTACTGTTACATTAGTGAAAACAGGGTATGATATTTCCATGGAAGTAAAAATTATTTTCATTTAAACAAATAACATCAAATAACCTAGCTTCCTTTGTTTTTGCAGACAAATGCCCAATGACCTTAATTAACCTGTGCTCTGGCAAAGTACAGAAGAAATCTTAATCCCATTTTCTCATACTGTAGCAGCAGTTTGAGCAGTAGCACCTCTACCGTGCTGCCCTAAATCTCCTTTTCTGTAATGCTCTCATTAGTCCTGTAACATCTACCATGGAGCATAGCATATCCCCCTAAAACGTCCATTGTTCTCAAAATTCTACTTACTATTTGAAAGGTCTCATTATTCTGAAGCAATACACAAAGAAATTATAATTTTTCTCTTGAAACAACTGCTTTAGTCACAGCATATGTACGGTTCAGCAAGACAGAATAAATGCAAGCCATGCTGCAATGCATTTTTATTCTCCTTTATTCTGAATTTCCATCTACCATAAAGTTCTCATCCTAGATTTGATCCTAAATTGTTCAGTAATGCCTGCTTTTCCTCAATTACCCCACTTGATTTCTTTTCTGACTGATCCTGAGTTCATTTTATTGGTTGAAAAATGCTGTCAACTGTCCAGGTTTTTATGTAACACCTGGCTCTTAAACAATGTCAATTTTCATTCCTAAATGAAAATCTCTAAAACTAATCTCTCAGCCAAAAGTATGCAAACTGTCACTAAAAAGATGTTAATGGCTTTTAATTATTTTTGCTAACTAAATCAAATGAATTTAACTTTCTGCTCCACTTTTCTTCCTCCAAGCCTTCAAAAGTTTTGACTATTTGTATCGGAAAATTGGGGGAAAAAAAAGCAAAAAAGAAAAAAAAGAAAAAAAAAAGGGAAGCCTAAAACTGCCTGGGTAAAAACAAGTAGATCCTAAAATTACATCACAACTTGTGCTGAGGTTGGAATTTTAGCTCTACTTGAGGAACAGTATTTTGGAATACCACCTTCTAGGAAGCAAAAAATAACAAACTAAAAATATTTTTTTTAAGCTTGAAGAAACATCAGGAATTTGCTGTACTAGGGGTAATAAAATAAATCTCAATACCAATATGTTACAAAGACTTAGCAAAAGGCAGCAAATTAAATAAGTCAGGACTATTAGACTAGAAGAAACAAACTAGAAACCATATGAGAAATCCATTCACGTGAATGCACAGTGAATTTCAAAACTGTCTATACCAGAATTTTTTTTTCTTCTGATAATGAATGTAGTATCATTACAAAAGAATAATGTCAATATTTACCCTACTCTACTATTCATACTTGGGTGATCAGAGACATAAACTCTTATTAGAATTTAAGGCAGGAGTATTCACTTGTGTACTATCCTGTTACTTTGGATTTCAGGAAAGTAATCCCAAAACAACTATGAATGTAGCTTTAAGATTTCCTGTAACAAAGACAGCCGAAGACCAAAATTTCCCACATTCAAGACGGTATTTAGCATCTGGGTGCTAAAATTCTGTGTGTTCTTGGATGATATTACAAATTTAATTAAGTGACCTGAAGACCAGCATACTACAAACTGGCCTCAGAATACCAATACCCTGCCTTACTCCAACTCATTTAATTTTCATGTATTTTTCTTTATGTTTTGACTTCAAAGATTTCTTTTATTCCAATTCTCACTTCATCTGACATTTTGCCACCAAGAATGTCCTGAGTAGTTTTCCTAGACTACATTTCCAGTAGACTACATAGCTACAATCAGAAATGACAGTGAACAAAAATGTTCACAAATATAGAAAACAGGGCTGCTGCATGACTTGAAGGTCAGTTTCCTTCTTGTAACAAAGAATAAAAATGCAAGCATACATTGTGCATGGACATGGCTCTCTAAATGGGTAGAAATCTTGCTTTACAGGCAAGCTGCCCATCGAGGTATAGTAGTGGTTGCATTTACATGTGTGCAAATACATGAAAGAAATACTTAGCTTGGTACTGCTTTCTTACATTGGAAGAATAAATTAATGAATTAAAAGTACTTTGAGATCCCTTCATGGTATACTTTATCATTGCCAAGCAGAGATTTCAAGAAACATTTTAAAAACAAATCTTAACGTAAACTGGATACTTTAAAACAAAACAAACACTTCAATAACAACTCCTAAAACAAACTGGATACTTAAAAACAAAACACACCAAACCTCTAAACTTTGAATGTGTGTTTTGTTACTAGTATTTAAAGAGCAGTTAGATTTTCTGTCTGGAAAATACACAATCTTTACCTGATGCAATGCACACAGACAATTCAGATATAAGCAATATTGCTTTCTCTCTTGATTGTTTCTCTCAGACAATGGAAATATTCACTAGGTCTGAGACCAAACAAACAAACAAAAAATGTGAGTATGGATGGTGACAAAGGACTATTTTTAATGTCAAATTAGGCCTGCACATCTGTCTAAATCAAGGATTGATACTTGCATTTTACACAGTTGGTCTGTTACTTTGTTGAACCAGTATCATAACATCATGTAACATTGTTAAAAACAGACCTGCAGTAAGGTGCAAATATACCTTCTCAGGTCAGAAGTTAAATTTGAATCTTTAAAGAAAAATTTGGATTTGGGCAGGTGAAGAGAACAGAAAATGGGCAATGCAATAAAATTGTTCCACAAGGAGACGGGAAAAGAGGAAAGATCTATTACATCTTTGTCCTTCTGCAGTCTCCCTTCACAAAATATCCTAGGGAAATGAGGAAATTGGGCAATTGGTGAACAGATGCAACTGGTGTATATAGGGATGACCTTGCAGACATGAATGTACCTAGGTTTGAAACATTTATCTCCTGAAAGAAAACACGTATTTGAAATAGATATCTACAAACTACCAAAACACATGGAACAGTACAGAATTACTAAAAATAAACTTGTCCCTCTGACCTTGAGGAAATTTAAAATTACAGATTGGGAGAACAAAAAGCTGCCATTATCCCCTCTATTCCATACACACAGAGAATAATCATTAGGACAGAATGCTAGCTTAAAAATCTAGGACTGAATGTTAATATTTAGCTAAGATTAAACCCAAGACTGAAATGTATCAGTAAACAGCCTAACACTTAGAACACCTGGAGTGAACTTCTGGTACCAGCACAGAGTTTCTCTGTTCTTGGGCCAAACACTTTTTCAGTACAATGGGTGTAAAACGTAAAAATGTAAAAAAATGTAAAAGTGTAGAAACAAAACCGACCTTGTTTTCCTGTGTTATTTTGACTTCAGTCTGCAAACTATATATAGCACAAAAATCTAAATCATATTTCAGATGGTTAGGTGCAAAATAATACATATATTTAACCCTTGTTAATTTTAAAGATTTTCAGTCATGTTCATTGGGGCAAGAGGCTTAAAGCTGTTCATGGTGAAAAAATAATGGAGGTGGCGACTGAAAAATGTTTTTTCAGTGGCCAGATTTGTGTCTACTTTTGTTACTCTGTCATTAAAGAGTCTACAACAATTTCTCAGGAATATTTAAAAATCAAGTAAATCAGAATGAAATTAAGTTAGTAAATTTCTTGTACTAACAAGAACAATATTTTAGTAGTAACCACCAAAAATGCATTTATATACAGTATATTGGCTAAGATATTTTTAACACAAAAGAGGCAACAATGGAATATATTAAAAAAATAAATCCTGTGACATCAGAGAAACAGTTCAATCTCAGTAGCTCCTATCACAACAGTTTACACACAAAGTATTTTGATGGGTGTACATACAAGAGCTAAACTAACTATGAGGAAAACAGTCCCATCAAAATTACATGGATGGGAGAAAGGACCTGGTGTTGCTTTTCCAAAATTTAGAAAACTGTAAAATTAAACCTCATCTCCCCTTTCTCCCTCTTCCACCACGGCTGTTGCTGCTATAATGGAAGAAGTCTCCCACCCAGCAATACAGAGTTCTCAACTCCGAGATGTCCTGATTAGAGGCCACATGCACTGGGGGTCCCCCTATGGGGCAGGAATATTTGCAGGCACACGACAAAGAAAGAAGAGGTACATGAAACAGCAACTAGGAAACGTTCTACCTATAGGCTCCAGCCAGCACAAAGCCCTGTCAGAAGAGACTTCACAGGCAGAAGGGGTGGACACTTGTTCCCAGTCCTGAAGCAGTAGTGACTGTCTGAGTCATTGCAAACCAGGCTGACCAACTGGATCTCAAACAAGAAAAGGAGAAGCAGCAAACACGCTGTGCTGCAAACACTCTCCCAACACCAAAGCAGGGAAATGTGACCTTAGATTTAAATTACTGTTTAATTTTCAAAGTGTCAGATTTCATGGGTTTGCTAACTAGATCTTTCCTGATGTTCTCAAACCACAGAAGTTTAGTGGCCATCATTCCTGCTTCAACACATTTCTTAGTTTGTTCACACCTCTCAAAACTCCCTGACATTAGGATAGTGAGCTTCCTTCTGAGGTACCATACCCCCAAATCAAAATGAGCAATCTGTGCACTGACTTTTGCATTTCCAACTCATCTTGAAACTCACAAAGTAGAGTGAGCTATGAATTTTGAGAAAATAACTTCAAATACTGGTCACATAACAAGTTACCAGTAAGACTACCAAAGGAGATTTCTTATAGGCATTGAATAATGAAAGCATTTTATACCTTGCTTTTGATCAAATATGGCAAAATAAAAGCCAATGGGTTGCCTAGCAGCTCCTATTCCTTGAGACATGGAAATGTACTTGGCTAGATGTTGTCCCTGAAAATTTTATCAGAGCCACCTTGAAAAGAAACATAAAGCATTATGACTCCTCCAAATGGCTGAAGGAACAGGTGACCTCTGAAGTATGCAGAAAATGAGAGCAAAACCCTGTAACTTTCTCAATGAAAGGATTTACCATGGATACCTAAGACCAAGGTAGATAATAAAAGTCAACCTAAATTAGATGTCATACACATTCTGCTCCTGGGATCAAAGAGGATAAAATTATTTTGAAAATTTTTGCAGAGATTTTCTTGTGCAGCAGAAGGATCCAGAAGGTTTTCTTTCTATGACTTGGATCTCATGTTTAAACATCACACTGTTAGGGTTATAGAGAACCCTATCTGCTATTAATCCACTGCACTGCTTGTTTACCTCTAATTCACTTTAGAGAAAAGGAGGTAGTTTCCACTATTCAGGTCCTAAGAGCCTCTGCAGTATTATTAGACAGTATATATAATTTATAAATCGCTCTACTTTATTAAGAAGGCATACGACCACATTTTATATCAGAAAACAAAAATCATAGGCATTGGCAAAACCTAAGATCATGGGAAAACCCTGAAGAAGTTTCACATAGGAAGACAAGTTTTTTTCCTACTGAAATGAACAGAAGAGACATGACAAACAAAATGAACACATCCCTATGTTAATCTCCGGGGTTTACTCAACTAAACTGTCTCCAACTACAAAAAGCTTAGTCCAAAAAGAGAACTGGTGCACTGCAGTAACATTCCGGCTGTGCCCACTTCACTAAGACTCCACTAAGTAGGCCACCAATTTGGAAAAGCACAAATACCCAAAGTGAACTCTAAAGTACTGGACCAGGGCACCAGCACAGCACTAGCGATGGGCCCGGGACCTGATTTCAGCAGGTTTCAAAACTCTGCACAGAAATGCGGGCCCGCGGCTCATCTCCCCTGTGACAAATGCGAGTTCTCGGCCGGGTGTCCTGCAGCCGCCCTGCTCAGCTTCCATCTGAGACTCCTCCTCCTCCTCCTCATCATCATCACGCATCATGCTGTGGGATATGGGGGCAGAACGTGCGTGTGTGCGAGGCTGGGGCAGAAACCTACGCTGAAAGAACCCGTCCAAGCAGATGCACTCAGTGCGAGGCCATGGCCAGACCCGGAGCGGCGCCTGAGGGCAGGGGACGCCGCGGCGCAGGTGAAGCGAAAACCAGCATCTTCCTTCGCTGTGGGGGCGCGGGCCAGCTTCCCGCGAAGATCGCTCGGGAGAGGAGGGCAGGGGGGCAAACGCTCCTCCCGGGCCCGAGGGAACCGCGGGGCGGGGGTAGGAGACGCCCGCTTCGGGAGGGGCGGCACGGGCCGGGCGGGGGCTTTCCCATCCCGGGGGGCGGCCCCGGCCCCGGTGCCCACCCCGGCCCGGCTGGCTCACCAGAAGAGCAGGTTGGCGCAGCCGAAGCCGCCCAGGCTGCGGAGGGGCCGCTCCCAGCTCAGCGCCGCCGCGATGCAGCAGCCCACGGCCAGCCCCGTCTCTCCCAGCACCGCCGCCGCCCCGGCCCTGCCCGACACCTCCGTCGGCTCCGTCTCCCCGGGCGCGGCCCCGCTTCGCTCCTGCGCGGCCTCCGGCTCCTGGGGCTGCGCGGGCACCGCCGCGCTCGCCATGGCTCGGTGCGGCCGGAGGGCTGCGGCTCGGCCGGGCGGAGCTGGGGCTGGGGCTGGGGCTGGGGCCGGGCCGGGCCGGGCCGGGGCGGGGGGGGCGGGCCGGGGGCGGAGCCGGCGCTGCCCCCGCGTTACCCCGCACCCGCCTCCGCGCAGGTGCCGCCGGGGCGGGGAGCGGGCGGGGGGAGGCGCCGGGAGCGGGCCCGAGGCTGCTGCCCCTGGCGGGAGTGTGCCCCGGCTGCAGGAGAGACCGGCCTGAGCATTCCGGTTCCTTGCTGCGGGAAAGCTGGGCAACACAGCTTTTTTCTAGATTTGGGAAGGTGAAGCCCACCGGGAGGTGTTACCAGTGAGACTTGTCCGTCGTCTCCTCCTCCTGTATATGTGCCACAGCCAGGCACAGCTGGAGCACCTCCAGAGGAGAGCACCAAGTCCATAAGAGCACTGGAACACCCTCTCTACGAAGTCAGGCTGAGGAAGTCGGGGCTGTTCAGCTTGGATAAGAGGAGACTGTGTGCAGACCTCATAGCAACCTTCCAGTATGTGAAGGGAGCTTACAGGGAAGCTGGAAAGGGACTCTTTGTCAGGAACTACAGTGATAGGCCAAGGGGTAGTGGGTTCAAATTGAAAGAAGGGAAATTTAGGTTAGACATTAAGAAAAAATTCTTTACTGTGAGAGTGGTTGGACACTGGAAGAGGTTTCCCAGGGACATTGTGGATGTCCCATCATTGGCAGCATTCAAAGCCAGGCTGGATAATGCCTTGAGCAGCTTGGTCTAGTGGGAGGTATCCCTGCCCAAGTCAGAGAAGGTGAGACTAGATAATCTTTAAGGTCTGTTCCAACTATTTGACACTCTATGATTCAATGATCCTATGATAACAGTCCCCAAAACCCTAAAAAATTGAAGTTGCTATTGTCATAATGCTGGGAGCTTGTAAGACCACAGAGAACCCTATGGGGGTTTGACGGCTTACTTCAAGAAACATCCTTAAAATCTATACTGTGCTGTCCACTCATCTGCACTACTACCTGTCTGGCCAGCCCCAGGCTCCAGATGGAAGCATGGCACTATGTTCAAGCTGGTAATGTACATAATAGCTGATGTGACTGGTGGGAATTTGAATTCTGGGGAGTATGCCTGGTAAGAATTGTCACTTAAGCATCTGTTGCTGAATAATCTGTATTTCACAGGATAAAGTGTGTAAAATAAAATAATTTTTACTGCAAGAGCAAGAATAATAATTTTGGACTGTGAATTGACATCTGCTTCAAGCTTGAGTTACCCCATTAGAATGTTTCTTTTAATGGGAAAAGGAGTCACACTTACTTGAAGGTCAATGTGTCTTTTTTTTTCTCTGAGGTAAAAGACAAAATTACGGCATTGAGTTTTAACACTGTGGATTGCAAGTCTACTGTGTGTTTGCACCAAATAGCCTTGGAAAGGAGTTATTCTATTTTTCTTACTCTTCGTGCTCTCTCTAGCACCTGAGAGGAAACATACAGAATGTTATTCTACATAGGCAATTAACATTTTGCTTAAGGACATAATAGTTTAATGCTAATTAGTTATACTTCTATGCTCTTTTGTCTAA
Organism: Pseudopodoces humilis; assembly: GCF_049639895.1. Lineage (NCBI taxonomy): Eukaryota > Metazoa > Chordata > Aves > Passeriformes > Paridae > Pseudopodoces > Pseudopodoces humilis. Next base: position 75,241,286 of record NC_142200.1, read on the forward strand.
GAGGCCAGGCAGACCTGAATAATAAGCCCAGCTAAAATGTGATTAAGTGTTGTCTCTGAAAGTGTGAGAGCAAAAGGTAAGAGACAGGCTCCACTAGTAACCTGAAACACACATGGAAAAGAAAGGGAAGTAGCTGCAGCAAGGCTGGAGAAATACTTTGTTCTTTTGCTTCAGTTTTGTGCTGATGAATAAAAATTTGTCCTAAAAAAGCTTGGTCAAAACAGAGTGTTCTCTGTGTGCTGGAAAGCAGGCAGCTGTCTCCTATGTTTGCAAGCAGCTGCTCATAGTTACTGAGCACTCCTCCTGCTCTCACTTGGGCATCTCATGCTTTCCTAGGCTGAGTAGTAGTTATTTGCTTCCTTGGTTTTGAGAGAGGGAACAGAGGGAATCTTAACAGCCCACAGGAGTAAAACCTGTAAAACTTTTTGCAAGGAAAAGGAGGTAGAGAGATAGGCACAGATGAGAGATTTTCTCCTATACTCACCCTTTTTGCAGGATGCCAAGCTGCTGCTCTAGTGAACACTGCCCATAACTTGCAAAAACCATCCCCAGCTTAGCCAGTGGCACTTTGCTTTCCCTTGCTAGCATTCAGTTATTTCAGTAATGTGGGCGGTCCTATCCAGCATCCAAATCTAGCTAACTCCAAACAGTTAATAGGTAAGCCTGGGAAGGAGTCAGATGTTCCTCATGCATTTTTAAAGTGACCATGAGATAATTAGACTCCGGAAGTACACTGGGGTAAAAATGTTAAAATTTGGGTTTAACCAACTGTAGGATAATAGCAATATAATCCTACTGCCCTAAGGATTATAAGCATGGCAGGTTTGAAGCAATCCTCCCTTACCAATATTCCACTTCTTTTTTAAACATTTGACCCAAAATTTAACTCTCTGTGACACTCCCTTCAGTCACTGGTGTTCAAAAATTCCCCTCTCTCCTCAGAAAAGGGGGGGATGGAATCTGGTGGGGAAGGATGAGGTGAGGTTTCAGTGGAAACGGTAGACTACAAATAAGGGAACTCTTTTGGATTTTGATTAAACTTGCATCCATTCTAGATTACTGGTCTCTGCTTTCCTGACATATACCATGAAGGATATGAACAGAAATTAGTGAAAAGCTCTTCCAGAATAGGTTTTGTAATTTAGCTAATAGAAAAAAAGAATGCTTGTTGGATGCCAGTTCTTCTGTTACTGTTGATTTTTCTTGGGCTTGGTTTATATGAATGATTTTACTGAAAGCACTCTGGTTTAAACATTAGTGTGAGAGAAGAAATGGATGCTTCATTCCCAGCCACTGAAAGTTTAGATGTCTTTTTCAGAAAAAAAAGTAATAAATAGGTTGTCTAGTTTTGATCTTCCTGTACTTTGATGTTTTGCCTGCCAAGGTTTAAAAGGTTTGTGTGCAGTTTCAGTTTGGGATGGGAAAAACTAGGAGTAGCAACCAGTGCGCAGTTGCATGTATGAGCTGTAATGCACAGAATTAGGTTAGGGACTGTGAGTCTGGTGCTAGGGACTACAGTGTAAATGATGGATGAAAACCAAGGAGAAAGCTTTTTAAGTGGTTGTTTCAAAGGAGTTTGCAAATATAAAAGCATTCTAATGCTTCAGAAATATGTTTGAAAATGCTGATGTCATCATAGAGTAAGCATTGAGTTCAGTTGAGGATTCTAACTCTAAATGTAATGAATTTCCTTCTTTTTTGTTTAAGCTTGTTTTCTATTCATTTCAGCACAGGATCACAGACTAGGTTAGTTTGGATGGAATGCCTGTAAGACATTTGGTCTGACCTTTCACCCCACATACACACTCAGCACCCCCGTTACTTGGCTGTGAGATGTTGCTCTGTGTCATGCCCAGATTAGCTCTGATCATCTCTGAAGGCTAGAGATTCTGCAGTGCACTCTGGGAAACCTGTTTGAACATTTGGCCACATTCATTGTGAAGAATATTTTCTTATCATCTATTCAAAATTTCTTATTTCACCCATTTCCTCTAATTCTGCACCTCATAGGGAAGGGATCTGTCCCCATCCATTCTATAATCACACACAGGTATTCTGTAAGTAGATCCCTGTTAACCTCCGTCCTCCAGAGTGAGTGAACCTGATTCTCCCAGCCTTTCCTTCTATGCCATCAGCTGTGTACTGCTGACCTTCCAGTGGCCCTCTGGACTCCTTCCAGTATGTCAGAGTTTGCCTTACCCTGGGTTTTCCCAAACTGGACAAAATATTCCATATGTGGTCTCACAAATGAAAGAAGCAGGGGAAGAATTGCTTCCCTTGTCCTACAAGTCCTATAATTACTGCAGTATTATTGACTCTTTGCCCAGTCATACCCATAGCACTTTCTTACTTGTCTCTGCTTTGAGGCTGAGGAATTGTGTCTTAGTCACTCTTAATAATGTATGACTTTGAACATTCATCTTCCCTTTTCCTGAATTTTTTTCAGTTCTATAACTGAAATAAGATTTCTCAACAGGAAATAACTTTCTCATGTGGTTCTAGTCACATCATCTCTGCATTTTTGTTTGAAGTGGGAACAGATCTTAGATTTGAATTGTTTCAAAACACTGCATTGTGGTTTACTTTTGTAATAATTTCTAAGGACTACTTTCCTTTTTTTTTCTGTAACTCATGAAACATCTCCATTTTGTCCCTAAGTGACAATGTTCACTTCAGAGCCTGCCATACAGCTCATTCTGATATTTGGCTTCCCTCCTCACCTCACCTGCCTCACTTTATCTACTTGGAATTTATTTACCATTTTATTGGACAACTACGCTGTTTTGTAAAGTCATGCAGGTTTTTTAGTCTGCCCTTATCCCGACTTTCCTGAATAACTTCATGTCATCACTGACCTCTAAGCTTGTTCTTCATGATTTTCCAGTTTATTGTTCAATAGGTTGAAGATCTTAGAGCCTCTTCTGAACCTCAGGAATGATCTCCTTCCTTTGTTTGCTCTTCCTGTCTGTTCCCTATCTTCTAACCAATTATTTATCCAGATCAGGACTTCTTATGTGGATACATAGCTTCCTTTAAGTCTTAGACGATGAATTCTGCCAAAACCCTTTTTGAAATCCAGGTAAACCAGACTGCCTTCATTCTGAGATTTGTCAGAGAACTTCAGCAAACTTCTGGGGTAGAGCTTTATTAATCAGAAACTATGCTGTCTCTTCTCAGTAGATCATATTTCTTCAGGTGTCCACTCGTTATATGTTTAATTATAATATTGAGTAGTTAACATTAAAAGTTTAGAATTTCTCCTGCATCTTTTCACTAAACTCTGGTATCTTTCCTAGTTACCATTGAATTGTAAAATAACTTTCCAATTAATAATTGGCTAACAGTTTTCTCTTTTGATGCACACCCTCTTAGCCTTTGCAGCGTCCCTAATGTCTCTCTTGAGGAATATGTTTGAAACTACATTCCAAGCTCTTAGTTCTTTTATTTAACTGTAGTATAATATTTAACTATGGAACAGGAGTGCATTAAGTGTTGTCCCGTGATATGCAAAATACAGTTAGGACTGTGACATGTCTTTAAAATATTTTGGGTACAAGTTTCAAAATGCATTTCAAAATAGTCTTGTGTTCCACTGAAATATTTGTCTGTTGGGCAGATAAATATTTGGACCTGACTGACCTTGTAAACTAAAACTGTGTGGTAGCTTGACTGTGGCTTTCTGCCAGATGCCCACACAGCCACCCCATAATTCCCCTCCTCAACTGGGCAGGGAGAGAAAGTAAAATGAAAGGCTCAGCAGTCAAGACAAGGATAGGGAGAGATCACTCACCAGTTACTGTCATAGGCAAAACAGACTCAGCACTGGGAAATTAGTTTAGTTACCAATCAAATAATGAGAAATAAAAACAGATCTTAAAACCACCTTCCAAACACCTTCCCCCTCCATGCCTCTCTTCTTCCCAGGCTTAACTTTACTGCTGATTTCTCATCCTTCTCCTCAACACAGTGGTGCAGGGGAACAGGGAATGGGAGGCTGCAGTGCATTCATCACACGTTGTCTCTGCTTCTCCTTCCTCCTCACATTCTTTCCCTGCTCCAGCACAGGGTCCAGCCTGTGGTGCAGCTCTTCAGGAACAGGCTGCCCCAGTGAGGGTCCCCTGTGGGGTCACAAGTCCTGCCACTAAAGTTAGTCCAGTGTGGGTTTCCCACAAGGCCACAGCCTCATTTGGGCATCCACCTGCTCCAGTGTGGGGTCCTCAATTGGCTGCAGGTGGATCTCTGCTCCTCCATGGACCTTCATGGTCTGCAGAGGGACAGCTACCCCACCACAGACTGCACCACAGGCTGCAGGGGAATCTCTGCTGCAGTGACTGGAGCATCTCCTCCCTTCCTTCTTCAGTGACCTTGGTGTCAGCAGTGTTGTCCCTCCCACACGTTCTCATTCCCGTCTCCCACTGGATGTTGCACAGCAGTTTTTTCCCCTTCTTACATATATTATCCCTGAGGTGCTATCACCATCATTGATGTACTCGGCCCTGACCAACAGCAGGTCTGTGTTGGAGCTGGCAGGAATTGTCTCTGCAGACAAAGGGAAAGCTTCTGGCTGGTTTTCATAGATGTAACCCCTGTAGCTCCTCTCCTTCTTCCCCATGCTGCTACCAGAACCTTGCCATGCCAGGTGCATCATACTAAGTGGCATAAGATGAAAAATTTAACATAAGTGACAAAAATATATGAGTGTTGATGCTGCTTCTCATTAAAAAATGCTAGTGTTTGGAATTTTTTTCCCTCACTGCTAGAGGTTATGCTCCTTAATGCCTGTAAACTCTAAGAGCAGAACTCAACAATGAATTAATGTATGGAAGAATAATGCTTCAGTTTTATATTTTCTGTAATCGAAATCATGATCAGGAAGCACTAATATCTCCCACATCAGATATTCCTTTTTGTTTGGTAAAAGTGTGTGAGGACAGTAGTAAATATTCCATGCTCAAATGCAGTGTTTTTCTTTTCTGAATCCAGGTTTTATAGAATCGAGTTAATGTAGCAATTACATACACTTATTTTAGTATAAAACATTATTATAAACATTTATATGTCTTGAATTGTTAGAAAGAATAGTATTTCTGATGTAACTGCTTAGGACTTGGGACAAGGGAATTTACAGAAGAGAATGTATGGCTCAACACCTATGGTCAAAGCCAGTTAAGCGACTTAAAACAAATGTTTTTAGCCCAGAAATAGTACTGTACAGCAATCTCATAAAATGTTTGTGCAACAATTCAGAGATGTTTAATACCAAACTGCTGATCTTCTTGTCTGTGTAATCATGCCATGTAGAAGATCAGTAAGAATAATTGATTTTCATGGATCTAATTTTGGAGCTAATTACTGTAATCTCTTAGATGGCATTACCTGTTTGATTATATGTGGTGGAGAATCGATAATGACTTTATAGGTTTAGCTCCACTCTTCGATCAGCTTTGTGTGAGAGCAGGCCAAGCAGGCTGTCAACCTTTTTTTGAGTCTAGGATTTGTTTAGAGTTTATGAAACAGGCAAGCTCATACGGGAGTTGTCATTGTCTAAAAAGTATCAAAAATTCTGTGAATCAGCAAGTTTGAACATTTTGACTGTATTTGTAAAAAGAGTGATGATCTAAGTAAAAACATTAGGTAGGTGCAATGTTAGGTTTAGTAAATTGAGAAGTTCCAAGTGAGAGAAATTCCTAGGTAGAGAAAAATGGATTCTGGCACTTACCTGGATGCCTGAATGGGGTAAGCATGGATGGGGAAATACTCTCTCAGAAGGCAGGGTGTAAGATAAAAGGGAAATATCTTTCAGAGTGCAGAATAGAGAGTCTCCTTTATATGGAATTGTGCAGAGTGCATCCAAGAGCCTTCCTTATGATTGATAAAACAGGACTAGAAGATGGAATTTCATCGGAACCTACTGTTTTTTAATTCTAATGTGTTCAAATGAGAGCATGTTTCACAGAGTCACAGAATGGGTCAGGTTGGAAGGGACCACAGTGGGTCATCTGGTCCAACCTCCCTGCTCAGGCAGGGTCATCCCTGTTCCCTAGAGCACATGGCACAGGATTGTGTCCAGAGAATTCTTGAATACCTGCAGTAAGAGAGACTCCACAACCTCTCTGGGAAGTCTGCCCCAGTTCTCAGGCACCTGCACAGTAGAGAAGTCCTACCTTATGTTCAGGTGGAACTCTCTGTGCATCAGTTTCTGCCTCTTGTCCTACTCCTTGGCACTTACGAGAGCCTGACTCCATCCTCTTGACACTCTCCCTTCAGATGCTTATCAACTTTGATAAGACTCCACCTCAGTTCTCTTCTCAGGGCTCAACAGACCCAGTAGCCTCAGCCTTTCCTCATAATGGAGATGCTCCGGTCCTGTAATCATCTTTTTCACCCTCTGCTGGACCTGCTCCAGGAACTCCATGTCTCATGCTGGGGAGCCCAGAACAGGGCACAGCACTCCAGATGAGGCCTCACCAGGGCTGAGCAGAGGGGCAGGATCACCTCCCTCAACCTGCTGGCAAAGCTATTCCTTATGCACCCCAGGATCCCATTGGCCTTCCTGGCCATAAAGACACACTGCTGGCTCATGGACAGTTTCTTGTCCATCAGGACTCTCAGGTCCTTTTCCACAGAGCTGCTTTCCAGAAATGTCACAATGCATAAGGTAATTCTTTTCCAGGGACAGGACCCTGCATTTGGCCTTGTTAAATTTCAGACAGTTCTTTGTCAATCTCTGCAGCCTGTCAAGGTCCTTCTGAAGGGCTGCACAGTTCTGGGGTGTTGGCTTCTCCCAGTTTTGTTTTGTTTTGTCACTTCAGAACTAGGCACATCATCCCCTTTCTATGGATTGAAGTGAGGCTGACTGGCTGGTAATTCCCTGAGTTCTTCTTCTTTCCCTTTTTAAGACTGGGGTGACATTTGCTTTCTTTCAGCCCTCATACACCTCTCCTGATCTCCATGACTTTTCAAAAGTGATCGTTAACAACCTTGATGACGTCCACCTGCTCTCTCAGGATTCATGGATGTATCTCATCAGGGCCTATGGACTTAGGAATGTCAAGTTCGCCTAGGTGTTCTCTGACCAAATCCTCCTGGACTAAGGAGAGGTCTTCCTCCTGATGTTCATTTGCCCTTGTCTCCAGGGTCAGAGATCCCTGAAGGCTGGTCTTGTCAGTGAAGACCAATGCAAAGAAGGCAAGAGACCCCCTCACCCCTGCTCCATTTAGTAACACTCCCACATTATCCTTTGGTTTCCTTTTGTTATTGATGTATTTGAAAAAGCCCTTCTTTTCCTTGACACCCTTGGCCAGATTTCATTCCAGATGGGCCTTGACTTTACTTGCCTCATTTCTGCTTACTCTGACAACCTCTCTATATTCAGCGTTGTCTGGCCCTACTTCTATCTCATGTATATTTCCCATGTATTCATAAGTAATGACAGCAGTCCTTTTTTCATCCAACAGGTGTGTTGTTCCCTTTGCCTGATTACTTGCTTATCAGGATGCATTGTTCTTGAGCTGGAGGAAGTGATCCTTGAATATTGACCAGCTCTCTTGAACCCCCTCTTCCCTGCAAAGCCTGTTTCTATGGGATTTTTCCAAGAAGATCCCTGAAGAGGCTAAAGTTAGCTCTTCTGAAGCCCATGGTTGTATTCTTACTTGCTGCCTCACTTCCTCCTCACCTGTTACTGAACCCCACAATCTCATGGCCAGTACAGCCAAGGCTGCACCCAACCTTCACATTGCCAGCAAGGCTTTCCCTGTTTGCTTATGAATCGAGTAGCACACCATTCCTTGTCGGATCCTCCACTATCTGTGGCAGGAAGTTGTCATCAGTGCTTTCCAGGACCCCCCTGGCTTGTTCATGCCTTGCTGTGTAGCTTTCCAGCAGGTGTCAGGGTGGTTGAAGTCCCCCACATGAACATGCCTGTGACTTTGAGACTGCTCTAATTGCCTGTGGAAGACCTAACCCACTACATCCTCCTGGTCAGGCACCTTGGAGCAAACACCCACACAGCCTTACTTGTCTGCCCTTTTATCCTGACCCACAGGCTGCTGACTTGCTCATAATCCACCCCGAGACAGAGCTCCAAGCGTTGCCTCACAGAGAGAGCAACTCCACCACCATGCCTTCCTGGTCTGTCTCTCCTAAACAGTTGTATAGCCCTTCATGGCAACATTCTGCTGTGGGAACTCTCCCACCACATCTCTGTAATTGCAGTGAGGTTGGTTGTGGAGTGCTTGTGGTTTTGTCAGTTTATGCTTAATTCAGGTGTCCCCTCTTAAGCCTCCTTTTGCTACTAGATTGGTTACTATAGTTCTCATCTTTCCTAAACCTCTGGCAAGTCTTGGTCTGTCCCTGTTCTTGTCACATTTATTGTTGGTCAGCTGGTAATTATCAGGAGTGTGATTCCTGTCTGCCCAGGGAGATATGTGTGGGTGTTAGGGAGCAAAGGAAAAATGAATTTTTATGCAAGAAAAAGGAAATAACACCTGGGCTAATCTCTTCTTGAACTCATCAGAAACACTGTTCCCATGAACTTGGGCTGTCTGATGGGCTCTTGCTTTTTAACAAACACCCTTAGAAAATTTTTTTTCTTGCCTGAATAACAACCCAAGTGGAACAATGTTTTTGTTAAGAAACCTTCAAAGAAATTACTGACCTGAATTGCTGCCAGGATGGAAAATTACTATGACTTGAGCCAGCTCTCTTGCAACCCTATAAACATCAGTCCTAAGTGAGACCCTGTGAACTCTCCAGGACCAGAGTGGGCTACAATCATCAGCCTCCTTCTGAGGAGGAGGAGTAGGGAGGAGGAGACCCCTTCTGAGTGAGGCCTCTCAGGGCCAGTGGACTCTCAGATTTGCAATACTTGGAGCCACTGACAGACCTTGGGTGATACCCCCACTGGTTGAGGTTCAACCCTTCTCCCCTTGAAAAGATACAAAAGCATCCAACGTGAGCTGAACTCAAGGGGAATTTTTCACAGGTACATACTCCTTTAGGTCTGTGTGGGTGCAAGTGTGAACATACCATAGAAAATTTACTATGAATATTGGTCCCTTAGATTCTTAAATATGTTAGATTAATAAGTTAATTAATAAGGCCTATGAGTTACTGTCATGCTTGTAGTAAATTCTGTAGACTCTTTTGTTAAAGAACTAGGCTATCAATTAAGTGCTATTAAGTTTAAGTGTGGTTTAAACCTTTAGGCTAAACCATTGGTCATTTCTGGGACTAAGTTTGGCAAAAGGGTCCACTCTGAACCTTGTGACTCAATAGGTGGGTCTCCCTCATTCCTTTTTATTCTTACCCTTTCCCATTCTTCCCCTTTTTCTATCCCCAGCCTCCATGTAAGTTACTTTTGGTAGATTTTAGATTTAGATTGATTGATTTCATATTTTAGTCCAATTTTTCTGTGTGCTTTAACCCGCTAGTAAACAGTAGGGCAAACCTTTGAACAAATTTTGTCACGCTTTCACTTTAGTATCAAACCTGCTTTTGCTGGTTTTTAGCTGGTGATTCTTTGAGCGACCTGAGACAGTTGTTTGTGACAGGTGGAGAACAAAATAATGAGAAGATTCCCTCCCTGTTCCCTCTCCTACCCCAACTTCTTGATAGAGACCAGGTAAATTCATACTACAGGTGGAACCACTCGGTATATAGTTCACTTCCTTGGATCGCTGCTGCCCTCTTCTGCTGTCTTCCCATGGCTGTCGTGGCATGAGCAGTTTTTGTATTGCACCAAAGGCCTTGTGTCTGTTGTGATGTAGTGAGAGGCTGTGGAGTGAAATGCAGTGACTTTCTAGGGCTGAGCTGCACAAAGAATAAGTTTTATTCAGGACAGTGCTGTCATATGTGGTTGGTACGCTTTTGTACTAACTTCACACAGTCGTAAATGATGTCGAGCGCATGTGTTGTGAGAAAGCATCTGTCAGCATTGAAAAAGCAGACACTGTTCTGGCCATGTTTCTGTAAAATGGTCTTGGGCCAACATGACTGGCAGCACTGTAGTGTGCCTGTGTTGGGCATTTGAGCTGGTACAGACCTGTGAGTACATGTTATGCCTCAGAAATGTGGGGCTTGAAACCTCGCTTTCTGATGCAACACTTCTGGGGTGAAGCAATTTCCTCTGCATAGCTTCTGTAATTAAGTTTATTAAGAATTCTGGCACCCTGACAAATGGTCGTATTGTATTTTGAGGCACAGGGCAAGCGCTAGACAGAAGCCTGAAGATGTAGGAGGAATTGAGGCATGGCCAGCTAAGCCCAGGGGAGAGGCACAAAGATGATTAAAGGGATGGAGCACCTCTTTTATGAAGACAGGCTGTGAGATTTGGGGTTGTTCTACCTGGTAAAGGTCCCAGGGAGGCTTTAGAGCAGCCTTCCAGTACCTAAAGGGGACTACAAGAGAGCTGGAGCAGGAGTTTTTATAAAGGCATGTAGAGCAATGGGGAATTTCTTCAAACTGAGAGAGGGTAGGTTTACATTAGATATTAGAAATTCTGGTGTGGGTGGTAAGGCTCTGGCACAGGCTGCCCAGAGAACTGGTGCATGCCCCATATCTGGAAGTGGCCAAGGCCAGACTGGATGGAGTCCTGAGCAACCTGGGCTAGTGGAAGGTGTCCCTGTCCACAGCAAAGGAATTGGAATTAAATGATCTTAAGGTCCCTCCCAACACAAACCATTCTGCAATTTTGTGATTTAAGGGCATACTAAGGTGAAGCTATACAATTTTATTTCCATTGCAGCTGACACTATTCCCAGGCCTGACTGCATGGTTTCTGCCCAGCCTTGTGCTCTTGCAGGGTGCCTGGCTGGTAGGTTCCTGGGCTCTCCTCCATGTGGCTGTATTCCACCAGGTGCAGTCCAAGGCTGTGGGAACCCAATGTGTGCTCCCAGAGGGTTTGTGACAGTGTTGGTGTAACCACCTGGGGTAACGACCATCTTACAGAGGGGAGTAAGTGGCAGTTCCACAACTGGGGTCAATTCCAAGTGCATGGACCGTCATTCCACTTCCAGACTCAGGTGTGTCTATTATACTGTATTTATTTTGAAAATATGTGCATTTGTTGAGTATTGACAATTATGAATCTTTTCTCTTTGCCTCAGTAACAGTTATTGGACTAAGATTTGCATGGCAGGTTGATCAACTTAGCATGAATGACGAGAAACTCTTAATTACAGTGATGTAGTGACAGAACTTCTGTGTACTGACTAAGAGCAAACATCCCACCCAATGGCTGAGAGCATCCAGAAGTCAGTCAGGAGGCAAATGAATCAGGTAGTGGTGTCTGCTTCTCAAGACTGTGATGCTGTACAAGAGTGTCATCTTGTGTATTCCTGGGTTGTTAACCAATTACTGGTTATGATGATGTACAGGGACTTCTCTGAGCATGTTTACACACAGGCAAAATTGAACTTTTTTTGCTGTGCTGGCTGAAATGTATAAATGATGCCATTCCAAGGATGCCTTTCTAGGAGCAGGTAAATTCTTTCTAAATAACTTGCATATGGGAAAAATTAAAAAAAAATAAAAAAATAAAGTCAGTCTCAGATACTCTGTGTGTGTATACTGAAGTTATAGTTACTTTCATTCTTCTTGTCTTCCTTAAATTAAGTTCACCTTTTCTGGGAGGGTGAGGATATGAAATTAGTAGTGTGATTTAGCAAACGTTTAGGGACTGAGGGGTGGTGTCACAGATGGAGTGACTAGAAGTATCTGGCAGTGGGAGAAGGGTGGAGGATTTCTCAGATCAAGCCTTGTAGTCTACAAAGGCTGTGTACAGTTTGAGGGCAGTGCATGCTGCACTGCCATGATGTGGCTGGCTAATAAAAACAAGCCATCTTTCATCAGGGCTACATAAACAGCAAAAGCTCCACTTGCACGTTCCCTGTGGCATGGAATTGCTCAGCAGTCCTTCCCTCTATGTTGTGTAAAGACACTTGGTGTGGGCAAGGGTACCTGTCCAGGAACAACACACAGCACAGGCACCTTTCCAAGCAAAAGCACACACAGACATATATGTAGCTTGTGCTGTAGGCTTGTCTCCTGAGAAGACAGGAAATTAGGGTTTTGTTGCAAGTCTGACTCACTAGGAAATAGAAACAGAGCACATTAGACATATTTTCTTTATTGCTGGACTTTTTTTTCCCAGTAAGTAGGCATGATTCCTTAAAGGCTGAGGTTTTTAAAAACAGTAAGGTTTTTCAGGTTTTTTTCTTTTTTCTTTTTTTTTTTTTTTTTTTGCTGCAGACAAAAAGATACCTTTGAACAAAGTTTTGCCTTATATTACAGTATTTCTGTACAAAAATAAAAGCCAAAATCAAATTATTATTAGCTGATATTCCCCAATTTATTTACAGGGTACTGTCAAGAACCTTCATCAGGCAACGAGGTAAAATAAAGGACTCTGTATTAAAGCAGTTGCATTGTATAACGTTGCCTTCTCTAGTCAACCCTGAAGGGCTCTGGCCTTTGGCAGTTGGTCTGGGTTGAAGAGTCCAGCCAGAAGTATAAAACAGTGATATCTTTCAAAGAAAAAATTAATATTAAAAACTTCAGCTGACATTATGGAGAATTGAACTGATAACTGTATTTCCATATTAAGGTAATCTATAAATATTCTCAACTACATCTCTCTTTATCATACAGCAGATACAGAATTCAGACTTCTGCTACTTATATGGTAATACATATTTGCAAAAGTAAAATCAATGTATGAAAATTTTGGAATTTACTTGTTAATAAAACTGCTTATAAAGTAACCATACAATTGTAGCAACTATAACTCTGAACTATTAAAATGTACAGAAAGACTGTTTACACCATTGCACATACTTATTCCCTTTGCTTCAAAAGACTTGTGAAATACAGAATAAAATTTGTCAAATTTTACTGACAGCTCAAATATGCATGCACAATGTGCACATCCACGGAAGCAAGAGGAAACAAAGTGTTGGCATCCATCCAGGAAAGCTGCCAGCAGCGCTCCAAAAAAATATACCTTGCTCTTCTTCCCTCCCCCTTCCCACCTGTCTACAGGCCAGTAGATTAGTGCAGAATGGATGAATATAACTTTGTTTTCAGTGTTCTGAAAGGACAAAGGAAATCTTCTTGACTTTTATCAGCAATTTTAGGTCAATACAAGTTAGGCTTAATATTGTAAGGCACTTATTACTGCTTGTATTGCAGTGGATCGAGTCTTAAGGCATTTGTTACATCAACTGAAGGTAATAATGCTTTCAAAAGTTTTGAATGAGCCAGCAGTTCTAGTATGTGACTATTTCTGCTGATCTTCCCCTGCCTCCCTGCGGTCTTTCTAAAACATTGTTTGAAGATATTTTCCGTTGAAACTCTGGTTCTTGGTTAGCTTGTCAACAAAGGTGATCAATGTCCCCAGGTTGTTCTGAGGCCAAGGAGTGATATATTCTATTTAGGGCACAGTAGAAGTGGTTTTGTTTTCACCTGGAGCTGCCCTGACTTCCATGACTACTCACGGATCGAGAGGTGCTGTAGCGTTTTTTCACGATCATGCTGATGTACGCTTTCATCAGCTTTGCAATGTCGACCACCTGGCAAGAGTATGAACAGCACAGTTCTTAGTAAGGTAACAGTATTGAATGAATTTCTTTGGACACAAAAAATAGAAAACTGTCAAGCTTTCAACAAAACCCTTTTGCAGCTAAACAAATAAAATTACTCAGCACTCCTATCCATGTCATTCTGTCTTTCCTTTAGCTTTACAGGGATCTTGAACAAATCTCTAACATTTGCAGCCATTACTTGAATTGCTACGTGGCCTGGCTATCAGAACAGGAAGACCACAATAACAAAATTACCTTGCACTTACCTCGCTAGTTTCAAAAAGCAGTTCTCTTTCATCCACCACGATCTTGTAGGTGTTGGCAAGCGGAGCACCAAATGACAAGATATGTTCATACTGGAACACCTCCAGAGGCCTGCCTTCCCCACGCTTGTAGACAGAAACTGCGTCAGCACTGACTCCGAGCCACAACTCCTGTGGGAATCCCCCTTCTTTACACTAGAGAAAAAAATGTAAATTAACAGCAAGGGGAACAGTGGGAGCCACACAACTTACTGTTGATGTTTTTGTCTGTAACCATTTGTTAAAAAGTGCATATTGCTTGTCCCTCTTTAAATGTAGTTTTTTATACTTCTTATACTTGTTTGTAACCTGTCAGAATAGCATTCTGTCCCTCTACAGTTAACTGGTGGATTTAAATAGCCACAGTGCTTGCCAGTGGGAGCAGGCTTTTAATAGCTCAAAGTTTATTACATCAGCTTTCTGAGCACTGTGATACTGTATTTATGGTTTCACTGCTCTGGAAGGAAATCATCACCTATACAGTGTAAGCTGTAGTTTGAATGTTCATATGGTCTTACCTCAACATCAAAGAGTGTTGAACCATAGCCAGGCCATTCCTTAATCAAAGCCATGTACTTTGCCATGGCCTGCTCCTGATTCATCCTCTGAAGTTTTTTCCATTTGTCAATAATACTAGTCCTGGAAGCTGAGATTTCCTCTTTGACCCACATGTCTAACATCTGATCCTCCTCAACCTTCTGTTTGCTGACAGAGCCACTGCGGAAACTCCTCCGCAGTGTTCCTTCAAGAAAGCTGGCTCGTTTCTTCTCAGCCTTCTCTGATGCAGTAAATGTTTTGGTCGACTGTGTAATCCTAGACTTCAGCTTTTGCAAAGGATAGACTTCCTCCAGTTCTGGTATGGTAGTGTGCACAGTGTAATCTCCCTGAAGGTACTGAAGACGCAAAGCTGCAAGGACCTGGAGGGTTTCCTCAGGAGCAGGATAATGTCCTTTAATCACTGCTTCATGAGCCTATCAAGGGGAAAAAAGGTACTATTTATAAAGCAGCATTTGAAAGAAGTATGAGAAACAAGGGGAGTAGATTTACTCCCAGGCAAACTTAAGTGGGATAAGACTCAGTTTACCAGAAGAACGGCAAGGCAATGGAGGAACCTGCTAAATGGGAATTACTTTTACTAGGACAGCTTTTAGTGAACTCCCATATCTAAGAGTAACTGAACTATGAAAAAAGAAAATAAGATTTAAAGGGAAAAAAAAACAGGATTTGAACATCTGATTGAGGAGAAGCCATCTATGTTCAAGGGCATTAGGAAGAAACAGGTCTCCAGTTTTGTTTACTGCTATCAATAATCTGGCTGTGAAAACTGATGTTTCCAGCTAAGCAAGCCAAGCTCTACAACAGCTTTGTAATTTTGCTAAGGGGAAACAGTACATCCTCACTGGGTCCCAAATCAAGTTAGTACATCTACATATTACAGTGCTCTGTAGCATCAGCTGATTCTGAACCAGCATTCTGACCCAAGAAGACTCTTCAAAATACCAGCTCTACACACTCATTCAAACCTGTGGAAATGTGCAGCAGCTAGGTTTTTTCATATGACACTAGTAGAGGAAACAAACATGCACTGAGTCTGGAGATCCAGGAATTGCAAGTTTAGTAAACACACAGAGATAATTCACAGCTCAGCAACAACTAGTTAGTTTAAGTGTACAAAATGTGCCTTTAAACATGGAAATGTTTTACCTGAGATTGTACACATGCAGAAGAAAGAGCTGTCTTTTAGAAATGGAAGGACAGTATTTTAATGAGGAAGAACTTAAATATTTTCTTCAGCACCTTATGATTATAAAAGGATTCAGACTTTAAAATAATGGAGACTGCAAAGTTAAAACTGATGACAGAAGGGAATTTTCATAATTGTCTGAAAAAAGTTGATGACTGACATCAAAAGCTGATAGTTAGAGAAAAGAACAGAACTGATGTTACATTACATTAGAATGTCATGTTACCTCTCAAGCTACTGCTGTAATATTGCTGGTAGGGATTGAATGTCATCCTTCATAACAAATAGTAATGGTTTTGGAAAGACAAAGTATTTGGCTAAACACTAGTCAGCACAGAATGCTACACAAAAAAAAAATCTCCCTCAGCAAATGCGCTTGTTTTAGCTGTTCATACAGAAAACCGCCTGAATCTGCCTCTTAAACCAATAATGTAATGTAGCAGATTGGATGCAGAGTTCTCATAGATTTTCTTCTTGATGTCTGAACTTCATCCCAAACAGAAGCACTGGGTGACTCTTCTAGAAGTAACAACAGACAGACAGAATGGCCGAGTTTCTAAGCCCAACCAAGGCAACCTATTGCCCAGAGCCTTCAGCCAACAATACACAGTTCTGGACTGAACTACAGTAGTAGACTCTTGAAGGAGACTTCTGGTAGACTTGTGATGTAATATGGTCCCTTAAAACATAAACTGAACAAGGAAGAAATATTCTGTTACAGGGAAGATGTAGATGGGGAAAACCCTTTATATGTATGAAAATTGCGGTACATCAGTTCTTGATCACATCATCGTGCTCACCAACAGAATGTCAGTGTCTTGGTGTTGCAAAGAGAAATCTTAACCCTACACAGAGATCTTTATCTGTGTCTAGTGCTCACTGAAAGAAGCTGACTACTGGAAGAATTTTTAATCATTTGCAATATAGTAGAAGTATAATCAACAGTAATAAATGCCATCTGTGAGTTTCTGAGTAACTACAGGGACTGATATAACAGAAATCCAGCTGCTGATGCATTTAATTTTCATTAGAAATCAATTTAACTTATTTTATGTTTTGCAGTGTAGCCTCATTCTGAGGTCAGCAAGTTCACTAAGTTCATCATAGCTGTCTTACTGTTACTGCTGAGACTGGACTATTAGACTACGGTACCTATGAAACAATCAGTTTTTTAAAAGATAAAAGGCTATTGCTCAATTATTTCTGTACAGCTGCCAGCAGGAGTCTCTTATTAATTAATTTGTTGCCAGTTACACTTTTTTTCACTTTATTTCTTATAATTTCTTCAGAAAATGATTTAAAAAGAGGAAAATTAAAAGCAAGTATTACTCTTCTTATGCAGATTAGATCCAGTTATCCATTTTTCTACCATTATACAGAAAGCAACTGACAAGTAATGCAGAAGAAACATAACACTAGAGAAATCATATGTGCTTCACTTATGTCAGGTTAGGCCTATTTTGACCAACGAAACACTTCCTTTGCTTTTGATGTTTGAGTAGTAGTGCATTTAGTTGAACAGAAGCAAAATCAAAACTCTCTCTGTGCTGCCTAGATCTCTTGCTTTTTTTTCCTCCTCTTAAAAGTGCCTCAAAACAGAAACTTTGTTCTTTACCTGCTCAAACATAAAGGCAAATTCCACGCTGTCTTTTGGGACGTTTTCGGTGTCCAGGAAGCAGTAGAGCTTGAAGTAGAACTTCCAGTGCATCTCCCCAGCTTCAGCAGTGGCAGCAAGCCTGCATCATTGTGTTAAGAGGGAGAGATATCAGATCTGTGAAATGAAACTCTTTTCTAAATTGCCACCTGTGGAATCTAAGCAAGGCATCAGCTGAACTTTGCTTTATGTGTGTCCGTTGTTAGAGCCTGCAACAAAATCAAGGAGAAATGTTGACTCTGTTCTCAAGTCAACAGTTTCTCACCCATATTCTCTTAATAAATGTTGATTTTTAGGTAAGTCTAAAGGTGTTAATAAAAGCAACATTATTAAGTCCTGTTATAGAACTGCACAACACTTAAAACATTAATTTTTTCTCTGTTTTTATGTGAATAAAGGGGGCTGATTGCTATGCATTAAAAGTAAGGATGACAAATTTATTTAGGCTTGTATTATGTTTTCTTACTACAGTGCTATGGGTGGTTTCAATTTAATGCTAATAGAAATGTTGTGAGCTATACTGTGGTGACTTCCATGTGAAGTTAGATAACAGTCAGAATGGCAGTGACTGCCTTGAGGTCAGTTGTCACAGCCACATTGACAGTAATGGTGGAAAAAATTGTAGTAGTGGAAAAGAAAATGTGGAAATAGTGATGAGAAATATTACTTAACTGGTGTCAGGACAAAGGAAAACCAACACAAGTGGATAGGTGGTTGTTAAGTCTTTTAAGAAAACTAGAAAAGAAATCCTTTTGTTCTAGAAATGGCCCATGTGTAATTCAGCTGCATCATTACAAACAAGCAAGTCAAAGAGAAAATTCAGCATTACTGACATTGGAAATTTATTTAATTGCTATTTATTATAGTGAAGAGAGAAGGAGAGGTACACTCACTTTTCAAACTTTGCCAAGACATCAGCTACAATGGTTCTGCTTTCAATTGCTTTATCAGTAATTCCGTTGTACTCAAACAAAGCAAACATATTTCTGCTATCCTCCATGGCCAAGCCACGAATTAACTTTTCAACCACCTAATGAAAAACATCACATGAAAAAAACACAGCATGGAAAAACAGTACCACAGAGTAAGACACTTAGAAAAAAAAATAGAGCTAGGTTTTACATTAGGCTAAAAATGTTATTAACTTATCCTCCTCAGCATTATTAATTATCAGCATTATTAATTTTTACTCTTTCAGAATAGATACGTGCTATCTCTTGGCCAGATATAGCCCCCTGTATTTCACCAACTCAGCAAGAGTCTTCCAGTTTTGTGAAGAAGCTTGGTTTTCATACACACCAATGTCTACTAAAGTTTCTCCAGTAATACTCTCTGCCTAATTGCTTAGTCTTCCTGTAAGAAGGAACTACAGTTGGGTAATCCTCTGCAGCACGAAGTCAGTTTTTATGGCAGGGATTTCTCCAGAACATACTGTGGGGACGGACAGCACTGTAAGCCTTTCCTTCCTGGAGAGACTGGCAGAGACCCCAGTGCTTCCAAAGTGTAACACTGCCTGGGACTGGCATGTAAAGGGACACACTGATTTTGTTCCAAAGACATTCTGTCACCACTTCTCACCTCTCCAGCTGTAGTGTGTGAGTTGATTGTAATCTTACAGGAGCCCCCACCATGGCAATAAACTGTGGATGTCATCTCCTGCCTGCCAATCAATGCTTCGATTTCATCTCGTGATGGCACAAACTCTCTGCATTTGGTTTTCCTCAGAGATTCGTAAGTAAAAAGTGCGTATTTCTCCATTTCAGTTCCTGGAAACTGGTCACGAACCCTGTGAGACAAAGCTTATTACTTTAAGCTGCCAGGCTGTGAAGTTTGCTTATTTGAGAATTTTTTCCCACTGAGAGTATTTCTGTATCCAGAAATCCACTATTTAATTCACATGCTCCAAGTACAGACAAAGCTTTTAAATGACTGAGTTTGTTAGTGGACTAACTTTCCTAATAACACACTCTGCATTCCTTCATTGCATCACAACAAAAGGAACTCCACATTCTGGTTAATGTGGAACTGTCAACAACGATTTATTATTATTTAATGTTCACTAATACTTTAAAATCAGATTTGCAATCATAGGTTTGTACCACAAATACATCTTTAATTATGACACTGTTCTTTTACGTGCATGATGCATATCTCATGAAATAAGGTAAACAGATGAAGAATTTTTAACAGGTTGGTTTGGACAGTTGAGAATGGCACATGGGGATATGGGCTGAAAGTCATTTAAGTTTATACAGTTACCAGAAGTGCCCCTTTTGCCAACATTACCAAACTGTGGATTCAACTCTGTGGCATTTTGCTTGATTCTTCAAGAGTGTGTAATTCCATCCAGACCAACTCACACACACTTTTCCTACAACATTTTCTTTTTAGATTCACTGTTTGGCATGTCGCATTGGCTAAGTGAATACATCTTTAAGTCTCACTTCTAGATATCTAAACACTATTACAAGTTGTGGTGCTTTAGTAGATCAAAGGTTCTCACCTTTTGAGATGAAACTTGAGATATTTGAGGATGCTGCGACTGGGCAGAAATGTGCAACTCATGCAGGTAAGTATTTGCCAACTATAGAGGTTCCCCACGCTCCCAGGGTTAGGCACTTTATTGGTTTGCTTGATGAGCTGACAGTAGAGCTCATCTCGGAGAGGTCGTAAATCATGTCCTGTTTGGAGGATACCTTGGATTATAGGGATGGGATCAGACATAGACTCCAGCTGCTGTAAAGAATTAAATATCTTGATGGCTTCATCCTGAAGAGTTGTGTAGCCTTTGTCTTTCAGCACTATGAAAGAAATATTAGGAGAAACGCGCATAGACTGAGATATGAAAGAAACAGCATTTAATGTGGAAATTGCTCAATGCTACTCTGTGACCCTTGTTATGCAGGATACTAGAATCTATATTTTCCATTTCAAATGTATGATTCAAACTCATTTTATGAGCTAATTTTCTATTGAGATTTGTTCCAAATTTAATAACTGAAAAGGTGTATTTTGACTGATTGTTTTTTGTGATGGAGAGTTTTTCTCTCAGAGCAAGTCACACTGCTGAAGTGCCATATCACACTCTACAGTAACCTCCTACCCTCCTCCAAAGGATGAACCTTGTGTAATATCTTGTTTAATATGCAGTTTAATATGCAGTTGCAAACTAAGATAACCAAATCCTTTTTAAGGACACCAAGTTCACAATCATCAATAGCTCTGAACCATTCATTCAAAAGAGACTTCTAAATTAGTGTTTGAATCAAGAAGATTAAAAGAGATGATTACACTAATTTCAGGACTAAACAAAGCATTACTTTTTAAAACCATGTACAATCATAAATGTTATTTCCCATAAATAAGGCTTCCTATCCCATCTGATAAAACATACACCTGTCAATTGGAAGCTGTGGCTGTTGCACCTTCCCACATGGGGTAGGAAGCAACAATAATATGAGGAGGAGAATATGATTCAAGGAGACTGAGTGAATCAGGTTAAGTTGCTTACTTCAGTGCAAGACTTTCCAAACTCAGTCTTCTTAGCTGTATTGCTGACAGCAATAGCAACCTTCCCTTCTGTAACACTCTTATAGGAACACCGCAAGCACATGGCTCTATGCAAGGCAAACTGCTATTCTCAAAACAGAACAGAGAAACTTGTCTATTTGTACTAACAACATGTATTTTGCCACCATTACTTCATTTTAGACTTAAAAATTCTATCCTCTGGTTTAGTCTTTCATAGGGAAAAGTGGCTCTATTATTGGAAAACTTACAGTTTAGATTGATGTCCCCATATGGCAGTGGTAGTAAAGGTGAGTGCAATGGATGATGAGTGTAACGGAGAATAGGATTCCTCTTATAAATCTGTTCAACGACATCAGCGTTTAGGCAGTTTTCCTATTGGGATAAGAAAAAAACAGGATTTGGGGTCCAGCTTTAAGAATAATGCAAGGCTTTGTGCCCTTAAGTTGGTTATAAAAACTGAGCAATCAGTGTTACCAACAGTATTTGGTGTGAAATCCAGTTGTGAATGCTGTGGCTGCCATGGCATGCTGTGGGCTATGAATGCTCAGTACCTGCTAACCTCAGGCCTTGGATAGGCTCACTTTATCTGTGCAGTAAGAAAACCAAACTACAGCAGAGCTGCAGGACACCAAAATGAAGTACCATAACAATTTTTGAAGTGTGTTTTCGTTTTATATTAATTTTACTCCAATAATTCATAATGGGAAATATGACATCTGTATTCAAGTTTAATTTAAAAGTATTTCTCCAGCATAACTAATTGGCCTTTCAGTTAAAAACTGCACCAGCTACCAAACAAAATAGTCCAAAGTGCTGCTGTAAACCTGGTGCACCCACTCTGACATCCAAATACTGCTCTTACTGTTCTTCTTAGGCCAAGATTGACAGATACACGTCTGACTACTGTCTTCTATCAGTCCTGAATTCCATATATTTCTCCTGCTCTGAAGAATAGCATTCATAATCTTGGAACCGAGAACGTAATACCTCTTTTCCATGAGGGAAGAGGTGTTTTCTCTAAGGGAAAATATCAGCAGCAGTTCTCCCCTCTTGCCTATTTCTTTGGTCTCTTGTGAGAATCATACTCCTCTCTCATAAATGCACATCAGCAAAAATCAGAAGGACATTCTCTGGCTGTGCATGCACTGTCTCCAATGAGATCATAAAACAGTAAGCAAAAATTGAACGTTCTTCTCATCACACAGAGATATGAGATGCTTAGCCCATGCTACCATAAAAAAAGAAAAGGACCATAATGACAAAAAAAAAAGAGTCAGAAGAACTGTTTAGTCCAAATCCTGGTGTGTTGCTCACTGTGGGCTGACCCAAACATGTCAGGTAACTCATAAACCTGCACAATGTGCTCTATTGCCAGGTGTAGCCACGTCTGTCAAGTAACACAAACCAGTAAAACTTGTTACTGTTTTAATGGAAAAAAGTTATCCCTCTTGCCCTCCAAGCTGCACTTCAAAGTTTGCTCTTCTGCTGTTTAGACAGAAATTCCTTTATCAGGTCAGAGAATACATTCAGGTTTCAGAATTTTAGTCCATGTCACTGTATAATTAAAACATAATTTTCTGCTTTATTACCCAATATAGCAAAGCCAAAATAAAGATTTAAGGAACCATTCTTACTCATCCCATGCCATCCTACTTGTGCCTACCTTAATATCCTGAATAAGCTGCTGAGTTGGAGTATCAATGGGTGCCTTTGTGTCAATCACATTCTGGATGGCACTTGACCAGCGGGTTGCCTCATTAAGCAATTTCGTATAGAGACGGTAACAATGCTTGCGTCCATACACGGTCACATTCCAGTAACCTGGCACAAGAGCAAAACTGGTCATCAGATAAGCAGACACCCACTGCTGCGTCCCAGACCATGCTGGCAGTCTTTCAGGAGCTAAAGTTGTGCAAGTTACTAAATATCATAATAAAGATACTGTGGTATTAAAGGGGATTTTCTCCTGTAAAGAAACCTAGGAGTACCCTCAGACTACAACTATGCATCATACAGCCCCCTGCTTTACCCAGTAATCTTAGTAAAAATCACTGTAAGACAACACTGTTAAATACTGTGGAATACTCTTAGGTCCTTGTAGCTTGTGGGCCCTACTTCTCCAGTCCTGTCTGTAACAGGAAAATCTGAGACAGATTTGCTTTCTACACAAGAGCCTTTCATAGTCCGTGGTACATGCACAAACAGACATAAAGCACAAACTACCTCCTCTGTCTTTAATTTTCCACCAGTGAAGCGGAAACTATGAAAGGAAGAGCATTTCAGTTCAAATTCTCTCTCTGCATCATTGTATAGGCTTTTTCTGAAACACATTCAGTAAAAGGAAATGTGTTTCATCTTTCTCTAGTGAAAGCCTCTTTGAAGTGTCAGTGACCCTAATGAGATGACAGGACTGTCAACAGTTGCTTCTCATTTGCAAACAGACGCTTCTGAGTTGAAAACCAGTTCTGAAAGTGCACAGTGGAGCTGACTCGGGTGTAGTATTTGTAGTTTACCACAAACTGGACTCCTGCTCTGCATCTCCCTATACCTGCTCCAATACTGGCCCTCATAGCTCCTCAGCACATAAAATAATGTATGAGGAGAGTGCTACCCATGTCTTTCCCCAGGTCTTTGACGTGTAAGCACAAGCGTTCACGCTAACTTGGCAGCAGTGTCAGTCTGTGAAAATTTGAATGCTGGTGAGAACAAATTTTACTCCTCTATATATTACCTTTGTTTTTCATCCAGTAATTCCCTGTAGAACACTTCAGTGACATGGGAACTGATTTGTTCATGGAACTGCACCCATAATAATCCATTTAAAATATTCTTATGCATTGTTTTAAGTATAATAGTATGTCATTACTAGCTAGAAAGACAGAAGGCATACTTGAACAAGAGCAAACAATTACCTGTCTCTTTGAAGATTTTTTCATCAGGTGGGACCACTGAGCAGAGGCTGTTCAGGACCAGTGTACCCAATTTCAAAGCATTTTTCTCTGAACTCTTGTAGTAGTCCAAAGAATTGTGCGTCAAAACAAACCAACGCTTCTTTAGTTTTAATGAGGACATCTTTGGGTTGTTCTTTACTTCCTTGTGTAGCCACCCTGTTAAGGACACAATTTGAATCACACTTCTTTTTCTTGAGCACAGTTAGACAAAAGTAGGTTGCTAAAAGTTAGTTGTATATTTTCAACAACAATAAAAACATTGTGTGAATTGATAAGTTCACGTATGAAACAACATCGAGTAAAATTCTCAAACAATGAAATTATAAAGATAATATGAATACCTTTCAATTTTGATGTTTCACTAGAAGAATTAACTCGTCAACTTACGAAAACACTTTTGTCATCATTACAATGTTTTCTTACATAGCACAGCAAGAATATAATTTCAGAATATAATTAATTTTAATGTATTAATTTGTGAGTAAAGTCCACCACACAAAGATGAGGCTGCAACACTAATCATGTTGGCATATTATCCACATTGTACTGTGGGAACAATCTCTTCAAAGCATAACAGATGTTATTTACTTTTTACTGCCCCACTCAGTTCTTACCCCTCACAATGAATTCTTGTCCCTCCACTCTAGTGTCCCCCTTTGACCTCTGGAGCAGGGTTATCCAGTGATGCATCTCTTCAGGAGTGTCAGCATTACAGTGAAGAACACGATTAGCAGTGATGATCACAAATGAATTTGGTCTATGAAAATAAACAACAATTGAAACAGCCTTTATAACCAGCATACATACTGTTTACCTCACCCCTCCCATAACCATAAAAATTGTTGATTGTTTACATTTTCTATCCAGACAAATACCGTCCACCTTTAATGCATTATTAGTTATCACCTAAAGAAAAACATACTAAGCATTTGAAAAGGCTCAGTTATGTGACATTCACACCAAAATGCAAGGGGGATGGTGTGGAAGTTTACATTAAAGTGCCATATAAATCTGTGGTGAGAAAAACTTCCAAACTTTAATCAGCTTTGCATGTGAATCAGAACTGTTTCAGAGTCAGATCTATTTAGAGTGTCTGCTTCAGTTGGTAGCTACATTAGCTAAAACAAGAAACAGTATACAAAGGTCTATAGCAGAGCAGCGTGTGAACACGGATTCTTTTATTTTTAATGCAGTGCAACCCAATTCACAGAGAATACAATCTATTCTTAATGAGAGCCTGGCTTTTACCCAATCCTACACCAGGATTCACTGAAGCATGAAGAACAAGCCAAGAGAAGTGTGCTGATGCTCTCTGGATCAGACAGGCAGGTTCCTCAGCCTACAACACTTGCTTTAACCCTTTACCTTTCCTTTTTTCATCTGGAGAAAACTCCCAAAACATAACATAAATTTCCCCAAAAAGGCAAAAAAATCTATGTGAAAAATGGTTACAAGAAAAATGCTTAAATTATTGCATTAATTTAATGCAGGAGAAACAATAATTTAAAACTGTGAAACCTCTGGACATTTGTGTTGTATTGTTTAGGAAGCCTGGGCTTGTAAACTCACTGTTACTTCTGGTATCAGTGTTTTGGCAGGCCAAGGACAAAGCACTAATTTAGCACCAGTTGTTTTACACATGTACACAAAGAGGAGAAACTGGAGTGAGCCCCTACAGTTCAAATAACACCTCACATCCAGTAACTTTATAAACCAGTCATAGTCTGAATCCAGATTACTTTTTATTTCCCTAAACACCATTAGTTCTTCAAGAACTAAGAATAACCTATCATTTTTGTTGTTTTTATGCTGTGCTGTATTCTTTGTTAGAAGACATTTTTATTCTGGGGAAATAATTTTCATTCCTGAAGAATACAGCATTCATGAAGGAGAATCTGAACAGAAAAACAAATTAAATTTTCTGCCTAATACATTACTAAGGAGCTGAAAAATAAGCTGTTTGTTGTTTTTTTTTTTTTTTTTTCAGGAGCATTAGTTGTATAAATGAAAGAAAAGTCTAATCTTCCAGTTTTGGATCACTTTAGGAGCTGAAGAGTTCAGGCATGAAGCAGTGTCATGAAAATTATTGAAGCCCCCTCAAAATACACCATCATTCCTATTCCATGTTTTAACATGTGGTGTTTAGTGCTATGAAAAGAGAGGCAATAATGAAATCATTTTAATACATGGTTGGCCAGTAGAATATAGAGACTAAAGCATAAAGTGTCTGATTTTGGCTAGAGATGGGAGAAAAAGAAAGTCACCAGGCATGGTTCTGACTTACCTGTCTGGATTGTCAGCAGCACAGACAGAATCAATTAGTCCTACATCGAGTGTTCCCTATAAACAAATAGCCAACCAGAAAATGAGGAAGACATTCACTATTACATTACTCACAGTACTCTTCTGAGCAGCAGGAGAAAGAAGCAGCAGCTTTGATCAAACGAAATGAACTGCAGGTTTGGGCATCAGTTTTTCTTAACCATTAAAACTGCTCAGGGGAAAACCAAGAGACTTGGATGAATAGATCCAGTAAAAAATTATTTGTAGTTTAAGGATGGAGGGAGCTCAAAAACTACTCTTTTCTATGCTTCCAAACATGCTTGAGTTTTTCACTGAAAACTTGACATCCCAATACAAAGGCATCCTCTCAAAACAAACTTCTAAAGCCATTAAGCAGAAGTTTTTGTTTTCCTTTGCTTGATACTAGGTTCCAAATGTATTCTACTAATTACCAGTGGATGTTGTACAGAATGGTAAATGCAGGATCAGAGAAATCACAAATTTTTAAATTTTGGGTTTTTAATTTACTCATTAACAGTATCTTTGCAAAATTTCAAAATCAAGCATACACTGTGATGTGACAGGGAAGTGGATCAGAAAAAAACACCCCCAAAACCAACAGTCATTTTTCATCAAGGTGAATGATGGGAGAGGAATCACAAGTTACACTCCTTGTACAGCTACAGGACCAAGGACATGGAAGCTCTAGCCAGTGTCACAGCTACCACCAGAGTAGGTTGTGACTCTCAGAAGTTGTGGCCACCACAATGCCCCTGTTTCTAAAAAAATTTGGTTTGAAAAGTTCTTGAGATTTACTTACCACAGCATTCTGTGGATTTGCCTGCTCGTCATGCATCTCCCGGATCTCCTGCTCTGTGGATGCATGGACTTGACTCAGTACACTGAACCACTGGCTGGGGAGAGAAAGGCAGCAGTGTAAGTAAAATTTTGGTTCTGCACAAGCCTTTTGTCACCTTTGTTCTGCAGAGATCTAGCAGGTTCTGCAGGTTTCTGAAGTTGCTTAAGATTCCCTTTGTCAACAGGCATAAAAGCAGCAAGGCTTTATGTCAGTTCAAGTAACACGGGGTGCAAGCAAGCCCCTCCAGATCTCCCATCCAACCTTGTGTCATACCCTTCCTCATGAAAAAAAGTACCTTGTACACTAAGTGGCATCTCTGCCTTAAGCCCACTGAGACATCTGAGTGCTTGGAGAGTCTTTGTAACAGATTCCACATGCTTCATCTGGAATAAAATACATTGCCAGCTACACACAAAGCCTTTAATGGGAACCCCAAACTTCAGATTATAAATTGTGCTGCGCTGATAGCGTGACTGGTAGTAATTTCTTACAGTGATACTTCTGCAGAGACCACCCAAGTCCATTGAGTCCTCTGTAGAAGCACAACTGTGTAGAAGCACAAAAACCCCCAAGAAAATACCTCTACAATTTTTGTTCCCTATGGAGCACTGAAAAATCCAGCTGCTGGAAGTATGAGCAAATTTGTGCCACTCCACTGGCACTGTATAGATCCACAACAGGAAAAGTGGCAGGGAGGTTTCCAGTGGTTCAGCCCCTAGTTCTGAGCAGCAATTGCAGATGGATTTTATTCCAACCACACCTTCTGCTTCTGGGAAACCTCTATCCTTCTGGCACTTGTATATGATAAAGCTCAACTGCTCTAAGGAATCCCACTGAAATCTAAGGGCAGAGCTTGGCCTGTTCAACAGGTTCCTGAATGCCATTCTTTGAGATATGAATTTGCCATTCTAATGAAAACCACCTGGGGCCAAGTTTTCAAAGGGCTAAAAAGTCCAGCCTTTAAAACAGACTCCTCACTTTCCTGCAGAGACTCCCCTGCCACCATGGGGTTGAGGAAACACTCAACCTACTGCAAAACTATTGGACTTAAATATGAAGTTATCTTTTCTGTAATCACTTTTAATCACAGAATTTTTGCCCAGGACACTGAAGAGCTGCCTCCTTAACTCCAGCATTCAGAAGCCAACTGTTCCCTCAAAATGTATAATTCTGGAAACTGAACTGCTAAAATAGCTTGAGAAAAGCTGTGTAGGCTGTCAAACAGTACCATCACTGCCATATCCTAAAGTCTTTTTATTGGCTCATGCTTTTATTAGAAACAGTGCAAGCAATGAAGAAAAACAAAGATTGAGAGTGCCAGACCATAAAGCAGATGAGAACATATTTAGTTCTGATTTGTTTTTTAAGACTCAGAGACACCCACAGAGAAGTTCTATTTAACACTTTGCTGGATGTAAGGCAATGCCACAAAAAACAGCAGAGAAGCTGTCATCTAGAGAGGAGGAACCACCAGCAGAAGAAAAGCTGAAACTGAAGTAAAGAAACTGAAGAAAACTAAGCCTCACCTACCAAAATATTCCTACAAATTAAATTCAGCTTCCCTTTCTGGGCTCAGGAATTGCAAATGTATTTAAAGTGAAACTTCTATTTCAATACAAAAGACTTCATAGCACTGTATACACATCTAGTGATAATTTATGGGTGGATTTTAAAGAACAATTCAGAGTTTTCCTGATTTCATTTAATCTTTGTGTAAACACTGAAAATGAAATGAATCATGGCACTTTGCAAAAGACAAAGGCAGACTTTATTTTTGCTTTCTTCCCTCTCAGGACCTCCTTTGTTTTTCAGCTAAGTCCCAGAGCACAGAAATGGGGAAAAAGGTTAGGGATTTGAAAGGAACAAGCCCTCAGCAGTGGCTGCCCATTGAAGCATTACTTCTTCAATAATAGTAACTCCTCTTCTGGAGACTTGTGACATGTTTTTCTTAGTTTTGTACTTAATTTGAACAAAGAGCAACCTCAGATCCTGATCTAGTCCAGGTACAAAATATTTTTTCAATAGCAGATGTGGACCAAACACAGCCCAATATTCACTTTTCACAGTGTTTCGTTAACAAAGCTTTGACTTTTGCCCATCTGCAAATCCTTACACATCTTCCTCATTTAGTCTTCTGGGATGAGTGAGAAAAAAGAACCAGGAAATACACTGATAAAAGGTAATTCAATCTGGATGGTTGTTGTTCCTATTGTACACAGCAAGAGTGTATAGTGTCTCCTCCATCTTTAAGAACAAAATTAAGGAGATGCATGGCAACAGACAAGTCTGTGTGCTGGTAATTGCTTATTGGTCCCTAGGGCACACACACAAGTCAGGTAGAAGAGACTTTAGCTAAGCCTTCATTTTAAAATATGCTTACATCCCAAAATAATCTTAACAGTAACTGCTAGAAAGCTCCTAAATTATTTCAAGAATAATTTCAAGGATACCTAAAAAAATGAGGATGGATTTTGCATTGGTACATCTACATCTGTACTCAGGGTCCTGTGATATAGGAAGGCATTCTACCTTTGCAAAGAACAGAATATGGAAGAACTTTTGAGGCTTCTGCACAAAGTAGCTCAAGTGATGTTGACAAAGGCACGCTGTATTCTGGCCTTGGGGCAGCAAGGCAATGGGTAATAAGCTCTGATTACTAAGTTAACTTTATTTAAATGCTTGATTTTTATAGGCAAGCATATTATTATCTTGCATGAACTGTAGCATGTTGGTTTTTTTTAAAAAAAAAAAAGCTCTACAACTGATCTGACAAGTCAGACTTGCTTCTCACCCACCTGCCTCCCCCATGGTTAGATATGGATCCTTTAGCAACAAAAGACCCTTTTTAAATATGCAGAAAGGGAAGCACTCTCTTACACACTCCTCTTACATGAATACAGTTTTGCTCTAAAATACAATGCACTGTAACTTCTATCTGAAAAAAATTTAGGTTCTGCTTAAACAAACAGATCCCACCCCTAAGAACAAAGTGCTTCATTTCAGGCAGACAGACTACAGGGTCTCAAATAGTGATTTGATCAATGCATCTAAACACAGCAGGCTAATTCACAAGCCAGCATCAGTGGCTAATGACTGCTTGTCTACAGACAAATTGTATTTCGGAAAGTTCCTAGTAACACAAGGGTAGCAGCCAAATTCCAGGCAAATTTTTATTTGCTATCTGACTCTTCCCAGTAATTGTCTGCCACAAAGTTTTCTCCTTAGCAAGCCCTTCAAAAAGTGTGTTAAATGCAACGTGTTTAACAGAGCCTGATTACTTCGTGACACTGGTCAAACAAATTAGTGACAAGCCAAAGTCAGAATGGCATAGAAGTTAAAAAGGAAATGAAAAAGGAAAGAAGATAGGCCTGATGATTTTCATACCTTGCATCCTCAGGAGATTCAGCAATTAAGTGGTAGGTTCTATCACTCATTATTAGATCAATACCATTTTCTTTGCCTGTATTATCAACAATCTCTCTGAAAAAAAGGGAAACACCAAGATTGAGCATTACAGATTAACACCATTTTGAAAATTCTGTTCTGCTGAGAAGCTCACAAACTACTGATACTTAAAACAAGAGCAGTCAGTCTTCATTAGGTTAATTTGTAAAACTCACAACATGATTTATCAGATCCAGTATTTGTTTGCCAAACGACAGCTGTGTTTTCTGCCTATATAGTACAAATATTCAAACTACTATGAATGTCACTATACCAAAGTGACCATTCTGTTGCCATTTTATCAAGAACTAAAGAAAAAGCAAAGCATTATCAAACTCCAAGAGAGGCAAAGATAACTGAATTAAGAAATGGATGTATTTCTGAACTAACTGCATAACCAAGTGATGTTTGGAATCCTAAAAAGAAAGCTGTTGAAGATTGAAAACTGAAAACAAACAAAACCTGGATTAGTGATTCTGTGTGGTTGTGAGTCAGCATAAAGACAATTCCAAACATGACTTCTGGAAAAAGCTGAGCACTCATCTGCTGAAAAATTACATATTTTTAATTTTTAGTTTGGACATCTAAGTACTGATAAAAAAACAACTGTGAAGATTTTAGCAATAATTAAAGTATGACATTAGATTTCACTGTAGCTTAAGAAATGAACTTATTTTCCTTTTTGCTGTTTTGCTGTACTTGTCTGAAGCTTACTATTTCCTTAAGTGGCTATATTTCCTTATCAGCTATACTATTCTTATAAATCTCAGTCCTATAAATAATATATACAAGCTCTGCATATCTGACTCATGAGGATGATCTATCTTCCATCAATACAAAAAGCTGTAATTTTGTACTGTTTGATTCCTTCGCTCTCTGTAACAGTGTCCAATAGAATACC
This sequence comes from Pseudopodoces humilis, assembly GCF_049639895.1. Taxonomy (NCBI): domain Eukaryota; kingdom Metazoa; phylum Chordata; class Aves; order Passeriformes; family Paridae; genus Pseudopodoces; species Pseudopodoces humilis. The sequence goes on from NC_142200.1 coordinate 75,272,535, forward strand.
TCCCTGTTCTGTATTTTAAGTGAATCAACCTGAGATTTTTTCTATTGAACAGGTTCCCTAACAGAGAGTGGTGAAATATGTGACTTGCACTATAGATTAGGAATGCACTTGGTAAATATTAACATTATCTAGAAAAGCTATTGTTTATTTCTTATGAAACACAGGTCTTTAAATGCATGTACCCTTTCTTTTAGCTAATTTATACACAAAGTCATTGATTGAACCCACAGTGCAATCTAGGTTCAGTAACCTTTGACAATTTTAATGGTACGTGCTGCAAAGAACGTCTATAGGGCACAAACAATGAAACACTGAGGTAACAACAACAAAAAAGAATGATTGATGGAATATATTAGAAAATTATGCTAAATAAATGCTCTGGTACATGAGACAGAGTCAAATTTAGTTTTAACAAAAAAATATGGTAGGTTCTTCAGCTTCTATTCAGAGATTTACTTGACTGCCAACAGCCCATTTGTTTTTTAGGAGCAAGTCAGGATTCTCACTGAAACTCTTTTCTGTCCTACTTGAAATCAGGCTTAAGCCAGGACTGCCAAAGAAAAGATTAATCATAGATTTCAATTTAGTTTAAGGTCTCTGTTAAAGTAACAAACAAATTGGATAGCTGCAGATTACAAGACACAGAGTGGAACTGAGTGTTGCTAACCATTTCTGGTTCTCTCTACTTTGGATGAAAGCTTAGGTATACTTTATAGAGAAAAGAGACAACTAATGTTAGCACACTAATTTTTAAATTAGGTAGATAATCCTAAGTTGTTTAGAAGGAAAAATACCATCCAGTAGAAAATTTCTTTTCTGCATGCTTTAGGAAGTGTAAAATTCTTAGGCTTAAGGAACTTCAGTTAACAAGGCATAAATTATTAGGTTTAGTAATCTTGGGGTTTTTTTAAATGAATATATGCATTTTAAAGACTTTTCTACACTACCCCAATTATTTAAAGCATGAAAAAGAAAATCTAAATACATACAGAAGATTTAACTTTGACCCATGCGAACTTCAATATACTCGGGGACTATTAATTCCACCCTCTTCATTCTGGGTTTGCCTGCAGCTACAGACTTGGCAACACGCCCCAAATTGCCTTGGAAATCATTACAGACAAAGTAGGGGCTCTAGTCTGGGAGAAAGCATAGATGGGTTCATTACAGCAGCATTTTTCTGAAGTATTTGGCACTGGCTTAGCTCTGGAGCACTCTCTAGACTTAAGAGAGAGCCAACTAAGGACAACACTTGCTTTCACTAACTTCACCACACACACCCTCCTGCTTGCATTCACACAGTTTGTAGGCAGGGCACTCTGTTTTCCCAGACTGAGCTCCAAATACTACTTAGAAGGAACCATGGCTAACATAAAACCATGTAAACCTACTTGGCAGTTCGGACATCCATGGCACCCTTCAGCTTTTCTTCACTGTCATTTTCAAAGTACATCAACCTGGACTGTCTGAGAACAAACCATCTTTTCTTCCAGTTCCTTCTGGAAAGTGTAGATGATCCACCCCCCTTTTTGTGAAGCCAACCCTGCTTAAGTGCTTCCTGTTTAGAACGAAACCACAGGAAGGTCTCATCTTTCAGGACACACCAGCGTCGCTTCCACGTGTTGATTAAGCCACCTGGCAAGAGAGACAAATGTGGGTTTATATGCAGTTAAAACAAACAACTATATCATAAAAGAGATGCTGTGAACAGTACCAAAATTGGAAGGTGCTGACGAACAACAATGCAGTTAAACTGAGTCTCTGCTGTAAGCTGCAAAGGCCACCAATATTATTGTCAATCTAAATTATAAATTATCAATTATAAATTGTAGTAAGTCTCTGTATTACAAAAATATAAGTAATGTACATATAATTTCATGTACATATACACAACATACCTATAATTATAAATTACTGAAAAGTCTTGCTGCACATGAGAATCTGATCTTTAAGACAGCTTTCAATGTATTTCAATGATAATCTAAAAAAAATAGTGTTAAGCTCTTTCCTCTCTCCAGGTTATTAGGTAACATTGTTTAATACAAAACCACAAAACCCGACTGTGTTTAGAGTAGGAAATAAACCGGTGTGAGCTCAGTCACACCAAAGTGTGGCCACAGAGCAGGCAATGCACCCTGCACTGGTTACATCACAGTCATAAAAACCTTAACCAAACCAACATGCTCTTGTCATCCCACAAAAACTGACTGCTAGCTCTGTCAAAAAGTAAAAGCCATGCTACTGTCAACTGCATTATTTTCCACACAAACATTGTGGTGTGTACACTCATCACTGCTCCTATACCTAAATAAGGTATACTACAGTCATGAAATCATACAAGGATTCAGCTAGATTACAATTTGCTAAGAAGATAAACCCAAGAATTTTAAGCAGAGAACTCCTGTGTATATTCTTTCAGAGTCCCTCACATCCCTTTGCTACATGTAACCTTCTTCATGTCTTCCAGATCCAAGGTGAAATTTGACTAAGGTCAGTAATATTGGTCTGCAGTGTAGAATGTTGTCTATGTTACAAGGTTTTGAGAGCAGGAATCAGCTTTACTCAAAATTTGGTATAATTTACTTGGTGAGTTATTTTATTGTACACTGAATATTTCATTGTTTGCGAGCCAACAAAAATGTAAGATGAAACAGAGGCAACCCAAAATATTGATCTTTTTCTGCAGAGGGAAACACGTTGCTAGATGTAAGCCACTGCACGTAACTTAACTTGAGAACAGCTCAAATTAAATAAAATCACCCTTTGTAAAGTAAGAAAATAGCTTAACTCTACAGGAATTGGAGTGTAATAAACAATAAATATTTCTGGTTATTTTATGTGTTTAGAAAATTGATTCATCCAGTACCTTTCATGTACAGAAAACTGTGAAAGTAGGGCAGGCTGACACAGCTATAGACTGAATCCCTCCGGTAGGAAAGTTCATCATCTGTATCAAACCTGGAATCAAAATCTTCTTCACTGTCTTCAAACTACACAAGAAAGGAAAGAAAGGTCATAATATCTCAGGAAAGAGTTTAGATCAAGTCATTTTAGAAGACTCTAGCTAAAGCATTTTGTCATGTATTGGAAGGACATGATTCCTCATTGGTTTTCATCCAGCTAACAAAGGAAGGAGTACATCTTAGTAAGTTGCAGCTTAAACTGTTTGATTACACAACAAATCTGTGTAGAAGCTTTGTAGATGCTCAGGAAGAGCAAGCTCTCTTTGCAAGAGTATGGTCAGGGTAATTACCTTGTTCTACTTGCCCCTGTCACTGAAGTGCTGTGGGGAAGAGTTTAAAAAAGTATTGAGAAAGAAACATTGCACAAGGTGTTGCACTAGCTGTCCCTCACCCTAGAAAGTCAGAATTTCTGTTCTGTGTCTGACACACATCCAGAGTCATGCACCAGGAAGGCATCCTCAACAGAGGCACTGAAAGTGTTTTTTTCTCAGGCAAGAACTGTCAACTTATTCCAACAACCACAACAGCTCTTGGACTGCTTATCACTGCCTCAAATGTAGATATTATATCATTAAAGTTTTCATTCTAAACAAGTGAGTGTTCCTGAAATACCTTTTGACTTTCCCAATGAGACAGTCTCACAGAAACACTGGGTGCTAGAAGAAATTATGTTCTTTCAAAAGTATTTGTAGAAGGATATCCCACAGTATACTCAGTAAACAGCACTGAAAATTTTCTCTGCAGAATGTGTGTCTGCCTCAATAATTTAAACATTTTCCATTGCGTGAACTTTACTCTTCAAATAACCTCAGATTATACCTGGCATGTCAGGGACTTCTGCAAGCATTTATTCTTCAATACTCTTGCAACTCTTGCACACATAACTAAATTTGGCTTTCCTGAAATCAATTCCCCAACATGCTACCTGGTACCCCAATTCCAAACACATGCACAGAGAACTTCACTGTGCACTGAGCTCCTCACCGAGTAACACACAGTGCTGCATTAAAGCACTTAAAACCATATCTGTGCAGATAGCAAACAGCATCTGAGCTGCCTCTGACTCTAATGCACTCAACTCAGTGACATCTAGATGGCAACAGACCACTATTTCCATAGGTGCCCTGAGCAAATCAAGCTACACAATGTTTTCTAAAAACAGCTACAGTGAGTCTACAGCTGCACAGCAGGGAAAAAAAAACAATCAGAAAGCATCTATCACTTATTAGATAATAAAAACATTTCTACTTACAGAAGACTGAGCTCCCTCAGAGCTGAACCGGTATGCTCCAGAGCTATTGTATGTCCCCACTGAACATCGGTAGTCTGGCGACCACTGGCTACTGTGTGAGTTAGAGAAGGTCACACTGCTGCCAGAAGTGATAGCACCATCTTCATAATCATCCTGGTCGTAATCATAGTCTCCGTCGGGAGAAATGACTTCCCCAGATTCTGGGGGTCTGCAGGATACATTTTCTGGCATGCAGTACGTGGATTCGCCGCTTGAAGAGTTGTGGAGACTCACTGTGTCATGGCCAGGAGGTAAGACCATGGTGTCGCTGGTAGCAGGAATTGTTGGCACCACGGTATCATTCATATAAGGATCTTCTTCTGAGGAATCATCGCTTGTTCTGATGCCACTGGTCCTTTGATCAGAATGGCCATGCTCACTTGGGTTGGGTGAATCTTTAAATGCATCATCATCGGCTTCAAAGCCCTCATCTACCTCCTCCTCAGGATATGGCTGGCTGAAGTTAAAATTGGGCTTTTCACTGCAGGCATTTCCAGTCTGTTCAGCCAGCTCAGCAGGATACCCACTGCCCACAGAGAGAGATCTCTCAATGTTTCGGACACATTCGTCAATCTCATCGAAGTTCAGAGATTCCAGGAACTCCTGAGCTGCTCGACAGGCTTCATCCTCAAGCCGCCGGAGCTCCTCATCTCGACGCTGCTGCAGCCTCTGTAATGAAGCCTCTGTCAAGGACAGCTCCTGCTGCTTCTTCACGCGCTGCAGGTCTTCGATTTCTTTTTCCAGACGCAGGATTTCTTCCACCTGCCTGCTTTCTTTCTGCTTCTCCACCTCCTGCTTCAGCTCTGCCTCCTTCTGAGCTTTCTGAATGGCAGCCAGTTCCTGCTTCTTTCTCTCTTCTTCAGCCTGTATAAAAGTAAAATGAAACAAAATAAAATCAAGTTAGGCCCCTAAATGCAAACTTCTTTTTTAAAATTTATTTCTAAAGCTCTATACTCCACCATGCTTATTCATTTAAAAAGAGCCCTATCTTCATATCAGCAAGAAATGAAAAGGAAAGAAAAAAAAAAAAATTAAAGCATTATTACATTTGCTCAGTGATAGCTGAGCAGAAAGTCCAAGTGTGTGCAGAAAATTCAGTCTCTGCCGGAAATTAAATGAAGCATCAGGTGAAAGAAATTTCCATGCAAACTATATTGAGTTTCCTTTGGCTTTATCTGCCAGCTCCTGTAATTAGTTTAGTTTTAATGCTACAGGTACCTTTTATTTTTTTAATTGCTGGGTTGAGATACTCAAATAAACAAGTGTCTGAAAGCGTTAAGAATATAATTTACCTGCTGGGCAAGACGCTCTGCTTCTTGCCTTTGTCTTTCCCTAAAAGTGAGTGAAGAAAAAAAGTCAGTCAATCAAGCTCCACATAAGCTCATCGCATTCCTTTGCTATGGCAAATAGCTCAGCTTACAGAGATCATCTGCCACCTGGAAAAGACAGCCAAAAATAAGATCACAACGAATATGTTTGTGAATATGAAACTACCATGATAGCTGTACGAGTCTTTTAGCAAAAGCAGCAAAGGTTTCCAAAGTCAATTGCTCAAGAATAGCCTGAAATAAAGGTTTTCAGACCAACACCTAATATGGCACAGGCAGGAGAGTGATGTAAGCCAAAGACTGCACCTTTCTTCCTCCTCTTTTCTTCTTTCCTCCTCTTGTCTTCGCTTCTCCTCCAGTCGTTCCCTGTAAAGACGCCGAGCAAGCTGGCCTCGCCGCTGCTTCTGAAGGACTGTGGCTGCTTTCTTCAGGCACAGGAACTTCTTCCTACCGCTGAACGCTCTGTAGTTCTTCTGTATCACAACCACATAGTAGAGAACCTTCCTATACCGCTTTCTGGGGAGAGAAAAAAAAGAAGCAAATTTGTAATGAAACAGTTGTGAGGGATCTTGCCATGGTGACCTGCAATAGTGAGCTCATGATAGTTCTAGCTCTGTGATAGCTCCCCCACTGTTTGCATTCTTCTCCCTTTGAGAAGCAAGATTCTCTCATTTCTTGACAGCACTGCGTGTGTCTTCATTAAGGAAATGCACATGTTCTTACATGTTCTTATGTCCCTGCCAAGGAGATGCTTAAAAAGACAGTTCTGTGTGTGTGCTCACATGAAGAGAAAGAATATATACAGTCATCCCACAGCTCTGAAAAGAAAGACCATGCATAGCAGGATAGCTGGCATTAAAAAGGGGATATTGTTTTTAAGTAACACACTGGTCAGAATATAAGAACAGGACTAATAAGCACATGAAAAGAAATTGCCTCATTATGCAAACAAGCTTCCTTAAACTGTCCTCAACTGACTTGTAGAAAAAGCAGAGAAATAAATAGATGGCATGAACAACTCCACCTAACACATAATGCATGAAGCCAGGTAAACAAGTCAAACATTAATCAGTAACATAATGTCTTGGTTCTCCAAGAACCAAGTGGATTAGTTTTACTTTCCTTCTGTTTTCTTACCATGAAGAAGCAAAGATAAAACAGGATCTCAGCTGGGAGATTGGGGCAGCCCCACTAGTTGCTACTAGTTGCCACTCAACTAGAGTTCCTACCATGGCTCCAATGCCATGATACAATCAGATGGATACTGGCTGACCTTCGAATTTCTGTATTGTCCTATTCATTATATTAAAACAATTCAAACTTGGGTATTTTCAGCTGCTATTTTCAAAAGCCACTTACAGGATTTGAATGCCTGGCCCCTAGGGAAAGTTGAGAATTGTGCCAGAAGGATTTAACTTGAAAACTCATCCATTTATTTCAAATCCTTACTGCTAATGTTCTCATGTAGTCACTTACCGGGCTGCATAACCTAAGATGTGCGCTCGGATGATCATTGCTGCCTTGGTGACTTCCACTTCTCGCTGTTTCTCCAACTTGTGCTCTAAGGACTCCCGGAGAAACACCTACATAAGAAAACTTCTGGCTTAAGAAATTTTGGTGAACATATTTAAGGGAGAGCCAGACCAGCCCAAGCAGCAAGCCTCAGCTTTGAATTCAGAGAAGAGTACTATTTCTTCAGCAGAAAAGAGAAAAACAAAATGTAGCCCCCTTAAAAGAAAACACCTGCAGAACATCCTCTAACTTTGGATTTCAGTGGGAAGGGTCAGATTACTCTATTGTATCTTTTAATTAGGAGCAGGTTTTTTTTCCAAATGTAATGTAATTACTGGATTCATCCTACAGGCCAAAGAAGCTGCAGGACTTCGCATGAACTTTCTAATCAGAGGGGCAGAAATACCACCCCCATAATTTACTTTTTTCACAGGCACATCAGGCTCCACAACCCCTTACAAGGCTTGCTGCTTCCAAAGACATTGCTGCAGGACAGCAGAAGTAGGCACAAAATGAGAGGGCCTTCATGTTCACATCGACTCAACTGTTTTCCTGCTATTACATGGAGAGAGTCACCGGGGCCAGACAGCCCACCACAGCCAGCCACCCTCCCACACACAGAATGCTTCCCAGGCTCTCTTCCAAGCACTAACCTGGATCATTCACCTGCATGCCTAGTGTCTCAGAGGCAGCTGACACATGGCTTTGACATAAACTGAGCTAACAGACTATTTTGCCTTAAATAAATAAAACTGCTTCTCCAGTCAAGCAGGGGCATGGGGGAGGCAGCTTCCCTCTTCCACCTGCCTTGACATCTGCTCTTTACCACACACTCACATAGTGGTGAGCTATCCGCTGTCAGCGCTTTTTCCAGCTCTTCTCAACTTTTCTTTTTTAAAGGCCAAGTATCCTGGTGTCAGCTATAGGTGACAACAGCCTGGCATGCTGCTGCCTAACACATGGGCAGCTGGAAATAGCAAGTTCAGTGACACTTTGATTATGTGGGATGAGAGCCAGGATGCACACCGCAACGTGGGGATGAGGAAAGCTCCTGGACAGGGTGGGCTCTTCTAAAGGAGGATGGCTGCAAAAACATCTAAAAGCAGGAATGCATTTTTGAAGTGCTGGGTGTTTTCTCTTGATGTGAAAAAAAAAACAAAAACCCAACCCAAAAATCCCTCACTCCCTCCCCCCAGAAAATCAAAACCCAAAACCCAATGGACTTTTGGGGGTGTTCACATGCAAAAGAAGCTGTTTTTATCTCTGCAGTTTTGTGAAAAAAGTCATCATCAAAGCCAAAGCAGGACTCTTAAGGAGAGGCACAGTTCTGAGTTTTGAACAAAGCTATAAAGGGACTTTCTAGCACAAATTACCCAAGAAACAGGAATGCAAAGTCCCACAGAAAGTCTCAAAGTCCCAGCGTCAGAGCTGCACTGGACAGCTCTTTCTATATGAAGTTTTCCCTCACAGAAAAAGCCTTTTCTTTCACTCAGTGGGCAATCTTTCTTTGCTCTACACACAGCCTTTCAAAAACGCAACAAAATTCTTCAGAAAAGCATTCAGCTACTTCTGGAATAAAAATGGATGATAAGCAGATGTTAAGCTCAGGCTAATGCCTTTTCCTGACCAGGTGCATTGCAGCTTGAGATGTAAATGACAAGGAAAAAAAAAATCACACTGAAGCCAAATCATCACAATGTCATTATTATCCCTTTAAATTAATATAGGGGCAGGATAGTGCCTCATGCCACGTTCAGTCTGAAAGCAGTGTCCTCTTGTGCTCTGCTCCTGTTTATGCAGTCTCACAAATGCACAGGCAGCTCCTGGGGGAGGATGAGCCCTGGCCACAGAAAGGGAACCTACAACAGAGCTCTGGCTCCTGCCGAGGTCCTGATGAGCAGCTGATGAAAACAATTTCTGATAAACATGTGTCCCTAAGATGCCAAAGCACTCTCCAGGGTCCATGCATAAATACTGTTAATGTCTGAAATAGGATGGGATGCACAGCCCAGGTCTGCAGCCGAATGCTACCACTGTGCTATTTGTAAGCCATTGGCTACAAAAATAGGATGGAAGATGACATCAAGGGCCACCAGAGTATTTCAGATCATTTCTTCTTTCTTACAGTAACTGTAAGATGATTAAAACAACTCTCAGAATGCAAATCTAGGAGTCCTTAAGCATACAGAGGAAGAGAAGAAACCCTTCCAAACCATTCTAAACCAGTTGTGGGGAGAAGAGGGGGAAGGAAAGAGAATTTCCTACAGAGATCAATCAGATTTTACAAAATATATTTGCTACATTATGGCACTAAAAAGGATTTTTAAAAAGTTTTTAATATTTAGGAGATCTCAAATCCTGAAATGGGGAATCTTCTCTTGAGTCTGCAATGCTTTCACATCATGTGCTGAAATCCAAGAGCACAAATCACAAGCTGTTGTCTACAATCAAATTTGCAAAATGAGCACATACAAACACCTGGATTGTTACATTTCTCAAATTAAAATTGATTCATTAATTTATTCTAAAATAATTTGACATTTTTTCTTTAAAGAAACAGAATGTGGGCAAAGTTCAGGTTGTCTGGTAGAACACATATCAAAGGTCTAATGTACTGCTAGAAAAGACGCAGACTAGGATGGCAAACACACTTGGAGCTCAATTCTGCCACGTGAACACTGGCTAAAATTCTTCTCCCGATTTCTGCCACTGAAGAGGTATTGGTTAGGTTGGTTTACTAGTATTAGTGGGGCTCCCTGCAGAACAAAAGTGTTACCACACATGTTCCATACTTCTAAAAATTAAAAAATCTCAATTTTAAGTTCTGACTCTCACCAGTGCTACCACTTGTGAGAAGTGACAGAGAATTCAGGTGAACTCTTTCTCTGTGACTGAAATCACAGAGTTAAAAACACAGTTCCTAAGTGTCTTAGCAAATTCCTCAGCACAACCATTAATTGTTGGTTTAAGAGTTCCAAGAGCACCAACGGGCATGTGCAGCTTCTTTAAAGGCCAGAAGTAATTACCATTAGAACTACACCTCTGCAACTGTGCAGTCTAAATCCTGTCCCCTCAGTTTTGTACATGGACCAGCACCACAATATGCACAGTCAGCTTATTTTACCTTATTTTTTCCAAGCTGCCATTCAGTACTTGTGTTGTCATACAGACGAAGTAAGACGGCACATTTCTCATTTAAATCTTCAGGGAGAGTTAAGTTTCTCATGAGGACTTTATACCTGGCAACCAAAAAGTATTTATTGCTTCATTTAAGAGATAAAGTTCTATTTTGGCCACATGATTATTTTTACTTTTGTTCCTCAACATGGTACCCGTGACTTACACTTGAAGGGCACCAGTCAGTGTGTTTACCTTTTATAAAAGTCTTGAAAGGGCCTCCGGACGGGGAAACCAGCCCTCCGAATCCTGACCGTCTCCAACATCCCAGAATAGCGCAGCTGGTTAAGCACCACTGTCTGATCAAACTGGTCTGGCATCTGAAATGAGCAGGTTCAAAACAAAAATTTTAATAGCAATGGTTAGAGATGTGGGGGAAATAAAGAAGGGCAAATTGTATGAATCTGAAATGCACAAAGCCTAATAACTGGCTATACAATGTCTTAAAGGATATTAGCAGTCCTGAGCATATAAAAATATCTACAGAATGGAAATCACAGGGTAATTACAGAATATCATTTCCATAGACAGAGCATTTACAGCCATTTGATCTAATCAACTGTTCTTTCCATTTCATGTGTATTTGTAGGCTACTGCTGCGTAGGCAGAAACAAAAGAAAGAAGCACAGGCAGGTAATAGGTTAACAGCTATAAGCTTGACTATTTTGCTTCTTCAGCAATTGAATTTAAAGTCCCTGTAGAGGATCCCAAATGTTGAAGACATACAAATACAAGCCATATGGATTTAATAAAAAACAAAACCAGAAGGATGGAGAATATTCAATTTTTAGTGTATTGACAATTATCTGCTATGGACAGGAAGAAAAGTTTCCCAGTGGTCCCTCATGTCTTAAATAAGATGTATGTGAAAGAGTTTCTATTTATTGCTATTCTGAACAGTAGAAATGTTCTCTTATGTAAACAGACTACCCCCCACCCCTGCTTATCTGAAGTAAGCTTCCCTTGGTTTGCCTGCAGTTCTTTCAGAATTGTTTTCCTGTCAGAAAACAGATAACCCCACAGCCACTCAGTTATGAAAACCTGTGAATACTAATCAGTATGGTTCTGCCACTGGGAGCCTCAGGAATGTTCTCATCCCATCTGAGAACCCCCCAAGTCACCTGTGTTTTCACCATGGTTTGAGGTAACCCAGACAGAGCCATGCAAAGCTGCTCAAGACAGCACTAATTGCTGCCTTGCAAAACACGGCCAACCCCCATAAGGAAATGCCACCACATGTAAACACATCATTTAATTCATCAGCATGAATTATCACCATCCACTTTAATCTATCAGCTGACCCTCCTCCACAGCCACTTGCAGAGCTGGAGCACTGTGTTCAGTATTTTGCAAGTTCAGGAGGTGGGATCTCACAGATAGTCAATGGTTCACATAAAGATCTGAAGTTCTTCAGCTGACAGAAATGATAGCAAGATCAAGCCCTGGGAAACAGTCAATCAGAGAACTGTCTTGTTACTTATTAACTGGCTTTAATCATGTCTTTTGTTCAACCCAACAAACAAATCACTCCCACAGATTTTAACTTGACAAATAAATTAAAATTAACAAATAAATTACACCCCCAAACTTTAGCTTTTTATAAAAAGTACCTTCAGGAAAGCACAGGCTCAAAAGTTCATTTTAACTATCTAGTACAACCTTTTCCATCAGTGCCTTTATTCATGAACAAAATTCTGTGTGCTAGTGGGAGCACCAGAGGGAGAAAACTTCTCTGTGAAAGATGAGAACAAACTCATCTTCCTCAACAGTATATTTCATTTGGATTTTGCCACCGCGAGTAAAATCTCTGTATTTCAGTGAACACGCAGCATGAATGCTTTCAGTGAGGGTATTGATACTGTTGTGGCTGGTATTGCCAGCAGGGCTTCCTGTATGTGCCCACTGTATGGCATCCAAGTGTCAGGGAACCAGCCTGGCAAAGCTGCCCTCTGCATGTCCACGGCTGCCTCTTTCTGTGCAGGTGGCTGATGATGCCCGATGGGAAAGGCAGGGAATGGACACAGATGTACACACAGAAATCGTAAGGAAAACCTTTCACTTTTCACCCTGTGTAACTCAAGGCTGATGCTTGACACAAACAGACACAGCTTTCTTTTTTTCTTTAATGCTAGAACCACTTTTAGTCCTTTTACACTACCCAAACTTGGTGGCTCAAAAGGTGACATTTTTCTCAAGACTTGCAAACACAACAGTATTTTCTGTGTGCTGAAGTGGGCAGGAAGATGCATGGATGGCAGTAGGGATACACCACAGCAAGGCAAAACGCTGATGACATGACAGATGTCTCTATCCCCGGGCAGCCTCTTCCTCTGCAAGGGAGCAGCTCCTGCTTTGAGAGACAGATGGCTGCTGTACAACCTAACCCTTTTGTTGCCAGCTCCAGGCACTTAGCAAGCCAAAAGTCAGCACCACACCTGGCTTGAAAGCTCATGTTACTGTTTAAAAAAAACAACTTGTGTCACAAAGGAAGAAGAAACATTTTGGCAACATTTTCCCTACAACTGCAGAAGTTTGAAACAGCTCTGCTCTGTCACCAGAAGGTGGAAATGTCACATAGATACCTAACTTCAAAGGCCTGCATTCCTTAAAAAAAGCATTAAACATTGCAAGAGATGTTAGCATGCTATCAACACAGGACAACATGGAGACCATTGCAACTTTCATCAACCACTTTAAACGCCTACTCCGTCACTTTACATTACTCGCTATTTTTAATTACTCACAGACACATGAGACATTAAATTTAAGGGTCAAATTCTCCTGGCATATCATTGGAATTGCATCTGCAGCAAGCTGCTTTGAGTAAACTGAGGGTTGGTGATAAGAGATACGTGTGACTTATCTCTCATGCTTTTCAATATGAAATACTAAAAGATTACCACTGTGCCCCCTCCCTCCCCCCCTCCCACTGCAGGGATAACCCTAAGCATAACTTCCAGCAGGACTCCTCACAATTAGAGAAATAAATTGTGTGTGCCTTTATTGAACCAGAGTGCAAGGACTGCACATATCCCACTACTGAACTGCAGACACTTCCCAGACAGAGTGACAGCCATCTCCACTTGAACACGGCTTGGTGCACCAATGAGTTAAACTTGCAATATCAAATCTCCATGCAAAGGGTTACCTGTGCAGCTGATGATCAGCTTTCCCTCTTTACTGCTGCTCCTTCAGACTTCCTGTTGTAGGTAAGCAAGCTAACTTTCCAATTGATACCAAAGTAATACAGGACAGGACTCAGCTCTGGGGTCTGCTGAATTATTGCTGTTAAAAGCTTGACTCACAAATGAAAACTTTGAAAGCAATTGTATTCTCTAGGAAAACTTCATAGAGACAACAGAGCCATGACTGACTTTAAAATAGTACATCTTCCACAGTAAAAATTTGAGGTCTTTCCTAAAACTCAGACTCCAGCAAAGTAAGATAAAATTTACAAAAAAAAAGGCAACAGAAAAGGAAGTCAACAGATAGATTCCAAAATTGTCTCTGAGATGCAATCAACCAAATTTTCAATAGATATTTCACTTTTATCATGGAATGGCAGTGCTGAACCACTCCAGCACACAAAATCATCGGACAATAGCTAGAATCACATCAGTCAAGTCATGTTAAGGCACTGAGCAATATCAATGTGAAATTAATAACTACAAGCCAAGTCTGTTCCACATGATTAGGGTGCTTTTATTTTGTGGGGCAGACACAACTTGTAATTCACGATTTCTTGGATCCAAAAGTCTCCACTAAATTTGCACCAGACAGCACCAAAGCCAAGACTTGAATATGACCTGGAGTCTCAACTGGCGAGACTTTGGTTCCTTAAGCTGCTAAATGCTTGCTCTGATCTGTAGTGAGTCTCCCAAAGGGCAAAGCTTCTGCCTGAAATCACAATTAGAAGCAGCCATTAGGACAGACATCTAACACCTCCGCAGAATTTTAATTATAATTTTTTTCAGATTACAGCCTGACTGAGCTTTAAGAAAAAACACCAACCCCTTCCTTTGGACAGTACTCTTAGTGAAGACCCCAAGGTCTGAATAACAGAGAGAACACAACACTTTTGTTCTTTCTATGCATCATTTGCACACAAATCAATCATCTGCTGAAACACAGAGCATACCTGACTTCACCCTGTGGAAATCCTTCTTCCTCCCTGAACTCCTGGCTGCCTCACCAGAGCACAGACACAATAATGGCAAACGACAGCAGCATCATGGACTTTAGGTAGGCAGGAGGGAGTTCATGGAGAGACTGGCAAGAGGGATAGGGGTGAGAGGAGAGAGGGAAAAGATCCCACTCCCTTGGTTCTAGATTTCTCTGTAAGAACTCGAGCAGAATTATGTCAGCTTTGCCACTGTGTCTTAAAATTGTTGATTTTCCTGGTTTAAGGAAGTCTTTTGTGGAAGATACAGGCAGAGAAAGAAAAGATAAAACAGATAAGATGTAAAAAAGTAATTTTAAAAATTTAAACACCAGTAACTTTTTTCAATATCTTAGTTTCTTTAAATCTGCTCTTTTACTCCTAAAATGAAATCCTGACAGTTTTACTCTAGAGAAAACCATCAGAAATTTAAAAGAGGTCACTCTTTCTCTGCTTTATAGGGGTTTTGGAACTAGTTTTCACATACAAATGTGTATATTTTGTCAGAACTAGCAAGACTTACTGAGGTAGATGTTTCTGAAATGGTCCCCATCATCTTCTGATTTCATTTAACAGCTCCATGAGTCAAAACAAACACCAGGCTTTCCTCACAAACAAGTTTGAAAAATATGACTGACTTAATTTCTAATATTTATAATCTAGCTGAACTGATATGAAGAATCCTGCATGTCCATTGCTTGCCTTTTTTAAACCAAATGATGCTCAGTGATTCTCATCCAAATGTACTGCTTGGCAGCCTTTATTGGTGTCAAGGATTAAAGCAAATAACCTGAAAGAAGTAAAATGGAAATGCCTTCCCCTGCAATAGGAAAATGCTCTGTGATGCCTGGACAGGCAGGGATAAAGCCTGTCAAACCTGGAGATTGCAGCTGCACTGCTGTGTGTGTCATCCTCCAACAAATCATTTCACCCCCTGCTCTTCTAGCCATCATTTCTTCAGTCATTTGCACCACTAGCTTTGTTGACAACAGTTTATTCAACAGATTTTCAACCTCAGAATTTATGTGTTTCCAGCACAAGGAGCAGTAAAACCTGTGCATGTCCTGCCCAAGGACCTGGAGTATCAGGCCCCCTCACCTAAAAGCCTATTCCAAAGGAAGAAACCCTCCACGTTTTTGTCTAGCATGCTATCAGCTCTAGCTGGAACAGATTTGGGTTGAAACACAGAACAGTCTGATGTCTGCTTTGTTTTGGAAGGCATTATCTTACTGTCCCAGAGTACTTGTGTCCAGAAAAACACAATAAAAATATAGGACAATAGAAACAAAGAACATGCCACAGCTATTATTTATTTAGGATTTCTACTGTACGGCACTGGCAAGTCAAGGAATATTTGAATAAACCTGACATAACAGTAAGTGTTTTACATGTCCAAAGTTGTTCTGATCTTTTTCCACTCACCCACTCCAAAAATCCATAAAAAGCCTTTTAAAATTACTAACACTGGTTAGTGTTAGTGCTCGTGGTAACTTGCTAGAAAAAGAACATGAGTATATTGCAACAATCCCTGTGCCTCATAAAAGTTCCGCTGCGAACTCCATGCCAGATTTCACTGTAAGCTCAGTAATGACATGCTGGCTCTTTTTACATTCTCTACAGGTCTGAACGTGAAAGCACTGCATTTACCAGCAGCAATCATTTACACCATTAGCTGATCACTTCAACTTCTACTACTGCATCTGACCTGCATCACTCATCTTCCAGCCCTAAGTATTTCAGATAAGAGACAGACTGCAAAATTAGCCACTCTCATGCCACAGGTTAGAGTTTCCTGTGCTAAAAATAGTACTGCATAGAAGGAACACTGTAATTCTAGAGGTCTTCTACTCTACCAAAACAGTCAAAGCAGGAGACTCAATAAATGAATGTGAAAATGCCTTTGTATTTATATTCAGCCTGTCACCCAGCTTACTTTACAAGCAAGGGCATCCCAAGGACATTTTTAAGACTGCAGCCCATTTAAGAGCTATGAGGCTCTTAAATGCTACATTTGCTACATTGCTACACTGACTATTTGCACTGGTGTTTAAAGATTTAAGCTAGGTCAAGACACTATTGAATTAGATCCATCCACAAAGATGCTGTGGTCATTTTTCAGGTCCTTCCTGACTATATTCAGCAAAGAGAAGAGCTGGAAGTAGCTGCTTTGTTGGGGAAAAGATGCTTAAGTGATTCTGACTGGCTTGCTGAGATTTCAATGCTTTCATCAACAACAATAAAATCATAATTGCAGGGCTATTTAATATACTTTTTATTAGTAATTGTCCCTGTACTCTTGCATTTCAATCTTTCTGTTTGGTTTGTATGGACTAAAAGCTACCCTTCAGTACAACAGCCTCTTTGTGAACCTTCCTTTTTAAAGGTATCCATAATTTCTTGAAAGGAAGCCAGGATTTTCTACCTTTCTCATATAGGCCCAGAGGAATGCTAGCTGCTCAGAATGACTTATTTCTTACACACCAGTTACAATTTCATGGAATAGTAATGGATTGTTAAAGGCACAGGCTTAAACAATAGAGATACCAAGGTTTTCTAAAGGCATATTTAGAGCTCTGTAAGTGATTGCCTAAACTTTCAGCTGAAGGGAGCCCTTGTTGTTTGAATACATTATTCAGGGCCTCCATTGAAATGCACGGCATGTCCCATGCGCTGTTTGTCCCAGAACTGCAGGACCATCCATGTGAGACAGGCAATTAAAAGCATTTGGGAAACAGGGATTTAAGGTTTGAAGACTTGCTGGCAGGGTCTCAGCACACTGACAGAAGGTGTGACTCGAAGCACAGACCCCAGCTGGAACTTTTCATGGACCCTCCTTTCCACCTGTGTGCAATCCATTGCCATTTCATCTGAGGTCATCCTTGCTAAAGCCTCCAAGTCCCTACAGACTAAACACCAATCTGGCCTCATTCTCCCCACATTGTGAGTAGTCAGCAGGCTGCCTTAGCCACAGACCAACCATGGGGAAACATGCTGTGAGGTACTAATTGCAGGGACAGCTATCCTTCCTTACCAACCCCATGTCAAGACAACCAGCACCAACATCTCCACTGTTCATTACAGGTTAAGAACTCTTGCACACATCCACATCTGCTGAGGCTGCATACAGACCAGCTGCAGGGAGAAACCTCGACCTTCCATATCATCAAATAACTTCTACAGACTGAGACCTCACCCTTTTTCTTCTGGGTGGATTTGTTTTGGGTTTTGTTTATTTGTGTTTATTTGTTTTTGTTTTAATTTTTTTCCACTGTACTGTCACTCCTCCATGACAGACTTTTTATCAATACAAGGTTTTTTTTGTTATTTGACAATTTACTGGCATGTTGGGATCTAAATACATTACTAAATGCTTAAAAGCAGTAAAACACGTTTTACCATGGTCCCTTTAACATTATTTCTTCAGATAATGGTACTTGGTATCAAGCTTTTATTCCCAAAAGATACAAAGTTTCATAGCGGAATATAGAACACTAGGATGAAAATGCTTGAGAGAACATGCTCAAGATGAATTTCCTCTTGCACAGCCAAAGCCTGACATGGCTGTAAAATCTTGTAGCAATCTGTGTAAGAAACTAATCCAATGTGTTTCTAGTACCTGGCATACTGGTTACAACAAGTCATCTTGAAACCCTCCAACAAGCCAGTTCTCACTGATATGCTAACACAAGATCACTTCAGCACTACATCCTCAAAAGGTATTGCAGATGACTTTGATCCACATTATCACAACTTTCTTTGCTCTCCCTAGTGACACAAAACTGAACAACCTCTTTGCAGACTACAGCTGCATGCAGGGGAAGAGAGGACAAAACATTATCACCTCCTTTACTGCAGGTTAAGTGAAAAGGAGGAGGTGGAAGAACCTTACTTCCACCTTCCAGTTGGAGGTGGAGGGCACTAACAATTCCATTCCACAGAGGGACATAACTCACATAGAGCACAAGAAGAGTAGAAGAGGATTCTGAATCCAAATCTGACTTTATTCCCAGCTTCAGTCCTGGGCACCCACCTTCTGCTTCTCTAGATCTCATCACACACTATTTTCTTTAGGATCCCATGCCCAAATGCCATTTACATCTTGATAGTCTTCTATTTTGAGGCATTGCTTTAAAGAGAATACTTAAAAATTGCTGCTATTTCAATTCAGTGATTTATGAGCAAACCTGTGCTGCTCGGCTGTGTGACACAATCATGAATCGCACCTCTGTAAACGACAAGATTTAGAATAATAGAAGTGTTGGTTGGTTTTAGTTGATTTAAATGTGGAGTGTTCCTGCCTGTTGTAAGGCCCCAAGGACCTTACAACTTCATTGCTAAAAAAATTAAAATCAAATTCAAGAAACGTTAATCAGCACTTGATCACGTCTCTTTTCAATACTGAGGGCACCATCAGTTTCTCCAATGCATTTATCCCCTGTACACACTTCACTCTCTCCATGTAAGATGCCTACAAAGCACAAGGCTGACGTAATGCTCAGACTTGCTGCTCCGTGCTTTCTCAAGCAAGGAAGCGTTTCAGAGCCATTCCTCTGCTGAAAAAAAAAAAAAGTATGTAATTTTATAAAATTTTCTCTTAAGTAGCCCTTTCTCTTCCCCTTCCTATACCGAGCCTGTTGTTCGAAAGCCTTAATGGGAAATCAGCCAGGCAAATGAGGAGTGCCACGAAATATTCAGCCAAGCAGCTTTGTGTTGCTAGGACACCGGAGGTCGGGCAGCACTGAAAGGGCAGATTATTCCCACCCCAGCACAGGGCTCCATTCACAGTGGCCTCTGGACTCTGCTGCCCAGCCCTCCCGGAGCATCCCTGCCTCCCAGCTCCCTGCCCTGGCCCTCGCACACAAGTCCCTCTGCACCGAAAATGCCCCAGCGGGCTGCACATGGCTCTGGCTGATTTGGATCATTTCCAAAGTCTCGTTTCAACCTGAAGGAGCCCAGAGTACTGGGGCAGCTGCACCAGAGCTGGGCTCCAGCAGACTTGCAGTGTAAACTACACTCCAGTGGTCTGGAGCTCTCCTTTAAGTATCAGGAGCCCTGTAACACTGCATTTAAGATCACTTTTAAGTCTACAGAGGGGAAATTCAAGTTTACAGAGGAGATGGAGATCCCTGTAATCAGCACAGATGCCTACCTAGCTGACAGGAAGTACTTTGTGATGGCCCACATGAATGGCCCAGCTCAATCCCATGTAACTGGTGTGTTAATTACTACTACATCTTATATCTCAGCACATCTCAGAAAGTGTCAGTCTAATTTTGGCATTTTCCTTATAATTTGGTCCTCTGAGCTGCTGTACTCATATTCCTATACATTTTTACATTATACACTCAGGACTTGCTTTGCAGATCTGCAACTGATTAGACAAGAGACAAGATTAGTGAAATGCTTGTGTGTGTGTGTGTGTGTGTATGCATTTGCAGGGCAGGGGCAGAAAAAGAAGGCAGTTGTTCGTTCTTGTGTACATTAATTTCACAGAAAAAGGCAATAAATATGTTCTCCTTGGAAAGCTTTGTTAAAACACAACAGTCCTATCCCATGCCTCCCACTGAGAGCTGGAGAGTCTCCTCCTTCAGTTGTTTGATGTTTCTGGGAACTAAATCAAAATCAAATTCAGTATTTCTGGTAATTCTGAAATTTCCAGTGAAAGTCAAACAAAAAGCCCCTTTACTGATTTCTTCGTATTTTATATAAACATGAAATGGAGGAGCTGTGTGGATCACAGCTCTCTGTGCTCCCCAGAGGCCACACACAGGTGTCAATACCACCTTGGGCCAGAACAGCAAGAAGGTTCTCTGTCTTCTGCATTGACAGTAATTGCATTCAGTAGAGGAAAAAAAACCCACCACTGTCACCTCATTGCAACAGGTTATGCATTGACAAGCATTAATATGACTTTTTTGTTCCAATTCTTGTACAACTGTGAAGTAAGAGTTAACTATAGAGTAACTCTAAGCTTTGCTTTATTAGCACGGTGCAGGATTTTCCAAAATGAATGGTAATAAACCTCCTTAACATCAATATGGTTATCAAAGTAACTATTAACTGATTTATCTACACATACATATCTAAAGAGTGAAAGAATGAATTATAATAAATGGTAACAGTACATCAAGATCTAACTAATTTAACATTTAACTGCCTTCTGAGTGACTTAATTGTGATGCCACTGCTTATCTCCTCCAAGCCTGCAAAATTCACAGCCATAGATGCTGGTCAACAGCCCTTTGTTTCAGCAAGGTTTAGTTCCATCTTTATTTAGTTACAGGAACCACACATTTGGTTGACTCTATCCATTTTTAAGATGATTATGTGGAGAAAACTGCTGCCCTTACTTATGGCCTTACAGTCTGCTGTGTCATGTTCAATATGCCTCTTCTTATCCTAGAAGTGGACTTTTTTCTATCCCTCTTCCGTATTTTCTTATGGTGAAAACAGACTGTTGAGACCCCATGACTGGTTAAGTGCATTTTCACTGCTGCCTTACCAGAACTCTTTCTCCAGAAACTGGCCAGCTGCATGGAACACACATGACTGGAAGCAAGGGATGTAACAAGTCTTGTCTTCTCTGTGCAGGTGATTTGTGACTTTAGGCTGGGCACGCATGTAAGGGAGCTGCACAAAAGTCTCTCCCCTTCACAGCTGTGTGACAAGAGGCATTATGGCTCCAGGTGCTCTGTTACATGCTGGCCAAAGCAGCATCAAACCAGTAATAACTTAAGCAAAGCATTTACATGTGTGCTTAGAGCT
Source organism: Pseudopodoces humilis (assembly GCF_049639895.1). Lineage (NCBI taxonomy): Eukaryota > Metazoa > Chordata > Aves > Passeriformes > Paridae > Pseudopodoces > Pseudopodoces humilis. The sequence continues at coordinate 75,293,730 of NC_142200.1, forward strand.
CATTGAGGCCAATGAGATGTACATGTCCTGTAAGAACCAGGCTGATTTGAGATGTGCTATGTTGTGCATGCCAGGAGTCACAGGGAAATGCAATTTTAGATGGCTGAACAGCCATTTCTTCCCTGAGAAATTCCTAGGCTGGCTTAAGTATACAACCCAACATAACCCTTAATGTTTGACTCAGAAGGGGACACTTAAGATAAAATCAGCTTTCCTAAAAACAATTTTGCTTGACATGTGAATAGTTTGCCTACATAAAAAACTTCCTTGAAGCTAACTTAAGTGCTACACCCCTTCTAATAAAAATCCTCATTTCTCCCTTTGAAATACTAATTTTAATTGATGAGGCTGGTCACTATTTCTTTTTGGCTAAATATGAAGTATGCACAAATGGTGTGTTTGGCAAGCTGCAGATGGACATACTCATCTTCATCATGCTGAATCTGGGACAGCCCTTCATTCGAGAAAGCCAGTATCACAGATGATTTGGCATTTATCTCTCTTTCTAAAAGTGGATGTCTATCCTCAACCCATCTACATTATCTCTGCTTCACTAATAAATGTTTGGAAACCCCTCCAAAGCACCTATTTGCCACACACTTAGGAGATTTCTAGACCTACAGAGAGTGAGTTTCAAAAATGCCACAATTGATTACATCACGTAAACAATGGAAATAGAACATAGCACTTTGAGTTTGGTGACAAACTTGCCTTCTCTACACTAGATATTGTATAATGCTCACGGGTGTGTGCCACAATCCAAGGTGGCTGCCAAAGCAAAAAACCTGCCAGTGTCCCAAACAATTTACATGGTGCAATGGGCTTCCTGCCAACCAGCAACTTCTCAGACCTGAACTGTGCGTGCTCACCTGGTGCTTGGGACCAAGCAACAAAACAAACACAGCCCACAAAGCCTGAGGAATCATGCTGCTATCAGCTCCCCAGCAAAGCTCCTGTAAGCAGAACCAGCTGCCCAGCTCTGTGTTGCCTGAATAGAGAATACACATCAGGAATGTGGAGAGGAGACAAACCAATGAGAGCAACCTCAAACCTCATCATGCGTCAATCAAAAACTTCCTGTAGGTTAGACTGACCACCCTTGCAGCTCTGATGATGTCCTGAAACACAGACTTTACAGCTACTACATTCCACTTCATACAACTGAAACCACAACCTGACTTCTAACAACTGTTATGAATGGACCTGCCTTGCTACTGAGGTTTATAAGCTGCCTAAACCCACCAGAAATGGTAAATTCTGAGTGTAAGACAACAAAGATAAAATGCTTTGATGTGCTTTCAGTAAACATTTTATGTTTAATGTTTCATCTGATGAGGTGGCACCAGATGTTCTGAAGTGTACTTAGTCCTTACAAATGCATCATAGTGAGCTTTCCCCCCAAAGTCTTTGCTGCATCCTGTGACTAAATTAAGAAAACTCACATATATGTATGTACATAAACAGACAGATACAGTCAAAGAGAAAAAGTTTTAGTAACTGATCCAAGTTCTACTCTTAAACAACATTAACTTCTGCTCTTCACACAGAATTTGTGTTCTGAGGGTAGCTTTGACAAAGATCCGTGAATAGCTGGAACAGCACTATAACTTTCAGTAATCTGCTTGTTGTGTTATAACTACTGTTGTTAAGCTTCCATTTATGTCACAGGTTGTAAATATATATTTTTTAATATATATTTGCCAACAAATGAGAAACAAAATAAATCTTATCTTTTTTGAAACTAAGATTTAGCAAAAGAAATACTAAATACATATTATCAATGTGTATACAACAAAACCAGATACATTTTGATCTACCACCACTGCTACCACTTGTGGTTTAAAAGGACATATTTTAACGTCAGTGAGAGAAGAACAACTACAAGTTATGGCAACACTGTTTCCTGGTCCCATAGGCACTTTATCAGATCATATACCCTCCATCTAGATTTGCAAGGCAAATCTAGGGCTGCACTTCTTGAGACCAGAGTAAAACTCCCATAGACTTCAATGATGCAGGATCAAACCCATTCCCTTCATAACAGGTTCTCTCAAGCAATTTTATCCTAATTTTCTACCCTGTGGCTGAATTCTAATGTATGCAGAGACAAGCACTTTAAATGGGAAAGAAAGGCACAAAGTGCAGATCCCAGAAGCAAAGGCAAGCAGTGGGGAACTATTTTACCTGCTGTGTTAGAGGGTTATTTCATTGGGGGTAGAAGGAAGAGCTGACACAGCAAAGAAGGTCAAAATATACCAACTTCTGTGCTGTCTTTTCCATTATGGCAGCAATTTTTTTTTTTTCCAGGTATATTCCCTTTCCTGCACTTCTATGGCAAAAAATTACTGTTTCAAGTGTGCCCCATCAAAGTTTCTCCAGTAAAACTACAAAATTAAATTAGACTTCTGGGTTCTCAAGATACCTTGCTTGACTCCCCCCACCCCAAACACACTAGTTCCCAGTATTGCTTTCTTATCATGCAGTCAATGCAAAAATACATGCCTTATGCCTTAATATATGGCAAGAATACCATGATCCTTAACTTACAAAGCTGTTTTTCCTGAATCTACACTTATAGACTGATCAACAGAAAAGATTTTTCTCCAGAAAGTAGCCCATCACAACACAGGTCTTCCCCGCTCTGCACACACAGCTCTACTTCTGTCGACTTTTTCCCAGCTCTGCAAACAATCACCCCTTTAACTTGCAAACAAAGTGTGATTTATTAAAGCAGACTGCTTGGCAGCAAAGCTCTCCTGGTGTTTGAAAATATGATTAGACCAGTAAATTTAGTTCTTTTTTCATAAACTTGATTCTGCATGCATTTACCCTCTTTAAAAGAAAATACAAGCACATAAACATTTCCAGTACAGCTTGCTCAGGCAAACTCCAGGCACTTTCTATTCTTTTTCTACAAGTTCACTGCAGCATCAAGTAGGCAAGATTAAAATAATTTCAAAACCTGCATGAATTAAACCCCTTACCTTTTAAGATGTTTTCCCCCTTCAGCGTTCATCCATTGTGAAAAACTGAACCTTTAGCATTTGCAGCTATGCACACACACAGAACAGAGCTTTCTTCAGCTCACTGGTATTTCAAGTCTTTCATGTGATATCTTTGGCTGTACTTGCTTAATTCATTCCTGCTGCTACTCAAAGGAAGTCAAGCCTAGCGAGGGCTGGCTCTACAGCAATCACTGAAGATATTCCTGACTAACAGGACACGAGAGCTAATCTCACCTTATAGGCAGCAAGAATGTAAATATGTTTCACAGCCAACAAATTCCTAAACCTTAAGAGATAAAATGCACAATATGCCGTAAGACACAGCTTAGAAATGAAGAGACTTGTGAACTTTAAATTTTTTGCCTAAGAACAATGCTCTGTACCCCAGCGATGCTTTTGGAACTCTAGGGATGTCTATTTATCATGGACTGTGCATGCTCCCCTTGGAGTAGTTACCATGAGAACATAGCAAACAGGATTTGAATGTAAATTGCCATTTAGAGATGGTGGGGACTTTTTTTTTTTGTGGTAGTTAAAGAAGAAAACTTCCAGAGCCTGATGAAGTACACAGTTTTTCAATGCATACATTTGCATGACAATGTTTGCAATTCAAATGCTTGGGAGAGCGCACAAGAAGGAAGAAAAGCCAAGTTCTTTGCTGGTATTTATAAAAAGCGAACACTTCAGGTTTGGGATCAGTAGCTGCAGTTCCACTATTGCCTATTTATGCCACATACAAAGGAATTCATACTCCACAAAAAAAGCCATCAGGTGGCACAACATGTAAGAATTATTGTAGTGCCTGAAGTAGGCAGTAAGATCCTATGCTGCTGGCAGATCAATTGCTGAAGCAGTCAAAATCTTTCTCACTTCCAGGTATTGCACTGAACTACACAGCAAGCATTGAACATTAAAAATACCCCATCCCTGGGCATTTGATTTTTCCACAGAACTGTTCTGGTACTTTGCCATCTGGGCCACCCCCACCCAAGTCCCTCCGGAAGTAGCAATTGCTCCCCACGTGTCCCTCCATCCTGCTCACATACTGCCACGGTTTCTATCCAAGATCCAGAAACTGCTTGTGGACAGAGTCCTACCAAATGGTACGTGCTGCAAAACATGCAAAACTCTTGTTTGCCTGCTCTGCCTGGAGTTGTGTGCAACCTTTACAGCAGTGTCTGCTCCCTTGCCTGCAGCAGCCCATCTCAGCTCTCTGTCCCTAGCCTTAAACAGTTCAGTTTCAAACACCTTAACCACAGTCACTGAAAGACAAACCCTAATAGACTTAGAAAAGGAATACCTCATCAGTCCTGCTTAGCAAACAACAAACCTTGATGAAGAAGAAGAACATGCCTTGTCTGGGTGGCTGCCTGGAGAGTGGAATGACCTACTTCAGCCAAGCAAGCCGGGACACTCTGAGATGGGGACAAAGGAACAACTCAGTGGCTCGCAGGCAGCATAACCAGGAGGCTGCACCACAGCAGTGATGGGAGTGATCTTTCAGAGAGGACACTGAAGAGAGGAAAGCCTTACATGTAGCATGAAACACCTTCTTCTTTCAGACAGGGTTTCAGCTTCACATGTAACATTATTGCCAGCACTCTTAGAGCAGGAGTGAGTGCTTTCCTCACACCCACTCTCCTTATCGCTTTTACCTAAGGAATGAGTCTTCTAGCGCCTGACCTAATTACTCAAATGATGTGTCAGAAAATGATGCAGCTTGGACACACTCCACAAGTCTTGATTTGAAGCTATTTAATTCTGCAAATCCCAAGGCAACAAGATCCAGGTAGCTGAATTAGGTTGGCCAGGCATGACACCACATCTTCCGACTGCGCCTTCCTGGTTATGAATAATAAAGCCTTATGAACTAGTTGAATGGTAAGGAGGATAAACAGTTTGCAATCAGCCCCATGCTCTTGTTGACCTGTGAGATCAGGCCAACATGCTGCATTTTTGGGAAACGGTTGCTCCCCTCCCAAATGATGACCCTGAGCAGCAGCTCCCCAAGTCTGACCCAAGCTGCCTGAGAAGAGCAGTATGTGCTCAGAGCCGGTGGCTCTGCTGCCTCCAGAAGCAATGAGAGCAGTAATTGGCAGCCAGAAAGCCTTCTTAAACCAGGTATTTATTGAGAACAACTGAGATTAAAGAGAGATTTTAAAAAAAGTCAGTAAGGATCTCTAATACATGAGGTGCTTATACAACTCTAACATATGAGCCATAAATTAATACCTTAACTTTCTGCAGATAGCCCCATACACATCCAGCAGCTCCACCTGGGCTATATTATCTACTTCCTCTACTTTCAAAGTATGACAGAGTAGCTATTAATGTGATCAGGCTATCTATTACCTTTTTCTTATGGACAGCAAGTCAAATTTACCCTGTAATCTGCTAAGCTCTCAGTACCAGACACCACTGCAGCTTTGCTGCAGAAGAGCTACCCCAGGGCTTGGCAACTGTCTAAACCATACAGACACTTCCATTTAGGGCCTAATACTTTTTAGCTTTTAACTGTTGGGCTCAGCATCTTTAAAAACCCACAAAGGCATCTGCTCCACTGCAAGGAGACCCAGAGTCTGCTGAATGTTACTGTATAAAGCAAATGCTTGGTACACAACTCCAGTAGGATGGACATAGAAGTTTGGAACTAAACCACCTTATTAAGGATAATTCTTTAAAATAAAGACTTCTGAAATTAAAGTTATCCAGATGCTTAGAAATCCTGTGCTTCAGGTACAGTAGAATACCCTTGAAGCTCAGAGTTTCTCTCCCTGAATCTTTCAAGGTTATGTGTTTGTGCTCTTCCCAATGCAGTACCATTAGACTTGCACTCCTGTTATGCTTATTTCTAAAAAAAAACCCCAAAAAACTCCCTAGAAGGCAAACTGAGTAATTCATACAGTCATGTCTCAATATGACAATACTGCAATTCCTGCTTGACAACCAGCTCACCTACTGCATTCCCTGCACTTGTATCCGCTCCACACCCTGCACATAATCACCCTTACAGATGGGGTCAAGCTCTGCTATCACTGTTCCTTTCCACTGCATTCCTGAGCTGTACTTCTACCTGGTGTTTAGGCTGGTATCATGCTATACTTATTTTTGTAATGATTCAGGGCTATTTTAAGAACACAACTTTCATTCAGGCGCCAAGCAAAATAGGTTTGTATCTTATTTCATATTAGAGGACAAACTGCTTGCTATTCCAGGGTGTCTCATGGCCATTAATGACCTATGCCTCAAAGTACACTGCAGGTGCCAACAGCCATGCCTTGATCCCTTAAAATGGCTCTGTCCCAGAAGGAATGTTAACAAACTTATTGCCTTGATACTAATTTTCCCAGAATGTATATGGAGCACGATAGGAATCTAACCAGCAGTAGATCTCACAGAATTTATTACAGACTTTTTTCTACCAGTCTTCCTTTGAACTGCTAAGGTATTACCAGTCTAATTTTTCCTGATGCTCCCTGTAACCCCTACCCCCCAGTAGGTTTACAATACAGGTTTAATTTTGTCTCACTTATTTACCTGACCTAATTAAATTTTAAGATTAAAAGAAAGTTAATGTAGAAACCTGAAGAGGAACAGAATTGTCCCTTTAGAGACGACAAGGTCTGACAAAAGACTGCTTTTATCTTGATAGTGACAAGACCATCACTGCAACAGAGGAATGAGACAGACAATAAATGAGCAGACAAGGGCATGAGTAGAGACCCTGCAATCCTGTTGCCTTGTGGCACACACCAACACAAATTTCCTGTAAAAACAATTTAAAAAGTGAATTTTTTGTGTACACCAAATACTTCATGTGAACTATAATTAAGCAAGGATTTTGTCTATCAGGACCAAACTGGCCTTAGATCTGTAACAAAAGAGAAGTACATGCAACTATCTATGTGCAAGAGAGAACGTCTGAACCTGATGAAGTCTCAAGAACAGGGGATAATAAAAACAAGGTGTAATAACTGAAGTTTTGAGAGACCAGCACAGCTGAGACAGACAGCACATCTGCTCCTGCAGATGCTGGAGGTGGGGCTGCTCACTATGCACTACCAGCATAGTGCCGCTGGAGATTATGCCAATATATTTTCAAGAAATAGCCTAAATGGAAAAGGGAACCTGAGAAAGCACTTGAGCCAAGCTGCCCAAGGCTGGCTGCTTCTGGGCAACAGGAAAACTTCTGCCTCTGAAACAGCTTGAATAGGAAGTTTAGATCTTAAATTTACTCTGATCTGTCTCCTGAATAGCACCAAGGCTTAGCAACTTTATTAATAGCAGCAAGCTGGAAGAAACATTCAGCTGATGATTGTAGCAATGGCTGCAGCTTCTTCTAAAAAGACAGTCCTTTTTTTGTTGTTGGTTTGGTTCTGTTGTTGGGGTTTTTTTGTGGTGATGTTTGTTTTTTAATTTGAGGTACACGAAGAAAAGGAGACAGAGATCAGAAAAGGCAAGGTTACAGGGAGAAATCATTATCAAATAGAACAGGAGACAGAAAAAGAAACATGAAACCAAGAAACAGAAAGATGTGCTAAAGTTCAAAGGGATGAAATGATACATAGTTCTGCCAGCTGCAGTGAAGATAAGGGGAACTGAGGAGAAAGACACTTCATTAGCAGAAAACACTCATTAAACATACCAAGTGGAAAAGTTTCCATGTTATGGATAGTTCAGAACAGATTGGAAATTGTGAAAACAGACACCCTGATTGTTCTGGGGTCTCCCAAAGATTAATGGGTCCTCTGTCCTTCTGTCTGAGGCCTGCCTGCCGAAATGTCTTGTGACAAAAGGTCATACTACATGCGCTCCCTTTAGGAAATTGCACTAATGAGTGTAGAACCTGCTTTCATATGTAAATGTTCAGTGGTTTACTGCTTATGCTGGATTGTTTTTGCTTGCCACTGCAATATATTTAAAAATGGAACTTTTGAAAAATTAAAACAATGAAATAATGACTGTAAATTATCACATCTGCTACCAACATGAATATGCTTCAATATCTAGAACAGCAGAGAAAGTAGTTTGCTATACATTCTGCTTTCCAAAGGCTTGAATTTGACTTGTATTTGCTTAACTTCATTCACCTACAGAATTCAAACACACTTCTTGAGTTCCCCCAGCTCCGCCCCTCCAGTTACAAAGGATGTTCATCAATAGGTGTGCCCCCTATTTGTACCCAGTCCAGAGAGGAGCAAGTAGATGGAGAGGCTTTGCTCCCAATAACACAATTTCAGCTCTCCTTGACGAATCTCTCTGGTTCAGCTCCCCTTTAATGCTGTGTATTTCAAAAAAGCAGTAAAACACCCCTTTCTTCCACATAGGTATTTGGCAAGCACTGTTTAAGTACCTTCTGAGTGACATTATTCCATATCGCTGTGACTGCAGATGAAAAACACAGAGGAAAATGATCAGTCAAGACCTTTACTTTCTTTTGATCCAAGTTTACTCCACTTCAGTAGCTCATCTGAATCTTTCAAGCAATTTTTTTCTAACCAGCCCTGCACTGTGATCACTGTGGTGATCCCTGGAAGTCCAAGCACAGCTCCTGTGTCTCTGAGCCATGCTGGTTCACAGCTGTGCAAACTGAGTCACCTTATTTTCCTTTGTCTAACTGAAAAGAAGCAACATGTTGTATGAGAGGATAAACTACAAACCACTCAATGGGATGTGCACCTACAGAACCCAGCAAAGGTACACAGCAGGCAAACGCTGTTTTTGTCCCTGCTCCAGTACCTGCATTGATGCAGAAGGAGAGATGCCAACAATGTCACAAGGTCAGCACTAAAAATCACTGTGTTTGTTCAACATGGAGTGGAGGACAGAGAGCAGAGTACAGCAGACAAAACTTCCAGCAGTGAATCCCAAAGTTGCATTTTGGTAACACTTGCCTGAATGAAGAATGCCATTGACAAACATTATATATGGCTTTCCTTCTCATTTTCATTCTTCTACTGAGTCAGCTGCAATAGTGAAACTCTGTGGTATCTGACTCTCGTTCTTCAAACAGTGTTTCTTATTTAGTAAAGCCATTGATTCAAGCTAAACTTACAATCAAAAAAAGGCAAGTGGAAAACAAGTACAACCATTTTTGCATAAGATTTCAGTAAGATTTTACATGTACATTGAAATGGATTGTCTATAAAAATTTCCCAATCTGTTCCTGCATGCAATCCTGTAGTTAGAGGTGGTCCCCAGAGACTGTCTCAAGCTTCTTCTCCTTGCACAGCTGCTAATTCTGTGAGAACTGTGTTTTAGTTGTAGTAAAATATATGCACAGTAAAATATATAATGCACACCAAACTTGTCAGGGATGAAGCTTTTTAGTGTGAAAAGACTGGGAGAACAAGGAACATAGGAGTGGGAACTCAGTGTTTTCCTTGCTATGGAAATGCAACAAGTGCCTGGTTCTTGCATTAATCACAGCAAATCCTTGTAACTTTGCTGCTGTGGGGATGAGTCTTATTAGTCAGGTATGGAAGGACAGATAAGAAAAACCTGTGAGTTTGCTTCCAAAATCCTTCTATATAAGGGTCATGGGACTTCTAGACAGAAACAGGATCAGGGAAACAGACATGCTTTTCAAAACTTCCTTCCTTCTGTGATCAGAGATTTGGCTAAACCCACAAGCTCAGAAATCCCAGCTACTCTCCAGGGCTCTGTCATCCACATGGGCTCAGCTGCCTGGTGGCTTCACACCTCAGAGCACCAAACACCTCAGGACACAAAAAGTTATTCTTATTTGCTTCCAGGCTGCTCCCTCTTGCTAAGGTGCCCAAAATCTGCATGTCATTTGGCACATCACAAATCGCAGCACAAAAGCAGAGCTAACAGTCAGCAGCTGAAAACATGTAAAGTCAAGGATATACTGTCCAGATAGCACTAAAACCTACAATGAAATCCACACATTTGTTTTGTTAGTATCCTGATTAACTAGACAGTCCAGAAAGCTGGAGCATGTAAATAAGGATTTATAGTAAAGTCACCAATCTCTGAGTTGCCATGTGAAAACCATAAATCAGATTCACTAGCACCTCTGCCTGTTGTATTTTTGACAAAAACAGACCATGCCTGAATAACAGTCTATCACGCCCAAAACAGAACCAGGCTAACAATATTAATTTCAATGACTGCTGTACCATTACCACTTCATTTCTAGAGAGCCCTCCAACTTATTTAGGAAAATTTTGACACTGCCTTTCATTATCCATAACTCAAAAGACAAATTAATATAATAAGTCTTAGTCTCCAAACTTGTTTTAAGGACAAAACTCTGAAACAAAACAAAACATGCAGCACGTACAGTTTTAGGTATTTTCATAAATTAAAAGACTAAGCGTCTGCTAAGAGTCTGACAACAGTCATTCACACAAGTTTTTCTATACACATTTGAATCACTGCCTCTAGTGACTTAAAACAAACTTTGTGATTTTGATATTTTCTCCCTAAAAAGGCTCTCTCAGAGTTGCAACCAAGTGTTGCAACACACAAGAAGTGCAACCTTCTACCTTCTGTTTATAACCTTCCTTAGAGCCAGTCAGAGCTGTGAGCAATGACTATTAAATAGGTGCATAGGCCATGTGCAAAAAAAAAATAAAAAAAATCAAAAGCCCTTCCCAGTGCCTTCCCCTTGCAGAGCCTTCTACAAAATCAGTGAAGAATTCCACCCTCTGCTTCACACAGTGGTAAATAACCAGTCAGGAAGCAAAAAGATTAGGCCTGAGATGTACAGAAAAGATGGATACCGTTTAAAATCTTACCTTCTGCACGTTGGGTTTGATGCACCGAACAAAGAAAGGGTTTGAAGAACTCAGTGTTGCCATTAAAGAATGAAGGGATTCCTGGAACACAGGCAGAGAGAAGACAGTACTTCACAAGTTGGATTTTTGTACAAGCAACATAACCCCGGACAAGAGTCCTGCGGCTCAGCACTGCAGACAGCATCTAACTGCAACACCTAGTGGTGCACATCAGAAGTTACTGCACCGTGGAAGCTCTTGCTTCCAAACAGACAGGGACAATATGTGTGTGTGCATTTCTTCCACTGGCTCTTCTAATCACTGGCATCACCATTTTACAATGAACAAGATTCACAGATTGATATGAAGAAAACTGTTCATAAGGAAACACCAAATTGTTGTTTCAGGGATCTTTCAAATGACTGCCTAAGACTTAGGATCCACATTCCCAAACAGATAAACTTGAGCAAGTTAAAAGGAAGGATAAAGGGTCTTTGGCAAAATCCACCAACTCAGATTTCCTCTTTTTATTTCAACCACCCCAAACCCACTCATTTTCCATCTTCCCTGAAGAAAACAGGTTTTTTACTAGCTTTGGAACTCTGAATGATCCAGTGCACATTAGATTATCAGTTGTCTGAACCTCAGCCTGGAGATAAAAATCACAAAATCCCTCAGTCCTTTTATGATTATTACTTTAATTACACATCCGCCCCTTTCCTGCCTGAGCCATCATTCCATATCTTATTCCAACTTGCCTCATTCTGTATCATTAAGTATGATGAACCTTTTTAAACTGAAGTCTTGCATTTACTTTGCAGAGCTACAAAGGATTGTACAGGAGAGGTGCTCAGGCTCTGAAGAGCCCACAAAGTTAGCAATGGTAAAGTTACACCCCTCAAAGGTGGCACTTTGTGCCAGGCAGCAGAGAGAATATAGAGCAGGCTGCCAAGGAGGCAGAAAGTGCACATTTTAAAGGAGCAACACTGTGTGTCATGCCATATGTCTTGGAGCAAAACTGTCAGTGTCAGTCTGTTAAAACAAATTCTTGCTTTAATCTGCAGACCAAGCACTTGGTGACTGAACATGCAGTGATAAAGGCAGCAGGCAGAGTTACGGCTGTGCACTGGAGCTGGTCTAAGGCAAAGTGAGCAAACAGCAAAATAACTGGGAACATAAATGGTAGTTCTTGGTTTGCTTGCCTTTGCCAGCCTATGGACCAGGGAGTTGGGCAGCAAATATTAAACAGAACATACAAAGATGAAAATCTTTATGTAAAGACCAATATTTACAGCTTTGAAAAGTAAAGGCCTCACTCATATTAAACCCGTGTGAACATTCCATCTGTGGACAATTCTCTCATCCTGGACTCCCACTTAGAGATTGGAAAAGATGGTCAGTCTAAACAAAAATTATTTAAACTGTTCTCACTTTCACCTGTGGTTCAGCACAGTGCTGCAAGCCTCTAAGTTGCTGTCAGGTGATGAGCTAATCTAGAGCTTGCCCTGCTGTAGTCAAAGTCAACAGGCTGAAACAGATGGTATCTAAACTCTGCTATTCTGCATGCACCCCCAGGCCTGCATTAGGCAGGTCATCAAATGAAAAGAAGAGTCAACCAATTTATCATGATAATAAAACTGTGAAGGTAAAGTTCTTATCTTCAGCTGAAATAAGATGGAGTAATCCCTGTAAGGCTTTAAAACATGTGAAAACCACCTAATTCTAACCAACCTAATTCTATTCCAACCTAATTCTCTGGGGAAGGCATGGTGTGAAGGTCAACCTCTTTTAAAGTAGCCCAGCTGGTTAATGGTCAGTTACTGCAGAATCAGATAAGAGGCAATAATGTTTTGATTTCATGTTTTATCACCCTTATGTTTTCCAGGGCCCCTGACAAAGAACAGAAGGAATACTACACATTGTTCTACCTTGTCAAAGGGGTGAAAAAAATATGGTCTGCTTTTGTAAGGTTAACATCTTAAAGGTCTACTTTGCACACACACAAATGACCAAGTGGAAACAGTACCTTCTGCTACCCCACAGAACCAGCAAGTAACACCATCTCGTAACAAAAAATGGATACTTCTGCGATGAGTTATGGTAGCACAAAGCAAGCTGTCCCAAAAATACAACATCAGCTGTATTCAGTGTTTTTTAATAAAAGACACTGTGTGTGCCCCAGCATACACTCCTTGCTGTTCTGTCCAACACTTAGCAAAAGTTTATTAGGATAAAATCTGCCCTTAAGGCATTTGAGTCTGCTCTTTTTAAAAAAAAAAGTGAATGAACTCTGTAAATGTATATTAATTCAAATAAAATGAAAGGCAACTAATCCAGACTTGTACTCATACAATTTAGGAGATGTTTCATGCCAATCTTTCCCTTTTAAATAATTTGCAGATAGACTTTATGCTAGATTTCAATTTGGTGCCATTTTTGATGAGAGGCTATAAAGCCTCATAAAAAGGTGTTTAACAAAAATGCATTCCAAACTTTAGGTTAAAGCAAGGCAACACCTTAATAAGGTATTTATTCAGCACTTATTTTTCTAAGCATATAGGCACTGCTGTAAGGCTTTGTGGAATTTTGTGGCTGGATTTAGATTATAAAGACAAACCAGGACAAGAGAGGCCAACTTCACAGATAAGCTTTAAAATAAGAACGAGCAAGTGGAGAATGCAACAGGAGTTTTGTGGGGATGGTGTGATGAGAAGGTCAGTGTCTACTTGAAGCTAGCCAGGACAGTCAATCGCTTAACTAGCAAGGGCAGTGTCATAGAAGAGGCAGCAATGTTTTCATCCTCAGGTTTTGCCTTTTTAGATCTGCACCTGTTCTTTATGTACCAGGGTTTGTCTATCACTGATTAGCTACAGAGCAGAGATGACACATTAACTAACCTTGAACTGGAGACTGACAGTGGGTTTTCTGTGCTTGCTTCCACATTTCAGAGTGTCCTGATTGTTGCGACTCGAAACATGTTCAAATAGGTCATAGATGAAATCAAGACTGAAATGGAAAAGGAAAATAGTATTTCTATAGTGTATCTTAACAGACTGTGAGGTTCACCACTGTAGAATGCAAAGAAAGCACTCTGTCTTAGCAAGAAGCTCCTCCATCAAAAACATACTTATTGATTTTCTCCACAATCTGTAACAAACAATAGATTTTGCCTTTGCAGAATTTATCCAGGGGAGTAAAAAGCAAAACAAAAAAACAAAACAAGGAAGTTCTTTCTTCTCCATTCCAAAGACATCATTATGGAAATGAAGTGTGAAGTCCTAGAGGCTTTACTGCATTTTACTCCGCTCACTCAACCAAAACTCCAGCTGACTGCAACTGGAATTGTACCTAACAAAGACTAAAAAACAAGACTTCCAGCTTGGTTAGGGATGTAATACAAAACAGCCATTCATGCATGCCTCACTTTCAGACAACAACTGTGCATGCTATTTTCTACCCTACTGGTTGGGTACTCTCCCTTTAGCATTTCTACAGAAACACAGACATTTTAATTCAAGCTCCACACAAATGATGGTGCAAAACCAAAACCAGGCCCAGACAAGTTTAACTCATTTATTCTTTTCACCTAGATACTTTAACTGACAGATGTCATATCAGAAATGTCATTAAATCCAGAACAAATAACACAGAGAGGGAATTGCTTAATAACAGTTTCCCCAGCACAGAAGGGCTTATGGGATTCACGAACAAGCAACTTGCACAGCAAAGCAGGATGACTGGATGGGATAGGGGAGGGCAGCAGATGAGACAGCAATACCCAGGCTCAGCTCCCTCCTCTTCTGCTATTCCTCTGTGTGTCCTGGAGTCTCAACCAAACACTTAGGAAGAGGGATGTGGTACCACCACAGCTCACAGGGTACCACTATAAGGACCCTAAGACCTTACACAGCAGAATGACATGAGACATGCAGGTACCAGAGGCATCCAAGCTCAGACTTTCATTCAGATCAATCTTAACAGAATTTCTCCCTTTGAAGCAATTACTATACAGTAATTGCTTCAAAGGGAGAACCTCCATTAGATTTGCACTGTGGTAGTCTCCGACAGCAAGTGTCCAACCAATTAGGGAATGCCAGAGATACAAACATGAAGTAAAAAAACACATGCGTGCTGCCTATAAAGCACTCTGAAACAGTCAAAAACTATGACCACCTTCTAGCATCCTTACTCATTACAGAGCAGCAGGTTAGTTCTCTAGGAACCCCCTGGACTGAACAGCAACAATAGTATAATGTAGGTAAAGCCAACTTTGTCAGAAGCGATTACAGGCAACTTACAGTCAGACCTGCTTACAGGCAACTCTGATATGCTCATTTCTGTGATACGATATGCTCATCTCTGTTTCATTCTATACTCATTTCAGGTCTGCTGCTATGCAACATCTAAATGTACTCAAACCCCAGCAGGATTAGGTGTTCGATCCTGGCAGAATTAGTTTATACTAATTAGTTTATATTTTTTTTGTCCTTTACAAAAAATTGCAGAAACTTACCTGCTTTCACGCAGCAAGTTCAGGAGATCATCTCTAAAAGTATCTCTGTTCTTCTCCAAGATCCCCCTGACATCATACTGGACCTAGAAGAAAACAGAGCTGGTTCAAACAACAATCCAAACAGGCACCTCTCACAAGAGCGGCGCTGTAAAAAGTGCTGAGGGAACAGAGCGCTTTAGTTAATTTTGAGCAGCCTTGGGGGAAAATTAAGCTAATGAAAGTTCTGCTTGGAATAATTTCAGCAAATAAAGAAATTACCTCCCCAGCGTAGTGCTTCACTCCAAAGTTGTGAACAGCAACCCTTGGTTTTACATAAAAAGGATTGTTCTAATTGAATGGGGAAAAAAAAGAGAAAAATATTTGGAGGGGGTTGTCACATTATCCTCTCAACCCATACCTAAACAGACCATTGTCTTCCAGTAAACTCCCTGAAAGATTAGTGCTCCAAAAGCAAACAAGCAACTCATGGCAATAGGATTTGTTAGTCTGGGCTGCTTCAAATGCAGTAATAACAGATTTATAGCACATAAAAAGGCATTATACTAAACCTGAACCCCATCTGGCAGAATCATCTACAAAAGGTACTTTGAAAGAGAAGGCTCTGTCTCAAACTGGCAGTTATGAAGATTGGTGGATATGCTTGCATCCCAGAAATTGTGTAAAATAATTCCAGTATCACAAATAAAGGTATCACTAATTTGGACAGAGGAAACAGCAAACTTTCAGTAAATGACATGAAGGTGAATGCTTTATTACATCAAGGGAAATGGAAGATCAGAATAATCTGAGCTACTGCAGGTTGATAGAGCTCTCATTAAGAGTAGAATTTGACTTATTCACCACAACAGAAACCTTTAAGTCAACAGCAACAAGGATATGTTCTTCCAGTAACCAACTCAGCCTTGACAGCAAAGTATACAGATTGCCATGGAAGTAGGATCACATCCAAAAAAAAAGCCTCTAGAACTATGCACCCATATGTTTGAACCATGAATTTCTACCAAAGCAAAGAGATTCTACATAATTTGCACAGCAAATATCAGCAAAACATCACATACAGCATGCTGGGCATTCAACTTCTCCAGTAAGGTGGAGTCAGTAGCTTGTGGAAAATGGCTCTCCTCATTGATGAGTGCCAATAGTCCCAGTTTCTAGAACAGCAAGAGGCAGAAGATGAGTCAGTGCATGGATAGACACAGCTGTTGTCCCCAGTTTGGAAAAATCACAGTCATTTAAAATTTGCTCTGTGCAGAGAAGCACAAAACCACTCATATACTACTAAAACCCCACTCTTGAAGGTGACTGTAATCCTGTTTTTCTGACAGGACTTCTTTTGAAATATAGAGCATACACTATCCGTGTGCAAAATAAAGAAAAACAACCTACTGGAAGAATCAGTTCTTCTGATGTGGGCAGTTTTTAGATACATACAGTGACATTGCCCCAGAATACAACCCCAGCCTCCAAGATGTCAAACGATCAGGAGTCCAAGGAGTTTGTGTAAAACAGCCTTACAAAAAAGTTTCTTCCATATAATTATCCACCCCAGCTGTTGAATCAATGCAAACTTTCAGCACCCACAGTGCCCAGGGGCAGAGCAAAAGATACAGTTTAACTTCACCCTGCATGAAGCACAACCTCCCTTTCCTTTACATATGCCTCTGTGTAATTTCCTTTGATGTTTCCTACTTCTCATGCTAGAAGAGGTGGTAAACAAAGCAAGCTACCCCTCAGCTAATTAACGTGTCCAGCAAGCTCCAAGTTGATACAGCCTCTCAGAAAAAATGGTTCTCCAGGTGCATATCTTAATAAGCCACTTTCCAAGGTCTCAGAGCAGCTCCTGAAAAGCCACAGTGCCCTGACTGCAGTCACGTCCTGCCAGCTGGATCCCCTGCCTGCTGCCACTCGCTTCTGTGCTCGTCTGAACTCTTGCAGGCACACACCCTCCTGCCCTGGAGATAAGCTCACACAGCCTGCCTGTCCTGATGGCAAGAGTGAGCAAGGATCAAATGATTCTTTTTAATCATCTCCAAATATTGCTTTTGTGTATAATCACACAAGGAGAAAACTTGCTGCAAGGAAAAGAGCTAATAGTATAATCCTTAACATAGCCATACATAAAAATAATCTGATTCAAAGTTTTCTATTTAGACATGCAAGATCCACCATGCTGTTCACCTGTTTTTTTTGTTGACAAATCTTTTAAAGACATATTACCTCAGAATAAAAAACTAAAAATAGGTAACAGTATCAAATTCTTTCTTACCTTTTCAATAAGATCCAAGCACTCTCCATTGTCTGTCCAGTCAATATCCTCCCAAATTAGTCCTTCCCTAAGGAAAATAAAGCAGGCCTTTTTACTGAAATTATTTTAGTTCTAGAAATAGGAGAAGCTGCTGTATTTATCTTGAAAATTACAGCAAAATCAGCTTGCTTTTATAAAATACACAGCTCCAGATAGAGACTTTCAAAGGAAAGTAAGTTAGCTGTGAACTGACTTCAAGTGAATACGATATTGTAAAATTATTTCAAATTTCTCCTCTCTCTCCTACCTGCTGTATTCCAATTGCTCCAAGGAAAAGATGTGCTTGTTGAAATACTCCTGAAGCTTTTCATTTGCATAGTTAATATTAAACTGCTCAAAACGGTTTACCTAAAGAGACAAGACATTTTCAAAATGCAGACACTTGAAATATTTTACTTTGCAAACAAGGGAATGGGTTAGGTAACAACATGTTTAAAAATCGAGTTCCAGAGAAGATGACAAAAACATGTAAAAGCAATAAAGCATAAATATAAGACAATCCATTGAATAAGCCTTTGAAACCTACCTCAAAATTTTCAAATCCAAATATGTCCAAAATTCCAATAGTCTTGAAGTCTTCCTTGCTCCTGATTCTGCTATTGATTTTCTTAATGACCCATGCAAAACACTGAGAATAAAGTGCCATTGCCATAGAATCTCTGCTGTCTATTGCCTGTGTTAAAGAGGGAATACACAAGACATCAACCACCCCGTGACAGAACTGACCAAACACTTCAGATCAGTGTCCTTAGCACAGCACAAAACAATGTATAATGCAAGGAGCTTCATTCCTATGTAGCTTGGCAGCAATTGTATTAACATTTACAAGGCATCATGATTCAAGCTTTAACAGTTTAACTTAAAACAGCTATACACCTATATGGCTTTAAAATTACATTTCAGGGCTAAAGCATTCAAAAAACTAGGAAATTATAAACTTCAGGTGTGGAGGAAGGAAAGAGAAGTGTAGGAAACAATACCTTAATTCCCCCTTTTCCAGAGGGAAACATAATGTTATGCATACCTATTTCTAATTCTCTTCTTGCAAATTATAAATATATTTCTCCTGAAAATTTTGAAAAAACACCCCCCTGACACAAGTGTCCATAGTGAAAAAAATATCAGCCTATATGTTTAGAATTTGAAAAAAATGGGAAGTAATCAGGCTTCATAAGAATAACAAGAGACAAGCTATAAGCCATGGCCAGAATAATAGAATGAGATCTAAAGAAATTATACTCTTCCCAAAAAAACTAGGTAGTACTTTTGATTACAAAATTCTGATGCATGAGCTAAGCTTCTGCTCTTGAGTGATCAGTGATTTCTCTGGACTTGAAGACTAAGACTAAGACCCTAAAAATATGTCAAAATTGAGGCACCTTTACCTGTTGTATACTAAGAGGTGTTAGGATTTCTTCTCCCCTGAGTATCATCGACCTCTGAGTCAATGCTTCTGTTAGCTGTGTGGAGTCCAAGCCCAGTAACTCAGCAGATCTACCAAGGGCTGGCAAAAGAGAAAGACAAATACAAATATGTCCTTAAATATATGAAACCAGGAGACCAATTCAGTTTTCTACCATTATTATTTCTACTACTACTACCACCACAATTTAAGATGCTCCTAAAATGACAGGGATTAGAGATGAAAACACAACTAGAAATTCAAAGATACTGTTTTGCTGCTCATTAAATGGCATAATTATTACAACTGAAGGAAACTAGCAGTAGAAATACATCACAAGTAAGTCACAAATATTTATTTTCCTCTTAATATTCACATGTCAAGAATTCAATCTACTGCTTGCCCTAACACATTTTTCCAGATACATTTTTCAACAGTAATTGACTCTTTTTGTCCACATGAATGTAGACGTAAATGTTTCTGCTTTGCTTGGGATGATGAGGATAAACCAGTGAAATTTTTCTTCCATGCATACTTTAATTTTCAGTTTTTCTATAATGTGGTATATAAAGCAGTACATAATGCTACTCTCTAATGCCACATTTAAACAAACATTTAAAATGCCCATCAGCTCAATCTTTAGATACACCAACACATTCTTTCAGATACCTAGTTGAAACATTGAAAGCTCTAAAAAAAGATACTTTCAGTGGAGTTCTTGGTTAGGGAATGTATTTGAGCACTTATGTTTTATCAACTTGAGAATTCTTTGAAGAAGGAACTGGATTCAAATAAATTTCACTACTGTTAATGGAACAAATATGTGCCTAAGATCTTCCCATATTAAGACCTAGCATCCAGCAGCAGACTACTTTGCTTTATCTGTCAAACCCCATCCTCCCAAAGTAACATTTTAATAAATATTTACAGATGTTAAAAAGCAGTAAAACCCTTTCATTGCTTGTCCTTGCTATGTTGAGATATACTAACAATGAATAAGGCTTTCAGAACCCCAAGAAACATTCAGACTCGGATGCAAAGCCTTCTCACCTGTTTTAAAGGACACCTGTGCCCCACCAGCAGTGATGAACTCAACGTTTCCCAGATGCAAGATGCCAGCCAAAAGTCTCAGAACTTCTCGTACTTCCTCCCTGCTGAACTCCATCACTTCCATTGCAGTCTGGAATGACATGTGAGCTTCTTCCGTAACGTGCACACAGACTCAAAACTGGGAGGCCTTAGTAAAGCAACTCAGGACTAAAAGACTCGAGTCCATTCCTTTGGGTTTCATCCCAAACTGAATACACTCTAAGGCATCACTGGGACATCTTGGAACATGTAGCATCACTCTGCCCTTAAGAAATTTCATTTTGATGCTGTAATGATGCCGTAATTTGCTTTCAAATTCATCATTAAAATTGTATAAATATTGGAACGACCCACTGAGTTGTGCACCAGATACAAGTATTCTAATTTGAATTACTAATTACCTCCTGCATGTTTTTACCAAAATTTTCCTATTGGCCTTGTAGGTAACAAGGCATGGGGGAGGAAACACAGCAGCATCTAAGATTTGATCATTTTTGTGCCCAAACATGCACCTTACCAGTGTGGTCTGACAACTTCCAGTAAAACTGAGTAAGAAACGTATCTATATAAAAAGTGCTGAATTTATGAATAAACAATATGGCAACAATCAAGGCTCAACTACATAAACAAGGAGAAGACCAAATAGCAAATATTAAAAGAAACACTAAAACAAGAGGCACACATGCTTCCCTTCAACACAGAAGGGGTAATTGTATGCCTCTTGAAATGATAGAACTTCCTAAATTCTGTTGTAATATGAGCCTGTATGATCTGAACCAGATCACAGTTTTGTATCCTTACAGTCAGACTCATCATGTTATAGTCACTGCAGGTGTTCGACAGATGGCACATTTTATCTTTCATAAGTCATCCCTTACAAATGGGAAAGCCTCAGACTCATCCCCCAATTCAAAGCAGGGTGGAAATAATAGTTGAAGGTTTAATTTGTAAAGAACTTTCACAGCAAAAGGGCAGCAGCACTACAAGTTCATCTCCATGCTCAATGTGCTGCCCCTCCCTGTCTCCTACAAAAAAAGCTCTCCTTAAGTAACATTTCCAAGACTTACACTGCAGTAAAAGCAGGCAAAGGACATGACTGTAACAGGAAAAGACAGGTGAAGATGAGCTGAGGGGGTTTCTGCTCACTTCCTGCTCTGGGAATGCAGTCTGGCAGCCCCTTCTCCTAGCCTACCCATGCTGCAGGCAGCAGGCAAACATCCCCTGCCCAGCTGATTTCATGGTCTGCCTATCCTGAGACAACTAGCATAAATTAAATGTCATGCTAATCAGCTTCAGCATGCAGCTATAATATAGGTAAATTACCAACGTTTCCAACACTTCTTTCTGCCATGCAAGATGAGGGATTTTTACACAGCAAAAAATCTGCAGAATCCACTACACATTAGTTCATCAATTTGGAAAAAGATTAAGATAGCTACGCAAGAACAGTTTGGTGAAGGGCATAAAGCCAAATGTTTTATCTGATTTTTAAAATCTAACACACATCACCTCAGTGCTACAATACTCAATTAGCGTGGTCAGTAACTGCTGTGGATGTAAGATATAAAGCCATTAAGAGAGATTCCGTCTGGACCCATTTTTTTAATCTGTGCTTATGTTTTCATAACTCTTTTGTGTAAGTTACTCCACACAACAAGTGGATTTCCCAGCTGCAACTTAAAGAGTCACAGGTGCTCTGCTCCCTGTGTGCCGCACTGCAGACTCCACCCAGAAGATGCCACAAGATTTCGGCAAAGCTTTCAGACTGAAAAACAGTGATATATATATATATATATATGTAATATAAAACAATGCAGGGAAAGGCAAAGGCATGTAAAAATCTTACTGACTTCCCAACAGGTATTCTTTTCATTTCAAAATGTTAAGCATTTTGCTAAATTACAGAACACTTTGAAATGAAAGAGTAAAAATTAAATACTGGGAGAAAGACAAAGGCATGCTCAAAATGACAGTGAAGCATTTTGAGAAAATTTAAGTCCCTGTAAGATTAATGCCAAAATGAGAGAGCTGCACATGGAGGAAAGCACAGGAAGGCTTTGTACCCTGCTCTGTCAGGTGGCCCCCACACACCTGAACTTCCAGCAATTTTTAAGGCAAAAGAACAAGGGAAGCAACTCACAATGACTTCCTTGAAAGAATCTTTGTCACTGATTGTCTTATCCACTATACATCCAGACTGGTTCAGGTAGTGGTAGTTCTCAGGTACAGATAAGTAAAAAGCATCTAATGAGAGAAAAGAGGGTAAGTGAAAAGAAATACCTGAACAAAAGTACTCCACAAGTTACTATGTTAAAGTTAACTGTTCGCAATTAATTTGCTCAGAAATTATGACAATGCACAAGACAAGGTTTTATATTAAAATCAGACTGGGGGTTATTTTGCTGGCTTTTGTTTTATTTAGCTGCATAATAGAGTTAACTTTACTTTTTACCATGCAAAGACAGCAGGCCCACAGGTAGATGCTGAGGCAATTTTAGGCAATTTTGCACATATACAATTGTCATCTCTTTTGTTCAGTGGATTTATTCTTTATGGGAAAGGATTAGAACAACCAGAATTATTTATCTTTGTTGCTGTGGAGTTCTTTAGTACCAGAAAAAATATTCAGTTTGAACACAATGAGGCATGTTTGTCCCCAAGTAATTTTCCCATGGCCACAGCAGAAGCAGGGAGGAACACTACCGTCAGCTCAGTGACATACTTCAGCTAAGTGTGTTCCTTTATCAAGCTGAGCTCAAATTCACACTCCCTGAATCACTGAATGAATAACCTATTTCTCAGCTTGGGTTAGTGGGTTTCTGCAGTTAAATTCTCCACTGCTGTCACCACTGCTGACACTAGCAGAAAACCACTACAGTTGTGTTACTTGTTCTTTGCCACTTACCTTTCTCTCTCTCTTCTATCCCTGCCAGCAGAGCATAGAATATATGATAATTTCTTTCCCCAGGGTTTTGTCTTACTACACGATTCTGTCAAAGTAAAAAATAGTGATCATTTTTAAAGACGATTTTTTTATCCACAGTTTCAGACAAAAGCTAAATCAAACACAATTAACTGAGCAAAAGCAAATATCAGCTTACTTTTTCCAATAAATCTGGAGCCAGCAAGAAAAGCTTCAGTCAAGGAATAAAGTAAAAATCAATTAATGAATCAGCTTTTGATAATCTTTCTTTTGTTTGAGGCAATAGGAAGACGATCATGATCTTTTCTTATAAGCTAAGCCCGTTTCATACAATACACCTACAATAACATAAACAAAGTAGCAATAATGATAATATTGTAGCAGTTCTAATATCATTGTATCAACACCTCTTCCATCCCATTAAAACTGGACTTGGCAGATTCTGCATATTAAATGATGTTTGTTTTCCTTTGCCTTTTTCCCCCCTAAAGCTTGGAAACAAGCTCAAGAATTATTTTTTTTTTCCCCACTGAAAAAGCAGTTTATGTTTAAAACAGCAGGTAGGATCCCCTTGGAATATACCTCATCCCCACACCTCTGGTGGAGCTGGATTATAGCCTAATTTTGTCAAATGCAGGATAAATCTGAGGATTTAACCCACCAAGACTCACACTACAGAAATTGAGTACCTCTGCTCTTTCAAGTACTATTCCAGAGAAGTAAGCAGCTTATCTTTGGATACAGTAATAGAGGAAATGGCTGACAACTCAAGATGTTCCCGAGGACTCCCGAGGCTGTTTCAGCTCATTACATTGGAAATGCACACAAGCCATGTCACGCTAGTGGAAGCAATACAAAGTGCTGCTCCTCCAAGAGTACATACACCCCACACTGCCACAAATGCATGTGTGCATGGATTTGGTGTTGCTGCTTCCCCTTCCCACCTGCATCAGCTCAGTTTAACTGCATAAATGTCAGGAAGGGGTGAAAGGACAAAGGCAAGCCAGTTCTCCCTCAGTCCTCCATCAAGAAGGTACATGGGTGCATCCCACAAACAGGGGTCAAATCACCAAACGAGGATACAATCCATAATTCTTCCTCCCTGAATGTTTCCTTTCTGACAGATGTTCAGCTGAATAAACTTCCCAAAGCGACTTGAGTTGTTGTTGTAAACAGTCTTTGCATTGCCAAAAGCTTCCATAATTGGACTGTGAAGACAGAGAACGACAGGAGTGTTAACATGTGACCAGCATGCCAACAGCTTCACATGAGGCTGGTGAAAGGAACAGCACTCTGACAAGCTCCCCTCTGACACTCCCCTCAGCAGCAGCCTACATCCCAGCATTACCCTCCATTTAGAAATGGGCATCTTGGTTGCCTAGCAGAAGATGCAAGTATTCATGCAACAGGAAGATAAATTATACTGAACTGCTCTGCATCTGCAGAATAGTAGCTGCTACTTGCTACTTCTTTTGTAATCACTCAAAAGATGCACACAATTCTCATGGCAGTACTCAAATGATAGAAATAAGAAATCTCAGCACATGCAAATTTCTAGACAGATGTAAAGAGTCCTTGTCCTACGGCAATTAAAAAAAAACAAACTACATCAAGATACAGCACATACAGCAGAGATGAAGTTAGATAAACTACAGTAACAGCATCTCAAATTGCCTTTGTTTTTAAATAGTTTAGAACTGTGTCATTTCATGTGAACACCAAGATTTATTTTTCGCTTGCGTAGATTGTGTCCAATTTATCTGATGCATTCACTCATCTGTCTTATCAGTTCTCCTTATCCTCCCTTCCCTCAGCATGCTTTTACCACTTGAGTGCTTTATCCTCACCATGCTGTATCTTGTTCTACTGTATCCTCAGGCTACACAAACTGAACCAAAGGTTTCTCCCTCCAATCACCCATTTCCCTTACTCTGATTATCTGAATTCAGCTGCAAACAAAAATGAAAGCTACCATCAAAGCTTCATCCATTTCAAACCTCTGCATATTTTTGCTTCACTAAGAGATACCACTGTGCTCACAACTCTCTAGAGCAGCAGGTAATTTTATTTAATGGAGTATTTCCCTTTGTACAGGATACATTTTACTGTTCAGTAAACATACACACATTTGATTACATTGCAGGCTCTTATTTCAATGTCAAGGCTTATGTCTTCTGAAAAAATTACCCATATATTGAAAGATCCAATACCTGCTCTCAAGAATAGCTTGCTCCACACAGGAGCTCTTCTCTCTGGAGGACATCTCCAGTGAATGTTGGCTCATTGCAGACAAGAACTTGAGAATCAGCTTAGTGCTCTCCGTCTTACCAGCACCACTTTCACCACTGAAAGAAGAGGAGGAAATGGTTTGCACAGTCCCAGTGGCCAGTGAAGAAGCCCTCTGGCTGGCCACCCACCCAAACTCTACATTCCTGGAGGTCAGGAGGACTGGGGTGATTAGAAGTGATGGTCAAATGGAGACAGAACACCCCATTAAACTTCCTGAATATGACATCCAGGGAAAAACACAAGCTGTTCTTAAGCTTCATACCACTGCTCAGATAGCATTTCAAGGCACTGACTGCATATGTACATAGACCTAGGAGGCAATGAAGAGCTCTCTGAAGGCAAACAATTATCCAACACTTCCCACCATCATGTTAAAAAAAAGTCACAACAAAGGCATGGCAATGGACAAGCATAAAGACCAAACTAAGAATTAAGATGGGAAAGTTTGGGATACATTGCAGCAATCTGTTTAATGAAGGAGCCCTGCTGTGAGGAGGAGGAAGTTATAGACACCAGTGCACATTCTAACACATAAAGGCTGCTCGTACAATTAATGCTGAAATTCTTAGCAAGCTACATACTCTTTAAACAGACTTTTTATATACCTATTGAAACAAACCAGAAGCATGTGAGTTCAAAATATACAATTTCCACCTCTCATTACCATTGGAGGTATAAAACCTCTCATCACCACCCACAGGAGAACAAAGCTATTTGATAATGCTAAATTGATATTTTAAAAACAAACTGGTAATAAGCAGCCCTGCTGATACAAACAGAAGGCAATATACTCAGTTTCTCTTCAAAACTAACACTCTAAAAATGGGAAAGTTTAGCTTTGGCTCATTTCCCCAGTACCTTTTCCCTTCAATTATATAGTCTAAATACACACTGTGAGCCATTTAAAAATATAACTTGTGGGTAAAGTTTGTCTAGTTTGCTCACTCTTCATCTACAGTCATAGATTGTATCCTAAGCTGTGGCCTAGCTCCTCATTAAACTGTACCTCATTCCAGTTTACTCCCAAAGAAAGAGGGTACATTTTGGTCTTACTTCACCTTTTCCATTCTAGCAAGCAGGAATTCTGTCACTGACTTTGATGGAGCACAACTGTGGAGCAAGCTTAGATAATTTGACAGTCTTTTGTTGTGCCATTGCAGAGTAACGACCCCACTGACTTTAGCTTACAACATAGTATAATGATGCTTTCTAGTAAAAAACAAAGAAGAAAGGTACCACCCAAAAAAACAGCATGACATTTTCCTGCAAATGAATATCAACAATAAAATTAGGGAAGAGACATTCAGAAAACATAATGAGACATCTTCATACCACCAATATGTTCCAGTAAGTGTGATTCATCCATTATATTTATACCACATCAAAGAAATTCTGTAGTGTTTTTAATGTAATTTTACCCTTGATGTCTGGCCTTTTCAGATTTTGTCCTGGGGTGACTTTATGATGTTTGTGCCCCAAACTGTCTGCTCTGTTTATGCTGAATATTGAGTTCTGCACCCTTAAGACTGGCTCTGAGAGCAAGGGGAGGAAAGAAGAAGCACACAGTTTGTGTTCAGAAAGAGCCCTCACTGCCCCACATCCCGCTCCTGGACTGTGTTGTCTGCAGCACGGACAGACAGCGGGACAGAGCTCTCCTTTGCTGTTAATCAGTTTTTAGCTAGCTGAGGCAGAGAAGTTCCCTGGACTGTTTTTTTCCTTTTTTCTTGGAACTGGTCAGCCCTGCTTTGGACTGAACACCCAACCAAACCCCGGGAGCTCACACCTGTGGCCCATCGGAGCCTGGGCCTTGGCACTTTCCAGCGCTGGAGGGACTGATAAGAACCTGAGTGAGCCGAGTTATATCACATGAAAAGGACTTTCTGGATTTGCCATCTCTTCAGAACAGCAAGAAGTTTTATTTTTTAATATTATTAATTTTTATGCTTGTAAATACTTTGCTTGTTAGATGAACAGTTTCTTTACCATTTTTCTCCAAGGAAATCTTTTACCAAACCAGTTGGGGGAATGGCCACTTGAATCTCCTTTCTAGAGGGACCCCTTTGGAAGTTTCCTCCCAAATTTGCCCTAAACCAGGACAGTCCTCCTTCCCTTTCTCTTTGCAGGCCCTCACTCACTCATGTCTTCTGCCCAAGAAGCAAATACTTGGTATTCCTGCATTCAATACTCACCATGAAAAAAACATTTCTACTGGTAGTTTTGGGAGCTTCACAAACCCCTGCATTATTCTTGTCTAGTGCAATAAATCATCATGTGATACACACCTTTTCCTGCCTAATTCTCTCCCTCTGAGCCATGCATATAGCTCAACAGCAGGCACAGGGTGACATTGAGGACATCACCTCTTTCACTGATACCATCCTACCTCTGCCCCCACCCACTGTCCCTTGATCTGGAGAATCTGTAGTTCTATAGAAGCTGAAAGTTACCCCAGTGTAACTGAGAGCCATTCTACAAGTGAGATATTCAAAGCCGATGGAAAAATATCTCCTGCATCTCTCTCTGGTATAGCTGGTGTTATGCACAATTACATGCTCTTGTTTTTTTCTTACAACAGGAGAGACTCAGAATTGGTTTGGTTCTGAACCTGCCCAGTGTCCTATTCTGATAGTTGCCAGTTAGAGACGCCTGTGGAAGATATACAATTATATCCCTTCTGTGTTCTTCCAGCTTCCAGTCATTTGCTGTTCAGAGGCTTCCTGATCTAAACCTGGCTTTTATGTCTTGTAACCCTCAGTATACTTATCTTCTTTGTGTTTCTAGCCATACTCCCTTAAAAAGCAAATGGTCTTGTTTTTTTCAGATTGACTTCTTAATAACTTCATTTGATACCTCTCAGGTCTCATGGGGGAAGGAGAAACCAACAATTCATCCTGTTACTCTTTCTGCTGTGCATGACTTGATGATTAGTGCCCCAAATTCAAGGTGCCTGTCTCCATTAGCTATTTCCCATGTTATACTTTTTTATTACTTTTTAAAATTTTCCTCTTGGAAACACCTTCAGCTCCACAAAATCTAAAGGATGCATTTACACAATGTTCTCTATGCATTTAGTAGTAACCAATCCATTCTATTCACTTTTACCATCACATGAGATCAGTCTTTCAGAGTCCTTAGAAAGTTTGCACCTACAAGGTCAATAAAGGGTGAATTATTTAGAGCAACCTTCCAGAAACCTTTCCAGCCCATGTGTTTAAGTGCCCAGCTTGTTCCACATCACTACATCCAGGACTGTGAACATATTAAGTCTGACAGCAGGCCAGAAGGCCTCCACTCAGAAGATCTTTAGACTTTCTCCATGTCTCTCACTTGTTCTATGCAGGGCTGAGGGCACAGCAGCCTGGACTCGTGACCGCCACAGTGTAAAAAGGGGTCACTGAGTGTGACTCCTCATTCTGAAGGACATAACACTAAATCATTTCCCTGTTCTGTCTGGGTAAGAGACAGAACAGTCTGTAGTGGCTGCTAATTGCCGGCACACCAAGGCACTGCTCCATGAGCACCTCTGGAACCCCTAACCCAGCTCCCGAGGGCCAAATGACCAGAAGCCCCACATGGGGAAAGAGTCCAGGAAGGTCAAAGGGTGAGACATGAACTGAGACATGTAGCCAGCACATGTCTTGACCCTACCTCCTCTTGGAATTTCTATCAGCTGAACACTGCTGGAACCAGGAGTGGTAGCTACACTTGGCCTTTTCTGTGTCTTTTCTGCCTTCTTATCTTTCTCTTTCTTCCTCTAATTCCCTCTTCTCAGAGCTTTGAGTAACTTAAAACTGGATGAGCTTAGAGTTTTCAAAGTTTAAGGGCGAGGTTAATGCTTTGAAAAGTGTTTTATGTTGATGGAATGCTGCTCTAAACCTTTGCAAAAGTTCTCTGATTTTCTAAAGTTGCCAGTTTTTTGTTGTTTTGACCCCTTGAGAATATCTCGTCAGTATTTCTCCCACGTGTCTGAGTATGTGAACAACCATAAATCCTTTTGAGAGTCTCGTCAAGTGAGGTTTTTGGGGCCCTACAGTATGCTGCCTTGCCTTTATAACCCCAAGACAGACAAGACACAGACAAAAAAGGCCCCTTCAGCAAGTATACTTCATCAAATGAACATCTGAACTTTGGTGTGTCAGTCTCACAAGGACATCACACCCATCACAGGTCTGGGTCTCATATAAAGGGTTTGGTTTGTATTTATTTTCAAGCTGAAAAACAACAACAAGAAGTTTCAGGCCATCAGATAATAACAGAGAGAACAAATTAATATCAAACAGTGATTTCCCACTCACAGCACTGACTTGAATGTCATACAGAGCAATGGTTTGGGAGTGCTCTGATCAATTGCAATTTTCTTTGAGAAAAGAGCATGTGTTTGCTTCTGCACAGACTAGATCACCTTACACAGAGCAGCAAAAAAACCCCAAACCAAACTAAACCTAAAGATATTTTCCTATTCTTGTAAAAAAGGCATGGAGGTTTGAACTTAGTCTCAGCTTGTGAACTTCTTTTAATCATGAGGGAGCTCAGCCCCTTTCCTACACCAGAACAAGCTGTTGGGCTATTGCTCAAATTAGATGGACTTCCTTCACGTTCCTGAGGCACCCAGCTGAAAAATCAGAAGATAGAAGACATTTTTAACAAAGTGGACTTTTTTCCGTCCTGTTTTAAATGAAACTGGGCCCTGCAGTAATGGTTCAGACCAACAACAAACTGAGAATTCATTGATGCAGATGTTTTTGTCTACAGAAAAACTCTAGCTTTTTAGCCTGGGAGAGTTAAAACACCATTTCACAACTACGTAAACACACCAGTCATGTACAGCTTCTTCAGTGTGCCGTTCTGTTGACATTTTAGGCTGCAAAGTCCTTTTTATGCAGCATTATCGTGAATTAATGACTGTTACACACACCAGTATATAAGCATTTTGGGTGATTCGATTTATCATCTCTTCTGTATTTCCTTCCTGTTCACCTCTGACCTGGATGGTCATACTGGAAAAAATGGTCTCACATTTAAATTATATTCTGATTTTTTCTAATTTGTGTTCTGCAATTCACCCTCTCACCCTACCCCAGCAAGAAAAACATCCCAATATTAATATTTCAAACCACTATAAACTTTTTCACAGGTTTTTGAACCCAAAGCATGAAGAAAGCAGCTCCAAACCAAAGCTGAGCTAATTCTGGGGGCCAGCAGAGGGCACTTCAAGTCCAGAGGATCATCAGCATTCCCAGTGCGTTCCTTTGTGGGGCTGTTACAATTTGCTGCTGAGGCCAGGAGCAGCTCAAACTGCCTGTCAGAAATGTGAGACCTACCCGAATAATTCCCTCATTTTAACTACTGTGTTTTCAAGATACAACAGAATTTTCCTCTATCTCTCTATTCTAAAGAATTTTCCTTCATCATCTCTCACATTAAATGCAAGACCAGAATATTTGTCTGAATTCAAACACTAAAGAGCCTCACTTGGCTACTTTCTTTTTCAAATGCTAGTAGTAACCAAGAAAATTACAGTGACAGTACAGTGACTTATTGTAACATCTAATTCTAAGCCAGTAAAAGATGCAGGAATGACCAGGATGCTGAATTTTCCAAGCACACTCTTCTACCTCCACTTCCTATGCGCTAAACTAGCGACAACAGGGACTTTCCTAAACTGTAGGAAGGCCATGGGAACCTTCAGTAATTTTAAAAAATCCTATTCAGAGTCCTTCACAGATAAAGCAGATAATGCTCTTTTAGGAAAGCAGATTTGGTAATTTTTTTTTAATCTAAATTGCACATTTCCTCAATTTCTGCAGTAACAAGATACTCTTATACTATCTGAAACACAGAACTTACACAAATCACTATTTCAATCCATGACCACAGTAAACAATTTTAAAAGGGATTCCTAATACAAAACTTCTCCATATTATGGCTTATCTGTACCAAAGCACATGGTTTACAGAGCAGAGTGCTGAAGACTCCCCTGGAACATCACAGACTTCTGCTTATGTCCATTTTAGGACATAACCTCCCTTCCTCTTGGCAGCTTGTGAGGAACTGGAATGAAAGGTAATATATTGAGGCTACAAAATGGCAAAAATACCAATGGCCACCAGAAATTGTTTTGGTCCCTAAATTTGTGTAAACAGGCTGTTCACAAGTAACTGCCTGGCAATAAAAAACAAACTCATGACTTGAGGCTAGCTATTGTCACATGACAAAGAGCTCTGTAAATTTAATTTTTGCTTGGACTCTGAACTCATCTTTATATGTACAGAAGTAGGTATTAAGCAATAAGAAGGAGAAATACAGTTAAAGAAAGCTACATTTCAGCTTTGTGTCATTGCAAAGCAGAACCTGCCCAGAGGCAAAGGCAGGTAGGCACTGTGACCTGAGAGCCTGCAGAAAGCTGCAAGCAGGCCTGGCTATGATGCAACTAATCCACATTTCTAACAACAGCTTGGGTGCTGAACTACATACACCAAATCCCCTTCTTATCCATGAAGCCTTGCAACCTGGGTCATAATCTGAAATGTCAGTAGAAACTGCCTATTGCAAAAGGTGCTGCTCTCACGCTGTCCCACCATCTCCCCCATGCTCTAGTCAGTTCCAGCACCACAAGGGCTCCTTGGGAGGTCAGGAGACAGCCAAAATCATGTCAGCTTCTGCCTGAAGAGCTCTACACGTGTAACCTCATGGTGCAGGAAGGTGACAGCAAGTAGGCCTAATCACACAAATGTTGTGAAGGCAAGGGAGGAGAGGGAGGGGAAACACAAGGTCTCTTACCCCCCTGAGCATCACCCCCTGCCCGGAGCCCTGTAGCTGGTACGATGCTGCAGTGACCTGCTCCTCCCTATCTGGTGGGCCAGACTTTGGTCTCCCTGCCTGTGTGTGAGCCAACACAGCTGAGCTGGCAGGCTGGGGAATGGGAAAAGAGCTGGCTGCATTTTCAGCTCTTCTGGAGCCAGAAGGAAGGAGGAGCTGAAAGCAGTGAAAAGCTATTGAAATGCCAACTGCTCCCTAACGCACACTCGGCCAGAGCCAGATCCTGAATACCAGTGTCAGAGTGGTTCAAACGGGAAGCTATTAAATCACCATTAAATTAAAGCACAACAAGATTAAGCAAGGAAGATTAATCAGGCAGAAATAAGTGGCTGAAATGTGGAGGGGTTTCTCTTTTGCTATTCTTATTTACTGCATATCTCAAGAACTGGTAGGTTAACTTTTTCTTTTTCTCTCCATACCGAATCAGGGTCTAGTAGTGACAAACTACTGCACAGAGATGTTTAAACTGGTGGAAAAACACTTAGGGTAACATTTGATGTGTGAAGACCAAAAAACGCACAAAAAATACAGTATATTCTTTTTACCAAATATAATTGTAAGATGCAGAAAAAAAATTGATGTTTTGTTAGAGGTGCACAGAATGACACAAAACAATTTCAGAACTCTCTTGAAACTGCGCTGTTTTACAAGCCTGCTTTCTTTTGGAGTTCTCCTCACATGGCCAGCAGCCATGCTGCCACATCCCCTTGAAAGGCTCCCCATCAGGGGTACCCAAAGCAGCAGCAGCAGCAGCAGCAGCCAGCACTCACCTGATGAGGATACACTGGTTGTCGTGGCGCTTCCAGAGGCAGCGGTAGCACTCGTTGGCCACGGCGAAGATGTGGGGCGCGATCTCTCCCATGTGGTGCTTGCTGTATCGCTCCATGGCGGCGCAGTCGTACAGTCCCGGGATGCTCTTGTAGGGGTTCACGGAGGCAACTATCGAACCAATGTAGGTCTGCAAGCACACAGCACCCCCCAGAGCTGTTACCACGTGTGGGGTGGAACAGATTAACGCTCTTCTCAAATGACAGACAAAAGACACACGTTTGCAAAACTGTAACAATCCTTTGGATAAAAGTGGCCAGTAATTTTCCCTGATTTCTTCCTTTCAAGAAAAGCAACAAAAGGGTGAAAGTCCTTCCCACCTCTGTCATGTTCTCAGGCTTACCCCACCTATAACACTGAGCTTATTGACTGTACAAATCCCTGCCTTAATGCTGCTTACAGCTGCATGGTAATGCCTATCAGCACTGGCCTACAGCTGCTTCTCATGTGTCCTTAGGGACTCGCTGAAACCCA
The DNA here is from genome assembly GCF_049639895.1 of Pseudopodoces humilis. Classification (NCBI taxonomy): domain Eukaryota; kingdom Metazoa; phylum Chordata; class Aves; order Passeriformes; family Paridae; genus Pseudopodoces; species Pseudopodoces humilis. The sequence goes on from NC_142200.1 coordinate 75,327,119, forward strand.
AGTAACTGAGTCCAAAGTAACGGTGGAAAAGTCTGTATTTCCATGTAGAGAATCCAAGTCCTTCTCTGCCACTCACTTTTAAAACAGAAGTATCAGGCATTATGGTAGACACTAGAACCATTATATTTAGAATAGCAGGCTCTAAGAAAAATGTGTGAAGCAGCAGATGCTCCAAAAACACTGACTTTCTGCCATATTTTTAATATTAGTTGGATGCAGAACAGCAGCTGGCAAGTCATTAATTTCTATCCCACTGCAATTAGAGAGCACATCAGTTAAAACCACCCAGGTAGGAGCTTATGCCCATTCCCATTGCCTTAACTCATTAGGCTGTGGTAACCTGATCATCTGCAACAGTCTGTTCACAATGCTGTTCTATTTCTCTCTCACCCTCTATCCACTTCAATATATTTTCCTAATAAAATCACATTAAATGAGGTAGGAGATAACATTAAGCATGCTATCTCCAGAGTTTCTGGGGCATGCGAAATTAATTAATATACTGTATGGCATGTGCAGTGTTACTGCTGCAATACCAATTTCATTTTGTTAAACACGCTTCCTGCGGTTACAGGCAGGAAGCTGACACCTGGCTTCAACAGCCCAGCTCTGGACTGGTGAAGAGCCAGCCTGGGCAGCCTCCAGCCCTGTAACACAGCCCCATGTACAGATGCCTCACCAGCAGTCAACCCTCTCATCGCCGACAGGAACCAGCTGTGGAGCTTACAGCAGGACTGGGGCTCTCTTCATCTCCACAGCACCCTAACCAGAGGCGGATGGATAAGGGGAGCAGCATCTTGCAAACCACCGAAAGGCAGCCCCATGTGCTCCTCCTGCAGCCTCATTCTCTAAGACAGGGCATTCACTAAGACAAAGGGACCATCAGTTTCCCCATACTTTCCTTTCCCCTCTGTCTCTTTTGCAGCGTTTGCAGCCCGCAGCATCTACCTGCCTCCCTCTTTTTCTCCTTAATTAACATGCAATTAAAGCTGTGTATCAGCTCTCCTTTCTCACTGTTACCCTGCTGTTACAGTCCCCATCATCCACCTGTTCACCTGCCTTCAGGCCCGGCACAAATTGCAGCTTTGAGCACTTGCTAAGGGAACTGCAGTGGTGTCCTTGAAATCATGACAATTGTATCAGGAGTAAGGGGAATATCCCTCCTCACTGTATCTCTAGTACCTTTTACAGAGTGGTGAATTTTCACTGTGTTTTATAACACCACCCCCCCACCCCCACCCTGTGCTGTGCAAGAGCACAGAAGATTTCATCTAGAAGAGAGATACCATTTCAACATGAGATCGTATCACAGGGCAATTACAGCATAGAGACAACAGCTTAATTTCCTAGGATCATCTCCTCTTGGATTCTTAAATAAGTAATAAGTAACAAGGAAGGCTCTGAAAACAAACTTCCTCTGTTTGATACATATTTTAGCACAAATTGCACATGGAAAAGATTTAAGAGACTTCTTTTTTTAATTACATGACTGCAGTACAAGTATGACCAATAAAAGAGGCTGCTACAGATCTTCCTCTTTCCCTTATTAAAGTCTGGCTGAAGTCTTTGGAAAAGAGTAACTTGAGGCATGCCATCACAACAGATGCCATGGCAAAGATGAAAATATAAAAATACCCATGAAACATGATACCATCTAACTTCATAAATAAATAATCACTCTATAGCTTCTGCAAGATTCACTACCTGACAGAACAATATCCCCACAATAAAGCACTGGCAAAACTGCATCACCACAATCTACACATTGTGACTTTTCTTGCTTCGGTGCTAAACAGTAAATATCAGAAGAAGTGACAGCAGTCTACTTCTGCATACACTCATTTAAAATGGGGCAGTCTTCCACATGATTAAGCACAGTTTTTTTTTAAAGTGACAGAAAGACTTCCAGAATATTAGTCATAACTGTGAATTTTAAAAGTTTATTAAATAAAGTGAGCTGGATTCATTGCCTTGTAATTCAATAAGCTATAATAGAAAAATGGGTGGTGTATTATAGCAATAAAAGAAACTCAGTGGACTGCAGAAACGATACTGATGAAAACAATTTCTAAATCACCTCATGGAGTAATGCTTAGGACATGTCACTGTTTAAAAAAATTCCTTCTCTCTTTTTCTTTCATCAAAAACGTGAAGAACCACAACCTCTACTGAAAAAGGTGCAGCTTTGTGGTTCCAGTCTTCTAGTGCTGTAAGTATGTACTACCTGCAAAGTCAGGACAAGTTAAAAGCATGCACAAACTGTCACCAATGGCACGTGACAGAACAAACTCAGGACTTCAAAATACAATTTCCTCATCCCAAGGCACAATCATGAAGAACGTATATTCTTCACAGACACAGTGTATCACATTTATCACCTACCAGATGTTACAGTCCAACGCAGGGGTAGCCACAACCAGTTTAGTCTGCACAGACTAAGGTGTTAGCTGGCACAAGCAAAACTTCTGTCTTTACCCAAGGTAGTTCAGCAAACTATCAATGGGCTGAAGCAGCACTGTTATTAAAAACTATTTGATTATTTTAAAAGTTCACATTAAAAGACAAATCTTCCAGAAGGCTTTGTAAATTGCCTCTGGGATACACAACTGCAGCAAGATCTGCTGCTGCAAGCATCATTTCCTACATCACTTTCAGGCTTATTACTTATCTCATCCAGTACCTATCACAAGGTCTTACTAGTAGCAGTATTTTATAAGCAGTAGATTCTAGACTCTACCCTGGCAGCTCTAAGAGCCACAAACTTAGGGATTTGGGGGAGGGGGATACATGTACTCCCATGAAGAATGCTCCCAATTTCACAGAATCACAGAATGGCATGGGTTGGAAGGAGAGCAAAGATCATGCAGTTCCAACACCTCTGTCATGGGCAGGGACACCTTCCACTAGAACAGATTTCTCAATGCCCCATCCAATGTGGCCTTTAACACTTCCAGAGATGGGGCATCCACAGCTTCTCCAGGCAGACACTTCTAGTGTCCCCACCCTCATAACAACAACAAATTTCTTCCTAATATCTAACATAAACATACCCTCCTTCAGTGTGAAGCCATTCCCCCTTGTCCTGTCAGTACGTGCCCCTGTAAAAAGTCCCTTTCAATCTTTCTTGTAGGCTCCTCCACTTGCCCTTCCTTGGGGATGCTGAGCAACCACACAACATAACCCCTTTCCTGCAGGGCAGACCTTCTGGTTTGGAAATTGCAAGCATCTTTGCAGCAGGTTAAACCAGTGCAAAAGTACACAAAAAATGCAGGACTGCTCAGTGGATGTGTGTTTTCTCCTGAACACAACTTCTTCACCAGCCGTCATCATATGGCAAATTAAATGGGTTAGCAATCAAAAGCAGGATCTCTAAATACTATATTATGCCAACATCACAAAGCAGGTGAAATTTCAGAAAAGGTATTTTCACACAAGAATTACACTTCCACTTTTCTCGTAAGACAGTTACCTAAATTTTTGTTTTGTTCTTTGTAGTTTCTAATCTTATTCTGGAAGTCAATAATTACTTATTTTAATGAAAGCATTCCAAAGAAATTATGAATAGGATAAATACTGCCAGAGCACTACCAAGCAGACAGGAGAGTTCTGAACATTTCCAGTTGAAATAGTTTGAGAGTTTTTTCAGAGATATACCCTGAGAACTTGCATTAGAAGTGACTCCTTAAATCCATGGCAATGAACAGGGCAGTTTACCATTCCCTGTTATATGACTGACTCAACGCTCCAGACAGAACCACACACAAACTCCTGAACTACTTTGGTACAGACTAATCCAGCAACAACTTGTTATCAGATCACTGCTGATGTCTTTATTTAAACCAAAGAATAAATGAAGGTTGGGTTACTCAGCCTGAATCCCAGTGCAGCACTTTGATTACTGTATTAGAAGTCGGGTTCCTTTTGCACTTTCAAACTTTTACTGGAATTTTACATTGTTAATTCACCTCCTAAAACAATTTCACTCACAAGCCACAGACACTCCTGCTCGCCCTTTCAGCAAAAAAAAAAACAAGATTGTTTGCTGATCCTCTACAAGGACTTTAAAAATTAGAAGTTCCAATCCTATCTTCTCAGCTAGACGTTGAGTAAGGCTAGACAAAATGAAAGATGTACAGCTCACAAAGACTGCTGATACCCACAGAAATACTCTAGCAAAACTATATTTAGTCAGAGTAGTCCTGTCCATCATGAGACCGTTTGATTTTTTTTAATAAAGACACAATCAATTTATTATAGTTTGATGCCAAAAAAATCTAAATGACATACAAGATTTTATTGATCCAAATACACTTTAGTGTATTTTACACTTAGAATTACAAGGAAAAAGTTTGCAGCGTATGAACAAAATACAGTTTGAAATGTCTTACTTTCCCATGTAGAAAAGGCTTTCAGACTAAAAGAAAAAAAAGTGGAGTAAGGAATTTCCCCCTCAATTATTTTTTCAGATTCTCTATGATGAAAAAGCAATGAAAAAGAAAACTGTCCTAACAGAAGACCATTATAAAACATGGGCTATACAACAAACATACTGAATACACCAGAGCCACCCTGCTTTTCATCTTTTGCCCTTCACAGATGCTTTTTAGAATTTTGGGGTATATCTTTTCAGGTTTGTTCCATATCCAGCAACCATGCACCTTCTGCTTCTTCCCTTTTATGTCAAAACTGCTCCAGAATAACTTTTCTGTTTCTGAGGATCCTTGATGATATCTGTGTTCTACCCAAGTTTGTTTTTCCCATGTAAGGTCATTAAATTTATTCTGCACTGTTTCTCTCATGACCTTTCACCCTCTACACCAAGATGTCCCTCTGTACTTCACATCTGACACATCCCACATCTGTACTTCTAGCATCTGAGACATCCCAGTCTTCCTGCTTTCATAAATAAATAAATAAAAAGGAAGCAGGGAAGGACACACACTTCTTTTAGGCTTTCCATATCTCATGCTGCAGGGAAAGTGTGAAAGAGAAGGCAAAAGCAGACTGGAGGGGTCTGCTGAAGCACATTATGCACTACTCTGGAACTAAATCTTTGATCAGCAATCTCAACAGAAACCAAAACTGCTTGCGCTATAAAAACAGGCATGAGAAGACTGCATTACTCTATCTCTTTCTATCATTGTGTTTCTTTACTACCACCAAAAATCAAAATATTCTTCACAGTTTGGAACTAGAGATGCTGGAATAGATCAAATACAGATGTTAAGATGTTTTGTTACAGATATGTACATTGAGAAAAAGGACTTTGTCCAACTCTCTTAAGAGCACTTTCAAGACTCTGTTTTAGAACATGAAAAATCTATGATATTACAGAAAGAACAGCACGTTTACTGATGCCTCAAAAAATATGTTTCTGAATAATTTTTGAACAACTCCTGACTTTCCTGGAGTCTCTTAAGGAACTGATTCTGTGTCTGAAAAGTAAATTTATTTTTTTTTTTTTAAATGGGATATTGGTATCAACCTGCCAATTTTTTCCACAAGTATTACTTTTTGGGCTTACCCTTAATATACAGGAAACTTCAAATTAAACTGCAGTACAACTGGCTCACCACAAAGCTACTTCTATGTTACTTTTATAAAAGGCATGGGAAAAGATTTTTATCACCATACAACCTCTGCATCTCACCTTTAAATCATCACAGCTACAAGAATATTACCAAATAACAAACCCAGTGCTTTCACAGAACATGCAGTGGCAGGCAACTTTTAAAAGACCACAAAATAGCCATCAAACTTCATTATGTTTTCAACACCAGATTTTAAGGTGTCAGGATGAAAAATCTGGGAACAGAAGAGTTTGCTTCATACTGCAGATATGGCCCTTGTGGTTCAGAGCTCTCTCAGGTGAAAGGATTGATGGTAATCAGGGCTGAGTTTATTCTGTGGCAAAGACACCCAAACATCTACCACATACACATCAGCAGAAAAAAGAGAAAGATGGCTGGGACACATTTTGGTGTGCTTTTTAGGGGAGGCAGAAGAAGGGGTGAAGGTATGCCATAAAGAAGATGTAATTAACGCCCTCATTCATGGCAGGACCTCGATTTATCCTCACTGTGGTAAGTATACCCTGTTTTTAGCTAGTCCCATGCTAATTTCAGTGGGACAGAATCCAGTTGTCTCATATCTGAAGCAAAGCTTCTTTCTTAAAAACCATAATTAAAGTGAAGTATTAAACTACAATTTTAATTTTTTTTAAAACTACATGGTTTAGATGTTCTTAACCAATCAAACCATTTCTAAGATGGAAATGCCATACTCTATAATCATCTTTATATGCTCGGGCTCCTGCAGTCCCCACCACAGTGACTCATGGTGAACTTCGAATTCACATCAGCTTTGCTTTTCTCTGTATCTGTGTTCCTAGTCAATGAACTCAACATTATGACCCCTAAAATGTCCTCTTCTCTTCTTAAGGTCAGTTGTAGGACTGATTGCAAAATGAGCTGTTTATAAATACACAGGCCACACTACAAATAAAAAGAGTTAGCACCCATAGGAGAGGACCTTTAGAAGGGAACCAGAACATGACATGGAATGTCACTAGAAAGATCAGCTACCTATAGCCAAGATGCACCTTCTACATGTTCTCCTTGTCGCTGTTTTTGGAAAGTGTCTTCTCACATGGCTCAACAGCACTCTCCAACCATGTCCTTCAGTCCATGATGGAAACTGCAGCAGCCTCTCCTACCAACCACTTCTCTGATGGCCTTTTCTCCTTCTGTGCTGAGCACAGATTGGATCCAAGGCATAACAGACCAAGGCCTTTTCAAAGCCAGGCTTTATGCTTGATTCCACCAGAACAGTTCCCATGAAGATTTTGGAATAGTTTTGGATTATTATAAAATGCAATTTCAGATGATCACAGGCAACCGTTGGGCAACAGGACACCCTCTTAGAAGATTGGATTGACCCTTCAATCCAGCTAATGTGACTTAAGCTTCCCTTGGTGCAACAGTATTAAGCAACGTCCTGTTCCCAAGCCCCTCCAAGGGCAAAGGCTGTGCTCTCTCCACCTAAAAAGTTGCACTTTGTAACCCAGCTACCTTAACTTCTACACTGAAAAATCTTTCCGCTCCCTACACCTTCAATCTCGCACATTCATTGTGCCTCTGTCCTAGGACAGTTAAATTTAACTGTCTAGGTCTGTTTCTTAAGGGTTAAAAACTGGGTTTTGGTTACCTTAGTTGCCAATGTAAACATCCAAAACTGCCTGGAGGCAGACACCTGTCTGCTTCTCTGAAGGCTCAGAGATGGTGAAGACCTCTTCACCTGGTTAAAAGATATACTCAATGCTTAATCTCATCTTCTTTTTCTCTTAATTTTCTCCTACTGGACAGATTATTCCATTACTCAAGGAAACACTACAAGTATTATCCTCAATCCACACAAAACCCAATCCAGTTAGGAAGTATGAAACCAATATAAAGGAAGGTTGATAAAAGAACACTGTTACAGCCAAAGGTAAAAACCCCAACAGCAGATAATAACACAGATATCAGATAGATATTTTTCCTTCTTTAAGATATTCACAGGTTTCTGGCAGGTTTTCTCCTATATAAAAAGCACCGACTCTCCCTGTTTTTACTGTTCTTTTTTGCTGACTAATACAATGCAATCTCTGCCATGCAGCAGTCCTATCTACTGGGTCAGAATAATGGTCTTTTGTACAGTTTTCATATAAACAATTACTGAAGAATTTCTCTTTTCACCATTGCCAAGCAGATAGAGACAGTGACCTCCTGAACACAAACACGATTGATCAGAACAAGACATTGATTTTTGTTATTTTCATGGGCTGCAATACATGTGAAGTTAAGTTTGCACACGAGACTGTAGCAATCTGTGTGCACAATTTTAACCAGGCGAGCTCCAGTTCAAATCAAAAAAGGCCCCACAAAAAGCAGAGAACCCATGGCTTATCACTCCATTTCAAATGGCCTGTGGCCACACACTAGTTCTTCCTCCTGCTTTGTTATTGCACAATGCTCAAATGAGTCTTTCAAAACTGTCTGAAGGTCTAATTTACCCTCCAGCAAGGAAAAGAAAAAAATGGTCTTCTTCCTCCCTATACATTCATATTGGAGAGATAAAGGGGCTTTTCAGAGAAAATAGAGACAAAGAAAACCAAAATGCTGGTAAAATGATGAACCAAAGAGCAATGTCTCTAGAACATTGGTGAAATATTTTTATATAAAGCTTTGTAGATCTGTTTAATTCTGCCTGTAAGAATATCCAGATTCCCATAATTTCTGTAGCTCTTTAGTATTTGAAGGTATCTTCTATAGAAAGAGCTTTTTTAGAAGGAAAGCAGGAAGAGCAGGAATTACTCTTTAACAGAGGAAGAAAAGAGAAAGCATAGCTGAAATCTAACTCTATGCCAGATAGTTAGCTGGATGGCACCGAACTGCTGCCAAATAGCCGTCAGTCGAGAAATCAGGGCTGAGATGGCAAATGGAATTAACTGTCAAAAATCTGCTAAATGGAACTTTTGGATTCCATCTGCTTTTAAAAGGAGACACTGACAAACACCAAAGGGAAAAAAACTGAAACTGCTTGTGAGAAAGGGACCACTTCTCTTCAAATAAAAATAACAGCCTGGCTATGAATCAATAATCCATTTACACAGATAAACAATAGCTATAAAAGTAAGTTAATTCACTCCCAACTTAAATGGGTTGTTTGCAGCCTTTCTAGTATCAAACTGCTGGAATATGTGTATAAGAGAGTTGGACAGTGCAGCACAAACAGTAATTTCTGTGCAGCTCACTTTACAGTAAAAGCCTAACTCATGTAAAGAAAACATGCTGTGACAGGTAAGCACCCTAAGTTGTGGAACCCAAATTCCTGTCTTCCTTTCATTGACTTTGCTGGACTGGGAACAACAGACCTTACAGAAAGGAGCCAAAGCTTACCTCCAAGAGAGGCAACAGCATGTGCAGAAGCATTCACCAAAATTTTGCAAAAGTTCTGACTAAACAGCAGTAAGCTGCTGTTGGCATTTGTGCAAATGGCAGATAATTTTTTCTTTTGATTCTGCATGTTGGTCTGCTTTCTGTTCTTGGCTCATAGAGTTAGCAGTGACATGCAATAAAGGTATGGAGAAAACAACATGAATATTAGCCTTCAAATCTGGGAAGACATTAGCAACATATACCATCACCAATGACAAAATCTGCATCTCATGACAGATTTCTACTTTGCAGTTTCCTATATGAAATTGCCAAATATATCAAATTATAGCGCAGAAGTTTAGAAGTTATCAAATATAGCTTAGAGCTTTTGTATTACAAATAGAAAACTCATGTAAGTCAACAGACAGAAATTGACCTCGTTGCCAGTCCATCTATTATTTATTCCCCAATCAACCAACTAACCATCTGAGAAAAAAAATACTGCTACAGAGCAGAATAGAAAGAGCAAGCTTTCATGTTTTAATGAACCATTGACCTCTTCACCCTCTGCATCTCACTAAAGCAGCCCACTGATGCTAGCAGGTAAGCTCCTTCTCACTGCAGTGTTTACACCCAGCAGGTTACCAGCAACACCTAATGTGCTGCAAACCATAATATAAATTTATGTGTTGGCATAGACACTGTGCACATGTAGCCACTGCACACACCACAAAGTGTTTGTGTAGCTGTGGCATACATGGCAGTGTACTCAGCGACACACACTTTTCATTTCTTTTAATGGTATCACATTGATCACACCACCTCAGGCTGAAACACTTCCTGAGATCTGAAAATGTGCACCTTTAAAATCCCCAGTATTTTCAGTTGAGCACTTTGGAGGACAAAGTTTAGACAAGTACTCTTTATTGTTGTTGTTATTATAACTACTAGCTGTTCCACAAGTCATGCAGAATGGAGAAAGTCAAAAGCAAGGTCGGTTAACCAACTGATGGCATTTGTTTACTTCTCATATCATTACAGATATGTTTCTCCATTAACACATACCAAAAAAAAACTCCAACAAATAAAAAATAATGATAATTTGCCTGTGGTAGACAATTGTTGATCTATATAACTGACCAGCCTCTAGAAATAACAATTGCCAGTAATAAATTTCACTAGATTTCCAATTAAAAGCCTGCTGTGTTTTTATAGATCTTTGTCTGCTGCTCTCTAGTAACAGATGTGAAGTGGAAGCTGTAATTAATGCTTGGAGACAGGAACTCACTTTGAACCGCATTTTGAAAACATTATCTGATGTGTGCAAGCATAACATTCTAATTATGGAGGTAAGCAGCTATGTATAGACATTTGTCATGCATTCTTATGGAAAGAGCTGGTGGCAAGAATTTTCCCCATCTTCTCAGTAGCACAGGAAGGCATGAAAAACACTGTGATTCATCAGCACACTTCTAAGATTTCTTTACTGTAAAAGCAGAGCAACTAAATAAACAGCAGGTTCCTCAGTGACCACAGAGCAGATCCTGCAAATTGGTTACCTGGGACTGCTCTACAGCACTGGATGCCTCCGGAGAGGAACTGTGCAACCACAGCTGGATTGCAGACGACACCAGGATAAATGTAGTTCTAGGGGCTAGTGATACTGTTCTAGGGACATGTACTATATTTATATATACATTTTATGGTACTAATTAATGACACAGTTTCTGTGTACCATTGTCTGGGTTTTTTTAAGTCTGTGGCCCACATTTATAACAAGGCACACAACAGGCCAATGACCAAGGCTGTTGAGCTGTCCAGGATGTTGCAGGGGTCCATGATAAACATTCTTTTTAGGTTCATTTTCTCCATGGAGTATGTCCAACTTTTTCCATTTAAGAAACCAGTCATGAGGCTTTGTCTTTATTAGTAAACACTTTAAGACTATGGTTTAGTGGTATTTATGATGGTATTCAAAGGCTGGCCTTGAAGACATTGGAGGTCCCTTCTAACCTCAGTGATTCTATGATTCTATTAGCTTCTACTGATCTTCCTTTGTTCTTTTGCCTTCACCTACAACTTGTGTCTGTGTTAGAGGACATCTGAGCAGGAGTGCTATCAAAGTGCATGAATTATGTCTGTCTTTATTATGACTTTAGTATGCCCTACTATTTTCTCACTGTTGCATGCAGCAATATCCATTTCCTGCTGACCATCATAAAACAGTACAGAGCAACTGCACTGATCCAAAAGGAGTTTTACTGTACTTGGAAAAAAACACAAATATGCAAAAATCCCGAAAAACAAGTCACAGAGAGCAACTGACCTAGATACTAAAGTGTCTGTGTCTGCAAACCAAATTTGAAAAAAGCCCTGTGGTGATTATTGATTAATACTGCACAAACATCAACTAGTTGCCTCTGGGAGCCCTGATGACTTCGAGGGAGATAAATTATCTAATTACTGCAAGCTTAACAAACCACAAGTGAACATGCTGCTTAAGTAAATAAACACTAATAGATATAAAAATCAATGCATAAATAACTGAAAATACCTTTTAAGAATGGACAGAACTGAGCACTCTGTACAATGAAGTGGATAGGAGCTCTGCAACAACCTTGTCAATGAAGACACAACTTTTCTAAAAAAAAAAAAATTTCTATTTTTTTAGTTTTCTTCTTTTTTAATTTTCTAAACTAAAAAAGTTTAACACCTTTTTAAAAAATCAGATAAATGTTGCTTTTTCATCCAAGTTATTCTATGTTTGTTGCTTCAGCTGAAGAGAGAAGGAAAGCTAGCCATGAAAACTGAGCTCCTAATTACCATCATCCTCCCTCTGATGTGGATGTGGCTGGTACAGCACTACATGTCGACGTGGCTGGTACAGAACTTTTCATACATATGCACACAAACATAACAGATGGTTATAATTATATGGCGGGCGAGCTGCAGTCCTAATTTGAGAGTGAGTAAAAATAGGTTGTGTTGTCCCTCACCCTTCCTGGCCACCACACCCAACTGTTGGACAGCCTGGAGGTCACTCTCCCCACCACTGGGGGAGGGTGACCGAGGGACCGCCACACTGCAGCCCAAGCAGAATGCTGCTCAGGGCATGGTGCACATCCTTCACCTGAACAAGACAGGCACACGCCAAATCATCACCACTTCAAAAAGGAATGTGCCAACCCAGCATTTCTTAATTTAATTCAAAAGGAAAAAGCTAATCAAAAGTGTTTTGAAACTTGCTTATTTCTCGGACTCATGCAAATGAGGGTGGATATGACACTGAAAGCCTCTGCACTGACCTGCAAAATATATACTGCAGTTATTTCAAACCTGCCTCTCACCTCAGGAAAAGCTGTTCTCTCATCCTCTGCTCTACTCTTCCAAAATTTGCTCACCTGCATCAATAACCAACCACTGGCAGAGATAAGACAACTGCAACTCATCCCAGAGCCAGCCCAAACACCATAATTTGTGCAACTCGTAGCATAATCCATGCCATGGAGTTTATGGCATTCTCTCCAAGGCTGAGCCAGTCTGCCCCGTAGCGTGTACTTAACTGAAAGTAAACCAGAATCAGTAGCTTGGGAACAACTTGCCTTTGAATGTCCACAAGAGTGGCTACCATGGCACTTTTGGCCTCTCCACTCCATATGCCCTGTGACGGCCTCGCTTCAGAGGTGACCAAATCCCTCAAGTGCCTTCATAAAAGGCTCTGTTTTCAAACGTGGGTACCTTCCATTTTTAGTACTAGTGTTTATTTTTTCATATTTTGCCACATACCAGTCTAGGATGCAAGCTAATCTAAGTATTCACAGATGAGCATTAAACCTTGTATGCTGATGTCCACAACTGGATCACCTATTGTTGTTCCCACTAGGAATAAAATGGGATATGAAGTAGCAATGAAAACCCATGCACTATATGATCACTGCCATGCTAAATTTTGTTCTTTCCTGGACAACAAACGTGGTGATAATACAGAACCAAACTTTCAGATAAATGCAGTATTAATAACAAAGCCTGAAAAAAACTACCAGACAGTACCAGCATGCCTGGAAGAATCAAGAAAGGACTTGTATATTCTATGTTTCTCACAGGCCAAAAAGGGAAAGCACACACTCTTTTATGGAAATTCACATGAAACGTATCACAAGATATTAACAGACTTGACGCTGATACAGAAAGATGGTTGCACATAGACAAGAACATTTTGTCATTCAGCTTCTCGCAAACAGCACAGATTCAGCTGAGAGCCTCAACTCATTATGATCAGAGACAGGCATCATTCACACTGTGAACATGATCTGTAATCTAAGTCAATATTCTTCCCTCCCCAGGAGATAGCAGGAAGTATAGAAAATTCTCTGCTGACCCTTTATAGCTGCAGTTGTTGGCAGCAGCAAATAAAGTCACTGACATGTTTGACAAAACTTGGCATCCATAGCAAATAACTTTGTAGTATGAATTAGGAAGCAGTGAAAAGTTAAGGAACATGGGTATGAGTATGTAAGACAAAAATGTTAAGAAGTAACGGAAGATTAAACTGAGCTCAAATACCTGAAGATATTTAAATGCCCATTGATGGAGAAACAGCTCTTCAAATACAGAAAAACACAGAAGTTAACAATGGAAGATCTGCATAAATGTCTTTCTGAGAAAGAAACTGTTTCATTTTCCCTTTAATTGTTTCTTCTGTACTTTAGAAATTATATATACTTTACACTACAATTAAGTATATTGCACTTGATATATTTTTTATGAGTGTGTGAACAAGCAAGCCCCAAAACTTTAATCCAAACTAAGTGTATTCTTTGTTAAGGTAAAAAGGTGCTTCCTGGTCTCAATGCCATTGAGAAAACTAACAAAAAAGCTGGCATACTCAAGAACCACACTAATATATTTCTAATACTACAAGCATAGAACTCTAAGTATGACAGCATACACCTTTGCATATCTCTTCCCCCTACTCAGGACGTGGACAAAGAGGTGCATGGAACTGAGGCAAAAAGGGATCTGTATGCTAAAAACCAGAACCCAGCAACAATATGGTGGTTTGTATTCAGGGATGGCAGGAAATCTTTCCATTGCATGTTCAGCCCCTAAAAGCTCCCAGTCGAGAATGGTACATGCCTTCTCAGTTTATCCCTAATCCACCTGGGGCAGATACAGCCAAGGTGATGAGGCAGACACAAGAGACAATGGGTGAACTACAATGATGAAGCAGTTCCTGGTCAAGAAAGAAAGCAAATGTATAATCTGGAAAGTTTTGATTGCTCCTGGCATAAACTCTACTGTCCTGTACTAGAACTAATTTGGTCCCAGAGCAGAATGATTGAGCAAGTCTGAATGAGCAGCTGCAAAGTAACCTTCAACAAAGATGAGCTCAATGCATCTTCAGGTTTTTTGTTTGTTTATTTGTTTTAACATTAAATATTAAAATATCATTGAATTGCTCAATACAGTGAAGAAATTTTGCCTTAAAATGACAGACCACCTTTTGCAATGACAACACCCCCTTCCAAAATACATGCTCCTGTGTTTATGAACTTTCATGAAAATATTCAAGATATTCGATCAGCTTTTTATTTTTGTTCCTGAAGCCCTTTCCTGCTAAAACACTACTACTGCTGCAGTGGGAGTGGGGTACCAATGAGGTCGGAGAAAAGAAGATGCCTCTATAGTCAGGGCCTGGTTACACATACACAGAGAGGCTTTCATATGCATTTCAAAACACTAGTTTTTTTTTCCAACCACCTTTTCAATCATTTCTCAGATGGATTCAAAAGAGTAAGCAGTTAAATTAGCAAAACTGAAGGAACAATGCACAGTCAGTAGCAACTGCAGATCTGTCATCATTAACAGCACACAAACCTGTTTGTCTGGAAACGTACACTGCACTAAGCACTAAGGATCAGAACACACTAAACTTGCCTTGACAAGCTAAGAAAGAAGCTAGGACATGTCTCTTCAGAACAAGGCTGTTCTATGTCACATCCAAAGAATCATACTCATACCCTCATGGTTTTCTAAAAGGGGGCATATTCTCTGTGTGAGTGCACATCATGAAACAGTTTTTTTAAAATTTTTACTCAAGCTGAGCATCATATGCTAACCTAACAACACTGAAGGAAAACTAAACTTTTGTCAAGTACA
Source organism: Pseudopodoces humilis (assembly GCF_049639895.1). NCBI lineage: Eukaryota > Metazoa > Chordata > Aves > Passeriformes > Paridae > Pseudopodoces > Pseudopodoces humilis. Next base: position 75,342,196 of record NC_142200.1, read on the forward strand.
TGTTTTTTCCTCGCAGATGAAGGACTGTTCATTTATGCTACTGAGGTTTTTTTGCTGATTTTTCTGAAAGGTAAAACAGTACATTTGAAAAAAAATATACATAAAGACTTATGTACAGAGAACTGTCTCAGTATTGAGGATTCCCCATGCTAGCCACTTTTAAGGTAATTTGTAAAGGAATATTATTTTATTGTGCCCTTTTTTGCTTTTTATCATATCTTAAATGCAGGGAAACTTTATTTTTTTCACTTAGATATGTTAATATTTAAAAATAAAAACCCAAACTCAGTAGATGAAGTTTGAAATAAAGCATATATATGGTCAAATCAAGAGCCCAGACACGTGATGAAACAAAAATTGTGTTGTGCAATTATTAGTAAAAAAACCCAAACCAAAATGGCCAGCCACTGAAAAACCAAAAAGTGCAGTTTTGCAACCTGTAGCAGCTTCTAATATTCCTTTTTATTTGCTAATATTTGCTAATATGCTAATATTCCTTTTCCTTTGTATCTTTTTCATGATTAGTGCAGTTCCAGACTCAGGAAAGATTTGTACCTAGCTAGTTCAAGAGTAATGAAAATATTGAAGGAGCAGGTAAATCTAATCATAAAAATCTTCATTACGCAGTTAAGAAAAGGAATTCTGTGCGGACTAATTCCTAGTTTGAGAAACTGATAAACAGCTGTCTGTTCTCATCTGTTCCCCAAACTCCAACTATCTTTATTTAACAGCTTGACAATAATGTGCTCCTTTCATAATAACCTTTCTACTACAATACAAGAGGGGAAGCTGATCAGAATTGGATCTTGGCCTAACAGGATCTCAATTGACAGTGACAGACTAAGTTCCACCACATCCTCTCTGGTGTTACATACACAGCATGTGTTGCTGGGGCAGAGAGTCTAAAGGAGAAGAGGAAAATGAGAGTCCTTTACACAACCCTGTCACTGAAAGTGGCATGTGAAGTGAAGATGTGGCATCCTGATTTTCCAGATTTCCAAGGGATTGTGTGTCCAGCCTGAGCTACCTTCTCCTTCCATCATCGCGGGTGAGAAGTCACTGTATGAGGCATGCTTCAGCTCTATGTCGATACACAAGGAACTGGAAAGCATTCGGAGAGGAGATAGCACAGAACAGCAAAACACACACAGAACTTAAACATTCAAAAACATTCCCTCTGGATATTTTTCTTAATTTTAGAAAAAACTCACATAGATTTTATCTTGCTGATATCGCTGGAATAAGTTGTGCATAATGGAGCCTTCATGGAGATCTACAAGTGCTGCCATGTCTTCCACGCTCTCTGTACTTGTATGATGCATAGGCGTTACTTTTTGGTGTGTGATCGTGCTTTGTTTATAAGTGAATACCTGAAAGAGGGGAAACAAAAACAATATTAATCAGAGCACGCATTCAGAAACTCTTGTCTGAGAATGGAGCTTTCATACCCATTCACATCCACTATCCAGGTTATCAGTGTGCAGACTTGCAAAATACAATAGCCTGGCAGGGATACCTTCCTCTAAAGCTTCTCTGACACTGACTGAAGCCCCAAGTACCTACATGGGTCATTAGAAACTAGAACATACTGACAGTGCACCGAGGGCTGTAAGGGCTTTTCCTGTTTAAGGGCAAATGTAATATTTTTTCACACTGGATTACTGCTAGACTTTATCAAGTGAAAAATAAACCAAGCAATAACCATTCTCAATAGTACAAAACCAACCGAACAATAAACCACCTCTTACAGTAAACCCCATTTACACTCAAATTGCTCTGGGAGGAAACATTTGACTGTGCAAAACAGAAAATTAAAATTAATGCTCTAATAGGCTTCAAGTGTTCATATGTTTGATCTGAAATCCACTTAAATGTTTCCATTCAACTCTCCAGTCAGGAAACAGTCATTACTCCTAATGTGAGTAGCATTCTAAGTTCTGTGTGCAGCAGATATTTAGAAATGAATAAGCCAACAGATTTCTTAATAGACTATTGGGACTAGTTTCTGAAGCCAGTTCTTAACAAACGGTAAAAGCTCTAAAAAGAATTTAAATACTCGGTTGGAAAACACCTCTATATATCTTCTGTAAAGCTATCACAAACATGCAAGAAGATGTACACATCCTCAATATAGTTAAACTTTTATGAATGCATCAATAAAGACTACAAAACAATTGATTTTGAAATCAGCATCCCATTTCCTGAAAATTTAAATCTTGGTACTACATCATTAGAGACATATACCCACATTCACATAGCCAACGCTTCTCAGGCAATACTTGTCCCTGCTATTGGTGCCATTTCAGTGTTAAAAAGTCAAAGCATGGACAAATTCAAATACTTTGTGGAAATACTAATGTGGAACATTAGTAAAAACCCAAACCCTTCCAAAATCCTTTAAAATAATATTTATGATGCCAACAGAAGCAGAGCCCTAACTGTCAGCCAAGCACCAGCGAGCACTGCAGGAATGCTGCTGCAGGCTGGGGGTCATGCTGTGCCTGAGGGGCCACCTCTGTGCAGGAGGAGGAAACCCCTCAGAGGGTTTTCACCATAAAACCTTGTGTATGTTCCTGGCAACGAAAGACTGAACAAGTGACATTGTAGGAGGCCATCCAGACAAACAGTGATGTCGTCTGTCCTGCTGAGACAAGTGAGAAAGAGAGGCTGAAGAAGCAAAAGGCTGAAGGAAGATCTAACACCAAAGCTCTGTACTTGGATATCCTAGCAGCTGACAGGGGAGTACAGCCTGAAGACATTTCTTCATTAAAGTTGTATCCTAAACACAACAAATGATGGTACAGGCCATCACACCATTACAGATGTCACTCACATCAGCACAAAGTATACTGAGGGAAGGCTGGGGAAGAAAGGAGATCCCAGAAAAAAATTTCTGTCAGGAGCTGGGAGGCATCACAGACATCAACAGGGTATGTGAGCAAACCTGTAAGCAAAATGTGAAAGTCCCAATAGGTTCAGAGCATCCTAGGTATAATCCCTGGCTGAGAGAAAAAGACAGACATGGAGATATCAGAGCCTTATTTTGCAGTAAAGAACCATAAAGATGACAGGACAAGGATTTGTACCTGGCAGAGGGACCCTGCGAAGATGGAGAAAGCAGCCACTTGTAGGTGCATGTGGTCCAGACAGAACATCTAACACACAGAATGAATGTGAAGAGCATCAACTGATAGCAAAACTTTTGGGGCTGAAAACTATGTTAGCAGTCCAAGACTAAACACACAAACTGTAAGTGGAATTAGAGGTAATTACATCTCAAGAGTTATAAACTGCAGTTCCTAGTCAGAAGAACCATAAAGGAAAACTAAAAGGTCATAGTGTAGAACAAAAATACCACAAGCTGAAGGATTTGGGAGTAAACTGGATCCAAGGAGAGAAAATCCTAGAAAAGCAAGCAACTTAACAGAGGCTATGTATCATCCCGGATACAGAAAAACAGATTCAGTGAGAGAATTAGGAAACCAAAAGGGGATGACACATATCCTGTGAGTGGATCTCATGTGAACATGAAAAGGAAGCAAAGTATCACTTCTAGGAAGATAACCTCCATATTTGTGTTGTCTATGCTTTGATGAGTGATGCACAGGTTAGTAGGGTAGGCAGAGCAACCTGTACATCACTCAGCAGGTTAATTAATATGAAGAATTCACAGACAAACACCAAGAAAAACAACAAGACAAATCAGTTGCACATGACAGCACCACAGAAGATGGTCTCTGCAGATTCATCCTTCCCACTCAAACTCACTGTTTTCTCTTCTTCAGTCTAGTTGTTCTAATACTTCTATCTCTGCCACACACTGCCTTCTTGTTTGGGTGAGGAAATTGTTCTGTGAGCTGATTCAGAAATAGGACTGTGCACCACTCAGCTAGAAAACACACCAACTTCTAATAACAGCTGCCACCCAAATAAGAAAGGAGGATGAAGAGCTTTTCTTGAAAACTGGGTAGCTACTTTTCCTTTACTTTTAATTTTTTTCCGGAGCCATGCATCCCTCAGATTTCGGAAACCCACTGTAACACTTGATCAAAATCATCTAAACAAGACCAAAGTCATGAGATAGAGCTGTAGGATCACATGTGTAGACCTCATCTCCTTAAAACGGGCTTTTTGCAGCCCTGCTGCTCAAGCTCTGAAAGGTCTGCTTTGTTTTATTTCATCTTGAATCATGCCTTTATTAGGATAAGGACGTGGAAAACCTGCCTTGAACTTTATCATTACTAACTAGAAGACCATGTTATGAAACATCACAGCACTTGAAATCCTCAGGAAATAGGAACCCAGAGCCACTCTGCAGGGTCAGCAGAAAGAACAGGAAGATGACCAAGTTGGCTCCTGAACTTCCAGAGGACCCTGTTGGCAGCACGCAGGAACATCCATCCTCTAAGACCCTCCCAGTCTGGGAGGTCAAGTGAAATATGCAGGAAACTAGAATGAGATTTAAGACAAGCCTAAATGAGAATTCAGCAAAAACTTCTTTCCTTTCTAGATATAAATGGTTCAAGATAACAAACACGCTGAATACATAGAAAACCTTAAATTAAACCTTAAAGGGACAGCATGCAAAATAAGAACTCTCAATGTTATTCTGGAAATGAAAATTAGGGCTTGAGGTAGGATGGACCAATGCAAAGAACAACAACAAAAAGAACAAGCTTAAGAAATATAAAGCAAAACAGCAAACTCAACCTAACAACAATCAAGTGCATTTCACTGAGAAAGGAGAACCCTTCAAAACTGCCCTGCTGTCCCTAATACAGTTTACTAGTGCTGTGATGAACATGCCAAAAAGGGACTCAAATGAAGAAGTGGTCTAAAAAGCCAGAGGACCAATGCTATCCTGCACAATTAATCTGGCATGTGGGGAAAAGAAAAAGGTGTCTCTCAAGCCTTCCATTTAAGAGAAATAACACAAAACAGTGCAAAAATAATTTTCTGCATTGAAAAAATACCCCTAAGCTCAAGATCTGATGGAAATTATGTTTTAACAAAAGACGTAATTTGTAATACAATTTATAATATTATTATTATTATTTATTAAGTATGAGCAAAGTATGTCAAAGTAGGCTTTCAACAACAGGAGTACACATGCTTTCTCTCTTGTGGTACCATTTTGTGACACAATGCCAAATTTAAAAAAATCCCTGCTTGAATCAGATCATTAAATGGCATTGAGAGATTTCACAACAGCTGAGTCAAGTGAGTTTAAGAGAATGCTGAATTAAGCGCTTATGTGCATCAAAAAACCCCCACAACCTCCACTTCTTGCAAAAGCTGCAAGTCACAGTCGGGATTTCCAGCCCGCATGGAGCCCATACACAACTGAATCTCCCACGGCATTTTTCACAAGGAGGAGAGGTTTCAGTCTGGTGCTGATGACCCATATTGGATGGGAGGAAGGCACAAGGTACTCCAAAAGTTTTCTGATCAACAAGTCAGTATTTGAATTACAACCCTCATTGTTTTAGTGAGATTTCTGTGAGATTTTTCTTTAAAAGCAGAAGTGGGCTCATATGCACTTTGGAAGCCCTGCCATGAGCTAGATCATTACTGAAACTGCTCTCTGAAAATGTGCAAGGTCACCTACTGAAGAGTTCCCATATTGCAAGCATTTTAACACAAGCCCTTCCACACAGTGACCCATTACCCACCACATGGGCAGCAACTGTGCCAGCTGGTCACCTGCCATAGCCTTGCCATTGACAACACATGCTGAACGTGGTACTGCCTGACTGATGCCAAGTACTGCCTGCTTGGGCATGGTCATGCAGCTTAACATGTCCCTGTTGTCAGTCTTGTTCCAATAAATCGAAAGGGATATGCACATGGAGCAACCAACCCTCTCTCAGTTGCTCTTTCCTGAACAAGAATCTTTTTTATCAACCTTAGGTGTCCTCTATAAACTACAGGGCCTTACAGAAGATAATCCTGATAGCCAAACACATAAAACAGAAATATTAAAGTTTTGTCAAACACTCAATTTAAATTAAGTTTCTCAAATCCATATAACCAGAAGGATAATGTAAAATAGGGTAAACACAAAATTCAGTAGGACAGGAAAAGTGAAAACAAAGAGCTATTGTACAGAAATAATCTGAGAGACAGGTTTACAAAATAAAAATATACAAGCAAACAACCACAATTTTTTCAGTAATTCCTGTGATACTAGAAAACCAGCTGCTATAGCATCTGGGCAATCCACAAACACCAGAAAGCAAAACTAATTGACTCAAAAAGTAAAGCCCACAGCCTTCCTGCTGCTGTCCTGTGGATGGCCCTATGTGAACCCTTCACAGTGTTAATCCCAATGGCTACTGTGATGTCCATGAAAATCCATGACTCAAGAGCAGCTCCAGAGGACTTGGCTCATATGTTCATGGCATCAGTGCCCTCTGTTTTCCGAGGCATCTTTTTGCCTATTGTCACTGACCCCACAGCAGAGATGAACATAGCCCAGCAAAACACACAGGACAGTACAGAGAAACATCCATTTAAAAATATGAATTCTTTTTTCATTCTCTACTGTTGGTCTGAACCGAGGATCATCATTTGTGTTTCCCCCGTGTTTAGAAGTTAAAAGAATGCAATAAATCTTACAAAATGTCTTTATAGTTGAGTCCAAGCAGAAAAAGGAGGCCATTACAAGCTGTGGAATGCAGCGTTCCAGGGAGAAAAATAAATCATGACAAGGCCAAGGACCCAGAGATTAAAAACAAAAATAAAAACACAGTATTTTATCCTTTTTTCCTGGAGAGATCTCCTGTCTAATTAGATACTTAAAATACAGGATAAGGATGCTCTCTTATAAATCTAAAGTAACCAAATCAAATCAAATGTAAGAACTATTGACAAAGTAAATTTCTACAGTTAAGCATTACAAGACTGCAATCCAAGTGTCTAGATCCAAATGTTTTTGTCTAGTAATTTACTATTTTTCTGTAACAGTTGATCTTAGACACCCACTGTGCTGTTCCAAAAAAATCTTTCAGACAACAAGATGTACCAGGGCCCAAGGTTTGCTTTGATATAATGTAATTTAATCTCTATCAAAGTAACTAAAAAACTCCACAACAAAGTTTCTTACCTATGAAACTATGGAGGAAAATGAAATAATTTGATGTAAACATTGGTTGATGTCAGGAAAAAATTATTACCAGTCTGCTATGTGTGATTTCTGGCCTTTTCTTCAAGCAACTATCCCATAGACACATCAACTGAGAATCAGCCTGTTTCCCACCTGTTTTGTAAAATTCTTTCTCTTTTGTGCTGTGAAGCATTGTATTCCCCGGCCTGCCTTACCTGTTGGATATCAAACTTTATCTCTAATGGAAAATGTCTAAATGACCACTTTGCACATCACTGTACCTACCCAATCAGTTGAGTAACACACAGCCTGTAAATTGTGGTAATCCTACATATTATCCTTACCCTCTGCTCACTTTGGTTCCTGCCATTTTCAGTCTCTGTTCTTTGTCCTATCAATCAACCCCCTTCCAAACCCTTCCTCTCATTTCATATGACTTCTCAGACTCCTTGGGGCCTGGGACAACTGTGTCAGTAGCTGCTCCCAGGCTGAAGTGCTGGGAGCCTGCCCTGAAGCCTTCCTCACCCTCTCCCCAGCCTCCAGCAGTGACTGCACCAGCGATGACTGGCAGCACCTCCCCGAATGGCTTTCCTACTACAACTTTCGGGTGCTCACACCCACACAGAATATCCCTTCCTGCTCCCAAGCTCCACAGTGAGGGAAGCACACTGCCAGGATGACAGCCCTGGTCCGTTCCATGGCAGAGCTCAGCAACCCACTAAATTGTGCCTCTTTGTTGTTCCTCTATGTGCTGACCACTGTCAACAATCTTGTCTGATCAACACTTCTCACGTAATGCCTACTCCACAAGAGGTATTTCATGTTTACTTCACTCTCTGAACCATTTCCATTCATAGACAAGCTCTGCCATCAAGCTGGAACAAGCTTCTGATTACAGGTTCAGCACTTATGACCCTTCAATTGTGCTTCCCTACACATACAATTAAGAAATTTAATTTGAACTAAACACATCCATGCTACCTAGATTACACTATTGTAAGCTAAGCCTTTAGGCAGTCCATATAATTCTTATAAGGAAAAAACAAAAAGGTGCATCTTTAACTTTCTTTCCAAGCGATCTTGCATAATTTACAGCACCTGCAGACACCACAAAGCTCAAAGTTTAAGAAGCCCACCAATAAATGCTGCAACTGCAGTACTACAGAAAACGTGCAACATCCCTCACATGTCACCAGCACCTTCTTCACCATGCAGAAGTGCTCCTTCCTGTTTGTGAACAAAGAAGTGAGAGAATTGCAGCTGCCCAAGCATTCCCACAATGCTGGACCAAGTGAAGCAGTCCAAGGGCAGGACACAGGAGATGTATCCCAGCACGTGTCTCCAGCTCCCTGACAGGCAGCCAGTCAGCAGCAAGGTCTGACCAGCTCTGGCCACACAGAAACCCAGGGAGGAGGCTCTGACCCATACATCACTGCAAGAGAAGGCAGAGAGCAGACCCTGTCTTGTAGTAGAGAAACAGAAGGGCTGGGCCCATGTTCCCCATGGGTTCAATCTCCATCTGTCTTGGGACACCCCACCAAAGGCACTCTCAAATCAGTGTTACTGGAAGGAGCAACCAGTAAACACATGTAATGACAATCATTCCTTTTGCTTTCGGTGCACATCACCTCAGCTAGCTCAGAGGACAAGGGGGTGAAAACTGATGGCCTCCACAGGAGAAAGACCAGAACACTAAAAACTCTCACCCTTTATCCATAATTTTCCACACAGTGGAAAAGCAATTCTATGGACAATGCCAGGCACTGAAAGCATTAGCTTTCCTCTCAACATTACTTACTATTTAAGTGAAACTTTCAGTTTCAAATTTGTATTTATTCTGTGATTCATAGGAATAAACAATTACTATTTGCAATTGAATGAACAAAGCCGAATTTGAATAATATGCCCCACTATCAAGAAGTGGAACAACTATGGTCAATAAGCAGCCTACAAATTATACCAGCTTTTTTGAGACACAAAGCAATTAATCTCAATAGGTCTTTTTTCTAAGAACAAAATAAAAAAGGAAAAAGCCCTGCAGATAGCTGACTGGACTGTCTCCAAGACTAAAACAGGAGCAGCCTGTGTGCACTCCACAGCAGTGAAATCAGAGGCACTACAGGAGCTGGAGCTCTAAAGGAACATTCCTGCAGAGCAAGCCTTGTCCCAAATGAAGGCTCACCAGAGTAAGGTGATACTCCAGTCATGCTCTCTGGGATTCCAAACAAAACCCAGGCAATGCCATTGTGATCCTTTTGGCCTCATCCCTCTACATTCTTCTCAACCCAACACTTGAAATGAACTGACCCTGCCTGGGCTGCCAGTGTAGCCCCCATGGCCTCTGGATGCCATTGGTGCCCAAACCCTGTAGGAACTGTCCCACCTGCATGAAGTCATGCACAGGGGGACCAAGAGATACTTGGGGAGCTGCTGCCAGGCACAGCTGCCTGGTAGAATTTCCCATCAGGAAAGTTTCTGGCACTTATCACCACTGTATTATTGCCAAAATCAAGGCGGCTCTGCCACAACACCAGCTGAAATGGATGAAAGGTCCTTGCATCAACCCTGTGCAAGCTGGTCCCCCCACACAGGGGGACCACAGCCACTGGGCTGGGGTGCTCCTCCCCCTGCAAGGCTGCTGCTGCAGTGGGCTGGGAGGGAATAAAAAGAAAACAGACCCACAAGAAAGGTTTTTGCATGGAAATGAATGGTGTTCATGGCAAATTTCCATATGCTCAGACAATTTAGGGCTTAGGTCTCCTTCATCCCTCCAACCAGGCAGCAACCAGCCACTCAGCTCTGGTCAGATGCAGCCAGACACCCAAGGTTCTGCTCCAGCTCATGGCTTGCTCACCTGGTGCTGGCTGGGTGCCAGGAGCTGGCAGACCTGCAGGAGCACCCCAGCAGGCTCCAGCGCCAGGGCCACCCTCATGCCAGCCACGAGACAACCAACATGGCCAGGAGCCAGGCTGGATAAGAGCCAGCACAGACAGCACTTGGCTGCTGGCAGCATGATCCAGTGTACTCCCACAGCAGTGCACCAGTTAGGGAGGACTGCAAGGTCTTACAACCCTCAACTACCTCCATCCTGAAAGACACCACCCACAGAGGCTCGAGAAGTAACCTTCCAGACCAAATGCACTCACACCTTCTTCTCCTGCAGGTCTTACACCACTGGCAACAGAGCAAAGTATGCTTCTCCTCCAGGGCTTTCCAGCACAAACTCCACCTCTGTGTTCCTCTTGCAAAACTTCCCCTATTTCCAGTCATTTCTACCCCTCTCCACCACACCTCTGCCTCTTGCCATTATGGTACCTTCTCCTGCCCATCACCACCCCAATGGGAGATATGTCCCTTTAGAACCACCCTGCCCCACCTGTCAAGGCAAGAACTTGCTTTCCAACCCACAAATGCATTTCATTTTGAATTGAAAGTGTCCCAGTCCCCTGAAACACTGGCAGAGGTGCACCTCAGTCCAGCTGTCAGTCAACTGGTTCCCTGTCTGTTCTGCCCACTCCCAAGGGAGGACCCAAATGTCATGGGAAACACAAAAGGGCTGTCAGACAACAAATTAACGCTCTACTTGAAACCTGATTTACTTGAGGATGTAAATGTTATGTGAGACGCCCTAAATACATTGGGGCAATAAAATAATACAGAGCAAGAATAGGATACTGGCAGGCATTAGTCATGAATCTAATGCTGAGGGCAAAAAAACTCCCTGCACTGACTATTTTTAAAACTGTTAGTGAATTAAAGACACGACAACTTGCATATGCATAGAAAAAGTCCATAAATATGCAATCTCAGTCTTCAGATGTCCTGACAACTTTTAACTATAAAACTCTCCATTTATGTTTTCCTCATTAATTTTTTTTTTAATTTCTCCAAATCTTGGCTTGATTTTTGATAGTGTAAGTACTGCATGCCTTATAGCAAAAATATTTGATTGCACTCAGCTTTTTAATCAAACAAGCATTTGTTCACAATAGTAATGTGCCTGCTCCTATAGGACCTTCATGCCTTAATTTAAAGAAACACCTTTTAGATCTTTATGTATTGACATGTTTCCAGAGAAGCAGAATAGACAAGAGACAGTGACATGAGAGTGAACTGGTGGAGCATGAAATTATCTTTGAGGGATTAATTTTCAAGTTCTTTTGAACACACTCCAGTGAAATTTAGATAAGAGTCTACTCTCATATTTGCTTGCTAAAGAAAAACAAAACAAAACATAATTTTAGGGTTATTTTTGCTTTTATGTTACAAGAATAAAAAATCTAAATGAGAGATGATACAAAGCTTTGCATGAATTTGCAGAGATCATAGATCATAGACTATCTCAAGTTGAGAGGGACCCTTAAACATCATGGAGTCCAGCCCCTGCTCCTTGCAGAACTACCTAAAACGAAACCATGTGACTAACAGCATTGCCCAAGATGCTCCTTGAACTCTGTCAGGCTTGCTGCCATGACCCTGAGAAGCCTGTTCAAGTGCCCAACCTTCTGGGTGAAGATTCTACCCCTAATATCTAGCCTAACACCTCACACACACACACTTCATGTAATTTCTGCTTGTCAAAGCCTAAGTCCAAATCGAAGCATAAATTATTTGTTTTAGAAGACAGAAAAACCCTTTTATATTTATTTTTAAAGTTAACTTTTAATACTTTTTTTTCTACAATATTACAAAATGGCATTTCTGCAGTATCCCTAATTGCCTTGTAAAGACAAAACAACCTCTCCCCCTTACTGGCACACCACACTCCTGTCCACACCCCGGCACTACCTACTGCTGCTCAAGCCCAGAAAATAGGAACTGGGTACAACCAGGGCATGAACATCAGCCCCTCACTCACTCTTTTCTCATATTTAAAGGATCAGAGGGACTTTTCATTAAGCCAGCATTTACTACCTGCTGTTCTTTCAGGTTGCCTGCGGTGAGAGGTTTTGACATAGCTGTAGTGCTAGGAAGACAGCCAAAGGCATATTTTATCTACAGCTCAAAGCAGTCCTTTAAACGAGGTAAGCATCTACTCAACTTCCCTTCCCCCAAAACTTGCAGGTGTACAATGGTAACTTACACTGTGGGGAGGAGAGAGAGAGGGCAAGAGGTGGAAAAGGGAAGCCCTGAATATAGTAAGCTCCTAAGAACGTCTATCCATGAAAACAAACATGAAGCGATGAGCCTAACACACAACGGAGAATGCTCAAAGCAGAATTATGGGCAGGTGACCATGAAACATCGTGCGTTTTCCCCAAAACTAAGCACACAGTACAGTTTCTGTAGCAGCCTAGTCAACAAAGTTGACTTTTCAAAGCCGCTTCAAACCTTTACCATCCATGCTGATCTGAAAACAATTCATCAGGCTTTCAGGAAAATGCTGTCTAAGGAGAAAAAAACAAGGCCACTCCCTCTGTCACTACAGACATTAATTCAGCTGAACAGCAACTGGGAATTTTTCCAGTTCTGACCTAAGATAATGGAAGGTGCCCTTAAACAACTGCAGGAGGAAGTGACCTCTTCTTACTTATGTGCCTGGTTCTGACATGCAGAGGTAATTGTAATTATACTGTAAGCTGTGACAGACCAGTTCTCAGCAGGTGTCCAAAGCTGCCTTTTAACCTACCCAAGTTAGCGCTGGGTCCCACAACAGCATAGTTTCCCCTACATGAGAAGGGACCCTAAATATCAACAAATTATTTTTTGCTAGCATGGAAGCACTGTCAAATAAAAAAAAAAAAAAAGTGGAGGTGGTTTATCCACACCCAGAATTGGCCAGTGCCATTCATACCATTCATAACCATTCCTGGGGCAGCGCTGTCTTGGGACAGAAGAGGCTTTAGCCTTGTTTCACAGTCTAGGCTGGAACTGAATCTCAGCTGGCTTCACACAGCACAAGTACAGCTTCCTCCTACCCCTGTGTGTTAACCAGCACGTGTGGTCCAGAGGCACACGACAGTCCCTGTATCGAACCAGCCTGCGTCTAGGAAGGGATTGATCATTCACTCAGCTTTCCTGCTGATCTTCCTGGGCCCCGCGGTGAAGCTCCCCACAACCCTTGGCAGTGCCAAAAGGGCTAAGGGGCCATGGCAGAAAGCTTCATGCAGCAGGCACAAATTTACTGGCTTTGCCAGAGATAAAGAGAAGATCAGCTTTAGCTCTGCACCCCAGTGAACCCTTCTTCTCAGGTTCTCAGACACTGAACCTCAACAGCCTGGTCAACAGCACTGTTTCTGTGGCTAGCAACCTGCCAGTGTCTGATTACTGCAGGGATGGCTGCCCAAGTCTGCAACAATATGCAATAATCCCCCCCGAGAGGCAATGCTCTCACATGCCCTGCTAGCAGGACCGTGACAAAAGACTTTGTCTGCAGAGGGAAGGAGCAAGGGACCTTGCCTCCCTACCAGCAGATAACCACGGGTCACTGCAGAGGGCAGGGGGTCCCTCTGCTCCTACCGCTGCTCAGGCGACTTGGCAAAAATAGGAACTGACAGGTGAAAGGTGGGAGAAAGGAGGAGGAAGCTGGAATAATTCTGAATTTCTGTACAGTAAGCAACAACTTAGGCTCTCCTTAATAGTATATTCTGATGGGCTAACTAATCAAGGAGATGTCAGCATCAAAAATTATCATAAACATTATTTTCAAAAAAGCACAAAGTTTATTTTACAGTTCTATGGAGCATATTCTGCCCTTGGAGTCTTACTTTTCCCCAGGACCAGCATGCTTAGACAACAGCAGCAGTCTCCAGCAGATGACCACTGACAGCCCCTGGAGAAGCACTGTGGGTCAATGAGCATTGCTACTGGTCAGCCAGCATGTTGCAGTAGGGTTTTGTTTCGCCCTCTTCAACCAGGAATTCCTCCTAAGAAGTTACCTTTGCTAGCTGTGCCACACAGCAAAGCTAAAGCTTCAAGGCTCTCAGGGCTCTCATGTTTGCATGTTATCCTCACAAGGTGCCCACAACATGTTAGGCTGGCCTGCCCTAGAGAGCCTCAACAGTGTTCAGCAAGGAAATCTGAAACTTCCCAAAGCCGCGTCATGGGGACCCACTCTCCATCCCCCCCGCCCTTCCCAGCACTGTTAGAGCTGCAGCAAGAGGAGAGTCTGCTGCCAGGAAGAACAAAACAGGTTTGGACAAGCATGAAACCAAGCTGCACGTATCTTAAGACAGCAGCCAAGGCGCTTAAGCCTTTTTCATTACAAATGTGAAACCCAGATCCACACCCCAAGAGCCCAACTGGCCCCTGTCATCCCGAGATCCCTCAGACCCACATGCAGCTGGAGTTGAAGGCTTCCTGCAGGCACATGCCAGCCTTTGCTGAGTCAGAGGGGTCAGAATGCCCCTGACATGTCATTTATGATATTTTCATCTACATTTAGGGGGGAACACCACCTGACCAAAGTTGCCCAGGCCTCCCCTGCATAACAAGTGCCTTGATTTAAGATCAACAAAACCAGCTGAATATTGCACAATGGTTCAATCATGAAACCACAGTGAAGAGAGATGAAAGCAGTAGAGTAAAAAAAAATTTAAAAAAGGCAACACATTCATTAAAAAAATATATAAACCCTACTGTATCTTGATTTGAAAAGGCGCAGAAATAAGGGAAAGGGCATAAATACATATTTATCCTCTAGTTCAAAATCTTTAAAAGAAGATGTAAAGAAGAGAAATTGCTTATTTATAAGCAGCACAGTCTCCTTCTAACTTGTACTGAAGTTGCACAGCGCACTTCTGGGCTGCTCCAGGAGCATTACTCAGACAGATTATACAGTCAGGTACCAATTACTTAGGCCCTCTCAAATGCATACTAGTAAATTTGATTATTACTCAAACAAAGCATATATTGTTAGGAATGCCAGCCAGAGTGGGCTCTTTCTTTGACTGAAACATTTTTAGGAAAAGATCCTACCTCTTTGCTATAAAGTTTTACAGTGTCTAGTACAAAGACTTGAGATTTTTTTTAAGTACAAAAATGAAAACACTTCTAAATTTTAATATGTCTAGTTTGGGGATAAACAACATTACATTATTTTGCTTAGTAATATTACAAGGAGCATGAACAAATATACCAGGCCCAGGAGCCCAAGAATTCACAGAACTGCTTAAAAGACCTTTTCTTCTTTCTGTCTTAAGAGTCTCTACAAGTTTCTCTTTCTTATATCCTTAGATGTAAGGATGTATTAGAGATAATATTGCATATAATACTGTTCATTTTCTGTTATTGTCCAGGTGAGAATCTCCTTTCACTGCACTTGGGAAAAGCTTGTGGATGTCAAATACAAAATCTTATTTTTTTTTAAAAAAAGGAACGATAGAAAGTTTGAATATAGGTTGTCTTGGTCACAGTCCTGTGTCAGGCTTCCTTGAAGAAAAGGACAAGTGGCACTGCTAGAACATGGTGAGGAGACAGGAGTGCCAACTGTTCATTGCAGGGCACGAATCCACAGATACAGGCAGATGGAGTGGTTGAGAGATGCAATACTTTGCAAAACCATGTCATAAGTCTTATTGCATGGCACAGATATTGCTTTATGTCTGAGAACGTGCACTATATACAGATAAGGGAAAGAAGTTGCTCTTGGCTGTAAAAATTTGAGAGATTGTTCTATATGTTACTCCCATAAAATCTGCATATAAACTGGCTGGTTTGTGTTTGAACTATAAAACTCCTGCCCTGCAAGAAGCAAAAGGGCAATCCGAACACACATGAAGGTGGCTCTCCTTATTAAAAGGTGTGTACGATTTTATTTTCCATTTTATTTGCCTGTGCTTACATTTGAAAACCACAGTTGAAACAGGTACCAGATAGCATGTATGTGTATGCTGGAGAAGCCAAATTGCAACTGGTTCCCAGGATACCACCAAAGAGCAATTCACACCACTGTTTTTTCCACCCCAAATAAGGACAGTACTACTTCAGTAGTTGTGTCAGAATTATGGAGACAGACAACAAAGATGCCTTATATTCAGAGAATTACTTGGTAGCTTTACACATAACCGTAATGTTTATAGCCCTGGAAAGAAAAACCCAAACTGTTGCTGCAAAGAAAAATAAACCAGTACTTTTCTGTCTTTGTAAGGATACTGCTCTTTGTTTTTGAATTTATTTTTACAAACCTCAAGCACATGAAGCTGTAAAAACTGTAGTTTATATTCTTTAAAATTAGGGTTAGCCAGCAGTCCAACATGAAATACTGTGAGATTACCTTAATATATTACTAAAAACTAATTAGAACAGACAGATTAAAATTGGACCACCTTTCCTGATTGCTTGCATTGGTTGTGAGAGAGATACATGGATATGGCAATCTCATACACTAGTGAATAGTGTTGCCCCCAACTTACCTTCCCAGGCTACTCTCAGTACCCAAAAATGTTTATTTTACTGTGTTTTCTGATAAATACACATCTTAGAATTCAGCTTTAGAGATCCCTACTAGAGACAAAAGGCTGCCTTTTCAATGTTCTCTTCCCCTAAAGCTGTGACTCCTCTCAGCTCCCAAGACAGGTTCAGCTCATAGATACACCATTTCCCGGTAAGGACACAAAGCAGTTGTTTGTTTTGTAACAGACACTTTCAGTGCATAGGCCTGAATGTGAAACAGGCTTGGAGAACAGGGAATGAAGCTGCATGTCCAGCCAGGACAGAGCTAACCTGATGGCAGAGAAGCTCAGGCAGGTATGAGTCCTAATGCCCTACACTGACAGACACTGGGGATTGTATGGGTTGTCTGGCTTTTTACATCACAGTCCCTATCCCTCTAAATGCTACTTATTCACCACAAACTTCCAATAGTCTGCAAAGTTCCTTATGTTGTTCATTATGATTTTTGGTGGCATGCAAGATGAGCAATTACTTTAACTTTTCTCATTTTCTCAATTTTTTTCTCCTTCTCATTAGAACAATGGCAAGTTCTGCTGCAAAGGGATATAGAAGAAAAAAAGGCAGAGTTGGTCTAAGTGTTTTTTTCCATGTAACTTACAGGCTGATGGGTATACTTGCCTGAACCTACATAAACTTGTATGCTGTACATATACTTGTACAGCATTCAAGTTTAACACTGAAAAATCCTCCTACAGAACAAACAGCACCAGATTAGAAGACAAAGGATGCATTAAAGAACCATTTAATTTAGCTACCTGGAGCCTGAGCTAATGCCACTTCTCCCAGAGAGTACTGACCAAACATGATTCAAGCAATGGCAGTGCTGGGTTAACAGTTGCATCCAATGATCTTTGTGGTCTTTTCTAACCAAAATGATTCTATTATTTTATTATTTTTCTTGCCTATTCCATCTTACCTGTGTATGTTTCAGAACTGAGTCCTAGGCTTATGCTTTCTGGTTAAATCCAGTGACTTAGTTCCACATATAAGCTCTCTCCTGTTTTGACAATGCCATGATTTTTTGCAAATAGCTTCATCCTGGCAGAGTAAATCAGAAGTTTCTAGAAACAAGAGCATGTTTCAATCCTGCAGCCAAAGATTATGAAGCTAAAGAGACCATTATGATCTTTTGATGTGAGCAGCTGTGTAACACAGAAAAACCTAGACATATCTAAATTTAGTTTCTATTTAGTAAAGTCCGAGCCCTGAAATACTGCAAATCTCTTTCCTTCCCCCAAAAGTATCTTGCATTCACTACCATCCATTTGGATATTGATTTTTGCTATCCACGATACTAACTTAAACTAGCAGAGGAAACTCCTCTACAGGCATTTCTTGTGCAAGATTAATGGCTCCCAACTCTTGCCTATCTGATTTTTAAAGCCTGAATTTAGCGTTGTTCTGTGTGATATCCAATTTAAATTGTCCACATCCAAGCGCCATGAAGCCCATGGCTCCAATCATGTGCCATCACATTTTACATCATGAAGGGAAATCCACTCTCAGTGGTGTGGAAAGTAAAGACCACAGGACAGACACATCTGGGCAGCTCCACAAAGGTGGGACAGAGGTACTACCTGACACCCAAGTTCAAGTGTGGTTGTAGTTCTGCTTAATATAAAGGCAATCATGGAAACACAGCCTCAGCAAGAAAGAAAGATATTTCATGAAGCAACAAATGAGCCAAGTGCATCTGTGGACACAGCAGGGCTAGACTGGTTTCCACTGCACCACCATATACAGCACAGCTGGACTCTAGAAAAGATACTATGTCTTGTCAAAAGCCAAGTGCTCTGGACTGAAGGCCAGACTAGGGCCTTTGAGTAACTGTTTATGCTTGCCACACTTAGAACACAGAGGTGAGGAAGGGGGGAAAAAGTGCATTCCATTAGTACGACTTCAAGTAGAAATCTTTACACCAGAATCTACACACACTTTTTTGTTAGCATACACTCTGACAAACAAGACACAGCTAACAAGGCAAAGCCCACAGAGACCTCCAACAATAAGTTACATCCACAGAGGCACCAGTGAGGAGTCACCCAACACTTCATTTAGTTCAAGAGAGGTAGGTAAAATAATTTACTTTTTTTCCCCTAGCATGGTTTAAAAATTAAACTTAAATTAAAATTTAAAACTTAAGTCATTCTTACGAGATCCCTGTATTGTAAAGAATATAAAATTACTGCTATATTGGAAGTTCTCAATTCTGGGCTTCACTCATCTGAAAAAGTTAAGTCAAACCAACAAACTTGCTGATACTACCCTTACAAGGCCTTGGAAGCTTTGCAGATTCAACAGAAAATATACAATCTTGTGCTTCTCTGCAAAAGTACTGCTATGCTGTGGGAAGAAAAAACAACCCACAGGAGCGTACCTAGAGGACGACCATTTGCAAAAACTGCATAGGCATATATGCGAATTTCCAAAGCACCAAATTAAGTTTCTTTGTGCCTGAAATTTTCAAGGAAGGAAATGGCTTGAAAAGGCTCCAACTCAGGTGCTGGAAGTTGAGCACAAAATCTTAGTATCAAATACTCAACAGCTGCTGGGAAGAAATTTAGCATCCCTAAAACCAAGCTATACAGGTTCCTACCACTATCTAAATTAGAGCACCTGATTTCAATTATCATTTCTTATAGGGTCTGATTTAACTGATCTGGCCAAGACCAAAATAGGTCCCCTTATCAGATGTTGCACAAAAAGACAGAACCTCCACCCTACCACGAGACTGTCCATAACTGCTTCACATTCCCAGGCAGGGAAGCAGTACTTGCAGCCCAGGGACTGGCAGAGGAAGACTGTTGGTGATGGGAAGGTTTAACCTGCACTATCAGGATGCACTTCTGGAGGGGACAAGCCAAAGACAGCACATGCCAGGCACACAACTCATCAGAGGGATTAAGTCAATAATAAAGTGTTGAAGCAGCACTCATTTTGATCCCCTCCATCTGCTCCTGCAAGGTAACTCAAGCATCCAGATATGCAGGGCTGCCAACAGAGAGCAAGAAACCACTGGTCTCCACAGTCATTCACTTCTCGTCACCAGAGGCTCCTTCCGTTAAGACAGGTCTACACCAGATCCTGCTGATGCATCCCATGAGTCACAGATATGAGGTTTTCCCAGCAGAGGCCCTTGACCTCACCATGATTACACTGGTGGGACTTTTTCAGTGAATTTTCTTTTGCTCATGGGGCTACTGGGGTTACTTGTTCCAGGGTTAGCAGGCAGTCCACACAGTCGGGGAAGTGCTAGCACGTCTGCCAAAATGTTTTTCCAGGCCCCTTGGGGCACAGTTCAATCCAATTAAAACATGCACAGAAGCAATAAAACTCAAAAATTATTCCCTTGGTGCTGTGGGTTCCAGCAGTCCAAAGGTCTTTCCCTCTACTATAGTGCCAGCAACTTGGAGTCAAACCCCTTCCAACAGAGCTGCATCAGCTATTTCTGAAATCACTTGACCCTTTTCCATGTGCTTCTGAGACACAAACCATGTTGACTGGCCTGGGGTCCTTGGACATTAAGGAAATTTTTCTTCCCAGTTGCGAAGAAACTGAGAACAGCTTTGCCCCCAGAAAATCAGCACTTCATTGCAAGCATGTCTTTCCTCTCATACAACTGCACCACTACAGTGGAAGCACTCTGCTACATCAGCTGAAATTACAGTGGTGGCAGTGCCCAAACAGAGGTTTTTATTTTAACTTTGCACAACCCACTTCTTAGAAAGAAAAAGTGCTGGGAAGAAAAGGAGAGGTGAAAGATAATCTCGTTTCTAAACAGTGGTGCGAAATGTGAGTTGGCATGCAAGCCTTGTCAAGTCAGTTATCTCGGAAAGGTGCTTTGAACCAGTGGAGAGACATCCCCTTGGAGCACAGCGCTACAGGCAGATGCTTTGAATGGGATACTGACCACAGTAGACACAGATTCCATAATTCAAGTTATCGAGCTTGACAAAATATGCCATGTAGGAAGGGCACAGGACATGCTCCCAAAACACAAAGGAGTTTTATATGCTAGTAAGACACTACCATCTTGTCTAAAGATCTCAGAAGATGACACTGCTGAGACAAGTTCAGACAAGCACTCCTGCTAGATCGCTGGGCAAAGAAGTGCATTCAGATCAGCAACCAGTAAATGTTTACTTCCAGTGGGAAGAGGCTGCCAGGAGTGAAGATTCTGGTTACTCCATCGACCACACACTGTGCTCATATCAGATAGAGAGCTTTCACCCTGCTGGATGCTCACCTCGCCAACCTCAGGCTACACCCACCCTGCAGGGATGGCAATAGGATGTATGGCTAAACCCAATGCACACATGTGAAAATCAGTGCAGGTATTGCCCAGAAAACTGCTGCACATATGGCTGCTAAACTTACAGGGAGCTGAAAAGTGTAATGGGTAGTATTAGTATTTTCTACTACGAAAAATGCTTATGTTTCCATGGTTACAGACCTGCTTCAGACTACAACAGAAAAGTTGGAATTCTTCTCAAATGAAATAGAAAAACAAAGAGCACTGTTTGAGGGTGGTTTGGGCTTGCTTTTCTTTTTGACCCACAGACCTATGTTCAAACACAAACCACAAAGTGAATAACAGGCCTTTTAATACTAAATTTATATGCCCAGAAACTAAGTTTTCCATGAGCTCAGAGACCAAAACTCAGACACTTACCATTACCATGTACCTCAATACACTTGTAACAGATGCAAGATCCTTTAAAAGAAAGTTCAAACTCCATTTGTATTCCAACAGCAAGAGCTGGCTTTTCTTCCAAGCCTCTTCACAAACCTCTTGTTCAATAATGAGCTTTCAAAACTATAGTAAAATTCATTGCTCCCTTTATACTCATCTCATTATCCTGGCCTCTTGCTGTGCTTGTTCCTTTTAACGGATGGAGCAAGTATTAGCTTGATTTCCTACCACACATCAAGTTTTCAGCTGAGGTTAGTAATATACATTTCTAACAAATGATAAGATCTCTATTAATTTACTATTAAATGCATAAAGCTGGAGATCTTTTTTTTTGCCTTGCATCTAACAGATAGTGAGAGCACATCTTACTTTCCTGACATGCTCTAACTTTTGCATGCAGACACAAGTGATAAGTGGAATTCAAATCAAGGCCAAAGCTCAGTTATCATAAAAGAACTGAATTGAATATATCCATTTGCATCCATATGTAGAAGACAAAATATAAAAGCACAAAGAAGTGCCCCAGGAATACTGCAGTCAGTATACAACAAAAGAAAGTTTTAAGACCTGGAGCTGGCCACAGCACATTTTGAAGAGAAAATTAAATAAAACCACATACCTGTTCAAAATACAGCTTACTGAGAAAGTAAAGAAAATAATCTAAATCAAAACAGTTTAAAAAATAATTGCACTGCTACATTTTCCAGATTTTATTCATGAGGCCTTGCACATTCAGAAACAGATAGCCAAGAGTAAATTCAGATGAAGTGGCATAAAGGAAGGAAGTTGGAATTAATGCTGACAAATCATTGAAGTGCCACCATTCTGGGTGACTCCAAACTCGGCAGACATGTCAGGACACTGCAGCAAGATGCTCTACTGCTGAAAAACCTGTGCTGACACAGACACAAATTGTTTTTTCAGTGGTAGGCTCATAATTGTTTTTTGTCTAACAGAAATGCAAATCAGTTCTTAAGTTTCATAACTGGAAATTAGCAAATAGCATTCACAAACTCAACTCAGTCACCAAACATCCTGTGATGCCCTTGGCTAAAGGCAACAGCCGGAATCTGCCACCTATATAAATGCTGGAAAAAGTTAAAATCACAAGTACAAAAAGCCTGGAGAGAGCTCTAAACCTAAGGAACCTCTGTCTTGCAAGTCCAGGACAGCAAGAGCCAGTCCCTCTGATAACATGAGTGGCCATGCTCCTGTAAAGGAAAATGCCAGGGAGGCACTTGCTCCTTACAAGCACAGCTGCTGCAGGGGCTGGCTGCAGGAGCCCCAGCCATCCTCACTGCTGCAGTTCACCCTACCTGACTGCAACACATGCCAACCTAAACCTTCCATGAGTTTTCCAATGGCTTTGGCACAAGTTTGTCACTTTTGCTGTTATGGCCTACTTGGTACAGTGGTGTAACAAATGGATGACGATCTTCACATGTTACTGCTCTGCAACAAAGACAAAACAGCAGTAGCTGATGCACACATCTACTTGTATTAAATTTGTGGGTTTAAGCACTCAAACCTTTTCAAAGACTGAAAAAGAATCACCACAATAATTTCCAGAATTCCCCGCTACTGCAAGGGCAAGTCTGAGCCTATCAGCACCGATCAAGTTCATTTTAAATAAGCATAATAGCCCCCACAAAATTTGTTTATTGAAATTTACTGAGGGGCTAAGTTTGGTTTATTTTCTGCATTAATTTGCAAAGCCAGAGCTGTGTGCTGGAACTTTTAAATTAAGTGCTGGAGTCAGCAGGACCCGAGGTTCTACCCAACCACTGATTCATTGTCTGACCTTGAAGAAGTCCCTCACCTCATCATAAATCTGCCAGCCCAGCTGTGAAACTGGATGAAAGAAGGACTACCCCACAAAATGCATGCTGCAACTCGTTTGGCCTTCTGTTAAATAAACATAACGCCCCCTCAAAACAAACCCAACCAACTAAACAATGTGTTTTTTTCTGTATACAAAGCACTTTGTACTGTACAAAAATGGAGTGCTTTACCAAGTGGGAGGGAAATGGATGTAAATATTTACACATGTACTGCAAAGAGCTGTTACTCACTCTAGGGATGTGCATGCTGGTAGCTGTATAATTCAAGAGCTACATCAGAATAGTGGGGGTGCCTTCACTTGACAGAAATAACATGCTGGTCTCCGGAAAGCATGCACTATGCCAAGGAGGGTAAGGAAAAAACTGACATTAAGGGGACAGTTCCTGCCAGATTGGAAACCAAATTAGCTTCAAATAAAACAGATTAATCAAAGCGACAAGTGCTCAGAGCTTAATTACAGGAGTAGATGAAGTAGCATTCAGATTTTGTTCCACTTTTCCATCATCTCACAAACTCTTCCAAAAGGCAAGAGTATTTTGGGCCAGTAAGTAAGTCTGGAAATACAGAGGCTATTTCTCCTTATGCAATTTGTGCTCAATTGCCCCTTATGCCTGCCAAGAAGAAAAGTTAATGGTAAGATTGTGAGGAGAAGGGTCACCTCAGCCAGCAACTCACCTGCTTCCATTGTGTCCTGCTGCAAATGCAGGACCTGCTACTTAACATCCCTCCATACTTGAGCTACTATGGAGGTGACAGGACACTGTCTTCAGAGTAACACTTCTATTAGTGTATTTAGGTCACTGACACATAATCCCAAATGCAAATCAAAAACAGAGGTAAAACCTGTGCTGTGTAAGGGGAAGAGACTGACTGGATTCCCTTTCACACGGCAAAGTCTGGTGCCATTAATTCATGGGTCCTAACAGCTCAAGATTGCACTTGCTAGTGTTGAAAATACCTGGAACCAGGTTCCAACAGCTTCCTTATATGTTAATTTCATCTTCCACTATAAAAATTAGTCTGTCTCTAGAAATTTCTCAGCAAAAGAAAATTGCCTACTGTTTCCCATTGCTATCACTTCAAAGGTGAGTTTGCTTTACAAGCATCAGTGTGGTAATGCTTTTCCCTATTTTGCTATTCAATTGCACACTTCTAATAAGACATTTCTTTCCAATTTCATACATAATAGAGGAAGCACTGCTTGTAACTGCAGCCTTGAACCACATGTGATAGGGTGCTTAGTATTTACATACCATCCACACTAAAACAGATAAGTGCATCACGTTGTACACAAGTTAGAAGTTATGCAAAAAATGCAAGACTCGAGAGCAGCTTCTGAATCTCTGTGGTGTCTGAATCTTTGTCAACTTCAAGCTGCCTAATCTGCTCTAAGGACATAATGTACAGTACACTGTTTGTTCAGCTTGTGGAGAGCCAGATTTAAGGATTTCATATTCAAACAGCACTGACTCAAGTAGCAATGTTCAAGGACTTTTCAAAGTGCATCTGTGGAGCTTATCAATATCACAAGTTGAATACTGCTCTACCTGACTTTGTTTTCTTTAGCCAAGGCCTCAGGTTTTGCTTTAATCTAGCATCAGCGTGACGCTATAACTGAAAAATCAAGCCTTCACTTAGAAAACTTTTGTAGGCTACTGTTGTCCACTATTTTTCCTAGATATGGACCTGCATGTGATGCAGAGTAGACACATTCTAAGTCCATTGCTTTTAGGAAACAGCACATGTATGTATGTATGTATGTATATATATATATCTATATATATATATATATCTATATATCTATATCTGTGCGAGCACCTACACATGTTTCCTCATTTATCACCTATACAAAATATGTACACATAACAATACTTTCCAGAAGAGCTGTATCAGCCTGTTAGGGGCATTAAGACACTGCACTGCACTGCACTAGCTCTGCTCATTTCTGAAATGTTAACAAATGTGTTTGATACGTACACTGTCAGCATGCTTGGGATTAACCGAGATCAGCAACCAATTTGGAGTAATTGAATATTCACAGCAGCGTCTGGTCTGATCTGGACTGTTAACACAGTCACACACAGGGAATGTAGGGCAAGCATTTTTAAAAATGCCCAGAAAAGCAACCCAGAAGAAAATCAAGGTTACTGCTTAAGAAAAAATGGATCCCCCAGCAGCCTTATGCTTCTTAGCCTCCTGTTCACCTTCTGCACAGTCTTTGGTGGCTGCAGCCCGTACCCACATCAAGGGTTTTGCTCATGCACAAACTCAGTGCAGTGATCACATTCTTCCTAGAAAAACATGCTCGTGTGCTGGACTTAGTAAGCCTTTGTCACGCTCCCTTTGCTTTCCTGATCACGCAGTAACACCGCCCTCTCTTACCCCCGCACTGAGGACATGTGAAAAACATTAACATATCTCAAATGCCTAGCAGACCTTGAAGTATCCTTGTCAGAACTTTACATTTCCTGATAGAAGCTCTCTGTAATTGCATTTAAGCCAGTAATGATGCACCGATAACACCAATGAAGTTTGACCATCGGATTTCAATGTACATTAAATGCCTGCCTGAAAGCTGCATTAATAATGGAACGGATTTATTATTTACTTCTAATTAGAACTCCTTGCTGATGCTAGTAAAAAAACACACTTTCAAGAGGGAAATAATCAGCAGTAAAATACATGCAATTATTTTCATTATAGGCTTGTGTCACTTCTTACTAAGACTGCTCCCTTCCCAAATCTGTTTCCCAATTCTGCCACAAGTGGAAAGCTTTGGACAAAGTATTCAGCGGCAGGTACACATCTTACTAGGAATGCATGCTTTTTCCAAGTAGCTGATTTTATCGTCATAGGCAAAAGAGTACTTTTGTGTCATTCAGGCCTACATAAACTCCTGTGATTTGATACACGAACATTCCACCAGGCAGTTCTTTGGAGAGGCAATGGAACAATTGTTTCCAAGAGGCAAGATTTTATCTTTCCTGTAAAAGTCATCAGCGCTACAACGTTACAAACCACTGGAGAAAAATCACGGAGCAAGCCTTCAGTAGAGCCTCAGACATTTAGCAGCCAAACGCCTTGGGAAAGGCCTCCTGCTCTTGGCATGCTCCAGGTGCTGCTGAGCGAGACCTCCCGGAGCTTCCCTCGGTGGCTCCGACACGCTGCTGCTACTCGTGCTGTCCCTGAGCCAAGCCTGAGGACGGAGTCATCCGATCCTCCTGCTCCTCGAGAGCCTAAGGAGGCTACGGGAGGCTTCGCGCTTGGCTGAGGTTTGCTGGGTTTACGGTGAGGTCCCCGTGCTGCTGGCCATCCCCCAGCCGGACAGCCCCCGGGAGCTGACAGCCCGCCCTGTGCCCTGTTCCTGTGCCCCGCTCCTGTGCCCCGCTCCTGTGCCCCGCTCCTGTGCCCTGTGCCCCGCTCCTGTGCCTTGGCCCTGCTCCTGTGCCCCGCTCCTGTGCCCTGCTCCTGTGCCCTGTGCCCTGCTCCTGTGCCCCGCTCCTGTGCTGTGGGACCCACAGGCCGGGCAGAAAAACCGGGAACAAGGCTGCAGGCATCAATGGGCAGGATGAATGATGAATGGGAACTGAATCTGAAGCAGAATCTTGGAGAGACCAAACGAGTAAAAGCACAGGAGCCCACGCACGGAAGACAGAACAAAGGGCAGGTAGGAGGTACGAAAAAATCCCCTCAAACAAATGGAAAAAAATGAACAAAGAAGACTACTGGCGCACTTTGAGGAAGAACCCTTTACTTCTACCCTCATATATACTCATCCTTGTAACTCCAGAACATCCAGAAGCTGCTTAGAGATGACCGATATTGCTCCCCCTGGTACAGGTCGCACTCCTTTTCTGTGTGCCACAACCACCTAACTGCAAAGGGCCAGCACACTGCTTTTTCTATAGTGCAAAAAGAGCATTTCTGAACTCTCCAGGGTATGCAGGGGTTTTCTCTATGTACATTTTGTGACTGTCCTTGATTAAGTCAGCTTGGGTAGATAAATCTCCTTAAATCGTCTCTCAGCCTCACCATGTGTATGCTAAACAGGACCTGGCTTGTTTTACAAAATAAAGAGTGCTGGATGAGGAGGAGGCACATGACCTACACTAACATTTTCTTCCCCTGGTTTAGCATAAATAAAAGCACCACTATGAAAGAGCGCTTAAAGTTCCTTTTGCAGCTAACATTGAAAGAGTTTATTATCACGCTGCAGAAATGCTTTAGGGGAAATCTTGCTCCGACAGTGTTCTCATGAGAACACTTGACGTTTTCAAACAAGTCACTTTGAAATGTTCAAGAATACAAATGTCACGAGGCTCCCCAAGGTGCAATGACACATCTTATCACAAAGGGAAGCTCCCGTGCTGCCTGCTAAAAGAACCTGAAGCTCTGCAAGAAGTACTTCATCTTTCAAACAGTATTTCAAACATCAAGCTTTGAAAGTGATCTGGCATTGAAACACCAGTCTGGCTGCTCAAATTTAGTTTGTTTAAAGTTAGCTTGTATAGTGAAGGGTATCCAGAGCTGCAGAAGATTCCCCTTTGTTTCTGCATATCTCTGGTACACAGAGGTAACATAGATTTCAGGAACTACTTGAGTGACCACAGGACAGGGCAAAGATCAAATGAGCTTTCCATCTACAAAACCAGCACTATGCAGCCAGAGGCACTGCAGCCTTCCCCAGAGGAGCTGCCAGTGGATAAAGTCTCCTTTCCTACCAGATGCACCACGCCACCTCACCACCCCTGCTGTCCAGCCCATGGGCTGGGATCACCAGCACACCTAATGCAGTACCCCACACACCTGCCCAATGGCTACACTTTTTTATATTTTTTATGACTTGAAACAGCAATGAGAAAAGAGATTTTTCACAGCTCACACCCTTAAGTGCAGTTGTTAGTCCCTGATGGAGAAGTGAGGCAGGGATGGGACATGGCTCTGCCAAACAATGGCTCCCAGCAGGCTGATTGTAAAGAAGAGAGAGATGGTGGCCTCTGCTCACCACTATCAACTTTTTTAAATGGTGCTTGCACATGAACTAGCATTTTCTCAGCAGCCATCATTGTGTAAAATCCTGTCCAGAATTATCCAGTCATTTGACTTTTAATTTAAAAAAATATAAAATAATATGAAAATAATGAAAAGTCTATATAATAAAAAATAGGGCACTCTAGGCCACTTGTGTTTTGCTCAAATCACCCTCTCCAAGTGAAAATGTCAGCATCCACCCACCATTTATCTGCAGTGTAAAGTACAAAGCCTCACCAGAGCAAAACTGAGCAATGCCCTGTTGCAAAGTATCCCTGCACGTAATTGTGCTTAACCTAAACCATATGTTCCTAAAAACATCAACAATGCTGAACAATGAGACCAGCCTCACATCCAAGGGAATTTAGGAACAGGGGAACAACCGAAGTGACAAGCTTGTTCATCACAGAGCTACAGATTTGTTGTTGTCGTTGTTTTTTGGCACGATGGTGCCTGAATTCCTTCCCATGTTTTGTGAACAGCTGAACTGTGTTCCCTTACAAAAGAAATTAATATGGTAGCCTGTGTACATCTGCTTTAATCTTAAAACAAAGCAGTTTTGCTATCTTTAGTACAAGCATAATAAAGGCACCAAAAAAAGACAGATGGTTTGGATTTTCTGTGCAGAAAGCAGGACGGAAGACTGACATCTCAACTATTTACGTAGCCACAACCCATTACGTGGCCACAGCAAACCAGGGGGGATGCAGAAAGTACCTCTTTGTCAGTGTCTCAGATGCCAACTGCTTTCAGTCAGGTCCTATAAAAACCATAAAACAACTCTGCTCTCAGATAAATGCTGTCGTTCATACAGATTTAATTTATATTGTTAGGAAAACACTTAACAACAGCCACACTAATGCCAAACAAATTAATTTCAGTGAAGCTAGAGCAAACAGTACTGTCATGTTTAGGCAGCACAGAACAAAACCCTTGAAAATCCAACATTAAAGGAGTTATTTATGGTCATTGCTCAGCCCTCCTGCCCCCATCATTTGTGCATTAGAAGTCTCCTGACTGCTCACTTGCAAACTCCCTGACTTCTGACCAAAACTGGCCACGCACTGATAGACCAAAAGTTCAATTTGCAGGGATAACACAATCTCCCTGGTCTGGCAGTTGGGATGGGTTTGGGGTATAGTTTTTAGGTTTCTGTTTTGTTTTGCTTTGGTGTTTTCTTTACAATTCAGCCTTTCTTCTAAAATATCTCACTTCAGGATTAAAACTTTTCCCTTCCTGAAATCAATCAAATTGATAGTGGTTTTGGCAGAAAGGCAAGTAACAGGAAAAAAGTAAGAACAGAACATGTGCAACATATCCAAGAAGTAATTCATAACTTGCTCTGTTTTATGTAATAGATACATAGTTCAGGGGAAAGTACACAAAAAAGAGGCTTTTCCTTAATACCCTTTAACAAATATTCAGAGAATGGCAGTCATGTAAAAATATCACCCTTGATATAAAGGGATAAAAAGACAAGCTGAATTAGCTCCTGAATTAGGGGCAGAAAAATGTTCTCTGATACAGATATTGTGTAATTAAATGCCTTTTTAATATTTCCATGTTAGAGAATTTAAGAGACCCAAATTAAAGATTTTTCCAATTAGCAAGTACTTTAAAAGAAGATGGTACACTTTGGGAAAAAGCCCAAAACACTTGTTCAATTTCTGAGTGCTTCCACTTGAACCAGTGCTCAAACACCGTACTGAAAAGTAATGCTTGGGGTTTAGAAGTAGCATTTCCATTAAGAAAAATGTTTGCTGCAGTTGCATTAAGTCCTTACCAGGCACGGGGAGGCTTTTGTGCATTGCAGTTACACTCCATTAAATGCTTCAGAGGGGAGCTGGGGTGGCACGGCTCAGTGGGCCTGTGGGACACGTGGGCTTGCAGGGCACGTACAGCCGCGGCTCTGCTTCACTGGCCCCTTTCTGCAAAGAGCACGGGCGAGCGGGGCACAGCCAGCCCTCCTTGCAGCTCCTTCTAGGAGATGCCCCACGGGCTGGGGTACCCCTGGGACAGCCAAGTGCACTCATGCAAGGCAAGGAGGCCAGACTCCCCGGGGATGCTCCCGGAGGAAGCTGCCGGCTCACATCTGTCACAAACTCTGTTTGCAGGCGTGCCAACAGATGCTTGCAGAGAGAGTCGCTGAACTTTGACATCCAACATAAAGATGTAAACACTTCTCCACAGAAGATAAATCCTGAGTACTAAAAGGCGCTCTGGCTGACTTCTGGCCCTTCCCAACCCCACACCATCCGCCAAACCCAAAACTCCCACACGTATCCCTTAAAAACAACAATAAAAAAGACCCCCCCCAAAAAAAGATGCAACAAAAAAACCCTCAAGAAATTAAAATACTAATAGTCACAGCACCAAGATTTTTTAAGTATGCTAATCAGTAAAATTATTACAAGTAAGCCAAATATAACTAACTGGAGAATAAAATGAACTTTACAGTGTTTAGACAGATGGAATCTGATTTCCTGCTGTAAAGCCGCTGAATTTGGCATTGACCTTGAGCCCCAAAGGCAGGGGATCTGCTGCCCAAAACACACATGAGCTACCCAATGTCCAGAGTCAGTAGTTACTACCCTTCATATGCACCATTAAATTAAATAGCATGGAAGTCTTCATAAAAAAGGTTTGCAAAAAGAGATGGATTCATTTAACACTAAAAGCAGCCAAGACCAAAGTCCACTGCATATATTTGTGTATTTTCTTAAGAGGCTGTATATACAAGGGAGCTCACAAAGGACTGCTTTAAAATGC
The DNA here is from genome assembly GCF_049639895.1 of Pseudopodoces humilis. NCBI lineage: Eukaryota > Metazoa > Chordata > Aves > Passeriformes > Paridae > Pseudopodoces > Pseudopodoces humilis. The sequence continues at coordinate 75,373,029 of NC_142200.1, forward strand.
TCCCCTGTAAACGTGCACTTGAAGGGTAAAAGATATTGAATTCAGAGAAATGTCCAGAAAAACACTGTTTGGAAATATTTTTGTGCCTTCATGCAGAAGAGCTAGAAGCAAGCATGACACTTTTCAATGCTAGCTAAAAAAATCCCTGTCCAGAAGGATTTACTTCTCTGATGCCTGATCCTATGAACTATGGATGCAGCCAAACACAGCATTTACTGATAAACAGTCCTACTGACTTCAGTAACTTAAGCCAAGTAACTTCAGTGGTGTTATTCATGCCCTGTGAATATGAACGGAAGACTCTTGTTTAAAAGGGCTCCTCACAACAGCAAAGGCTAGCACAAGAGAGTCCCAAGTAAGGGTGAGAAAGGACACAAGGCGAAGAAAAGAGTCCTTATGAGAAATGCTTAGCCATTACCTGCAGGTTTGGGGCTTTCTTCTTAATTTTAAACCAAAAGTGAGGAAAACATGAGCTCTCCTGGTATAACCACACAGTAACTTCAACGTAATCCTACTGCTAACTCAAAAGTCAAACAAAAGGATCCCCTTTGCCCCCCACCCCCACCAAACTAACCAAAACAGAAAGAACAAACCCCAAACCTCAGACAAAGCCCAGGTCTACAACTTCTGAATGAGGTCACGATAAGAAACTCTCCCAGCCTTCAACCCAGAAAGAAAAAAAAGAAAAAGTGAAAACCTCCATGGAAAACATACTTGAGCTGTGTTTAACAAGGAACATCTGTAGCCTTCCAATTCCTGAGATGCAGAAATGCCGCAGAAGAGTTGAACACACAGGAAAAAATACTTTTGTTGCTGCCCAAACCATTTACAGGTGCCTCTGATTTGAAACTAAGGATACCAAGCTCTACTCTGTTTGCTGACATAACACCATGCTGTGAAGGACTTCTTTGTGAAGAAAATTCACTGAAAGCTGGTTTAACTGAAAAAGTCTTTACTGGTGAAATATGACATCTGTTTTTAAAGAGCCTACATATTTTGGATATTATCACTCAGCTGCTTCTATTTATAACATTTGATGTAAAAGTTTCTCTCAGTCAGCTAAGTGAGTAGGCAATTAAGTATCCTGAAATTTTAGTGTCACATGGAGGACAGTTTGCATCAATTGATACAACTTTTACTTCTCCCTCTATGAGTTTGTTCAGATAAGATTTCCCCTACACACACACACACATTAGTTATATCGTACATATACATTTCTTCCCTTGCAAGGGAATGGATGTTATCAAAAATGTGCGTTCTTAGGTGGTATTCTGGAAGTCCTCAATTCTCAAAGGCTTCAACATAGTGCTACTTGCACCAACAGCCATGAATGCATTAAAAGATAAAAGAAAGAAAAAGTCCTTTGATACTGACTACATATATACTGACTATTTGCATTACTTTTATATATATTTCGATGTACAAATAGAAGAAAAAATAGAGAGTCTTATTTAGGAGACTAGGAAAATGTTCTTGAAATCAATGCCATGCAACACAACACGGCTCTTCTGAAAGATTTCACTCCCCCCCAGCTTTTTTTATTTGCTATCTGTGCTTTCACTGCACACAGTTTCACGTGTGTCTGTACAAGTCAGGAGCACAACACAGTCCTCTTTTATCTGAAATAAAGTTCACAGTATTCAGAAAAAAGAAAGAAAAAAGAGAAAAACTGGAAAGAGGTTTTTCCCCAATGGAACCACTGATTACTTAACATACACAAGAAAGTAATTTCAAACAAAACATAGAATGACAGCAGGACTTCTAGGATTTTATTTAAACATTCACTTGAGTACTTTGTAAGCTCACACAACTTCATTAAAAATACAATAAGACAATGAGGAAATGTCTGCTTTACTGTAAATAAAACCTTTAAGGAAGAAATAATTTACACCCTAAAAACAGATGAAGTGAAAATATTCTCAAACATGAAAAAAAAAAAGCAGTAACTGTAATGTGATCTTATATATGAATATGTATACAAACACACAAAGAAAGATTAGGATGTACTTTTTTTAATTCTAATTGTTCATAGACTTCACTGACATACTTAATATATTCATACTAAGTATGAATATACTGTATCAATACAGTATAGTCATAGACATGGTGTTTCCAAAACATCCAGGACAGAGCCCTTCACCAGCTCTCTGCACACTAGTGGAACAAAATACCAAACAACACAACCAACCCACCCACCAGCTAGCAAAACAGCATCTTCTCTTCTGGAAAGCACAAGGTTTGTGCTTATGAAGGGAAATATATTTACAATATGAATTGTCTGCACATCGTAGCTTTTCCAGTCCCTGCAGACTCTCTGTTTTGAAGGCCAGCCTGCAGAAACCTTTGGAGAGCTACTCCAGAGCCACCTGCAGCCCAGCATCATAAGCACGTGCTAAGAGGGAGTTCACACCTTTCATCTCCCACTCCTTTATCTTGTCCCAGGGTGCTGAAATACAGGCCTGAGGTACTCTTCCCCTCCTTGTATTTAATGAGGCTTTCATCTAGCCCCATACAATGCCACACAATGTCACATTTTTCTTCTTCTCCTAAAGAATTTTTCATAGCTATTTGCCCAGGGAAATCCAAGCTTACAATGTGATATTCTCCATTTTAGTACACCATATCACATGTATCAGCTATTCCTCACAGACCATCAAATCAGCTAGTTTTACAACCATCTCACACAGAGGATGACAGTATCACAGTTGTCTTAAACGATAATTAGCAAACAAACTATTTAACTGTAACAGGTAATAAATACAAGAAAACTCGAGGAGGAATTATAGCACCATGTGATAAACAAGAAATTGCTATGCAGCTTGTTAAAGTATCAATATAAAATGCTGCCTTCACACTGAGTAGGACTCCCTACAACCACTCCTTCAGCACACAACTCTATGCTGCTACAGGTTTTTGTGGCAAATTAATTTCCACCACTCACAAAAGAACAGAAAGAAGAAACTGAGAAGTAATGTACTGTGCTACAAAATTTTAATAATTCTTCAAACTGACATTGGCAAAGACTTGAAGTCCAGACTTAAAAAAAAGTAAAATCCAAAACCAACTCCAGCAACACACCTCCCCAGTACCACTGCCCTGCTGCTGTCATCAGAAGACATGCAAAATGCTCAGTGGAAAGGTGAGAAGTGCAAAGTCTAGTAGAAGCTACTGAATCGAGAAGATGAATAACAATGCTGTGCTTTGATAAGGTTCCAATGCTTTCATCAGTTTGTCATTAGACTTGAACATGAGCTCCAGCTGTCAAAATGATGTGGGAATCAATACACCAACTATACTTCAAAAAGCATCATCACCCCATATTTCTGCAACCTCACCCCTTGCTTCCCCTCTCTGGTTCTTCAAGGTGATATCAAGCATTACAGGAATTGCCAAAAAGTCAGAGGTAATAGTCAAGCATTATCTTGGTTTTGTTTCACCTGCTTGTAACCTTCTGTAGCCCATAGGTAATCAAACAGCAAGGGCAGGATGGTCTAAAAGCACATCAGGAAAAGCAATGGAAGAAAAGAAATTAATTGACCAATGTCAGCTGGCACAGTTCTTTTACACATGAAGTCCACTCCTGAAACCACAAGCCCTGGAAATCATTAAGGTTATCAAATGCAGTGAATTTCCACTATGCCTTTGGCTGTGCAGCTGCCAGCTCAGACCCACTGAGGAGGTAGAATGCCACATGACAGGTCTGAAGGCAGACCCCTAGGTCTTTCCATTTTGCAACACCTGGTTTTAACACATGTACACCCAAAAAAAAGGAGGCTATTTTTTGCCCAGTCATGTTTATAAGACCAGGGTTTTCTAAGCAAATTTAATCAATTGGATGAGATCACAGTAAAGACTTGAGACTTTTTCCATATTATTTGAAATTTCAACTTGCATTATGGACACCATGGAAGGGCAGCAACATCACACACAATATGTACACAGAACACCATTAACAAGCAACTTATCTGCTGGTGGATGTCAGCACTAGTTCTGCCATTCTTTTCTAAGGCACCGAAGCAAGCTGTCCCTTTCACAGGGGCATCTGCGGTTCCCTTAAGTATCCTTAGATTTTGCAGCTCAAAACACTTCTAAAAGTCAGGCTCTTTATGGTTACACATCCAATTACAAAATCCTGTGAAAACTACAGGTAATCTCCCATGAAAGCACGTGGGTCACTGGAAAGAGCTGGTGTTTAAGATGAAAGATATGTTTAAGATAACATTTCCTGCAGGATGTGAGCATAACACACACAACAGCCTTTCTACACTGCAGTTCAAATGTAATGGTGATGCTTTAACGTGATGGAGTCTTCTTATTTTAGCTTGAAAAAGCCAACAGAGAAGACAGTTTCAGCCTTTCCACTTAACTGGAATTCAAATTTCAGTAAGAAAAGTCAAAATATGCAACATCCCAAATCTGAGAACTTTAAAGGTTTTACATGCAACCCACAATGAACAGCACATAGCACAATGAACACCACCAGCACATAGGTGGCTTTCTTGTTTCTCTGAGAGGAGGCCTTCTATCCAGTGGTAGTTGTTCTTCTCAGTCTAATTTTGTGGATGTCCTTCCCTACACCATGTGTGTCTGGGTCACCAATAACTTGGTGCAAGAGAAAAGGATGATGTAATTACAGAACGCCTTGGATTGGAGAGACCTGCAAAGGTCATCTAGTCCAACCCCCCTGCCGCAAGGGGGAATACCTTCCGATACACCAAGTTGCTCAAAACCCCATTTAACCTGACCTTGATGAATTTCAGGTATACACAGCTTCTCTGGGCAATATGTTCCAGTGTCTCACAACCCTCAAAATAAATAATTTATTCCTTAATCTCATCTAAATCTACCCTTTTAGTTTAAAACAACTACCCCTTGTCCTACTGCAACAGGGGTCCTACTAAAAGGCTTGTCCCCAGCTTTCTTGTAGGCCTCCTTTTGTTACTGGAAGGTGCTATAAGACCCCCCTGGGGCCTTCTCCATGCCTCAAGTTTCTCAACCTGACCTGATAAGAGAGGCATTTCATCCCTTGATCATTTCCATGGCCTTCCTTCATGGTTCCAACAGGTTAATGACATTTCTGTGCTGGGGGTCTCAAAGCTGGATACAGCACTCCGGGTGAGGTCTCACAAGAGTGGAGGAGAGGGGCAGAATTCCCTCCCTTGACCTACTGGCAATGCTGCTTTCGATACAACCCAAGATACAGCTGGTTTCCTAGGCTGTCCACACACTGCCAGCTCATGTTCAGCTTCTCATCCACCAGCACCCTGAAATCCCTCTTGGCAGGGCTGTTCTCAATCAGTCTGTATGGATACCAGAGGATGCCCCAACCCAAGTGCATGAAACTTGTACTTGACCTCATAGAACTTCATGAAGTATATACATGTGCCCACTTCTCAAGCTTATCCAGGTCCCTCTGGATGGCATTCCATCCTTCAGGCTTGTCAGCTGCAGCACTCAGCTTCATGTCATCTGCAAACATGCTGGGGCTGTGCTCTATCCCACTGCCAGTGCCACTGATGAAGGCATTAAACAGTTCTGGTCCCAGAACCCCAAGGGACATCCTTGTCACCAATTCAGTTCTCGATCACCACTGTCTGGATGCAGCCATCCAAACAATGAGTTTGAACTCATCCACCAAAGAGTTCATCCATCCAATTCATATCTCTCCAATTTAGGGGGAAGGATGTTGTGGAGTTCTGTGTCAAAGGCTTTAGAGAACTCCAGACAGATGACATGCACAGCTCTTCCCTTCCTCACTGATGTAGTCGCTCCATCATTTTCATCCCACAGTGCCAGCACAGCAGCAATTTAATCACGAGTACATTACATCTTGCCCATCAAAAGACACTCTGCAATTCTGTCTGATTCCTTTCCTGCCTGGAGAAAAGCATGTAAAGAAAGCAAGGGTTCCCTGCCTCTGAAAGACATGCTTTTATTTTTTTGGCCATGTGCCAACCCCAACTTTCTGTTACTGTAAGGGAAGGTTGGACCAGATGACCACTGTGGGCTCTTCCAACCTGACCCATTCTGTGATTCTGTGAAAGCTTATTTTCTGCTGAGTTGTGAAAAAGACAAAACATAGAGGAACAATGCCCATACCTGACCATAATCTGTCCTGAATACGACAACTCCTTCTGCACAGGAATGAACAGTGCTGGGATAATGCTGATTATTTTCTCGCAGCCAGACCCGAGACCCCTGCAATAAAAAAAAAAAAACAGAGTTATGGTTGGCATAACAGAAAAACTGAAAAAAGAATTCTACTCACTATTTTTCTCTGGAAATACTTATCAAGGAATAGGAGAGAAAGAGAAAGAAAAACCCAAATAAGCAAGCAAAAGAAAATAAAATAATTTTTTAGCAAGTATTTATTGGTATCTGCTCAATCAGTAAACACAAGAGAAATACACTAAAGTGCCTTATTTTTTTATTTTTTTTTTAAAGTTCCTAAATGCTGGCAATAGCAGCTGGAGCCAATCCTCTAAGTCATGTGCCTCATGCTAGCACACTTAAAATTACAGAACAGTGTTTGAATTTACACACAGTTTAAAAGATCTGCCCCAAAGCCAGCTGGCTCCCTACCTGTTTATTTTCAACCTCAGTCAGACACTCCCAGCACTTCTATCTTTCACCTTTTTTTCTAAACTACTTCCCTTTATATGGTTCTCCTCTCTTGGCTGCACAACAATGCAGAGGATTAAAAGAAAAAAAAAAGACCAACTAGTAGCAAGTAAGGTTACAAAGAACTGATATTTGCTATGGAGGCATAGGAGACACCTAAGTCAGTCTAGTAGAGCAGGTAGTACCTGGCCAGTAGATGCAGCATTAAGGAAACAGAAATATCTAGCACTCAGAACAAGGGAGAAGGACCACAAGCCATCCCATAAGTGATAGCCACTTGAGTTGCTCCAGCACAGGAGCAGACTTTTGTATGAAAACACTGAGCACCAGCGACCCACGGCCTGACTTCCAACCCAAACTATACTCCCATTCTCTTCAAACATCTGGCTCCATATCAGGGCAACAGTATTTTAGTGGCTTTCAGAGAACAGAGATTTTTTTTCACCAGAACAATCAAATACCCTCCTAAAGAAAAAATAAAGGAGTGGTAGAAAAGTGCTGGAATATACCCTAACTATCATAAGGTCTGGGTGTACATTAACAGAGAAAAACCAATTAAAATAATTTTGCATGCTAGCATCCAAAGGCTGTCCTTGCCTGAATTTTGACACAGAGAAACCAGACATAGAGTCTTTCTAAGGTTGAGGGGGTGGAGTCCTGATTAATAATCAAGACAAATACAGATTTTTATTCTGTTGCCTATTTAAGGTGAGTAGCCCATGAGCTTACCATGGACTTTGGCCACATTACAAGTTACATATGCTTTTAGATAATGTTGAATAAACATTATTCTTCTTTCTATGATGCGACAATATCAGCATTGAGACAAAATAGTACTCATGGAGAATTAAAAAACTCTTGCTGTTTGGTTTCTGTAAATGGTAAGAGGTCACCTGGACGCTGAGGACAAGGTAAGAGAATCCCCCTTTTTATTTTGCCACTGCATCTTTTCACAACCTGCTTTCCATTTTCAATGCCACAAATGCCTGTGGAGCATTTGCCCTTTTACTTCCAAAACCTGGAGACAGATAGTTTCTAGGTATACAGCAATTCTCAAGCAGTTCAAATGCAAGGTTTATCAACTCAAAAGTGCAGGGTTAGGGCAGACGAAGCAGAAAGGAGAGCGCCAGTACCTGAAGTGGGCAGCAGGCAGCAGGGGACTGGGAAACAATGGGGAGATGGCTCCCCAGAAGTGGTGAAAGCAATAGATCAGACTTGAACATGAAATTCAAAATCCAGTAACAGCAGCTGGAACACTTCCATCCACTCTCCTGGGTCTACATCAGACTCTGCTCATCAGAAAACCCAGGGCACTGCTCTGTTTTTATTCACTTGAACACCACAAATATCCCCATGCTGACTGTTCCAAGGGTAGGTACCTCCCACCCTGCACTTCCCAGAGGAGGGCAGGCTGATGTGAGGACATTGCTCTTGGGCTTCCTCTACTACCTCCACACCAGAGCCAGCAAACAGAAATATCCTGTGTCCCTCAGGTACAGACACAGGAGTGATGACAACGTTGAAAGCTACATATTTCGTACAAAGGAATATCTACCATCCCACTCAATCAGACGACCACTGTTCCACATTTGAGTATTTTGCTGTTTTTAATGGGATTATTATGGCATTAAATGAAAGGACTATAAGGTTGTCCAGGTCCCAGAAATCTTTATTTCACTGGTCTTTTCTGCCTTGACCTAGTAACCCCACAGGAGCAAAGCACAACAAAGTTTCCTGTCACAATCAGGCTCTGGAGACCTGATGGCTTGAGGGGCAGATGTATATACTACTGTCAACACAAGCAGCAAAGAGAATTTGGTTCCAGCCTACCTCCACCCCCCAGGAAATACTTTTGCCTGCCTGCTGCCAGGCACTAAAGGTCTGTCCTGGTCAGGCTCCACCATCTCCTTCTACGTGAGCTCAATCCACTTAAATGCACACATAAAGAGCAAAAAAAAACCTATCTGCCAAAATGCAGTCAAGTTCTTCAAGTGTTTCAGGACAACCAAACCCCTGTTATTCCACTGGCTTATTATTTGCCATCATCTCAAAAGCTCAAGTAACATGAAGTTTATGCTTCTAAGAGCAATAAGTAGCTTGTAAACATAAACTGCAACAAAATTTGCCAAAACCTCAGCATTCAAAATTGCCTCTCAGAAGGAGGAGAATGTTTTCCATCTTGAAATTAAATAATTAATGCTGCAAAGTTTTTTTTCTGGCTATGAAGGGGAAAAAAAGGGGCCTGCACAGAAGCCTTCACTTGGTTGGGCTGGTGCTATAATAAGCCTTTTAAAGCAGGGAAAGGGGTTGATTTAAACAAATGTACATTGTTAGGGGTCAATAGCTGCTATTCAATGGAGGCTGGAACAATGCAGCTCACAAAGCCAAAGGCATCTGGAATGCAAACACAACACGCTCCCTGGCAAGGTAGCTCTACAATGAAGTGTCTGTCCATGGGCCTTCCCCCCTGGGTGGAGGAAAACCAATAAGGTCTTGGAAAGAGATACCTTGTAAACTAAGCAAGCTACAGACATTGATGCAGCTGGCATCCCTCTGCAGTGCATTAGCTATGCACTGGTGACAAAATCTTCACCAGTGCTTAATTTATGGACAAGACTTGGCATAGAGGACCCACCTGACGAAGGATTGCACAATCCTCTCGATGCACATCATGGCTACAGTGGCACCAACCTCTTTCACAGGGAGAAGCCTGGTGTCTTGGGTTACTCCAGAGCTCCCTGACAAGTCAGCCTTCTGTGGTAAGAGGGCAAAGAAAGACATGGAGCACTAACTACAGACCAGTGCTTTTTATTTCCATGAAGTAAGGTTGTAAAAATACTTGGAATAGCGTTTGTAGAAGAACAGCCGTATGCCATCATTTCTGTAGCAAACAAATTTCTCTGGACTGAAAAACTGAAAGGAAATAGCTTTGCAAATCTCACAGCTGCACGACCACCTGGAGAAGTCCTGAGTCCTTCCACCTCAAAGATTTTGGTGCTGAAAATACAAAAACTACTTCTTGTCTTCCTCGGTATTCTGTTCTTGGAGATGACAAAAACCCATTTTTTTTTTTTACATTCCATTGGATACATATGCTGAAAATCACAAAATTAATGAAGCACTTTATCTTAATTAAGTAAAATGGTGGAGCACTCATTGCAAAACTCTAATTACAAGTTAGATTTTATATGCATCAATGCTGTATGATGAATCAAATAACTGCACATTAATTACATTTTATATATATATCATATATATGTCTATATATAGAAAAGCAGATAATGTATAACAACTGTGTTCTCATCTCAGTCAAAATGCTACTCTGTCACACCTTATAATGTGAAATCCAGCCAACGTATCAATGCAGTTGATTCAAAACAGTTAAAACTGTTTTAAATTAAGAGCTATGACTGTAGGTTATGCTGCATCTGCATTCAAAAAACACGTCACTATTGAGGCTTGGCAAAGTGAAAGGAACAATAGTCAATATGCATTTAGAGAACCTTTTCTTTATGTACATCAGTAGCTTGGCTCCACATACAAAGACTGAGAGACAGGAAGAGATGTTATTAACTAGGTCAAGCAGGACCTAGCTTTTTAATGCAAAAGATAACCAAAACCATATTTATCTTCATTCTTTCTCTTTCCTAAGTCACAAACTGATGACAGTTAAGGGGGAGCGATAAAAACAGAGAAGTCATTAAGAAAATGACCACAACTTTGCTAATTTCATATTAATAGTCAGTTCTTGTTCTGAAAACTCACCCTTCCCTATTGGCTTTGGCTACTGAAAACAGTTAAATAAAGGTACCCAAAAGCATATTAAGTGCCTGGCCAGATTACTCAGTGGAAAGTTCACTGGAAGCTGAATATCCCTCACTGACTTCAATTCACATATGAACCATTCAGCCTCTTGAACAGAAAACCAGACCTGTTCTTCCATATTTAACTCCAGGGAAACAATCAGTAATGACCATTTGTCTGATGTATTGCTCTTTAATTCAGAATGTTGGTCTCCTTTCCACCGCCTGGCTTTCCTAGTGCTGCTTTCCATCAACAAAAGGTTTCCAGAAGAGCTGGTCATCACTAGTGGCTGAATGTGGGAACCACTGTAAACGTCTGTGCTTACTACTTTCACATGATGTACAAAAGAGAAATAAATGAACGCTCCAGAAACTGCTCCAAGACAGTGCCACCAATAGGCTCCATTTCTTGACAGACAGGCTTCCCCTCTCTGCCAACAGTCAGGAATCAGCAGTGTTTATTCTGGGATGATAGGGTGGAAAGGGATGGGCAGAGTTACAGAGAAGGACTAGTTGAACCCTGTACATAGTGAGAGAAAGCACAACTTTGTAAGTTTATTTGAAAATGCAAACTCAACTTCATGAATTGATTATCTATGTAAATCAATTCATGAATTTAATCCAGCTTAATGGGTAAAATTACTTTTCAAACCCTTACAGTAGTACTCACAGTTTCCTCAGAAAACACTTGGGTAAGATACTAACACCTTCCTCTCAACAAATTTAGTTCTGTCTCTTAAACAATACCATTTTCTTTCCTGTGTTAAAGGAGAACAAAGCCATGAAGAAGTTTCCATGGGATATAAGACCAGTTCAGGGGGAGTTAGTTTCCTGCAGAGCAAAATGTCCTTGAAAATAAGATGTTTCTGTCGTCTGTCAATCCCCCACATCAGATCAAAGCACCAGCTCTCCTGCTCCTGAGGTCTGCGCAACAGCTGCTGATTAACCTTGAACAGGCTCCATCTCCTGTTTCAGTAACTGGAGATAGCACAGAGGTAGTGATGGTATACTCCTTTAAAAACATGAAACTGGATTAAAACATATATTATTACTGACTTGAAAGGGAACCAGAATAAATTTGTACCTTCCTCAGCCCTTTGAAGGCACCAGCACTTCTTATAAGACCACTGCTTCATATAAGATAGTATGTTCCACATAAACTTAAAAAAAACCCAACAAGTAACAGCACAAGAATTTTTATCTTCCAATTTTGCCCAACACAAACAGCACACAGACAATACTGCCAATATATGCAGGCGGGACAAGCATGTTCCTCCTCATCTTCTGCTGTTGAGAGTGAAGACACTCATCACTACTAGACCTCATTCAAAAGCCAAAAGGCAATTCCATCAAAAAGCAATTGCACTTCTCTGCTAGAGCTTCTGAAGATGTGGTTGTCAGCTCTTGAGGACAACAGATATCCGCATGACTAGGAAGCAGCAACTTTATCACACACTCAAAAGCAAACCCAGCAAGAAGACACCATCAAGTCTTTTTGGAAGAGTTACTGGTATTGGTACAGTCTGAGTTATGACTTTCATGAGAGATTTCAGCAAACCTGTTTTGACAAGTTTTGCAAAATACCTTTTTTTCCTTTCAGGACTGCCTAACCCATACCTCAGCATCATGGCTGCGAAAACATGACAGTGCAGGAGCCATTACCGATTGTGGTCAAGTTAGGCAGACAACAGCTTGTGCTCATGCCTCCAAATGTAAGGTAAAGAAATAACAGTTTCTGTGTAGTCGAGACAATGGCACTTCTAATTAATTCTGAAATTAAAAATCATTGCTCCAAGTACTACTTGGCAACTGACCACAAACAAAACTGGAAAAATGAAGAAGGGAAACATACAGCAACTTTTATCTATCTACTGGATCTACAGTTTCAAGTCCCACTTTACATCATCAAGTATCACAGACTTGCCTGACTTATTGCACTGCCTCCACCACTCTCACCTTAGTTTGGAAGGAGGAGGCAGGATTTTAATCTGTTGAAACTCAGTAAGGAAGATAAGTAATTCAAAAAGAAAACACGTGGTTGAGGAGAAGGAAGAGGAGATAGCTACTGATGACAACAGTAAGATGTAGGGAGCACATGGGCAAAAGAGCTTGGGGCCACTGTACATCTTTCCTGCAGGGTCTACATCGGGGCAGGGGGTAGCAATGGCCAGGCAAATGACAGACATTCTGGTGTATTCACGGTCATCTTAAAATAGCACGTAATTCTCTCCCCTTATTTGAGTTCTTGAAGAGGAATATACAATATACTCAAATCCTCCCTTAAAATTTATCCTGAGAATCAAACAAGCCCTAACTCTGCATCCACATAATTCAACAGGAGTTGCAGTTCTGTCTTTGATGACAGCACAGTTTTGTCAAGCACTCATATTTTTACAGAAACTCAATTTTTTAATTAATTGCAGTCATGACCAAAAATGCGAAAACACATGAACAAAACAACAGCAGTAAGAAAACCCTAACAACAAAGCCAAACACAAAAACTCCAACAGGTGTTTTAAGGAACACAGAACCAAGGAAGGCCAGTGCGCAGGAAAGCACCAGGGGAAGAGAGACCCCACTAAGAATCGCTCACCAAAGCCTACAGCAATGCAGCCAGCAGGAGTTGTCCCAGCATGACTGCCCAAACAAGACAATTTCAACCACCACTAGCTTTTCTTACATACTTTTTGCCACATCATCTAAGTCAGGTCTTACACTGCTGTGCAGCTCTACCAGTAACTCAGGGAAAAGGAGAACAGCCTGCCAAAATGCCTGGGCTCAGTCCTCAGTCCAAAAGCTGCCAGCTTGGCAATGTTTTCCTGATGCCACGTGACATATAAACACACATCAAGTGGGGAGAGGGATTTTTAAACCCACATGTGTGAGAAGTCATACTAGCACTCTCTTGTCATTGCCTGCTTAAGCTGCCCTCATGGGACTGGGGTTTCAAAGACCAATGAGGAAAAGCAATGGTAGAAATTTCTTCACTACCCTCTTTGTTGGAGCTCAGCCTCACTGCTTTGCTCTTCTTCAGAAACTTTGCCCTTAAAAACTTAAAAGTCATCTGCCACAGGTGGTTAATGGTCTCAAAACCACTTTTCACAAGTTTTGCAAAACACCCAAGCAATTTTTTCACCTTTCTCTTGCCCCTCCTGTCTGGACACAAAGCAAAGACCAGGCAAGACAACTCACGAGCAGCCATAGGGCATGGGAGAGACCAACCATTCCGAATCAAGGTTTACTTTGAGACTGAACTTGAGAGATGTTTCTCATTGACTGCCTGTAATGCCCAAGGAGAGTCATGTTCCCAAAATGTGAACTTCTGCTTGCAAATGTACACATTCAGTCTCATTTCAAAGCATTTTGTTGAGGAGGAACATCTTAACTGAGTACTTCAAAGCTGATTAAGTGGAAAAAGACATTAATTTTGGCACATTTGGTCTGGAGAGAAGCATTTACCATTTTCTTTCATGAGACATTAGACTTTTCATTAGGTTCATTAGTCAAGCACTGTTCATTTCTTAAGGTTGTTCTCTATGTACCTGGATATGGAAATTTTTGAAGACAATTCAGTATGAAACAACTATATAGTAGTACTAGTTTTCTGCAGAAGCTAGTTGTGCGACACAAGCATGGATATGCCTTGTCTAGAGGGGCATTATAATGATTCAGCCTGATTTGAATTTGCAAAGCAGATGAAATTTCTGATCAATATACATCTTCTACCTTTGAATAGTCTTTGTTAGCTATCTGATTTTATTCTGGTAATATTAGTCAAAGCCTTCTTGAATCAAGAAGCATCACTGATACAATGCCAGTGTTGCACCTAAAAGCAAACAGGAGGAATTGCATTTAGCAAGGCAGGGACTATTCCTGCCTTCTAGGAAGCTCAGCATTGCCTTTTTCCATTTTTTCCCTGCCAAAGAAGCAGGCAATTCCAGGAAAGCATAACTTCACTCAAGTGGGATTCTGGTGTGAGAAAACTAATCCATATTAAGCACTAGACTGTGCAAGGTAACAAGCATATTTAAAAATTATTCCCAAGAATAATACTACAGCTTTCACTTTCCAATTTACTGGCACTGAAATACAAAAGGTTCCACTTTAGTTTTATATTCCATATTGTCAGTTTTCATGACCCTTTTACAGGTCTGAAAACATTAGAGTTATTTTTTGTATTTTGTTTATGTCTCCCTAAGTCAAAATTATCAGTTTACACATGAACAATTTTTGTGCGTTGAAGTAGGGATGGGCAAGTAAGCACAGTATTTCCAGACTTAATTGTTACAAAAAACAGCTATAAGATCAGAGACATAAGACAAAAACAAACTGACCCACCCAGCTCACATTCTTTGTAATTAGTTTGGGGTATTTTTCCCCCTCTGTTCTTCCAAGCTCCATATTTGCTTGAAATGAAAACTCAGGATTTTGTAGAGGCACAGGTCACACTTTGGTGCCATAAGAATTAGCAAGACTTTATTCCAAGACTAAGAAAGTAAGTGTGAAAAGGAGTGAGAAAATAGAACAATGCACTACAGTTCTATCATTGTTTTACAAATCAAAATGCTGATTATTGAAAATAGAAGAATTTTAGATGTCAGGTCATAAGTTCTTTTGCTAAGTTGTATTGATCCCCTCACATTGAAATTACAAATGATGATTCAGTATGCTTCATTTCACTTGACAGCTTTGTTTTAACAATATGATTGCTACGTATCTCTCCTGCCACAGGGACACAAATACTAGATGTATTTTACACTGAATTATTTCTTTACTTGGCTAGTTCATGCTTCAGTTTGGGTGTGGTTTTTTGTGTTTTTTTTTTTCTGGTGGGGTTTTTTTGTGTGTATTTTTGTTTGGTTTGGTTTGTTTTTTTGTGGTTTTTTTTTGGGGGGGTGGTTTTTTTCTTTGATTTCTTTTTCCTTAAATCAATTTTGGCAAGCTGTATGGGGTTTGCCCTACAAACACCAGAAATCTTTGCTAACTTTGCCTACCTATGATGTCCTTTAGATATCCATAGGACCCTGCATATTGGTAAACTTCTATAGAATAAGGATACAGATGAAAAACAGTTGGTAAATTAGGATGTGCTGTTGCACCTGTGCAGTAGTCTTTTCAACTAGCATTTCAGCCTTGCCTTTCTGAAGCCCATCTGACCAGTCTGACCCCTTGCTGAGGAACAAATTCCAGCTACCCTTTGACCACAAGCAGTTGAAAGGTTTGGGCTGCTGAGACCTTATCATTTGGAGCTCAGGTCCTCCATTCCCATGAGCCACAGTGACTCACTGAACAGCTTCTACCAGCAGCCCCTGCTCCTTCCTGTTTATATGCTCTGCTAAAACTCAGGGGCAATATCCTGGATTTGGGACAAGCACCTCTTCACAACACCAGAAGGGGACACTTGGGCAGCCCAGCAGCCTACCCCACACACTGGTCCCTCGGGGTGGGCACAAGGCAGTGTACCATAGCTCAAAGGCAGGAATGGGAGCCCAGGGAATCCTGCTGTGGATTAAACACATCATGTCTACACCGAGTCAGAAAAACTTGGATTTCTGGCCTGCAGCAAGTGGGTAACAGTAGCACCGAGGAGCATTTGGGAAGTTTGGGCAGACATTATCAAGCCTTGGGCAGATGTTATCAGGCTTGCAGGATCATACAGAACGGGTCCAACATAGATTATGAAACCACTTGAGACGGTGGGGAACCACTAATACATTTCTACAACCTAATCATCCTTAAAAATTAAATAAATAAAAATACTAAAAATCCAGGCAGTAAGGAGGGTAATCATACTCTATGTCTGAAGCCCACCTGTGCTGCCTGGCTTCTAGAAGCAGGTTTGGAAAACAGGATCACACCTCTTACAGAGCATAGATGGCCCAGCAAATGGCAGGCAACCCAGTGTCCTTCCATGATCTCCCTGCTTCCCTTTTGCAATTCAGATGAATGCTGAATGAGCCGACACTGCCACTAAAGTCCTAAGTTGGAAGGCTAATGTTAGCAACTTCCCACACTAATTTGTACACTGCAAACCACAATAATCACTGAGCAACTCCAAATTGCCTGTCTGGAGATCACCTGATGAAAACACAACCAATTAAGCAAAACGTAATGGCACACTTTATCATTAGAGGGCAGAGCACTGGCTTACTCCCATGCTCCCGAGGCAGAAAGGCTGGCAAACACAACGGATGCTTACGGGGAGAATCGGGGATGCAGAGGTACATTGCTGTGCTTGCTGAGCACTGCCTGAGCTCAGCCTGGCTCCTCATACAGAACATGCCTGACCAGCCTCACTGTGGGAAAGGTTCTGTAACTCAGAAGGACATGTGCACTTTTTATGGTGCTTAATATCTGATGCCTTTTGCCCTCTGATTTTCTGAAGCTCACTGCCTCCCATGCAGCAACGAAATGCACATCTTAAAAAACAAAAGCAAGCAGGCAACAGTACCTTAATTAAATCCCAGCAGTGTATGAAAGCATTCATAGCACACTAACTAATGGGTACTGCACTTCTACACAGAAAAGATTCTTTGCTGGAGAGTTATAGGAGCTTCAGTCAACAGAACAGAACTAACTACCTAAGTAAAAGAGTAATCTGGTCTGTTTTTATAAGAGAGGGAGTGGTGGGAAAAGAGTTGAAGGGCGATCATCAGTTGTACTCCCCAGCACACCTGTGAAGAGACAGAGGGGAAAAAAAAAAAAATTCCACTTTCCATTTATTCTAGAATTAATTCACATTTCCAGGTTCTGAAATAAAGGATAGTAAGAGGAATGTCTGAAATTATTGCACCTGTATACAGTCCTGAGGAGTGTCTTTTCTTCCATTTGCCTATATCATCTTTTTTATTTTTTTTTTTTTTTGTCCTACAGACCCTGATAAATATTTTGGGATGCCTGGGAGGAAACACTCCCTGAGATTTGGTGGACACTTCTCTTGGGCCTGAGCAGACAGGAGAATTGCTAGCTCTTCCCATTCCCTCCTCTCCAATGATTGCCTTCTTCTCCTTCTTTTCAGGTCAGGAACTCAGAAATGATCCCAAATAAATTTTAGAAATCAGCCACAAACAAAGATGTAAAACACATATGATTTGATCACTGTTGTCATTCAATATTTTTCAATTTTCTCTTGAAATATGAAGAACATGTGTCAAACTGCAAAGGATAGAAGCCTATAATCTAACTCATCATTCAATTCAAAATTCATTGTTCATATATAATTTATAAACAGGATCTAACCTACCAACCATAAAACAAACACAAAGGTGTCAGTAAACATGAAACAGCTTATTATGAGTTACTTCTCAAACCTGTGATCATATGTTTCTAAAGAAAACTAAATTGCAACAGGCAGTTTGAAAACACCTAATTCACTTTGCCAACACCACCTAGGACAAGGAAAATTAGGTGGCAGTAGAGGAAGAGAAATTTAATCCCAGCCTGGTCTCCTTTTCAGCTGTTGCACAGTATGAGCAGAAGACTGTCAATCAGGGCTAACTAACCTCTGCTTTCCCAGAGGCAATGTGACACCAAAGCAGCTACACAGGTGGCATTTCACACCACTGTAATACAGGCAGAAGGCACAGTTTAGTATAGAAGAGAGTTTGGGATCAATATTGAAGGAAGATATAGCAGTAAAGTTTATATAGTGGGTAAAGTTAGAAATCCATTAAGTTCAGCTTACTGCATGCACTTTGAACACTTCTGCATTTTATCAACTTTAAACTTCTCTCAGAAATAAGGTGATGCTTTGCAATGGTCCCCACTGCAAAGCCTGGTCACTGCTGATGAATACCAATGGTATGCAGCACTTGCAAGGTAAAAAGGCAGCCTGAAACACTGCATTCATTATATTCAGCCGCCCAAGGTCACAACCCTCTGAAAAGCAATCTCCTGCTTTTTGCTTATTCCACTTCTCCCTGATCAGATATGTTTCCTCGCGTAATGCTACCCTTTTTAGGGTATCTGTTTAGATTCTTTTGCACTTGTACAACTATAAAATGAAACATCTACAGGGCAAGTCAGCGGAGTCATTATGGCAAGTCATTATTCTTTTTACTGGCATTTTTCCTACATATTACATTAAAAAAAATTACTCCTTTGAAGTTCATTCACTACTGAACTGTCAGAAGGGAACACCTTTAGTAGGAAACACAGAAACAGAGTATGTGTCTTATATGAGCAAACCTTCTCTCCTTCTGTCACAGAAACTTGTACATCATAAGCTGGACAGAACCCTGTAATTGCATATTGTTCCATCCCAGATCTCTAGACAAACCCCCAAGGCAGTCAGACAAAGCAGCTCACAGGTTCCTTGGATGTGCAGTGACACACCTTTCCTCATGGCTTACAGCACCTTTCCAAAGAAGCTTAAAATCTGCACTCCACCTTTCAACAGAAAGGTGTGTCACGTTTCCTCATTTGCAGGCACACCTAGAGACTTGACGCATTCCCATTCTGCATCCTTCTTTCCATGACAAGGACAGACATCTACTGTATGACTCTGGTATTTGATTTATTTTTTTTTTCTTTCTTCAATGTATGTTTACATGAGCTGGTAATTGTCAAAAGGAAAAATGACTACCTCAACCTAGTACTTAAGCAGGACCAGGAAAAGCAAAAACACAGAGAAGTTGCCTCTGTAATTATTTTTGCACACATGCATGTTTTACTGTACAGCAGGTTGTTGAAGATTTAATCCAAAACTAAACTACAAAGCAATTAGAAGAGCTTAACCAACAGAAGCGATTTAAAGCTTTTACCCCCTGACAAAATAGGCATTTAACTCAGAGATAACCAGGAGTAAGGAAATACATCTGGGTTCAGACTCTCTTCTAGTTTACTACGTCCAGTGTGCAAGAGCATTATTAAACCAGGGCTGAAGAGCTACATGCATGTCAGCAGGCAAAGGACCTCCTCAGCCAAATGATTTTGACCATACACTGTACATACATACATACACACTTGCATACATACTGTAATCTTCCAGAGATGCACCATTCATATATCAAGGTGGGAACCCCTTGCACCGCTTCCCATTAGCCAAGGGGTTTAGCTCAAGCAAGCAGTGAAGCATTGCTGCATCAGAGAGGCAGAACTTTTTCCCCCCATTTCTCCAGGATCAGGTCTGAAATAAGATCATACTCTTTACTAAATGATGTGACTTACTTGGGTCGAGATCCCAAACTCAGCCAGGGAGGAGATCCCGTTTCCTTCACACAAACACCTGCCAGCTGTGACTGACAGTCACGTTTTCCCCAGCCTGGAAGAGTCTGCAAGTGCCAGCTGTGGAGAGCTGTGCTTCCCCATACTAGAAAAACTGATGTGAGACCAGAGGAAGGACTGGCAAGAACACAGCTGCTTTGAGACAGAGAGATATGGGACAAAGGAAGGCCACGAAGATGACTGGAGGTATGGAGCAACTGTCCTACGAAGACAGAGACTTGGAGTTGTTTAGGCTAGAGAAGAGAAGGCTCCAGGAAGACCTTTTTATGGTCTTCCAGTACCTCAAGTGGGCCTACAAGAAAGCTGGAGAAAGACTTTTTGAAAGAGCATGTAGTGTAAGCACAAGGAGGAATGGCTTTAAACTGAGAGAGGGCATGTTTACATTAAATATAAGGAAAAAATTCTTTACTGTGAGGTTGCCCAGAGAACCTGGAAGTGTTCAAAGTACAGCTTGGATGGGACTTCAAGCAACCTGGTCTAGTGGAAGGTGTCCCTGCTCAGGGAAAGGGAGGACACATACGGAGGAGGGTTGGAACTAAATGTTTCTTAAGGTCCATTCCAACCTAGACAATTCTATGACACTATGATATTCAAAACTGAAAATCAGCAGACTTTTAGGCTGGTGAAAGTAATGAAAGGACAGAAGAGATGTAGGGAGTGTGACACATTATTCGCATATGAAGCAGAAGTATCTTTGTGATGAGATCAGCATGTACCAACAGGCAGGGGGATCAAGCAAGAGCTAGCAAGACCATAGCCAAGAGCAAGCTCCTCTTTCCATTCTACACATCTTGTCTTCAAGAAGTAGTCACATTTCAGTACACATCATCCAATACCTCACACTACCCACAGACTAACATAAAATCACCGAATCATTTAGGTTGGGAAAGATATCTAAGATCGTTGATCAATCAAACACATCTCATATGTGTCATGTCTATGCATATTTTAAGTACCTCCAGGTATGGTGATTCCATCACTTCCCTTGGCATCCTGATCCAAAGCTTGACAACACTCTTGGCAAAAAAAATTTTTGCTCATATGCAATCTAGACAGTCCCTGGTGCAACAATTCTTGTCTCGCCATTTGTTACTTGTGCGGAGAGACAACCCCACCCAGCTACCACCTCCTTACAGGTATTTGTAGAGAGACACTGCTGTTAACAGATAGACAACACACACAGATCATAGAGCAACTTTAAGTGTGACAAAAGCATAGTTTTCTCCTACAAGGTAGCTGTTCCAGTAGATTTACACATCCCTGCTCTGCATCTCCCAGCTTCCTCCCTCACCCTGCCACCCAAAAGCTATGCTGGAAGCTATGAGTCAACACACTGGACAGCAGGTTCTCACAAGCAACCCTCATTGACCCTAAAACCCAGGGAACCATGACTTTTCCCTTCAGTTACCTCTGAAAGTGTCTACTCAGAGCATGAATGCTTACATGGAAATTCATTTTACTCTGCAATGAATTACATCAACCAACTCCTCTGTAAATGTCTGCCCAGACAATTCCATAAACATCTACTCCCCACAGAGTGGTGCAGTTCCCCAGTCTGTCAGATCTGGGAGGGCTTTGCAAGGCTTCCATCACAAGGATGATGCTTTAAATTGTCTATAAAGAAGATGACTGCACAATAACTTCAAGTCAAACCATCAGTATGCCTACATTAAAAAGCAAATGCAGCACTCAAAATGCAGCACTACTGATTCTTCCCTTCCCAGAGAGGTGCTTATTCTTAAATAAAAAACAAAAATTAAAAAACAAAACAAAAGAGAAAACCCCACAAACAAACAAACCCAAAGCCCTAAAAGCAGAAGTAAACAAGAAACAAAGCAAATGGGCTTCATAGCAGGCCTGCAGAAGCTCAAACTAGGAATTTTCCATGGCTGCTTCACACAGTGCTATAAAAACACATTTAATTGTACGTGCTTATAATCAGATTTTTATGGTACAAAAGAATGCAAGTATAAACAAATATAAATGCCTTCCTCTGCCTATACCCAGCCAGTATCTTTTACTACTTTTCATGCTAATAATAAAGTCACTCCTTATATCACTGTGCTGTCAATAAAAAAATAAAAAATAAAAACCCCAATCACAAAACCAAAAAAAAACCCCAAAAAAAACCCAAAAAACCAACAGCTATTAGTTCTGTTCCGGTGGTAGTTTTTGTCTTGTTTTGTTGGGATTTTTTAAGAACACTTAGGTAAAATAAAATGACCTAAAGACAAACTTTCCCACAAATGCTGAAGCGTGGAATTGTGCAAAGAGAAGCATTTTTGGCTAATTAGTGTAGAACAGAAGAGGATTCAGGAAAACCTCCTTAGTCAGAAAGAGCACGTGCTTGATTTCAGCTGATATGAATGTGACACAAACCGAAGAATGAATGATTGCTTCTTCAGCCCAGACCTCCTCTGGGAAAAATGCTCCAACTTGATCACCCAGAGGGGTACTCATCCCCACTGAATTACTTTCAGAAATGTAATTTCAAGAAAAAGTGAATGTTTTCAAGCATGTTACTAATTATTCATACTGCTTTAGCCAAAATTGTCTTTTTACTCTTCAAAAAACAAATACAGCAGTCTGCTGTCACTAATCTCAGTGGCAAAACAACTGAGAAGCATCTTGCTCGTGATTACCAAAACACCCAGCCTCACAAGACTGTTTTGCTCAAGCTGGTCGCTCTTCAGCACTCCTGAGCTCTAGGAAGAAGGAAACACGAAAAGCTGCTTAGGCTTTACTCCAAATAGATGTTGCAGTAGCAATGAGTTCTTACACTGCCACCTCTGTATTAGCTTCCTGCAAGCTTTTACTTGGCTGGTCAAAAAGACTTGGCTTTAAAAATAACCAATTTTCTTTTCAAAGAAGTCATAAATCATCATCTCAAAGTGGAGCAATAACTTTCTGCTTACCGCACATTCTACCTCTAATCCACCATGCAGCATATGAAATACTTCATTCTGCAGGCAGGAACAGAGATTTCCTCACCTCTAAGGAAATTAATTCTGAGTCTTCAGAGCTCCATACCATTTTCATGTGTGTAGTGGAAAATATTGCAAGCCGCAGGGACTATGTGCTTGCTGCTCCTCCTCCAAGCAAGTTACCCAGAACTTGGCCCCATGCTTAGCACAGGCAGCAGATCTGGTTTTATTTGCATGGGTGCAAACTCCCAGGGAGGGCAAGAGCCTTATTTATACACTACACCTCACCACCCAGGGAAAGGGAAAAACATATTAGAAAGGGAAAATGCTGTGGCAACTGGACAACCATGACAAAAGCAGAGCGAAGCTTTTGTTGAGGGCTGCAGCACTTTGGCACGTGCAGCAACGCAGTTTAAATCATTCAAATCCCATGACAGTCACTTCCCCCCATTGCCCGTGAGCCACTCTTCCTGCAATTTCACTGTTGTTCCAAGTACCAACTTGTCTTTATTTCGAAGAAATTACTATAATTTCATCATAATTCTAGCTGCTTACTCGTAAGATGAGCATAGCTCAATTCTGGCATTGTGTTTATCACTGAACACAGATCTTTTGAAGAGAGCACTGACAAGACATTGTTTTGGTCATGTTTTCAGCTCCGTTTCATCTTCAGAGAGAAACAAGAGTATTTTTTTATACACAAATGTGACCTTCAGAACTTCTGTGTATATTTTCAGATACACACATGGTTTCATGATGTTATAGAGGTTAAATCCACACTTCATGTTCACATAAGGAAGATCCCATTTGTACAGGAGAACTACAGAATGAATCTACGCCCATAGCTACTATGAACAGACACTTGCTCCATTTTTATTCCTCCAGATGACATTAAGACCCACCTCAAACATATCCAACTTCCAAAGATAATACACAGTTTCAGTCACCTTGCAAGAAGCTTGTTTGGGGTTTTTTAGGCTAGTATGCTGTATAAGTCTTTCCCTCAGATAAAACTGTATCCATTTATTTTATGTTGAAAAATTATTTATGGACACGTTTACAGAAATAAATGGTGTGAATCATGCCGTGGTTCTTCTCTTGCAAAATAAAAAGCTTCCAGCAGAAATTTTCCCCAGCAAGTTGATTCTTGAATACTCAAGACTGAGCATGGGCTGGTGATGGATCACCCCGAGTGCACACACACACACCCACACCCGCTGTTCCTGAGGCAGCTGCATGAGTAACACGGGCCGTGATGTGCCACAGGTGTGGAGCACTGCTTGCCCTGTAAAATGCAGTTACTGCTTTGCACAGTGATGTATACTGTCACATGCAACTTCTTCCTGCTCGTTTGGAGGAAAGAGCAATGTGCAATTCTTCTTTAAGTCTGTTTCCTACACCACCAGCTTGGGACTTTTTGCTCCTAACAGCAGTTCTCATGATACCATCTGGTGCCTGAAAGACAAAGGCTAATGTGTAATTACCCCTATCCAGCCCTGAGGCAATTCTGTTGCGTTGGCAGAGGTAGGAAGAACATGGCACCTGCTCCTTTGCTCTCAACTTCATACACTGCTCTCCTTCCCTTCCGATAATTTAAAGGAACCATCACTGATCTTTGCCTACTGTGTGCCAATATAGCAGCAGTCTTTCAAATACAGTAGTCTGTTAAGGACAGTTTCCTAAAAACCAAAACAAATCTCCTGTGGATCTTGTGGGTCAGTTTTGAACATCTTCCCTACAAAAGGCACCAATACATGCCATGCCCTGTATAGGTAAGGAGACAGCTTGGTGGCTTCATTAAAATAAATTAAGTAGAAATAAAAAATGGATTTCTGTCTTTCCAAGGACATGTCTGCAATAAAAGCAGCTCTATAGTCAATGTACAAATCAATGTAACAATGATTCTGAGATGGGTTAAAAAGCAGTGGTAAGTTAGAGAAGTAATCTGCTAACAAAGCCACATCTGTGTGAAGAGCACAGAGACATGATTGTGGCAGAGGCTTCCCTGCCCTTGTCCCTGACAGGATGGACACGGCTGCAGAGCCCACGCCAGGCTGTGCCTCCCGCTGCTGCCCACCTGGGAGCTACGGCAGCAATGCAGAGGGGGCCTGCAGTGTGCACTGCAGTGACAGCAGATTTGTAGAAGCTATGCTCGCACCATGGTCACTGCTACTTCAGTATAACTTGTACCAAGATCAGCAGTAGTTACCTCCTGGATTTTAATAATTTTTTCCTGGTTACTGTTAAGTGGATTTTTGGGAATTTCCTGAGTCCCAATAGATGCAGTGTTCACAGTCACAGACTGGTTTATGCTGGAAGGGACCTTTAAAGATCATCTAGTTCAACCTTCCCTGTCACACTTAGGGACATGTTTCCCCACAGCAGGCTTGGATGGTGACATGTAAGAAGCCAAGCTGACTTGCACTCCGCTAGAAATGAAAAATAGGAGGTATTTCAGAAAATGCTTAATTTTAAACATATTATAACTCTGATGTTACTCAGGTGGAACTGTGTCCAATATTCATCCTGGGATTACCAGGATGTATTTATTTATTTTAAGTAGAGAAACATCAGGAGCTAAATTTCCATGGAAAAAGTTACACGATGTGGTACAACGCAGGTCAAGGCGCCAAATTTTAGAAACCCAAGCCTCAACACTAACTCCCACTGCTTGTTTTGGGTTTATTCTATAGACATGATCACATAGCTTAGCTATAGATCACCAAAACCCTAAAACTCTTCTGTGCCTTTAAACCTACCAACCAACAAGCTTTTACTTATCCAGCACTTTCCTGCTCCTGCCCAGTCAGAAGCCACTATTGCAGCCACTTGTTTGGGAACTGCCAACATCTGCTGATAAGAGAAGCAAAACTCACTGACTGGGAACAGTTTGCTCACCTGCATCCCCCCGTGGCTCAGGAGAGACCTTTATAACAGCCCCATCAGCCTTGCAAGAGCTGCTGGGCAAAATGCACACAGGGAGCTGGGAGTCACAACAATTAGGACACTCACTGCTGAGCTATGGACTCAGGATAAGCCCAAGAGCACTGCATCTTTATTATTACTTTCCAAAGAAGCCCAACAAATGTAACATGTCCACAAACACACTTGGCATTAAAGGGGAAAGAGAACATGACGTGTTCACTGCTCAGTCAGCAAGGCAGAAGAAATCTAGCTCTGAAGATGAACGTTCTAGTTCTGCACCACCAAGTCAAAGAGAGGTTAATTATTACTCAGCTATTCAGGCAAACCCCAGAACCCGTCACTTAATTGGGCGAAAACACAGCTAAGCATAGAAGGGACTTGCTTCTTAAACAAAGACTTTTAAACTGAAAGTGTAATTTGTGGTTTCAGCACTGTACACAGAAAGACCCAGACTGCACTTGGTGCCCTTCTAAATAAGGTTAATCCCCACACCTGGAGCCTAGGAAAACCAGCCATCTGTCTGAAGTGGTTCCCAAACCCAGCAGGGAGCCCCTGGAGTCTTCAAGACAATGCCAGGGTCCCCAGGGCAGTCTCAGTGCATTGCTACTTCAGGCTGATTTCTTGCATCCTCCTCACTTGCTGGTGTCTCCAAGAAAATCAGTCTGCTCCTTCATGAGGTTGCAAACCATGTTTTATTTTTCAAGAGACAAGGCCAATTTACCCATGGCTACACATTAGCTACTCCCTACATCATTTCCATATTGCTCACACGATCACAGAGACGGGTTAAAAACAGAATTCAGAGTTTTATCAGAACTGTAAATGTACCGACTAAACAGACACTGCCCTGCAGGGAACAAAACTTATTAGAAGTGAAATGATTCATAAATACATGTATTTATTTCATACTGTGGCCAAACAGCTTTCGTCACTTATCCAAGTACACTTGAAAAGCTCCCTTTGAGCAGAAAACAGCCCAGGTGGAGCTATTTTTAAAGCCATCTAAAAGACGGCAGGGCATGACATACCTTACTTTTTACCACACAGTAAAGATGAAAAACTGGAACAATTTCTCTCTTTTATCTGTCTGAGGGCCTAAATGAGTAACTTTATTTATAGCCACTAATGGCTACTATTTCAGACCTTATTTTTTCTCCTCAACAAACCATCTTTCCATCAGGGAATTCAAGCTTTCAGCAATTCAGACATTTATGTTATTCTTGCTCAGTATGGCTTTTGAGCTGTGAACAAGCTTCCCAGGTCACTGTGAAAAAAAAACAAACAAACACCATTTTTTTTTACTGCTTCAGTTAATTCCAACTACAAAGGTCAGAAAGAGGGAAAAGATACACAAACTAATCAAATTTTTTTGCTTCTAAATAACCTTGAAGCAATTCTTTGCCATACATTTCCTCCTGTGCAGTCACAGCAGCTGTGCAAATAATTTACTTAAATTTAAGAAATGGAAAAAAATACATGCAATATACAATAATCATAGGTAACATCAGCATTACCAAGAAACAACAGGTTAACAGAAGGCACAAATATCCTGTTTAGATTCTCTTCCCCCACGCCTTTCCTCTTAATTAGTACACAGGGAAAGGAAGGAACAGCACAGCATCGTGGCTGGAGTACAATAAAATATCAGCAAGTTAAATAAATATACACACCCACAAAGGAACCAGCACCTCATACCTTTGAGCTTACTTGACACAACCTTTTCTTTTTCAAAGCACACACAAGGAGTATCCTTACTTGCCAGTGGTCTCAGACTCTTCCACAAGTGAAGATGTAAAGAGCAAACATCCCAATGGTCTCAGGTACAGACTATCTCCAGCAGCCTCAGCAGCAAAGCACTTGCCAAGTGATAGAGAACTCTTGAAATTTTTCCCTTTTCTAACATTTACAAAGATCTGAAAAAAATCCAGCTCTTTCCTGAAAAACAAGTGGTAATACCACAACGGGACTTCTGGAGAGAAAGAGACACTTGCTGACTATTAGTTCCACTGGCAGTGTGTCTGGAACAAAATGAGTGGAAAAGATGATCACACAGAAACAAAAAGTAGGAACTTCAGCATCAATAAAACTGCAAAGAGAAGATTTTATTACAATAATTTTTGCCACCCATGAAGTACTACTAACAAATGCCAAAGTACTGTTTTTTGCAACATATGTTACAGCAGCTTTCTTTAGGAAAAAAACACAGATTTCTCCAATATGCCTATACCAAACTATCTAGAAGCACATCATTCATTCCCCAATATAACTAAAAAAAAAGATATTAAAAAAGACTACTATAAAATGCAAGGCTTTCCAAAAGTTTGGCATTATCATGGAAGGAGCTGTTGACTCCCTCACAGGAAGAGAGGCCCTGCAGAGAGACCTAGACAAATCAGAGGGCCGGGCTGGGCAATCACCAACAATATGAAGTTCAGCAAGGGATAGCGGTGGGTTCTGCACCTGGGATGGGGCAGCCCTGAATGTATGTGCAGACTGGGGAATGAGATGCTGCAGAGCAGCACTGTGGCAAGAGACCTGGGGGCCTTGGTTGATGGAAAGCTGGATATGAGTCTGCAGTGCCCTGGCAGCCAGGAGGGACAACCCTGTCCTGGGGGGCATCAGGCACAGCACGGCCAGCCAGGCAAGGGAGGGGATTGTCCTGCTCTGCTCTGAGCTGGGGCAGCCTGAATCTTGAGTCCTGTGTGCAGTTTGGAGTGCCATGATATAAGAAAGGTACAAAGCCATCATGAAGCATCCAAAGGAGGGCCACAAAGATGGTGAAGAATCTGGAGGGGAAGCCATACGAGGGAAGCTGTACCAGGAGCAGCTGAGGTAACTTGGTCTGTTCAGCCTGGAGAAGAGGAGAGTAAAGGGAGACCTCATCACTGTCTACAACTTCCTTCTGAGGGAAAGCAGAGGAGCAGACTCTTCTCTCTGGTGCCCAGTGACAGGATCCGAGGGAATGACATGGAACTGTGTCAGGGGAAGTCTAGGTTGGATATCAGGATGAAGTTCTTCACCCAGAGGGTTACTGGGCACTAGAACAAGTTCCCCAGGGAAATGTTCACAGCACCAAGCTTGACACAGATCAAGAAGCATTTGGACAATGCTTTCAGGCACATGGTGTGATTCTTGGGATGTCTTGTGCAGGGCCAGGAGCTGGACTTCAATGATTCTTGCAGGTCTCTTCCAGCTTAAGACATTCAATGATTCTATAATGCCGAAGACCCAACCAGCAAACACACACACAAAACCTACAGCTAGGAAAACTCCTGGTTAAGAGGACAGTAACAGAAGATTATTCTACAAATTTGAAAGGAACTACAAAGCAAAAAAAAAAAAAAAAAAAAAAAAAAAGCTTAATTCATGCATTTTAAAGTGGTAGCTATCAGATACTGTATCCAACAAGAAGCCCCCTTTGAGGAGCCATCCTACTAAAGCATTTGCTCCTGCTCAGAGCCTTATGCTAGCTCCTCTCCTTCAACCCCCAGGAGTCCCTGGGGCCATCCCAGCAGCAGTGTGACCCATGATCTGTTGCTGAAGCTGTCTGGGCCTCTGCTGCCTTTCTTGTCCCTTCAACTTAGCCACTGATTTATGTGCAGCCACTCTTCTTGCCTAATGTCTACCTGCAGTGTGGGAGGAACATCCCTGTGCTCTTGGACAGTCACAGCTCATATTGCTTACCAAAACTGCTGATGCCGCCTTCCAGCAGGAAAAGAAAAAAATCCCAGGAAAACAGAAAAGCTTTTGTGGCCCCTCTGACTGCATAAAGCAACTGTGCACTTTTCAAATCAAATATTTCCAAACAATATAAAGAAATGTTTTTGTAAGTGGCACACAAGTTCAAGAAATCAAAATTCAGAATTACAACCTATATTTGCTTGAGTCCAGAAGCACCTGGAACACAGTAACTGCTGAATCCCTGTCCGGAGGAAAAGGATTCTAAGACTCAGTATTTCCCTTTTTCACTCAGTAAGGACAGCTGAGAACAAGCCACCAGCAAAGGACCACTGGATGCTCATAAGAAAATGCACAGATTTCCATACCACTTTCTGTCCTCCACCAAGTACAAGTGAGGTGGCATCTCCACCTTAACTGCATAGCACAAAGGTACCCTACT
The DNA here is from genome assembly GCF_049639895.1 of Pseudopodoces humilis. Taxonomy (NCBI): domain Eukaryota; kingdom Metazoa; phylum Chordata; class Aves; order Passeriformes; family Paridae; genus Pseudopodoces; species Pseudopodoces humilis. The sequence continues at coordinate 75,402,647 of NC_142200.1, forward strand.
GACAAAGGTGTAACTACACAGTAAAAGTTTAATACAAATATTTCATCACATTGCAATTAAGTTTATTCATGGGCTTCTGTACAAAAGAAATCTGGGATACTAACAACTGCACCAGAGCTCTAGAAATTTAAGGTATTGGATCACCAAGGCAAAATGATGGCAGAAATGGTGTGATAGGAACAGAAATTGGGAGTAGAGACTCTTAAAACTAACACAAAACAGAGAATCCGCCTTTTGCCTTAAGTGCTGTGAAAATGCCAAAATCCCATCTACCACCTGTTAAAACTTCTCAAATTTGATGTGCAAATTCTTAGAAATGTTATCGCAAAGAGGAAAAAAAGGGGCTGCTGCACAAATTACATTTTCTAGCATAGATTTGCTGTGTATATTTATACCTTGAAATAGCTTATCAAGTACCACATGGCAGGATCCGACTGGAGTTTCAAGAACAAAGGGTGCACTTCATGGGACACTCCTCCTGGTACACGGTCTGAAAGGCAGCAGGAAATGCCACCCTTCAAAGCCCTGCTGTAAATGCTGCTCTTATTTTCTTCTGGGGACTATACTAATTGATTGGACACACCAAACAAACCTATTCATTGTACCCATCACCAGAAAGCTGTAATGAGGGGATAAACCCTAATCACAAACCCAGTCTATATTTAATAAGGGGAAGAGATCCAAGAAGATGACCAGCAAAGCAAGAAGTCTGACCTACAGAATGAGCATGTACTCCTCGTCCTGATGTGAACTCCAGGAGAACTCCAGTGTGACTCCTGACATGATTCATGTCCCGCCAGCTTGGCTCCTTTCTGAAGCAAATAAAAATATAACCTAACCAAGACACAAAGCTGGGTTTGATCCACTAAAATGGTCAAATAGAAATGATGTCCACTCACTCTGTAATCAGATGTGTATATTAAACAAAAGGATTTGACTTCTCCTCAAGATAAACAACTTCATAAGAAAAACATTCTCATTCTCTTAACAAATATGTTTAACTTAATCTGAGAAAACATTTTAATGTCACTCTAAACAACAGCAACTAAAATAAGAACAAATAATCCATTTCTGATTATGCTATAAACATCAATTTTTTTTATAAAACAAGGAATAAACTTCTTTTATCTCCCATCCCCAAACTCAGGGCCAGTTTGGCTGAATCCAAAAGAGAAGGCATGAGAACCTTTCAGAGAAATCCTGCACTCCTCTCAGCAAGATCAACAGGCACATGCAGCACATAACACCAAAACCACACAAGGCTTTGCCAGTAGCACCACTTTCACAGTTCACAATCATTTCAAGAACTACAGAAATGTTTTCTCCAGATGCTGGAAAGTTAATCAAAAGTAGTTTTCTAAAGCCTTCTGGAAGTCTATAAGAGAAAGAGTGCCAAGGGATTTGGGTTGTTAACTCTGATGACAACTTTCAGTAGTACTCTGCTTTGTAATTCCAGCTGACAGCTGGTATTCAGCAACCCTTGAGCCTCAGGTCTCTACCTGAGGTTGTGCTCCAGGCACCACAATCAATCCTGACTTTGAACCCATGATGGCAGACTTAGGCAGCAAGGTGCCACTCTGCCAGCATTTACTATGCCAAGAAGTTAAGAACAGAGAACACAACCCAGAAGACCCTCAATACTTTTAATGACAACCCCAGTATAAAGCCAGATGTGCCATGAAAAAATGCCCTCAGGTAAGCCTGCTCAGAATGTGAATATAGTTTTTGTCCCCCAGGGGAAACAGCAACAACCAAACACTTTCCTCTGCTAAGGTGTACTTACAGCAACCCCCTTAAGGGCATTCTCCAAAACAAAAAACACTTGTATTAACACACTCTTGTATCACTGACCTATAATAAAGGATTATGAATAGTTTCCCAAGAATATATAGGAAAAGGCAATACTAATACATGAAAGGGCAGTTAATACTTTATTTCCTGAGTCCTCCAACACAGCCCTTTACCCTGTGCATGCCACAGCCAGGATTCCATGTGAAGGCACAGCTTGGTCCCTGAAATCTGCTGCTGAGCTACCCTCTCCTTCTTCCTCCTTCCCTAATTTGGAACAAATCGGAACCAAACTCACCAAAAATATCACAGAAACATTTAATCTATCTAAGAGATGGATTAAAAAGAACATTGATTTCTTGAACATTCATCTTAGCTTAATATTAAGTCAAAAACCTAGTGAGGCTTGCTGCAAGATGAAGACAACATACTCTCAAAGAAAAGGAAGTCTGATACCATAAATCCGGTCTGTAATGAGAAAGTGTCCATCCAGTCACAATGTCCATGGAACAAGACATTGCATAATATTTGCCAGACATCCCTACATTGGCTGACCTGGCTGAGGATATCAGGACTAAGCATAAATGATATTTGAACCTGCCTTAGATGACAGTATTTATCACTGGTTTTGCAGAAATGTGTCTAGAAGTGGACAGTATATTCTCTCCCACCATTGTTCTTCTTCTTGCAGGAAGATTTAGAAATACAAGCAATTTTTACTCATTCCTTCTCTCTTAATGAATATTTCCCAGCATATTTTCCCAACATAATGTTCATATTTTCCACATAGCAAAGCTGTAGTTTATTCTTCAGCATGGATATAGTTTACTTCACAAGACAGATCTGGAGCATAGTCAATATCAGTTCCCATTCTGAACCAAACTTTGAAAAGTTCTGCTTTTATAAGAATAGAGTGTTTGAGCTACTTAACAGACTTCTTAAGAAAAGGATAATCCACTTAGCCTTTCTTAATCAGGGGCTGTCCAGAACAAAGTTGCATTACAGTAAATACGGCCAATGGGTAATGCTCACATTTCAAATATGGGACATCTTGGAAAATCCTAAATAATTAGAGAAAAGAAAAAGGCACCATATAAAATTTGAACCAATAATACCTAAACCCAGTAATTTACCATTAGGTATGGTCCCAACACCAAATCATAGTCATTTATGTCTCACTAATGGTTTAAAATGTCACATAATGATAAATATCAGGAAAAACCAAGAGAAACAAGAACGCCTATGCCATGACCCTCTGATACAAGCCTGAAGTCATAATCAATCTAGGAAGTTTTGAGGTCACATCCCAAAATTTGTAAAGTTGTCACAATTAGTGACTTAAGGCTGATAACTCTTTTTTCCCCCCTCAGCAAAAGTCTTAATACAGAGTGATTTTTACCTCCTGCCCTTCTACCCCTACTCCACCCAAAACTATGTTCCTGGCTCTCACCACATGTGAAGATTGTGATTCACTAAGGAAAAATACTGACCCTGCAGCCAAAAAGGTTGGTGAGATCAAACTACCCAGAGGACACACTTCCCTTCAGAACTGCCACTGCACCACAGTCAACTACCCTCTGGATGCTCTAGGGGTGGAGCTGCTGCTACTGCTCCTGGCTGAAGGCTGCTGCACCTTCCATTGGGTCTGCACCCATCCAAGAGACACAAAAAGAAGTTTTGGGTTGGTTTTTTTTTTTTGCTAGAAGTTTTTTTTAAAAGTATCACAAATATTAACAATCCATATTGAAAGAAAAAAAGGAGACACATTATTCACTTGCTAGTGGCTGGTTAGCACAGTGTATATAGATATTCACACATATGCTCCAGCACACAGAGCCAGGGACCTATCAGCTTTTCTTCAGCTATTTTCTACTATTTTCTAAAGTCAAGAAACAGATTCATGACACTATATTGGTCTTACTATGCTGAAGACAAAGATTCAGCTGAAATCACCAGAGTGGGAGCCTACCATGGTGCAACCATGCATAATATTGATAAGGGCCCCAAACTTTTCCTTCTATCTTTTGAGGCACACTGGGGCAACAAGAGCACTGAAAGGTTGCAAGGTTTCTCAGATTACTCATGGGACCAGTGCACTAAACTCCCCACAAGTCACTGAAAGCTCAAGCTACCCTTCCTTTTTACTTCCCTCTCTCCCCCAAAGTTGTTCTCTCCTGCCATCACAGAATCATGGAAAAAAAAAAAAGTGGAATATTTCTGATAAAAGCCCATGCCACCTGGCCTCAAAAATAAGTTGAGACTAGCCATGCTTTCAAACACTATTCCCTTTTACCAGCCAGCAGGCTGTGTGACAGCTCTGAAACAAAACAAAACAAAACAAACAAAACTAAAGAGGTTCACAACCATCAATATCACCCATACACAGTACTCACCAAATGAAAACATGTATAAAGAAGAATATCTTGTTAGAGCAAAATAGCTTACACACAAAGTGCTAACACAAACCTACAATTAGGGAAAAGACAAAAAAAAAGTTAACATTTCAGTGAGGTATCACCATTATGTAAAAAACCCCCAGACTCAGAAGCAGCCAAGTCTTCTGTAATAGTGGGTTTCACAGCTTTTCTTTGGTTGGAGACTGACTGAACATACCAAAAAACCCACAGGCAGACCCCGCAGAATGTAGAGCCTCTATTGCCAACTTCAAAACCTATGTATTTTGCAGCTTTAAGAGAATTCTTGTGTGATTTTACAATGTGTTCAGTGCCAGGAGGGTTTCTAGGTTTCAGCCTAGTGATGACAATGTTTCAGTTGTACAAATTTGTCTTATGAAAGGCACATGTGAAGTATCTGTGGTGGGCAGTATCCATTACATGATACTGATGAGCTGAATGTGATTCCCAGCTTGGAGAAAAAAAAACTGAAAAAAAACTTTATCTTTCTGACTTGATCAGGTAGTGCTAAGCCCCCTTTCAATCTTCTATTCAAAACACAGTGCTCTCTAATTAACCTAAAAATAACTGTAGATAAAACAACCATCAGCTTCCAAAAAAACCTAAATATGAGAAGTCACAGTTCAGAAACTTCAGAGAACACAGCCAATGTCAACAGCCAAAAGAGCCACTATTTCTGCTTGGCATGGCATTGGTGCTCAGAAGGTCTCCAGAAACACCTTTATGCCATCACTCATGGGATGATGGTTTTGCCCCACCAGTTTAAAGGATGACTTTGCTGGTGTAGGCTACACAGCTTATACCAATACCAAAAGCCGGAACACCAGATCCATGCATGTGTTATCGTCAAAACACTTGATAAAAACAAAATGAAAACTGGGGAGACTTTAAAGGTCATCCCGAATGCATACACTGTGCTGCACAGCACAGCCAGAATCCATGTATATAGATCCAAGTATTTATTTGCATCACCAGGTTTTCTCTTCAGGTGAATAACCCTGGTGGTGCCAAAGCCACCTGTCTGCAGGAGGTGATGAACCCTCAAAGGACTCAGTGCTGTGAGGCTGCAATCTGCCAAATGTTGTAACAAGGGAGCATCGAAGAAAAACTTGCTGCAGGCTGCATAACTGAATTAAGAGCTTCCACATTCAAACAGATACCTCCACTGACATCTTCCTGAAGCTAAATTTTTGTCCCCTATCCTTCCCACACAGGGCGGTTCAACACTTGCTCCCTCAGAATACAAGCTGGGAGCCTTCTCCTTAAAACCAGGTACACAGGCAAGTATGTGCAATTGTGGAGGGCAGAAATGAAGGAAACCATTCTGAACTTGAGGCACCAGTGGTAGTGCTACAAATAAAAGCATGGTAGACACAGAGTATCTGCTGTGCCTCAAAGGACACAGGTAGGGTACCCCACAGTTCCAAATGAACTCCTGCACCGTGTTGGAGAAACATCAGCAGGACCTCTATGATAGTGATGCTTTTATAGTGATCTCCCTCAATATCATCTACCCAGACATGCTACACAGAAGGCAGGAGACACAGTTGTGGCCTGTCTCCCTTCTCCTCAATTTCCACAGTTGCAAGGGTGGGGGGAATCCTTTAAGGTTTGCAACAGCTAAATCCAAACAATCCCTGAAGCCACCCCTATGCACACCATGCTGCAAGTTAGCTCCCCAGGAGCTGAGCACCAGCTTGGAGGGCAGGTTTGGACAAGATGACCTACAGAAGTTTCTCCTAACCTCTGACTTTTCTGACCAGGCAATGTGACACACAAATACCACACTTCTTCTGCGACAAGGACATCAACCACTGTTCAGTGCAACATCCTCTATGTATTGGTCAAAGCAACTACCACGTAAGGGGAAGAAGATAAACCTGACTTCTGCATCCTCTTCCCTTGCTGCTCTGATAAGCCCTGCTTGGGAACTTTAGACGCTGAAGGGGCAGTTTGATCTCCCCTCTCCTTGTCTTCTGCCTCATTTGGAAATTACTTTCTTCCTTCCCTCATGGCATACATCCCCTTTTAGCAGGAATGCATTCTCTCTGGAAAAAAGTCTGACCTCAGCTACCACAGGAGCCTGTTCCCTTGAGAGTACTTTGGTTGTTGGTAAAACATATGGGAACAATTTTTTCAGGCTGTTTTAAGCAATGCAGCCAAATGGCTCTATTGCATATACCCATACAGGATTTCTATAGGTTTTAATAATTTAGATAAGCAAATATGACTCCAAAAACCAACCAACCAACCAAACAAACAAAAAATTCTATCCCCAACTTTCCTTCAAAGACCGTAAGGCAGCACAGACCAATCAACAGCCTTTAAAACAGCCTCAGAAAACACTTCATCTCTGTATTTAGAATGCAACTTTGTTATTACGTTAATATCTTTCAGCAATCAAAGCATGTTGGGGAGTAAGTTACAGGACAAACTTTTCTAGCCTAATTCTTTACTTAGAGCCACGTGTTTTTTTTTTTTAAATTGGTTGAGCTAGAAAATTGGGACAGGGATGGAAATCAAGGCTTCCCAGGAGACAAGTACAACCACTTGTTGTCCTTTAACAGTAAGAGCTAAGAATACTAAGAAAGAGTAAAGGAAACTGGGCAGAAAGATGGAGAAGTCAAAGAACTGCTAAGTCACAAATGATGGCAGCATCAGATGATTGGCAGGATCCAGGCATTATCCCACACCTCACTTAAGGCAGCAAGTCCCAACAGGAGTACCTCCCATGCGATGTACCTCCTGCTCTCTGGACGCGTCTCACTCAGTTGCCTCCTTCGGTTCCAGTAAGCATCACCCTACTTTGAGGCATGTTATATTTAGCATCTAACTACGGAAAAATATGGGAGAAATAATAATGCAGGGTTTTGGCTTTTTCCTATTAACACCTTTAAGCTGTACAATATTTTCTGCAACAGCCAGACTGAAGAAACTTCTGCCTCCAGTGTGGTGAATAGGAGCTTCTTGGTAATGCTGAGAAACTCCCCTGAAGTACCAGTATTTACCCTTTCCCCTATCAGCTTTTCTCCCAAAATATAGTCATATCAGCAGGCTTACATGGCTGACAAGGGAGAGCACAGCACATTGGGCTTTTCACCTGTGCCTTTCATCCAGCTTCCTCCTTCTTCCTCACACTATAACTTATTTTAACGAGAACAGTAATTCCCTTAGATAAGTCAGCAAATATTTTTGTAGAGAGCAGCTGCAGGATGTCTGCCTCGCGCAAATTAAATTACCTAGTGGCTCAATCCAGTGCCTTCAACAGACATTCTTCTGTGGTAGTTGGGTCAGAGTCAGTGCATTTCTGCTATTGTGCCTCATGCTCCCTTATTTTCCATTTACATATGCTCTGCTCCAGAGTGAGGGAAGGAAAATGTTTATACTTGTGGGTGGGACTTTGGATGCAGATTAAAGTCAAGGTGCTATATTTACTGATCTTTTAAAGTAATATCAACATGTTGAAAGGGAGTCAAAGTTCTTAAGAAAGATCAAAGTCCACATGAAGCAACCACAGATTAACATAAATATATGCTGAAATACTAACATAGACTGGCAAAATTTACTTGTATTTTCCCTGGAGCAAATAATTTTGCCTAATAGGGGAGCCAAAACCATGAAAACTCTTCTTCACCTTTATGTAGGGCACACTGCAGTACTTTGTGTTGGGGTGAATGACTCTTCAGACTAATTTTGCAAGGCTAGGTTAATACTACCATATTGCTCATGGCTTACAAGGTTTTGAAAGGTGAGGGCTACATCCTCTAAAGGAAAAAAAAAAAAAAAAAGTGCAGTATTACTACTTAACTCAGACTTCATCAAAGCTAATCCTGCATTTCTTCCTTCTTATTGCACTTGACAGAACTTTTGTTGTCTGACAAATGAAAAGCCAACAAGCAATAAAGTGTATGACCTTCTTTTATTTGACTAATTACTATTTCGGTAAACAGATCACCTATTTTTCTTGTGGAAGCATCAACAGCAGCACCGAGAACACGCGGGACGTTGTTTCATGAGGGCAAAGGACAGTTTTGCAGATTAATCACAGCCCTGTAAAACAGATGCCTGGCCTGTATTCACAACCCTGACAGTGCAACTGCTTCGGCTAGAGGTGCAATTAAAGCAAGTGTGCAGGCAGTCACCACAAGCCAGAACCCAGTCACGGGCTTTGCCAGCAAACTACAGGCATAACACACCCAGAGAAGACACTGATCCTGCACACTCTATGTTCATAAGGCTGTGTCGACACCAGGCGGGATAAACTGATCCACTAAAATATCGTTGTACAAAAATCAGCTAGCTTGGACCAGAAGAGGACCCAGGTTCTGAGTTTCATCAAATATCGTGAGTCAGTAGCAAAGCACCTTTGATTTGGTTTCCTCACCCGACATACTGAAGTTGTCAAGTTCCACAAAACCACGGTAAAGCTCAAACGACTTTCAGGACTTTGCATTTCGTATAAAATATTTCGTCTGTACTTAACAACATACACTCAACAAACAAACCTTTAAAAAAGGGAGCCCAACGGCAGCCCTGCCTCTGAAACCTCCATCGTTTGAAGCCTCTCGTGCCGCCCGCGCAGGGCGGACAAAGCGCGCTCCCCGGCTTTCACACAGGGAGCCCCCCAAGGAGGGACTCCCCCTTCCCTCCCACCCCGGCACGGTTTCGGAGGCAGCGGAAAGCGGGGCAAGGTCTGCCGGTGGGCGCGGGGCTGGGGGCAGAGCCGGGCACCGCAGCCTCCATCCCCCGCTGCTCTAATGAGCCCCGGTTAGCGCCGAGCGCCCGCCCGGCTGCGGACAGCCCGCCGCAGCACCGCTCCAGCCCGGCGGCTCCGAGTTCCGCCCCGACCACAGCCACAGAGGCCGGGAACTTGGGGGGCGCAGCTCCCTCACTTCCTCCCTCCCTCTCCGCCTGCCTCCCGCTCCCCGGGCGCTGCTCCCGTGAACACCCTGCAAACCGAACTACTCGAGGGATCGAACACTTTCCGTGACCCTGCCGCCGCTTTCCTGCCGGTATCCTGCCCCACAAAAGCGACTCCACGTTGGAGAAGGAGGAGGATCCCACCGGCCCGCGCTCACCTCCGCCAAGAAGTTGTCCATGGTGGCCCCTCGGCCCGCCCGCGGGTGCGCAGCGCCGGGCACCAGCCGCGCACCATGTGCCGCTCTCGTCCGGCCCGGCACGGCCCGGCACGGCTCGCCCCACCGAGCCGCCTCAGCCGCCGCGCCGCTCCATCGCGCCCCAGCGCCGGCACCAGCCCGCAGCCTTTGTCCGCCCGCCCCCTCAGCGCCGCTCGGCCGGGCGGTCCCGGCAGCGCATAGCCGCCGCGGGGACCCGCAGCGGGGCTGACGCGCAGGAGGAGGAGGAGGAGGAGGACAAGGAAAGCTCCCGCCGCCGCACACTCCTGCCCGGGGCCGCCCCGTCCCGTCCAGGAGGGGCAGGAGCAGAGGCGGAGCCGGGGCCGCGCCGCTCCCTGCGCCGAGCTCAGCCGCGCCCCCGCCCCGCCCCGCCCCGGCCCGAGTGCGGGCAGCGCCCCCCGGCTCCCCGCTCGTCCCGTGCCGCCCCGTGCTGCTGCTGCCCGCGGTTCGCCGTCCCCGGGGTCCTGGGGACGCGCCTACGGCTGCTCGGGGCGCGGAAAGCCGCGCTGGAATGCGAAGTGAAAGGAGCGTGGGCGCTGCTGGAAGGGGAGCGGAGGCTCGACCCGGTTTGAGGGCAGCTCCGCTCCTTTGCTCGACAGTACAGAGCCGTGCAAAGCTCCGCCGTCCGGCCAGAGGTGCTGCCCGAGGTGGTTAAAGAATACCTACCTGCAGGGTTCTGCTGAGAACGGGCAGCCCGTAGGTAAATGTGTAGCATACTTATGTACGAGCTCTCCTCAGGTTCGTGCTCCTTTGCTGAACACATCTTGCAGCAGCCACTCGCTGAGACCGCTGCAAATGAAAATAGCCCTCCTTTATATAGTTTTCCAGTCCTTTACGTTTCTGCAAAGCAGATTTATAATGTTCAGGGTTTGGAGACATACCTTGTTCATAATTTTGCGCTGATCCTGTAGCAACTAACAGCCCAAGAAACACAGCAAAGGGGAATCAAATCTTGCAGATACTGGCCTATTTCTTTCACACTGCAGGAAGAAATGTTCTAAAAAATAAATCACAGCCACAAAGAAAGAAAATACAGTATTCTGCTTTTCTGTCACAGGCAGAACCCTAGTATTGGCTTGGGAGCTTGAGCATGTGAGCAGAGTTATGGGAGACCTGAAAACCAGCCTTTGATAGTAGAAATAATCATGAGTCTGCAACTCTCATTTTTCAACTTGTCATGGACAACATATAGAGCATAAGTGCCACTAAAAAAGGTGAGTTTAAGAATACATACATTACACAAGGAAAAACTTTCTAGTTTCACCTTTGTGTCCAAAAAAAAAAAAAAATCTGAAAAAGGAGGAGAGCAGGTAAAAGATGTTTGGCTTTGAGATAGGTCACGTCCAAAATAGTGTTGTGGTGTTGTGTTGGTCTTGGAGATTCACACAGTGACATCCATGAAAACTCATGTGCCATCAAGGTTAGCACCGGGAGAAACCAACACCAGAGGGACTTCCTGCCAAACAAGTACCTCTTAGAGCCTACATGGGGGCTTGTGGCTACCTGTCCCATCACACAAAAACAAGTTGGGGGGAAGTTTTCAGGCAGAGAGCAACTGCTTTGGACATAGCCAGCTCCTAGAGACCTGCAGCTCTCTCCAGCTCACCTTCCCATGGCCAGTGACAGTGGCTTCTGGCAGAAAAAGCAGAAATGTTTCCCAGCTTGCTGGTAGCACAGCACAAAATCCCTTGGGCAGCATCCCTGTTGCAGCCTGCCAAGGCCAGCTGGGAGACATCCTGCTGGACACCCTGCAGAATCCTGGGAGCTGCTGTGGAATCACTTTTCTTGTCATCCCCCTAATATCTACTCCTGGGTAAACAGGCTGTACCTTCCTACAGTTGCTTTGAAACTCAAGATTTGCAAAGGATTTCATCTGAATTCACCTGTATACATAGTATCAGCTCACACAGAAGTTAGACTAAATCATTATTTTGCTGTAGATTCTAAGGTATAAATTCCAGTGTGGGAGCTCTGTAACTCTATTCCAAACTACTGCACTTCCAAAGTTACTCCGGGGAAACAGTTTTTTTTTCCACAATCACTATGCCAGAAAGCTTCCCGTCTCATACAAGCCTTAGTTTGGCGAGGGCTGAGTCAGATTGAAGGTATTTGTTAAATTATTTTGACTTCTGATTGAATACTTTGTTTGACACCATATTACTGGAATGTAGCACGCATGTCTGACTACTGCATGTACTCAGGTCTGTGAAACACAACTGGCGTAGGAATTCATGAAGACTTTGAACCAGTTATCCAATAAAAGAAGCCTGTGTTTTTTTAAATGAGAATTCAGTAAATTACAAGAACACGTTACCAATAGAACAGGACCAGTTTTATGCAGCCTAAAAATACATTGCAGAAAGAATGAGTATTCTCTTGTGGTGGGGAAGCATTACAAAAGAGTTGTTAAGCTCCTAAGACTTTGTTAAGATTTAGAACAGCTGTAAAGTTGCATAAAGGATCTAGGAAAAGAGGTTTGGGGAGCAGAGGGGAACAGTCACTCCAACAAGCTTCTTCCTTTTCTCCTTCTATGCCTTTTTGTGTCTGTTCTGCTCACAGTTTGTAAGCACTAGCATCTGTGTTTCATAGGAAAGGGGGTTTGAAACATGGCGTTTCCTTTTCCCGCTCTGAAAATGACCCCAAACTAGTCTCTAACTCATTTTATGCAATTGTTTTGGAATTTGGAAAACCCCACAGACACAGTGTACAAAGCTCCATGAACATCTGGAGACTTGGCCAGTTCTGCACAGCTCCGATTTTCTTTTAATCGAGAAATTCCTTCACTGATTGTGTGCCTAAGGTAAATTACTTCCTTTTGAAGCTGCTCCCATGCATGCTGGCTCAGCTTTCAGCTCAAGTGAGGACCAGGAATGGACCAAAAGCTCAGTTCCACCTCCCTGATGACACATCTCACAGGCTGTGAAGATTTTACCCCCTCATGTGGGTGGTTGGTGGTGAGGTATCTGGTCCTTGGGTCCCTTTTCTGGCTTCAGCCTCTCTCTTACTCCATGCAGCACAGCTTTGGCATTTGCTAGGATGCTCTCGGATGGTCTGTTAGGCCATATTAGTATCCCTCAGTTAAATTTGCTGCATCACATGGGCCAGGACTCATCTTCACCCAGTCTTTCTGACCTTTTTTCCCTTTTTTCCCAGTAGCTAAAGTCCATACTTGACCAAAGTGTCTGACAAAATCAGACATCTCTTCCTTCCTTAGATCCCAGAGTATTCTTAGCAGCTGAAGCTTTTGTGAAACCCTGGGCTTTTAAAACAGATTTAAATTACTCCTGTCTCTATCACCAGCTCTATCCCATTGCAGATTTCCATTTCTGCTCCAGAGGCAAAACCAACTTAGTGACTAAAGCCCAGTTATCTCAAAATCATTTGTTTTACCTGAGCTGTATTTCTTCACAGGGAATTTCCACACACCAGATCTGTGGGGCCTTTTTTAAAGATTTATTGCATATATTATAAAATTTGTAGACACGATTGCATCCCAAGAAACTGTTAACTCATTCAGTACTTTGAGCACACTTGGTCAAATTCTATATGCCCCTTTTTAAAAATGATTTTCTCCCAGTTTTTGTCTATGACAGCCATCAGGGCCACATGAGGTTTGGTGGGTCCAGGGCTGGGAGAGTTGGGGGCACACTGGGTGGGTGATGGCAGAGCCATCAGGGCCCATCCCACCACCCCAGCCAAGGGCACTGGGCCATGGGGAGGTAGGGGGAGCCCTTGGGAGTGGGCAAGGATGATCAGGACTGGCGGTGCCCTCAGGGTTGTAAAAGTAAATGTATTTGAAACCAAACAGATTGGGCTGTAGCAAGTCCTTGTCTTCACTCCATCTGATTGTCCATGGTGCTGGTTTCTATGCAATTCACAAATCCTGCTTTCTTTTCAATAAGCAAAGACTTGTTCTGTTGCCCCAAACTTAACACAAGATCTGTGGGGGGCATCTTTATGATGCTAAAAGCTTTATATTCAATGATTTTTTTGGAAAGGCTGCTGAATTTTCATTGCATGCATATGATGCTTTTCTCTTTCTTACCTTATCTTATTTTTAGTTGCCTTTTTCCACAAAAAAAGATCGTTGGTATTGTTGAACTGAGTGATTTTACCTTTTTCATGCCTGACAGGTATATTGCACAAAAGCTTTTTTCACCCTCTGGAGGAGTTTTCTTTACCTTACTGACAGTGCTGAAGTAGGTTATCTGCCTTACCCAAAGCACTACTGTCCCTTCTGTAAGGCATGTGGATTGATTTCAGTCAAATAATTAAATGATATATTCAGTTAATTCAATCTTATTGATTAAAAGGAGCCTAAATTAACATTCTCTACTCACCAAAATGAGGCAATGTGTTTCTTTGTTCACGGCTCAAGGCCTCATTTCAACCAGTGTTATCTGTAAAATCTGCTCTCAGATTGTTCTCCCTGGTGTCATTGTCCTCAGCACACATCATTTTTGAGTGGGCTTGCTTATGGTCTGTATTTCTGATGACAATTTCTGTTTCATTAAACTTACTCCGAAAGAGGGGTTTTATCCTAGCCCTGGGGCTGCTATTGCTCTTTTCAGCTCCTGTCAGGTTTTAGCTAACCAACTTTTTGTAGACAAGATGTTGGGCATTGACAAATGTTTCTGTAATGAGTGACAGTGTACAGGGAGGCTGTTGGCACAGACCACAATTTTCTACCACTCTAGTTTTGAGGAATGCCCATTTCTTATTTGGGATGTACAGATCCAAAACTTTTACCATGGAGCTGGATCGTCATATGACAGCACATTTAGGACTACCAGCTTAGGGTCAGGTGAAGGCCACTAAGTATGTGTGGTTATACTCAGTTTCTGAGCAGAACCTCCACCTGGGAGATTCTAAGTTTTAATTTCCACATAAGAAAATGTTCTCTATTACAAGACTTCAATATATGATTTCACAGACTCCAGAGTTTTTTCCCAATGTCACAGAGCCCCCTCCTCATTCAACATCAGTCAGTACACATATGAACAGAGAGCTGTCTAACTCTTCATGTTCTTACCCATTTCCTGAATTCTACTCATCCCCTTTGCAGAGCCTTTCTCTTCAGCGCTTATAACCCTTTGTCTTCCCCTTCCTTCCATCCTTCATATCATGAAGTGACCTGCTTCCTTCTGGGCCTCTCAGGCAGCACCACTTCTCGTGGTGGCAACCTATTCCCCGTGTGCAGCTCAGTCCTAGTGTTCTGGGCTTCACTAACTCTTCATCTCATTTAAGATTGCTGCTGCACTTAGTTATCACCAGCAACTTTTAATCCAGTTGGTCTCCTCTTACAATCTTACTTGCAACCTATTCATTTAAATTCTGTTTGTCAGCTTGGAATATAGTTTCTGCAGAAGATACCAACAGAGAGAGCTGTGTTGCACAAGAGCATTGGTTTATCATATAAAGATAACCACTGGAAGAAAACCAGTGGAGTGAAAGACAGAAAAAACTATCCAAAAAGCTTAGAATCAGTTAAGAGATAAAGGTAGAAGTAAAACATAAGAAAAAACCAAAAATAAATGAAAGCTTTTCTCATCTCCTGCATTAGATTGTGAACACACTTTCCTTGCTTTCACCCAGGAAGCCTGTATGGAGATGAGTGTGTGAAGGCAACTTGTAGTTGCAAACCCTGAAGTCACAGTTTATGACACGTTCATTTATCAGGTGGTCAGACCTGCGCAAAACATCTCAGCACCTCTCTGAAGGTCACTGCCCACAGAGCAGGGCCCAGAAGGGAGCCCACGAGGGCACCTTTTGCTGTCTCAGTGCCATGTAAGCCAGATTAGTTCAAAACACTTCCCCTAGCAGTTTAAACTAGGTCATCCTTGTTCTGCTGAGCCAAACAAGCAACACCCACTTTCCTTGCCACTGGCAGTACTATGGAAGGAAAAACCTCCAGTAAAAGGGCATCAAAGCCCAGTAAGCGCCAGTCATACCTTGAGCAATTGGCATTGTTCAACCAGCAAATATAAGTCAAAGGCTGCCTTCTCACTTGTGGTGTTGGGCCAGTTTAAACCATGCCCATGCTCTCTCCCCACCATTTATTACTTCCCCAGCTGTGACGTGAAGGGTAAGCCTGCCTGAGTACTGTGGCTTGGCACCTTATGAATTATTTTACAGGTATCTCCCATTTCTCATGCTTGGATTCCTGTTGGGGAGCAGTTCCAGAGTGTGACCTCTGTGGAAAATTAAGCTAAAAGATGTGCTCTATAAACAGTCTTGGTAAATAAGAATCAGGATATAAAACCAGATTAGTGCTTATCTGAAATGCAGCCCCTGAAGTGCACCTAGGATGGGCAATGGGCCCCCAGTGTGATATTTCACTCTACAGATGTGCTCTTATTTTCCTGCACCCCTTACTTGTGTTGCGTAACTGTTTTATCTCTGTGGATTGATTCAGCAAATGGGGACTGGAAAACTGAACCAAACTTTTCTTTTGGTTTGGGTTCTCTTCTTGTGTTGGTTTTCTTAAAACAAAAACTTGTCAAAGTTTTGATTCTAATTAATTACCTGAGAAGGTTCCGATAAATACCTTGCAAACAAATATTGTTGCAACATGGAGAAGTACAGGAACAAGGGTGTTCTGCATTGCTGCTAGCATTTGTTCCTTGGACCAGGTCACAGCTTCAAAGAGGCAGGAGGAACAACCTTCACAGTCTCTTGTGCTTCAGAGAAAGTTTATCCGTTTTGCATATTTAAGGCTTTATCAGCCTGAGGTACAATTGATATTTTCCACCAGTGCTGTTCTGTTCTAAGTTTCTTCCTATGTGTCTGCTATGGTAAGAAATATTCTTCCCCTTTGCCCCTAGATTCCTTCCTGTGTTAGAAATCAAGAAAGCCCATCATAGCACAGGAGAGCTAAATATTAATTTCAAAGTGGACAGAGTTTCCCACAAAGTCTGTGAGGGCCTAAATGACACCACACAGTCTTTGTGAGACACTCAGAATACTGAGAACCTATACATTATAAAGGAGAATATTCTTTAGAAATTTGTTAAAAACAGTATTTAGTAATACAAAAATGAAATATGATGATTGTATCTTTTCATAATTACATTTACAACTTAACAAATCTTGTCTGAAATTATCTCAAAACCTTCTCTGGTATTGCACTGATGTGATAGGTTCAATTTTGGTAGTTAAATTTTTGCCCAAATACATTGTTTTGCTTTAATATATTATTGTGCATAATTTTAGGATGTGTTTAGGTCTCAATCAAACTACAACTATATAGGTTTACCTATTTACTGAATGCATTCAAGTGAATAAACATGCCATTTCTTTGTTATAATCAAAAGCAAAGTTCCTGGCTTACATCAGTCTGTTGTCCCAGAATAGAATCAAAGGCTTCTGAGGTAGCTTAGGTCCCTATTTAGAAATAGGAAAACCTTTGTTTTGTGTACACAGACACTGAGCATCCCAGTGTGAGATGTTAGAGGAAGCTGGGGGTTAGAAAGCCCAGCTACATTCTTGGCATGCAGTCTGCCTGTAGCAGTATTTGGTGCTTCTGTTTACTTGCCACATATGAGAATTAGTAGACTGGAAAGACATGGTAGGCATGTTTAGTACCAGGCTGGTTAAAGGATATATGAGACTTCATCTTCTGTTTCCCTTGATTCTTATCCCAGCTGTTTTACCATTTACCAGTCCCCTAACACCCATAAAGCTGTAGCAAAACAATTCTTTTCTTAGTCAATGAATTACAGGATTTGCACAGGATGCAGCAGCAAGCTGTAAACAAAAAATGAAGTAGAAAACAATTCCATAAATACAGTTGTTAACAATTGAATAACAAACACAGTAGCAAACATGGTATTTTTCAACAACCTGACAGTATCAAGCCTTCTAATTCCAATGGGCATTCAGCTAGAAACTGGGAAATAACTTACATTTGGATCTTTGCAAATTCTTTCTTACAACAGCAAACACCTGTGTGTATTTACTACCAGAACTTTGCTCCTTTTTGTCTTTTCCTCCCAGCTGCTGCAAATAGGATACGGTAGAATATATTGACCAGTGAACCCTTTTCCCCTGCTTCACTCCCACAACCGGTTCAGAATTCCACAACTGGGAAGATTTCTTGTCTTTGTGGGCAGAAGTTTGAGTACAACAGTGTGGTGTATGTGGGATCTGCCCTTCATTTTTATTGGTAAATTTTTCCATTGGAAAACTACTGAATCTTTGATAGAGGTTTGGGGTTTTTTTTGCTAAAAATCATTCTAAGCCCTTTTAGAAGCTCTGCAACACAGCTTGCCCCTTCTGCATCTAGCACAAATTCTCCTTCAAGTTTAAAGACATCAAAAGTAAGCGATAATCTCTTCAGAGAGGAAAACTAAACCAATGTATTTGTGGGACAATCCCAGCAGAATCAAATCAGATGGAGGGTGAGCAGAGTAGTTCCATTCCTCCCAGTCATTAAAAACTGCAGAAGATCAAGCCCTTGCTCTGTGCCCAGGTAAAACTCTGCAGACAATGCTCATCTACTGAAGACTAATCTGGCAGGACTCTGCCTAGGCTGAAGGGAGAATCTTTAAATTCCAATCTAGACTAAATTTCTCGGTGGCAACAAAACTGAAGGGTATTTTGTCCTGACTGAAAATAAAAATGCCTGGCTAAATTCAGGGCGCCTTTGCTACTGACTGATTTGAATAAGCTTTGCTAGTTGAAAGAGACAAATGGATCAACTTCGTAGGTACATTTAGTGAATCAACTTTTCCCTAGAAGCATTGGGAGAAGGTTTCCTCTTATCTTCAGAAAAATAGGTGAATCTCTACTCAGGGAAGAAGTCAACATTAGAAAATAAACATTAGAAGATAGAGCTAAGTTTTGTTAAGAACCAAATGTGTGCTAAATTAGGGTTGTATGTTTTGCCTTTTATTAATGGCATCCTCAAATGATACTGACTCACTGGATGACTGAAGTGTTTGTGGCTTGGGACCCATCCTGAGCCACTCATCCTAGAGCTAGGGAAGCTCTTCCCTTCTCTTAATGTAAGGAAGCTTCCAGATTCAATAGTCATGTGCTTCAATACCAAGAAATAGGGGCAGAAAAGAACTCAAGTAAGGCTCTCTAAAATGAAACAATTTACCATCTTGTGAGGTGATCCAGCTACTGGTGAGATCTTCTAACAGGGAACAATCAGGATTTCATCAGCCTTTGAGTACTGTTCTTTTACCACTCAGTCAGAGCAGTGATTGGTTTTGCAAGTCACCCATTCACCCTGTCCCAGCAAGGAGGGCTTTGCCAGCTATGGACATAGACAGACCACAACTGTGGTCTGAGGAAAAGAATTAAAGGAAGCAGCCAGGTTGATTTGTTCTCATCCATTTTGGCTGCCTTCAGAACATCTCTGTGATGAAAATTCCTGTGTCTTCTCTTTGCACAACTCTACACACTTTCAGTGGTTTTTCTGTTGTTCCTGGAAAGTGATAGGTGAGAGGGCTGCACATGTCTGAATCAGCACTGGTTTTATTCTTAGGTGTTTTAGCCTGATTAGAAATTCCTCTCTTCCTGTTACTCAGGTGTCAGGACTACTGCTGTAGAAAATATCTGCTTTTAGGGAAAAGAAATAAATAATTCAAATATAATACTGGAAGTGACCCTGTTCTACCACCATAATGATGTTTTCCAGGGCCTTCTAGCAGTCATAATCATTGTGACGTCTCTACTCTGTGATGCTGGCACTGTTGAAGGGAGTAGCAATTGTAAGGCTTGTTTTACCTTCATGCTGCACTAAACACATGGCATGTAAGAAAAGGACCTTCCCAGTGGTAAGATGATAAAGGATTATCATTGTCAGTATATTTTAGTCTGAATAGCAGAATTGTCATTGTGTATTTTCCTAACACTTGGCCTGACTGCAGAAAGGTAGCAATCCATAACTATTCCTACAGAAAAAGTATATATATTTAATTTTACAGTTAATTATTTTTAGTAGTCTATGTGTTTTATAGAAGCACCCAAGCTGAGGAAGTTTTAAAACCAACGAAGTTTCCATACTTAATTGTAAAGTGCTAATGTAGTTTGAAAAGTCTGGGCAGAGTTCTATCGAGCAAGTTAGTTATGCATGCAGTGAAAAGATGCCTTCAAGGTGCTCACAAAGCTAGGAACCTGCTGAAGCATTCCTAGGGTTTTCTCATTCCTCTTTTATTCACCTCTGCCTGTTTCTGTTGCTACCAGGTACCTTTTGTTTCCAAATCATTGCCATGCGAGTGGACTTTTGGAATGCCGGCAGCTCTGGCTAAGGCACAGAGTCCCGTGCATGAGTGGCAGCAGTCACATGTCAGGGTTGCCATGATGTCTCAGCTGTCTGAAGATGAGCTTGTGCTTCAGCTGTCACTGAACTGTACCAAGGGACAGCACTCTTCATAAAGTGGTCTTTAAAACACACAGCTCCTGTTCAGCCATAAAACCCGGGAACATGAAGTGATGTGTGAGCTATTTTAAATGTTAATTTTCAAATCCTTCCTGTTTTAAACATTGAAAGTTGATAACAATGCTGATGAAATACGCCCAATGTTATTTTTATCTAATTGCAAGTTACTCCCATGGTCTATTGGAAATGTGCTGGGATTTACAGACAACATTCAAGTAGTTGGACTGTGCTCTGAACAGTGATGCAGTGAGAAAGCAGCTCCAGATTCAGTGGAGTAAAAGCTGCTCAGGCCTCAATCTGCAGCTGCCCATTACTGCAGGCTGCTGCATGGACAGGGCAAATCTGTAAATCTGCCACCTGTGGCTAAGCCATGCCAGAACTCTGTGCTGCAAACTGTGACCCCTGAAGAGGAAAGATTTGTGCTACACCCTGGGGTCTTGTGGGTATTCTGGTGTTCTTCTGCACTTGTCTGAGCTCTGAGAGCTGCACCTCACCTACGCAATTTGGCAATGTGGTGCTACTACAAAGCATGATGCAGTGTTGGCACAGCAAGAGATTGGATCAGTCTGTAAGAACAGAAATTTGATGTGAGACTTCCCAGTTCATACACATCAAGATTTCTAATTAAGATGTCTCTACTGCTTTAAAGCTTTAAAACTGTCACTCAAAATGGGTTTCTTTTTGGCTT
The DNA here is from genome assembly GCF_049639895.1 of Pseudopodoces humilis. NCBI lineage: Eukaryota > Metazoa > Chordata > Aves > Passeriformes > Paridae > Pseudopodoces > Pseudopodoces humilis. The sequence goes on from NC_142200.1 coordinate 75,423,062, forward strand.
TGGGGGAGTGGGAGATTTTTTTTCTGAGTGACCTTAACTTACCCAGGCTACACAATGGATGGCATGATCAGGACAGTCACAGTGACCACTTCTTGCTCTGTAGTCCTCCCCCAATGTCTTTTGTCCAAAATACATCGGATCCATTCATGAGGTTTTCTTCTTCCAGTCTTACACTATTCCTAAAAAATTCACAAAGGCAGAATTGAAATTCCAAAAAATAATGCCAGCAGGAAACAGAATGGAGACTGAAGTGTTCCCATCTAGAGAAAGAGCCAACAAAGAGAATATTGTTTTCATTTTGTAGAAGTTTATTGTCAAATTACTTTGACCTCAGCTTTAGACTTATCTATATGTTTCTCGGTAGTAAAATTTGAAATGCTGACTGAATGGCATCAGTGCTCCTGGTACAGTAATCTCATGACATCTTTTGCGGTCAGTCTTTATGCTCACCATGATAAAACAGCAGCCAAAATGGGCACATTATGTCTAATTGCCCTCACTCAAACTTGGATGCTATGTAATGGACAAATAAAAATCAGCAAACGTTTTCTTGACTCAGCTGCTGGCAGTTTCCAGCTTTTGAAATATTTCAAAATAAAAGTATTTATGAAGCTTTTTCAGTTAACCAGATGCAATCCAGCTTCTAAATATAATCCTGTTTTTGTCTGGAAGCCTGCCACGAAGGGTCAGCACCAGTACTGAATCTTCCTGATAGCAGCACATAAGCACAGAGGTAGCTTGTGAAACAGCTGGTGTCTCTTCAGCTGTGCTAAAGCTGTGCTTGTCTGGGAACATCACAGTCTACAAGGATGGCAATGAGAGTGAGGTCTGCAGGCATGAATAGGTCATTTATATGTCAATTAGTGACAGTTGAATAACATCAGATATTTAAAGTCTGCAAGTGAAGACTTCATATAAAACCAGCAAACAATTTCTGTTTCTGCAGAAGTAGTGTGTAATGAAGAAAACACTGCCAATATGGGAATTCTGAAACAGCCCTTAAACATTCACATCTCAAAACTGGTACCACCATACTCTTACCTAGTGGTTTGGAATCCAAATAATTCTGAAGGTAAACTATGTTTTGAAAGATCTTCAAAAATCACTAGTTTTAGGAAGTTTAGTTATACAGTGATGGAAAATCTGCACTTCAGAGCTGGTTCCTGGGCTGCAAGTTATGCAATGAGAATGGGGGGTTAGTCTCTGAATACATATAATCATCTAATTTTATTGAAACAGAATGGTGATGAGGTACATTATGGGCCTAGTTTTCTTTCATTTCTCTCCTTTTCCCTGATGAAAAATCCATTCAGTTAAAAAAGTTAAAGAAGTCATAAGAATAAAAGACAGAAAGAAACAGGATTCAATTTATTGAAAATAAAACTGAGATTGGGAGAATTACCCCTGTATAGAGAACTTGCAAGATGAGCCTCTTATAAAATTCTGTGGGAGTTCATAGTCATGTGGCATATCTAATGGGACTTTCCTGAGGGATGGGGCAGAATGGACATAGCTCTTTGTATAGGACAGCTTGACAGATAAGCTATCAGATTTTCATTACAGAGAAGAGGTTTATTTTTCATGTCTTCTGGATGTATTATAGTAGTTATTAGGGTCAATAAAGTACACCATCGAGTTCAGGGAAGATGACAAGAGATACAGCAAACAAGCTATTATTGATCTGTCTCAAGGACAATGAAATACCCACTGACCCATTCCCAGATCAGATATTTACTGCTTTCCTTATTGCTAGATGACAGCTAGCTTTATGTTTGTTGTATATGAATATTCTAGTTTGCTGGAATACATATGCTGTGGCTCAGAATCTTATGGTGCACAGATGAAGTGCAACAATATGATCCCAATGTGGGATCCCAGCAATGGGATGAACAGAGAGAGATCTGAAAAAAAATTGAAGATTGTAATTTCTAACACAAATGGTATTTGTAAAAGATACTCGCCATCAAAGGAATACACTGGGCATGGATGTTTACATGTGCATCTAACATCTAAATACAAGTTTTCATCTTCCTCATATATTATTGAAATTAATGGATGCCACTGCCTTGTCCAATTATAAGCAATACCTTGTCCAATTATAAACAATGTAAAGATTTTTACTTTAAATTTTTAATTTATGTTATCATTGTTTACGGTATCATTGAAAGCCTTTGACAGATTTATATAACGCATGAATTACAACCAGTTGTGAATTACCAGACTGCGGTTCTATCAAAAGCTTCAAGTAATGTCATAAACCACAGGAGAGAAGCCTGGTTCACTAAAATCCCAGTGGAGATACAGATCTGTAACTTCATCTTATTTACAATTTTACATACAAACTCTACATGAGGAAATACTCATGCGTATACACCTCCTTGCCTAGATACGCTTCTCTCATCTCCTCCTGCTTCATCATTCCCTTGTTTCTGTGACTCCTCACATCCAAGGGCATGTTGCTTTGTGTGGCACCTACAGTCACTGTCTCAGCTGCAATTTTAAGGCTCATGGGTCCTAATCTCTGTCTATTCTACTTTGCATTAACACTGGACTTTCCTCTGCAGACAAGTCAGCAAAAGCAAATATGGGACAATTCATATTGCACACAAGTCTACAGCCAGTGAATGGGCTTAATCCATCAGTGAAAGTGTCTGTGCTAACCTCATGGTGGAAAAATGGTGTATCTGGAGTGTGGTATAATCCCCATCCTGATGCAAATTCTTGGGATGCACCATGAGTCTGTGCCACCTTGGTCATCACAACCCAGGAAGAAAGGATTTTCACCTTCTTTAAAGGAGTAGGCAAACAAGGTGTTCATAATTGTAGCTCTTTTGCTGATCTACTGTCCGTTTTCCTGCCCAGTTTGTACTGCATGGCACGGCACAGAAGGGAATTTTACCTCTCTGTGAGGATATATCAGTCTGGCAGGTCACCTGCATTATGGCTGTGACCTTCACATCCAGTCTGTCCACAGTTCTATTGCTTGTGTTTGGCAAGTGCAGACATGTGGTTCATTCCAGCTCTAAGACTGAATAAAAAGATATTTAATAGTAAAGTCAGGGGACCTGGAAACCAGAGGAAGAACCTCTTCCATGCACTGGTAGGTGCAGCCAAGTGCCAGTGAGTCACCAGGGCTCCAGGACGCACACTGCCAGCCACTCAAATGGTTTCAGAGCACAATGCACCAAACCCTTGTCACTGGGACTCAGTCATGTCACTTAATGCCTGCCCACACTTTATTGAAATGTTATCAAATAAAAATATATGGTTTACATAATTTACACCTGGATGAACTACACCTCACCTTATCTTTCCCAGTGCTCACATTTCAAAGTATTGTAGCTTTCTGAAAACATTGCAGATCAGGTAATACTGAAAAAGTTAAATAAATCTAATAGGTAGCAAGGGTTAAATAAACCTAATAGCTAGCAAATAAAACCCAGAATTCAGAGCTGCAAAAAGCCAGGACTTGCAGAATTTGGCACTAGAAAGCAAATTGTACAGGTGCAGAAATATGACAGCTGTGTGTGATCATAGCCAAGGATCAAATTAAAATTGTTCTTGAAATTCCCTTGTAATTAGTGCAGGGACACAGCACATCATCAAAGTCTGTGCTTGTGAGTCCAGGATTTCACAGTGAAATAATGCTCATGACACTGGCTAAGTGTGGTATCATTAGCAGTAATCAGGCAGTGGGGAAAGTCCCTGCAGACCAGAAGGACCCCATTTGGAGGTTTGATGTGGAAAAGTATTTTAAAAAAACCTGCAGACTTCCATTTTAAAGTGGAAGCTACATCTACTTGGTTTTCACCTTCCATAGTAAGCACTTATGGAGACTGTAAACATTCATAAAACAAATGGCTTGTTGGATGTATCACCTTAGTCAAAGTGGATTAACCAGGCTTAGATAATTTCCTCATACTGATAGTGCACCACCTTCACCACCAGCTTCTCTGCAGATGATTTTCTAGAAGAAAGAACATAAACTGGCGGGAGGGTACAACCTAATGTCAGTCTATTAGTTCCTTTGAAGTGTAATTGGTCAGGAGAAAACAAATCAGTACAAAAAGCTGTATTCATTTTTAATCTGATTTTTTCAGAGTAAACATAGATTCGGTGTTGAACACATGAACAATCCCATTTATGTAAATAGAAAATTTTAAAATTAATCATGGTCAAATTTTTGTTGAACATTTGCAACAATGAAAACATTTTTATTTTTTAAGATTCAGGGGTTTTGAAGATTTAAATTTTTTGAAAGGATATTGTTGATGTCTGATATACAAAACCAAGATTTCTTATTAAAATAACCACCTAAATTCAAATCAGAAAATGCAAAAAAAAACCTCCTACCAAAATGGCTGTTACAGGGACTTTATTTTTTCTTTAATACAATGCTAATCCTATTAATTCAAGAGAAAAATATTGGGAAAAAATGTGGAAACTGCATCTGCCAAGAAGGATCATGCACTGACATAGACAAGGCAAACTCCCTTGAGAGTGGCCAGTGTGCCAGGACACTGTGCTAAATGCAAATTTTGGTAACATTTGAAAATGTGCATGTTGGGAAAATAATCTGTAAGCTTTCCTCTAATTTACTGACTTCAAGAACTGCAAAGTTGTCTGAAATATACACGAATGGCAAAAATGATCTTCAGGTCATCATAAAAATTTGTGTTGAAAGTGATTTAAAATGCTCATTGTGTACAGCTGTAATCTTCAATTTGCTATGACACTGAAGGGATTTATGCCCATGTTGAATGTCACATGTTGTTCTAATATAATTTACAACATGCCTAATTGAGTATAATGCAGGCATTTTTATCAAGATCAGAGACCTACTATGCTTTTTGAACTGCCTAACAGTGTATCCACACCACTTAAACGAAACACGCCTGTGTGACATGGGATACATACACCTGAATTCTCAATGCAAGTTTGTCAGTGATTTTCCTCTTGACCTTGGGCAACTCACTAAAACGTCTACTGGCTCCCTGCCAGGCACACTTGACTCCTTAGTAAACTTGTGAAAGGATTAGGCCTTCAATGCTGTGTCACTGCATTCATTTACATATTTGGATCCTCAAAGGAAAGATTACCTTGTATGCAAAGGTGTCTCTGACCAACCTGTAAGACCTAAAAATTTAGCAGATACTCTTTTCCTTCAACTCATCCTAAGCACCAAAAGACGGAGAAAAACAACTTCCTTCACTGACAGGCCCTAATTCCTTATTGAATCATCTTGACAGACCAAGTTTCCCCAGGCAGCTGTTTTCTGCGGCACCAGCCCCTCATCCGTGCTGAGAACAGCTGTGGAACTGTTGCATGGAAAGAGAGCAGAATTATCTTTGGGACCTTTCACTTTAGGACATAGTTCTGTTTGCAATTTTGAAGTCCTGGAGCTTACGTACATACAGATGCCATATCAAAACGAACAAACAACCATTCTGCAGGGCAAAGCACTGAGCAGACAGGAAATGCCTTGAGGTAACCTCGGCAACCTCAATTTTCTCCATTTGTGCAGGCTTTAATTTTGTCATCACACGGTAACGATTCTCCTTCGGCAGACTTCTCTGCCACATGTTTAGAGCAGCACTAGCAACCACCAAATTTAGGGTATTTAGGTGGCCTCTGCTGTAAAAATAACAAAAAGCAATGGTAAAAGCTACATGGAAATTTTCTAATCTTTCAGCTTGAACCCTGAAGTTCCTACGTGTTCAGTTTTCTTTTGTACAAAAAGTGGGGAAAACTGAGGGAAAGGAAGTACAAAAAACTGCATGTAAAGTCTATCTTACATAGAAATGATACTTCTCAGATGCTGATGAGAGTTTATCCAATTCTTCAGTACATGTAAAACCAGATATGTTGCTAGAAGTTCAATTCAGATCACTACCAAGCTCGGTTTCTCAAGGTTTCCTAGCCATCAAATTTATTTCTCAAACTTTTTTTTTACATAAATGGGAAAAAAATCATTATATTAAAATTTTATTTTCAGTACACCATAAAATATTTTTCAATACAAAAAATTTTCAAAGATCAAATTTCTTATAAAGTCCCTTTTAGGAGAAGCTTTCCCTGGAACTCTCACAAATGTGAAGACAAAAGAGTAACAGTACCTGTTACACTGCTTAGATAGTGGCTGTTTATAGCAAAGACAGTGGCTGATTTTGTAATTTTATAGAGAGACCCCAGTTGGAAGTACAGCAAGATTGTTATCCCCACCCCCACTGGATTAGTTATGCTAGGATTTTGTGCTGAGCAGACTGGCAAATGTGTTTTTCCCCTGTACTAAAACCATAAAAAATATTCCTCTCCTCTCTAGCAAGTGGAGCTAGTAATCAGACTAAAAAGAGCTTCTAGGACAATTGAGGAGAATCTGCATTAACATTTATGAAATATTAGGTAGGAAAGGTCAAATTAACTATCAATTTACCCACTATAAATATTTCCACATGAAATTACAGCAGTGAAGACGGTACAGAGTTAAAAAACAGATTACCCATACTGCTTTAATTGCAGCATTTACTGCGTGCTGACTAAGTAATCAAACACCCTATTATTTATTCGTGAACACATGTGTCATATTCACTACTTTTCAGTTTTAGGTGGACCAAAGTTCTAAAGCAGAAATCAGTGTTTATCTCAAAAGACGGGTGGAGACTGTGATCTGTTACTGTTGAAGAGAGTGAAAGGATTGCATTTGAAAAATGTGTCTACGGTTTCCTCTGTAGAAAGTAAGTATAAAAGTACACAAGTAACAGTAATAAGCAAAAATGAAAAGATGAAGTAATAATAAATCAGCATGAAACCAATTTAATAACCTTGCAAGCTGATGTGCAGCTACTGCAACATCTGGAAATTCCTCTGAAAAACGAGGCAAGCAGATCATGGGCACCCATTAACAATCTCTCATATTTCTTCTGGTGTCACTTGTCTCTTACAACTGCCAATACTTCTGGTACTTCTTGCTAAGAGGAAAGAGGATGCTAGAGGATTGGCGTTAAACAGCCATCAGATTGTACCCAAAGTCACCTGAGAGCTCAGCTACCCTACTTCTGAGGTCTGCTCAGGAAGATGTAGAGTGTTGGATCCAGTTGAGTCAATCCATGTCCAGGAACAGGATGAGGTTGGGGGAAGTTGAGCATCTTCTGCTCCCCCCTCCACCCCAGCTCTTCTCCCAGGCACTGGTGAGCAGCAGAGGTCCTCCTTTGGCAATGTGAAAAACAATGCACATCTGGGACAAAGGCACAACCAAGCCACGGTGTAACCAAAAGGTTTAAAATAGAGATTCACTTCAATCATTCTGTTCAGCAGATTAGAAACTTACGAGAAGTTTTAAAATTTTTATTTGGTCAAATTGTTTTTTCTAAAATATTCACTAAGAAAAAAAAAATGTAAGGTATTTAATTTTATTTTCAGTACAGAATAAAGTATTGTTGGAAATGAGGAAGGCATGCCAGAAGAACGAAGAGTTTGGTGGTTAAGGCAACTCATCTGCTGTGTGGGATAATAAAGTTCAGATCCCACTTGAAATTAGGGAATGTGATTTTCTTGCTATTAATTTAATTGTTTTCTTATTCATGCCAGGAGCAAATTTAAATTCAATCTTGGGAGGTCAAAATTCACTTCATGTTCTTGCAAATTCTCTGAATTATTTATAGTGCATAATTTTAGTAAAAAATACTAGGAAAAAAAGCTGGTTTGGGGGGGTGGGGATAATCTACATTTATATTAGCTAACCAACTCTGGACTTGACCTGCTTGGAAATAGATAAATTCAAAATCATGAGAGATTATTTCCTAACAATTAAAAATTCTGCCTACATTTTTCTAGGGCTATAAGGGCTTGAATAATATTCACCAGATACCAAATGACAAAGAAGAACATGGGAAAGTGAGTTACACTCACCATCAAATTTACATCCATATGCATAACCAGCCATTTGAGTTTCTGCATTCTTCTCATTTCCCCATGAGAATGCAGTAATCCTACTATTCCCATTCAGGTAAACACATTTTTTTCTTTCTTTATTGTGAAAATAGCAACAGGATTTGGCTCATGGGGAAATATAACTGCAGCAATAAAACTAAAACAATGATATTTTATGCATGATATCATTAATGTTTTAATATTTTGATAAATGGTTTTGACGGAGCTTCCATCTCCCCTGCTCTTTCAGCTTCTTGATCTGAGCTTGTTCTCTAGGTCACTAGTTGAAGACATCAACATTTTGCAGTCTCCATTATCCTTGGTGTTACAGTTGCTTGTTGCTGGTGTCATACCCCTTGCATTTCCTAAATCCTTGTCCAAATTTAAATTAAAGCTTAATGGTAATATAAGGCACATTTATTGGTTTACAACTAACATACTGGAGCACTGCTTGTAAAAATAAGGTGATTTTCAGTGGTATGATATACGTATCTCATCATTTTTCAGAGTAGCTTTGCTACAAATCCTCCCTAAAATCAGCTAGGATTTTAAATTAAGTGTAACACAATGGCTTGCAGGCAGGAATTGAAAGAGCCAGCACTCATCCCCATTTCCACAAGCCCCGCTGGCAACACCAGGAATTAAATGCCAGTGGTGACCCATCGAGCTCATCGCTGTGAGCAGCTCACTAAATACCTGCCTGTGCACACTGCAGGAATGCACTCTGAACTGTGGGAAACTGTGAGAGCTCATCCCTGGGGCTCTTTGTCTGGGATAATTTACATGGACTTCCCTGGTGCCTAGCACCAGTTCACTTATCTCAACATCTCTTGCCATATATCCGGAAAAAAAATCCCTTTTATTCAAAATAATTTTAATTCAAAACCCTTTTAATCCAAAACCAAGTTTGGCATAAGCTTGGCTTGTGAGAGCCGATGCATTCAAAGAGATTTAGAATTTTTATTTTCAGTTTGTAGAACATACTGAAACCCATTCATATGCACAGTTAACTGGAACTTTATAGCAATTTTGGAAATAAAGTCCTCCTGGATAAGAACCTACAGAGTCCAATGTTTATAATTTTCCATGGTATCTTTTATGCAAGGATTTCAAGGCCCTTTCTAATACTAAATGTACTTTAACACTCCACATGTTATTTCCTTTTTAAGGAAAAAGTGACACACAAAGAGGTTTAGTAGTTTGGCAAAAAGGGACATGTAACCCAGGCATCCTGGACTCATGCCTTAGTCAGAGAACAATTCTATTTGGATTAGGTATTCAGCCTGCCCTGTTAAAATTATCTAATTAATGGGATTATAAAATTAGAGACTTAATATTCCAGCAAGACCTGTAAAATGGGTTAAAATGGGTATAGTTTCTAATACTTGGAAAAGTGTCTGGATTGTGATACCATATGAAAGAGAGTACGTTCATCACCCACCAATACTTTACCATTCATTAAAAAAATTGGTTTTTTGTAAATAGTGAACAGATGAATAATAACTAAAAAGAAAAAGCACAAATGTTAGTCAACAGGGAACCAAAAGAGTTCAGTGAATCCATCTCCCAAAATTAGAGCTGTCATAACGTATTTTTTAAAAAGATAAGTTGAATTTTCAAATATGCACATGCCAGATAAATATTAATACAAATTTGAGATTTATAATAATAGAGATTTACAGCAATGATGCACATGTAAGTTCAGTGATTGAGTGAACAGAAAGTTCATTCAAAAATTAGAATATTATTTAAAAAAACAAATAGCAAATCCATTCTATAAAATAGGAAAGGTTTTCTTATGTAAATTCAGAGTCTAATTTTCAAATAAGATTTGAAGGCAGCAGCAAGTCAAAATATAGCTTAGCAATGTCTAGGAAGGTATCTCTTCTTTTACTGGTTTATTAATCATGTAAAACTATCCTGAGCTACACAAAATATTATTATTCTGATAAGGTAAATAAACATCACTGATAATACTGATTATTCTGTCTTGCATAAAGTAATTTATTAATAGATTAACAACTGAACTAGCTCTGACTTCTCCCTCTGGAAAACCTTTCTATTTCTTAGTTTTCTTTGGCAGTGACTTTCTAGACATTTTATTATCTTTTGTCATAAGTGAAATTATTCTGAACACAGCCTTCCTACAATTAGTTTTCACATATAACAAGTCGTTATCATATTGTTTTCTGATCTCCATACCATCATATCCTTCTCTTAAGGTTATACTGTGCTATTTCCTATATTTCCTTGTGCTGGGTACACCTTACAGGAAAGTGATACAGTAAAAGATGGAAAGCTACCGGTGTGATCCTCTGATGGTTCTCCATGTCAGCAGGTCTAGGACTAGCACATCTCTTCCTCTTAAGATCTTCCTATTCTCAGCTGGTCCTGTGAGTCTGGCTATTTTCACACCACACCATTGTTGACAATATAGATGATGGGGACTTCTCCAACCAAACTGACAGAAGACACCAATGATTAAGAAAAGGTTGTGGGAATATGTTAATATCGATGGAAATTTAATTTGGAGAGACTTCTGATCCAAATTATATACATTAAAATAGCTGATAAGGCAGGCTGAGGTTTAAATTACTCCTTGGTCTGATTCATCTCCCACAACACAGCCACCAGACTACAGGTGAACGCTGAGCAGATTTCCCAGTCTCTGCCATTGGAATGGTCCACTACTCATGGTTTTCATCATGCTCTGTGGAGCAAGGACCTGAACCTTAGTTTCCACTGCCCCAAGTTACAGACCTCATGGCTGGGCTTTCCAAAATATTTAATGATTAACACAGAAAAGATTTAAAGGGAGAAATAGAAATATCCTACTCAATCCACCCTTTCCAAGAACAGTCACCCTGCGGGGTAACATATTCTGGCATAAATGAGGATACCGGAACAAGGAATTACCCTAAGTGGCCTAGAGGATCACCCAGTCACATTAGGGATTCTGAGACAACTTCCTTCATCATCTTGGTGGATTTCAAACAGTTTTTAACACACAAATTAGTGTGGTATAGGTAAAACATTCCCACCCAGTTCTAGCCCTGTGGCTATATGGAGTCACACCAAAAGCTCATCTGGCTCCCAGGCCTCTGAACCTGGGCAAACATAAAGTTAGCTTAAAATCTTTTCCTGCACTGAGACAACTATGAATTGGTTCTGAACCTTTATAGGTTCTCTTCTGCATCTATAGAAGAAACTGTTCAGGTAATATTTAAACTATATGTTTAACTTGATGCTGGTTTTTTTTGCCCACCTCTGCATTTGTGTAGGAATAATTCCCAGGAGTTCTAATGTCAGATACAATCCTGCTGTCCTAGACAATGATGCCATGAAAAGATGGTCCCAGCCTGAAGAACTTCCTCCCTCACATACATCTTCTGATACTTAGGACATCATTTAAGTTCTGGAGTTTGGTTTTGGCTTGTTTTTTTTGGGATTTTTTTAACTGGATAAGCTGTGAGACAGTGGAAAATCAGATACCGGCCAAAACCACACCCTTTCTGCAGATTTGGAAGACTTTTGTGTGGAAGTCTGGGCAGGAAGTAACTTATTTAGGAACAGTAATAGCTCTGCAGGTTTCCTATTCAGCTGTTGCACAGGTGGACCTTGAAGGAATTTCCTTTTAGAAATTAAATAAAACCATATGGTAGTATCTACATGCACTAAAGAACTTGAATATAAACACAGTATCCTGACTTACTTTTTATTTAGAACAGATGGTCTTTATAAAGGGAACACAAAGGAAGCACTTAAGATGGGAGATATGCAGTACAAAACAGGTGAGTCAGAAGAAGTTTCAGACCAGTCTTGTTTTGCAAATTAAATCTCTTACTGGATAAAAAGGCTACTCTCATTCTCAACAGAACAGTATTAAAAATAATATTAGGGGACTTGTTTCCAGCCCTATGTACACGTGTCAAACAATGACTGTTTTTATTCAGGAAACATGAAAGACAGGACTTGCAATGAGGATGCAAATCATAATTGAAGTGCACTTGGCAAAGAGCTGCAGAGGTTGAAGGAAATATGCATCATGTCCATTGAGGCTGGATCTGCTCCATACTGTTAGTCACACAACACTGCATGAACTGCTGCTGTAAATCATCAAAGGATAGGGGATGTTAACCTCCTCCAACAGTAGCTGAGGATGGGAGGATGGTTAAGTCTACATCATTAACCAACACATTACAAATTCATTGCTTAACAGAGCTGTGGCAATAAATCAGTGATATTTTTTTTTTTAGATCATCATCTTTTCTAACATTAGCATTCTAAATGTCAAAGCACTCTCCTTTTTTTGGTTTCTTTTTAAGCAACCCAGAAGGGATTACTGTATATCTGGTGCAGAACAACAGGTCCAGTGGTCTATCTTCTACTTTGTGTAATACTGTTGAATTAATGTCTGACCTTGCCTTGGGACACAGTGCCATGAAACAGTTATTTTGTATTTAAAAGGAACTAAATCTTCCATGCATCTCACAGTAATTGTCAGTTCTACCTCATTATGAGGAAAAAAGTTATACTTTTTTGTTGCAGTACATGCAGATATTTTATACTTCATTATGTTGAAGTCAAAACCATAAACACATGTTGCCCAGTGCTAAAAGGGAATCAGAAAACCTTTCAACAGAACAGTTTTTAATGGTGCCTTAGCAAAGATACTTTTACTTTGTAATTTTCCTTCTGCAGCAGATGTTGCAACAACTAATGAAAGCTTGTTCATTGATATAATCCAGCTTTGTATCAGGCAAATCAAACTATTAATCAAAAATATTAATTTGATCCTCAAAATCCAGGTGATGAGCTTATCTTTCAAGAACTGAATAATAATTCAGACTCTTCTTTTAGCCTCCTACTCGTCACACTTTTTTTTTTAAGTTTTCCAGGTATTTTTTCTGCAGCACAAAGACATGCAATACTTAATTTTAAAATATATTATATTCTTTCATTTCTAGTGTTGTCTTTAAAAAACACCTATCACTTTGCCTATCCTTGATATTAAAACAGGATTAACCAAATATTAGTACTATAAGCTGTGTGACCCTAAGAATTTAAGTTTCAGTCAGGAAAGAGTCATGTGCTAAAAACTCGTGTGCCATATGCCAGCAAGTGAACATATAGTTATCCAGTCCTAAAGGACTTCTTCATCTGTGTATATTATTGAGATTTAAAGGGTTAAGATTTGCTTTTATAATTCAGAATATAGAAGCAATTTGTTAATTTTCTATCTTTGTGGCCATGAAATCAAGAACCCTGTTTAGCAGTGAGCCCACATCTCGTTCGGCCTTTTTTTCCTCATGTGGAGGCTAAAGCTCTTTGTCAGGCCTTTGATGGTCTTACCAGTTCCAGCTGAGCTTTGGCTTTCTTAACCCCATCTCTGCATGCCTGGGCAATATTTCTAAAGCCCTGTTTTGTAGCTTGGCCCCATTTCTGATTCCCGTATGTGGCCATTTTGCAGTAGGGCTGTGTCATGAATCATAGGATCATTTTGTTTGGAAAAGACCTTTAAGATCAGCCAGTGCAGCTGTTAGTTAACCCAGCACTGCCAAGCCCACCACTAAACCATGTTCCCAAGTGCAACACCTACATCTTTTAAATTCCTTCACATATGGTGACTCCAAAATTTCCCTAGGCACTCTGCTCCAGCACTTGGTATCACTGTGTATGTAAGCAGAGAGGAGAAAACAAGGAAAGGATAGCAGCGTTTTTCAAGTAAGGTGAATGTCATGAAAAGAGATGTGAGAAAATTTGGGTCGGCATCAGTAAGTGAAAGGACAACAATCTGAGAAGTGAATTTTAGTACTGACTAGTAGCAAAGCTTACACTATTCATATCTGCCTCATGGTTCTGCAAGGGCGAGATACACAAGAATAATCATTCCAGCACGCCATAGGACATACTTTGCTTTCTTATGCTACCACAGCTCCACTTCCTCCAGAAACCACCTCCTGAGCTAGTTTTGGAAAACAAGAGCTTTCTCCCTCTAATGTTCAAGCTGAAACCCAGCTATCTCTGTCCTACAAGGCAGGAGTCTGCCCTAGTCCCTATCCTATGCAGCTTCCACAGCCAGACTCCTGCCTACAGCTTTGTAAATCATGGCAGGAAGGGCAGCTGGCTGCCACTTGTGCTTCAAGGACACCGTGGTGACAGTCTCTGATGACAGACTAGTGGTGCAAAGCTATTGGCAGAGTAGTCAGATGGGCAAGGGACAGGTCAAATAGAGCCAGAGAGACACAACTCTCTTTAAACTTGGCGGGGGGAGGGGTGGGGGTGCAACCTCACCTGGTTATCCTCTCTCAAAAAGAGCATTACACAACTGGAAGGCTTAAAAATATTTCAAGGAGTGAATGTTAAGACTATTTAAGACTATTAGGGCAACATGACCAAAAAGTATTTATAATGAAGTTTTGCAGAAGGTAGATAAAAGTTTCATATTTTATCTGATTTCCTTTAATATGGGAAATGAGAAATGTCTGACACAATGTTCTTCTATTATACTTGACCAGGATCTGCAGGAAATTCATATTTGTGATTTTTATGCCTTTAGGCTAATGCAAGACATGGACTGAGGAAACTGGAATTTTGTACAAAAGTTCTCCTAGGGCATGGAAGTGCATGATGGAGTTTGGCATGCATATCCTAGAAGCAGTCTCCAGAAAAGGAAGCAGTGCTTATGGGTCAGAGCATTTCTGTGCTTGAGGTCCAAGAAGCTTCATGTTCAAGAGATTGGCTTGCTTTGCTTCCTGTCAGTGCCACTCCAGAGGAGTTGCATTGCTCCCACAGCTGCTTCATGGCATTGTGTGGATACATCCATCTGCTCAAGCTTTTTTATGGCTCTTTACACCATACCTCAGTACCTGGTGATGGTATTGACCCTGTGTTCAGTATCAGTAGACTTGACACACACCAGTTTTACACTTGGAATTGCTCAACTCAAAAATCAAAGAGGATATCTTCACTGGGAATACTGCTACAGCCTTCTGTGATAGCCTGGGTAAGAGGAGCTACGAGGTGTGACCTGTGTTGAAACACGCACTTGAACAGCCATCCAAGTAATGGAACAGCTGATGCGCTCTCTGCCTGGTGCGGTCCTACACTGCTGTGCTGCTCACGCCACACCAACCAGCTTATAGTAGTTCAGTCAGATCTACTTTATACTGCCTTCACAGAAGCGGCTTCAACAGAGACAGCCTGTCACAAAGGAGCCCTGAGAATGCATAAATGATTTGTGCTTTTCCTTCTATCATTCAAGTTTTGAATAAGAACTTTACATGAGCAGGGCTGATGGAACAAAATACTTTTTTTTGTAAAATAAACTTTTACAGGCCGAGAGGCACACGCTCAGCATCTGGAGTTAGTGGCTTATGGTCTTCCAGATAATTGTCTGGTATAAATGACATTTGAGTAAACTTTCCTATCAAAAAGGCAACTCACTGACTTACCAGCTCAACAGCTGGCAAATGATTTATAGGATCTGTATCCGGTAACTAGGGGATAAAAAATGCTGGAGTATATTCTGCTGTTAATAGTGTCAAAAGTAATACAATATCTAAAATACCTGTCAGTTTTAGTAAAACAAATGCTCTAGTGAGTAATTTTAACCTTAACTTCCTAATGCAAGCACAAATTACAGTTTATAGGAGCTTCACAAAATGTTACTGTTTTACAAAATACATGGCTAAGAACACACTTCCCTTACCCTCAGGTGATGATGTACTTTGGCTTCTAAAAGGCTTCACTAGAAAAACTAAAAAAATTTGCCACCATTAGTTCCAACATGAAACTTGACTAAATGTGATTTATCAGTGTTGGAAAGGCCCAAGTCATACAGAGACATAACTATAGGGAAGCACTGGTTCTTCTTTTACTTCCTGGTTATTTTGTAAACAAATGTCTTGCTTGACCTCACTTTCTTCAGGTTTGGAGGTAAAGTTCATATACATATTTAATTTAGCATTATGAAAGTCCTTAGAAAAGACCTGTACTTCAGAACTAAAAATCATATAAGACTACTGCTAAAAAAAAAGCCTAAACTGTTGTGGAAAATTTGTAAAAACCACTCAGAATATTTATTTAAGCTAATAACAAAACACTGGTATTAGAATTATTGTTGGGCTATGCAACAGCATTTATTCTAATAGTGAAAATTTGACTTTAGAGAGCAGTGTTAATATATGACAACAGTTAAAAAAAGTTCCTGGTTGGAATTTATGAACTAAATTAAGACTGATGACACAAAAATCATAAGCACTGGAAGAAGCTGCTAAGGGTGAAAAAAAAGGGGTCAAACAAACAAGTAGAGGACAGAGTGATAAAAAATATGAGCTCTGTGTTTGCTTATTTGCAGCAAGGTTCAGAGCCACAAATGCTGTGATGAAGATTTGATAGAGAGCTCACAAAAGAAAAGACTTCCAAGATGCAGTGGCCAGAGATGAAGTTCTCAGAGGTGAAGTTCACACCACAGATTAAGTACAAGCTTGAAAGTAAGTTTGGCTCTTTATACTGTTTACACAGATAAATTGTTTTCCTTTCAAAATGTAATGTTTTATGTTACAGTTTACATAAATTACCATGGTGGATGGAAATTGCTTGGTGATAAAGTTGTGTGGCCTCTGCTGAACAGATAATACAGAAAACAATAAATCCTGACTAGGTAAAGTCCAGTCTTGCTTACCAGGTTTAATCCATACAGGCCTGCTTGAGTCTCTTCCCATTCTTTACATCCACCTCTTTAAAACTACACATGGCAAAGGAGAAATTTTCAGATACCAATTCAAGAGGCTACACAGACTGTTTGGGGGAGAGACAATTTCTGTCATTTCATTTTGCACCTATCAGATGGGCAGCAGCTCTATTCAAAATGTCTGGTACACTGGCACCCCCACTGTGAACTATGTAAATAGAAACATTCCTACGATGCAGAGTTTATTCCTTTATCATAAGAAAATGAAAATATTTAATTTCTTCTAGAATTATATAGGTAATAAGTCCCAAGACTTATTCACTCTCACATGGCAAAAGAGAACCAAAATGAATTTTTTTTAGCAAGCAATATTACTTTTATGTATGTGAGTTTTAGGAGGGAAAACTTACCACTTTTAAAAAATAAAGTTTTAAAATAGTATATGTGGACAGACTTCTATTAATGTTTTCCTTCCTCAAGCTTTGCAACTGATAGAAAATGGGGTCCCCAAGGAGAGAAGCTGAGGCTGACCCTCCTGCCAGCTGGATAGCTGCAAGCAGGTGAGGAGGCTCATAGCTCCAGGCTGCCTGGTGCACTGTAGGGATCTCTGGCCAGAAAACCAGGATACGTTATCCGTGAGATGTAGGGAACACGGGACTCCTTTAGAAATGACTGCTCTTTATGGAAAACCTTTCTTAGACAGGTCAGTGAAACACAACTTGCCTCAGGTATGTTTTGCTCATCAACAGGCACATTCCACTACTTAACAAACGAGTTCAACACAAGAACCTCCTGTTGTAGGTCAAAGCATGGTGGGCAGCCCTGAGGGAGTGCTACTGAACCCAAACTGGGAGTCTGGGGCAGTGTTGCTTGGGGAATGGAAAGCATGAGGACAAGGACAAGGAACCAGAGATACTTTTCAAAGCAAGACACCAAGTATAGTAACATACAGGAAAATGGAGCAACAAGTGAAAAGAATGAGGGTGAAGAAACAGATGAGACTTAGACTATCCAGGCTGGATGGGGCTTTGAGCAATTTGGTATAGCAAAAGATGTGCTAGTCCATGGCAGTGGGGTTGTCACTAAATGATCTTTAGGGTCCTGATCAACACAAAACATTGCGTTTTCATTTAAAACAAAATTTTATCATTTTATCATTTATCACTACCATGTATAACTTCTTTATAAAGTGAGCCATTCATCCAATGTGATACCAAAAAAAAATTGGCAGAAGCAGAAGACAAATAGAAATTCCAGTTCCCCCATTGATTGTGAAAACTATACTTTCTTTAGTTTTCCTTTTTGATATCAAGCCTATAATTTATTTTTTTTTTTTAACAGGGACTACATTTCTCTTCCATGGATTGACTAAAGAAGCCAGTCTTTACTATGCTTGCTATCAGAATTTCTGCACAAATCGTATTTAATTTATTTTAAAAATCTTATTTAATCTTACTTAATTGCTCATGACACAACAGTTAAACAGTTACCTTTAATGAAAATCTTCTGTTTTACAGTTTCACAGTGCCTGTATCTCAGGATTTAAGGCCAGGTGGAAAGTACAGAGAAGAAAAGTTCTATAGCCCTGGAAAAAAAAGAGGTTAAAGAGTGTGACGATTTAATGAATCATCTAAATTAATTTTTGCCTATGCTCTTTGCAGTTATTTATGACAAGTTCCAAAAGTTCAACACAAGAAGAATGAAAAAAGCAGATGGCATTGTGTTTTACCTCTGGCCAGAATTAAACTGGGCTTTTAACTGTGGTAACCTGATCTTTTATTTCTTATACATCATCACATCAGGTCTGAGGATGCAGTTTCACAAGTGAAATTTCTCTTCGATTACTTGCAAGTGATACCTTTGCAGTGCAGAACCACCAAAATGGGACTGCTACCCCCTGGTAATTACTATTCTCTAAATAGTATTCTCTATTCTCTTAATATTATATGTTTCTTACAGAAAACAAGTAGCAAAATGGAAAATATGTCAAGGCTAATGAAGTTCTTCAGCTTTTACAGGTGAAAAAGTACAGTATTTTCCCCTCATTTATACACAAATTTGGAAAAATACTTTGTCAGAAGAATGAATTTAGTAGACTTAGTGTTGTTATCTATCCACAAAATAAGAAATTATCTCCTGCTGACTTCAAATTAATGGCAGAAGGAAGAAAAGTACCAAAGTAAGAACACTTCGCAATCATGCAGTGTAAGTCGAGTACGTTGAGAAAAGAAGGCATATATATATATACAGACAGAGAGAGAACTTACAGAATGTCAGCTGCTGTGGGTGCCCCCTTTATCTCCAGCCACATGTTCCCAGTCCCAGTCCCCTTCCTTGGTTTGTCAGTAAGAAAGTCTGCTGTAAAAAGAGAATAAATTTTTACCAGGTTGGTATTTGAAAGGCTTCACACCCTAGACCCCTTTTTACCAAGAATTCACCTAATCAATATTGTCAGTGGGTGGGATTGTAGGGGACTGTAGGTAATTTCAATAAATTGGGGCTGCCTTGGGGCTGTGGCTAATATGCCAACCATATAGGACAGTATTTCAACTGTATACTGTTCTCCACTTGATTCTGTGTTGGGTTTTGCTTTGCACCAGCATTTATTTTCCTCTGATGGTGTCAAATGCCATTTATCATAAAAGTTTATGGAGGAGAGTAATAAACATGTTAAATAATGTTTTCTTCTCACAGCTCACTACAATGGCATGTTATCATGCAGCAAGAAACACAGTATCGAGCAGCACCCAGTTCATTTTGATTGTATTGTGATCCTGAGGCAGTTTAGCCAACAATGCTGTTATAAAATGTATTTAACTTTTGTAGAAAAAGCCTCAGGCTTTCATTGAAGCTTTTCCTTCCTTAATACAGCAGTCACAATCCTAATAACTCTAAGTAACATAGCCCTTGAGTTCCCACAAAGGAAGTATTTCAGAGCATTTGCTGATCTGCTGTAGAAAAGCATAGCATGAAACCAATGATAAATGGAATTGTTTTACATTACATGTGTGCTTATTGTTTCATAGCATAATGTCCGGAGAGGAAATAACTCTGGCAGAATCCACTGTGAGATATTTTTCATTGCAGGTCCCTGTGAAGGGACACACAAAGGATAAGAAAATTGCATTATAAGGCAATTTGTTGAGGACAATGAAGAGAAATGTCTAGCTGAAAGATGTTATGAGGTTTACTAAGTCATAAAATAGCAGATGAAATTCAGATAAATTTAGAGTAATCCTAAGTTTATACACCCATTACTATAGGATCTGAAATCAATGTTTCCATGCAGTAACAAGATCTAGGAGTTATACTTCTCCAAAAAATTTTGACTCAGTGTTCAATAGCAAACACAAAACCAACCACATTTTAGGAAATTCTAAGTAAGGAATGGAGAACAAGGCAGAAAATATCATGCCACTATATAAAATCCTATGTTGAAATACTCCTGCTAAATGTACCCCAACATGTAAAATACTTCATACAGATCAATTATCATTCGAAACGTTGGCAGGAGAACTGGAAGAGATGTAGAGAAAGGAAAACACATGGAGAAGTTTCCATATAAGAAATTGCCTAAGGGCAGATCTAGATACCTAAGGAAGGTATCCCTTATGCCTTATTATCTTCTTTCTTTGTTGGCTTCTGTCATAGGCAAGATATTAGATGGACTTCTATGTCTAGTATGAAGCAGTGTTGTTTCTCCTTATGTTCTTAATCAAATCCTGAATCAAATAAAGCTGTCTGTCACCATGCTGCTGATCCAATTTCACCTGTGATTGGAGAATGATGGTGATTTTGGCAACAATAAGCATTGTGCAAGGGTTAAATAATGGGTACCATTTCTATTTTGGACTACTAAGCACATTTAACTCTTTCAAACCCTAAGCAGCCTTGACCACAATAAATCATATTGCCTGAATGATTCTCTAGCTTTAAGACTATCCTTCATAAAACACAGATTACATTTGTTTTAGGGCAGACCATTCATTCAAGTCTCCCAACAGGTGAGGTTTATCACAACGATATATTTTATCCTTCTAGAGTAATCCCAGTGGAAAGCCTGCATGCTCATTGAGAATCTAATACAGACCAATTTCCTTTCTCATAACCTCTCTTCAAAAATGGCAATAAACAGATGCCAATGAAGAGTAAGTAAAGGGCACGAGACTTATCTCAAATACTCTCCTAACCACCACATAGTTTTAGATTGACACAGTCTAGGTCTAACTTGATTTCTCAGCTTAAAAACCTAAACAGATCTTTTTTTTTTTTTAAGTTGTTCTTTTCATCGCACACAAAATTTAAGTATCCACAACATTCTTTGGAAAGGAGTTCTTCAAGTCTGCCACCAACTGTGCCAAAACCTGCCTTCTTCCATTTGCTTTGGATTCAACTCCTGCTAGAAGCCCGCCATACACTGCAAAATACAGCAAGCTCACAATCTTTACCATTATGTCTATACAATGCATGATTCTGAAGACATCTATCACATCACCTTATAAACTCTTTATTTTTCAAATTGGGAAACTCTACACTGGCTATAGTTCTGGCATATACTCAATCCTCCTTGCTTATCTTCTTTGAAAAGATTTTCCAGTTTTAGTTAATTAATTAATTTATTTATTTATTTTTGCAGCCTACCTTGAATACAATATAAAGTTTCAAGCACCACAACATAAAAAAGACATTCACTTCTTAAGAGAATGTCTAAAGGAGGGCAATGAAGGTAGTGAAGGGCAAGCCATATGAGGAATGGTTGAGGTCACTTGGTCTGTTCAACCTGGAGGAGACTGAGGGAACATCTCATTGCTGCCTGCAACTTCCTAATGAGGGGAAGAGAAGGGGCAGGCACCAATTTCTTCACACGCATAACCAGTGACAGACAGGAAGAAAAAACATGAAGCTGAGTCAAGGGAGGAATTAGGTTGGATACTAGGAAGAGATTTTTCACCCAGAGGGTGGTTGGGCACTGGAACAGGCTCCCCAGGGAAGTGTTCACAGCACCAGCCTGACAGAGCTCAAGAAATGTTTGGACAACAATTTCAGACCCATGGTATGACTCTTGGAGTGTCCTCAGAGCCAGGACTTAAGACTTAATCATCCTGATGAGTCCCTTGCAACTCAGTATATTCTGTAATTTTATGTGTTTTTTTGGCTTTTTTTTGTTTTGTGGGGTTTTTCTGTTTGTTTTTTTTTTTTTTTTTAATTTTTATCTTTTGGTTTTTTTGGGTTTTTTTATGATAAGGGAGGCAAAACTGCATTCAGTATTAATGCTGAGAGTGAACAATGCATTTATGCAAGCAAAATAATGCAATTGATTTTCCCTTCATTCCTTTCTAAATAATTTTTTGAACTCTATTGAATAGACATTGAATTGTATATTTTCCATTTAATTGCTATTCCTAATCCAAAGGCTTCACTCCTGAATGTCACTGGTCAGTGCAGAAGCCATTGTACAAGAAGGAACTCTTCCACCTTACCTTTACCTGCATCGAGTTTCATCTAACATTCTATTGTCCAGTCACTAGTTTCAGAAAGTTCTGCTCTTCTTCATTGTTGTCTTCATCCTTGTTATCAGAAAGAACACAAATCCTCTGTAAATCCTTTCACTTCCTACTCAATGTCTTCCTTGTCTTCTCCTTCCCCTGTCATTTATTTAGCACAGATTTGAGCATGGACACCCACAGACTTTGGTGAAGGCTGTAATTAACATTTTCCTTCATCCCTTGCATCCCGTCTCATAGCTGATCCATGTCTTACCCCATGGTTCTTTAGATTCCCAAGAGCTTTTGAAGGAAAATGACTTGACTAACTATGAATCAGCCATCTTCCCCACACAAATCAGATATATTCACATGTCCATCAATTAAATTATTTCTCAGAGTTTTACTACTTTGTTTGGTTTAAATCTTGTACTACAGATGTATGGTTTCCTTCCTTCTCCCTGGAACCTGTTTTAAAGACTGATATAATATCTGCCATCATTCCAGTCATCATGTACCAAAATAGTTTTAAATGAAGTGGCTACACATTACCACTGTCAATTCAACAATTTCATCCCTGACTTCTCTTAAAGCCCAGGCATAAACACTGTCCATCATTAGCTAGTATTTCATCATCAATGTGTCCTTGACCTCTCCAGCCACCTAAATGAGACATACTCTCTGAGGAACACCTTCTCTCTCCAAAGGGATCTAACAGGGATCTCCAATTTAGTTCACAATGAAAGCTTATGTAAGGAATGTATTTGGCTTCTCATCAGTGTTCTTGCCCTCTCAGTGCTTCAATGCCATGAGCACTCTTTGGCTCTGCAGCCTCTCTAGTATGCTTCCTGCTCCTCATATGTCTGCAAGAAAATTTAATATTCATTTGATCCTTTTAGCTCATTGTTCCTTGAGCTGTGTTCTGACATGCACTATTGCATTTATACAATTAATCTGCCAGAGTTTGAAATCCTTTGTCTTTTCCTCGTTTGGATACAATTCCATCTTTTTGAAAGATGCCTTCTTATTCTAATAATCTACTTATTGTTTTGATTAGACATGCTTGCTTCCTTTTCACCCTTATTTAAGCCTTCTTAACAGGTGGTGCACTGCTGGGTTTCCAGTGTGCAGTTCTACACTAACGTAATTTTCCCGCAAAGATACTTTAGGTTAAATTTAGCAAATTCCTAATTTTCACATATTTACCCTTTTGGAAGTTGTGTACCTCTGGGGTAGTGATGGTGGGGATTGAATCCATTCTCTGTAGGGATGCTGAATTTTAATTTAGAACTTACATGCACACCCATTAAACATTACACACTGGTTGTGTCTAAGGAGGCATAGGTTAAGAATGACAGGTCAGGACTTACTGGGTTTAAAAGGAGTAATTTCTCTTGGTGTCTCAAAGCTGCTTAAGAATTGGTAAAGTGATTAAGAACCACTCAAGGATTTTGTACTAATGAAAGTCAGAGGTACCAAAAACTTTGTAGCAGGCATTCAACGATGGGTAATATTAGCAATATTAGCAGGCTTCAAGAATAATTTAAATAGCTAAGAGTAGTGTCCTTTTGTCATTTTTAAACTATTAATCAGCAATTTCCCATTTATTAACTTTAATATGTTCCACATTTTATTTGGTGTATGTCAACCATACACAGCTTTAATACATTGTTTTAATTAGTTAAAAGAAAGGGAACCACTAAAAATACATAATAATCAGTGAGAAAGCTGAGGCATTAAGCATTCCTTAGTTCATTTTTAAGCTGGTACTTTACTAAATCCCTACAAGCTCTTTAGATCTTTTGATATGCCTGCAGAACATAGTAGTTTGAAAATATCAAATTAACTTTTGAAAGAGACATTTAATGAGATGAATTTACTTTTTTTATGAATGACTTTCCTTTTTTAAAGCTGAATCCTCTCAGGAAAACACAGCACTTCCAGTTTATTTCAAGCAGATAATGTCTTCTTGTGGTTCAATTCAAGATATTATTCAGTAAAGAAATTTGGCTCAGATTTGTGTTACAGAGTAGGAAGTCAGTAGTCCTCTAAAAATACTTGCAGTGCCTCCAAAATGTATTATTAATATTTCTCAATATATTGAACAAACCCCTGAGAGTCATGGAAGGTGATATAATGTAAGCCAAAACCATGAAGACAGTGTGGGGGGAAAGAAAGTCATACTATGCTCTATTTAGATAGTCTGATAATGCAAATTACGTACAGTCAACTTAAACAGTTCAGATAACTATTTCTGGCATGGTTGACGAGAGTTTGATTTTAAATTCTTAGTATTTTCACAGGCAGAATTTTTCAAGCCCTTTTCCAGATATTATAAAAGACAATTGTATCAATGCCTATCAACAGAGCTGGATTTTTAATATCATGGCACAGACCTCTATCACTTGAGGCAATCATAGTAATAATTGCAGTAATCACAGTAGACTGCTCCTCTTAGGCAGATAACTGGAGGAGACACATGTGACTTTTGCTGAGCACTTTCAGATAGTTGAGTCCAATCCCTTCTAGTTCCTCACGTCCCTATTGCCTACTTTCTTTTATCCTACTTCTCCAGACCTTTTCTGTTGCTGTCTGTCCACATCCTCACCATTCCTTGTCCTTTACTATCCTCTCTGATCCCTGTTGATACCCCATATTATCTTCTTTACTCTTCTCCCCTTAATCTTCTCCAATTTACTGAATTTCTATCAACAAAACGATGTCTTTTTCTGTAGTATTGGCCATAGAAACAACTTCAATTCTAAGTTGATGCTCAAAACCCACTTCTCCTTAGGCAAATATCCCAAGGAAGTTCAAACTCAATTGCATTTGACAAATAGAAGCATTTGGCAAACAGGAGCTTACATAAAACCCTGGCTACCAAGCTGTCTGCAGCAGTTAACTGATTCTTTGATGGAGTCAGAAGAGCCTGTAATAAACAACATGCTCTAAATTTAGCTTGGGATCCAATCATTAAAAATGAAATCTAGGGGTTAACCCTCCCCTTCATTTCCATATCTGCAGCCTGGCTCTGCCTTCATCCAGTGATGTCTGTGCAATGCATCAGCTCCTGTGGAAAAAGTGGTAATTTCATACTTTTTTCTTAAAATCTCAAAAGGCAAGGACAAACTGGGGCACCCTGCAGGCACACATCCACTTGTATGTGCTTCTATTTTCATACAAACCCCTTCCCAAACCCAAAGCTGATGAATGGTAATTGGACACATGGATAAGAAACCCCATAATTCCTGATTATTTCTTAGTCTGAATTGAGCGCTGCATGATATTGAACATTGGGCAGTCAAAACCATCATGGGCACCCTCTACTCTGTGCAGCATGAATGACCCAGGCTAGTGCTTTCTTGGGAAAAAATAGTTTGAGAACAAACATGTGACCAATCACATTATCATCCCTTGTTAATTTCTTTCACAACCTCTGGCAACCTGAACATTGTAAATTATTTTCTAGTGACATCTGTATTCATGCATATAACTCAGATTAAAACCCACAGCAACAACACTACCCCTGTGTAGGGAAGCATCACTGTCAGCCTGTTCCTGTACTCGCCAAAACCCACTGCCCTTTGCAGTCCCGCTATCAGCTCTTTCCTATTGATCCAATTTGCATGACCAGTTAACAAAGGATATCCCACAGCCACCTGTAAACCCTGCAGCTTCTAGTTTCCAGCTGAAAACAGTCCTGCTCACTCATTATTTCTCTGCTCTTTCCATACAAACTCCTAATGCCTGTCAAACATCCCTTTTCTGTCATTTGAGAGTTGGCTTAAAGCTGCAGGACAAAAAAACCCCACAAACAAATGGGAGAGGTTTCCTTGGAGTTATGCGTACTCTGCCTAGGCTGAACAGCACAGCCAGCTTAAAGCATCTTACATAACATGGAGAGGAAAATTAACATATAACACTGACCAACATGCTTAATTTAGAAGTTTTAATTGGGTCAGGATTTTAAACTGTCAGCTGTTTTTTAGTTGAAGCATATTTTTCAGACTCACTCTAATTAATATTTAAGTGAAGTGTTTTCTTCAGCACTTGCCATGAATATCAGCTGTAAACTAAGACAACTTATTTGGAACAAAAATGCAGACTGTGCAAATCCACAAATTTCACCAATATTTGCAAGATCAAAATAACTATGCTGAAGACCACAGGAACTGTTCAAATCAAAAGGGGGTATTTATACTGGTTTAAATTCACACTTAACTTCAGATGTTGAACTTCTCTGGGTAGCCTTTACATTTTGAAAGTACTGCAGATAAGAACATCAAAGCTAACAAACCTGAATGGGAAAAGACGTTTCATAGACTGGTCTGAGGTACTTGTCAGCAAACTTAATTTAGCATAATATTCAACTGTGCCCCAGATAGAAGCACTTGAAGTATGTTACAGCTCCATTCCACAACTCTTGCAGACATGCCTACATGCCTACTTCATCAGTCATACACCAGAAACTATAGCTCTTTTGTCTTCTATGGGCCACTTCTCTGAAGCTGACGGAGGTCATAAAAGTAAAAATGATAGGCAAACAAAGGGAAAAGATGTTTTTCCTTTAGGGAAAGGCAGATTCAGGGCTTTAGTTCTGAGCTGGGAGTTTGTTGGGAAAAGGGAAAAGAAATGTGGGAACAACACATTACAATACAGTCAGTTTGACTAAGCAGATTTAGTGACATTCCCTATTCTCCATAAAGGCATGGACATATGCAACCCTAAGAAAATATTCCAAATTTTAAGTGCTACGAATTATGGCTTTTTGTTATGAGTTCAAAGTTCTCCATGACAGATCTACACCTGACTCCCTATATTTGGAATAATGATTATCCTGTATAACACTCAACAGCTTTCCTCTTGGGGTACAATGGAAGACTTTCTCCAGTGATTTACTACCACACTTATCACTTAATGATTTACAAAACTGGTTAATGGGACTTTTTGAAAGTACCCAAATTCTTATCTATGCCTGAAATAAAAGTTTCTTTAAATATAGATGTGGGGATGCTCTTTAAACACTTAAATACCTCACTCAAATAAATACTTAAATTTAGCAATTTTTCCACTGCTCTGTTCAAGGAAAGGAGAGTATTCAAGCAACTGGCCAAACCAGACACTGAAAACATAGAGGGCATTCTGCCTCAGCAGCTGACTACCTTTTGCTGCTATTTCTGACCCCAGTTCCTGTCTGTCTTCCTTTGCTCCTTTCATAAAGCCCATTTCCATATGGGTTCATAATTCTTCAGTCCTAGTCACCATTATTCCATTATGTTTCACTGTCTTTGGGCTATGTTAGCATTGGAAGGGCCAGAGGGTCTTTCACAGTAATGAGGTACAGATGTGCCTCTGCTTTTCAGGCTGTCCTGTGTTCCTTCTCTGTCCTGAGGTAGTAAGACAGAAATTTATGCTCTTTACTTGACACGGTGTGAAATATACTTTAGGACAACAGTCCTAATTCCCGTTCAGATCTGGAATTGGAAAACCTTTCTACTGCTGGGAAGATTTGAAAAATACAATCATCTCCCAGCAAACTTTAGATACTTTTTTTCCTATAAAGATGGTTATGTGTCACTTTTTGGATGTCGATTCCTTGCATAATTCCTTGCATAAATGTCATCATCTAAACAAGATAAACTATCTGGAGAAGCAGAACACACACTGCTTATCTCAGTGAAACAGGGGCAGCTTTGTATTCATGAAAGTGACCATCAGAAAGGGTGCTTTTCCCTTATTATTTAGTCTAACAACTGAAGGAAGCAAATGACCAGGCTATTTTAATTTTTATTTTTAAAGTACCTCTTACACAGATTGTGACGGGAGCATTTTGTGAAAGACACTCTCACATCTTTGTTGAAATCAGGTCTAGTCAGGGAAGGAAGCTTTTGCTTCCTTTTGCTGCTGATTAAGAGTCTAGGGCTTAAAGGGCAATTCCAGACAAGGAAGGAGATCTTTATCACTGCCCTTGGAACAGTTCCCCTTGTTGTGCTCATTTTCTCCCACTTTTAACCACAATTTACAGCTGTAAAACATATCTCATAGAATGGTACCAGTGTATCAGCTGTTCCATGAAGATGCTAGATCATTCAGCATTGTTATGTTTTCAATACTTATAAATGTTTCTAATAATATTACTTGGTTTCAATTAGTAAACAGTTCTTAAGAACTACCACAGCTGTTTTCTGAGCAGCTAAAGTAGATCAGCTTGTAAGAAAGCAGCACAGGGCAGTACTCTAAAAAATACCATGTGGGCAGAAGCCATCTGGTGACTATTACATGTCACCTTCTTCCCTTAGATTATTCACCTAGGGTCCGGTCGATTCAGGATAGATCTTTTACATTGCAAACCAGGAGAAGAGCTTAGGATCAACTGTAAGCATTCAGATATAACATCTCTTTGAACAATCAGTAAAGCTGATGCCAGACTGACACGTACCAACCATGTGCTCCCATCATGATCAAAGCAGACCACTGAGGGCTACCTTAGGGAAACACGTCAGATCAAGGGAGGTTATTCTGTGCTTAATCTGTTGCTGGAGGAGCAGGGCATAGTTGGTCTACTGTGTACACTTTTGGGAACCCACATACACTTCAAGAGAGATGTTGAAATTTTGAGAGGGTCTATGAAGTGTCTATCAAAGATGGCCAGGGACATAAGTCACATGAGCTTCAAGGATAACCTGAGGGAGATGTGCTTTATTGTCTGGCAAAGGGGAATTGAGTAGCAGACTATAACTACAAAAAGAGATCAACCACAGAATTACAGAATCGATTAGGTTGGAAAAGACCTTTGAGATCATTGAATCCAACCTGTGACCTAACACCACCATGTTAACTAGACCATGGCTTTAAGTGCCCTATTCAGTCTTTCCTTAAACACCTCCAGGGACTCCACCACCTCTCTGCGAAGCCCATTCCAATATCTAATCACACTTTCTGTGAAGAATTGCTTCCTGATGTCCAACCTAAACCTCCCCTGGTGCAGCTTAAGACTGTGTCCTGTCAGTTGTTGTCTAAGAGAAGATGCCAACCCTCACCTTGCTAGAGCCTCCTTTCAGGGAGTTGTAGAGAGTTATAAGGTCTCCCCTGAGCCTCTTATTTGCTAGGCTAAACAAACCCTGCTCCTCACTGGACATGTGCTCCAGACTCTTCACCAGCTCTGTTGCCCTTCTCTGCTCTAGCACTTCAATGTCCTTCCAAATTGAGGGGCCCAGACTGGACACAGAACTCAAGGTGTGACCTCACCAGTGCCAAGTACAGGGGGACAGTCACTGCCCTGCTCCTGCTGGCCACACCATTGCTGATACAGTCCAGGATGCCCTTGGCCGTCTTGGCCAAATAGGCATAACTGGACCATGTTCAGCTGCTGTCAACCAGTACACCCAGGTCCTTTACAACTGGGAAGCTTTCCAGCCATCCTGTCCCCAGCCTGTATCATTGCATGGCGTTGTTGTGGCCAAAACATAGGACTTGGCACTTTGCCTTGTTAGACAGTTCCAAGTCTTCCATAGCTTCGAAGTTTCCCCACAGTATAGTAGTGTAGTATAAATGCTAGCTGATACATCTTAAATTGTCTGCACTATACTTTAAAGCTTTGAAGAAAAGATTCCTTCCAGCTACTTTTTTTTTGACTTGTACAGTTGGAGAGTGATTGCCATGATTGTCATGCCAGAACATAGGCATTTGAGATTCTTATTGAAGCAATGTGTTTGGCAGAGCTCCAATATTTAAATTTGTTTGTCCTACAGAGACTGACAGGCTGCAGTATGACGCTTGGTGTCTCACCAATTTGCCACAAATACTACTGAGGGACTTGTAGCAGTGCCAATGATTCTGGCCATAAATATTTTTGTTGGTGTGTGATACAAAAGAACTTAATTTAGACCAAAAAACATTGGACAGGGCTTGTTCTTCTTTGAAAAGTTTTCTAAGTCATAGAAGCACATGAACAAAACATTCCTGGGAGGATGAGTGTATCTCAGTGTAAAAGGAAGAAACAACTCAGGAAAAACCACGGCCCATGTTCAGTCTGCTGCCTGTACTAATGAGGTCAAGAATTATAACTTTTACTTTTGGGCTACTATGTGAAATTATCAAAGCCAGTACATATGTAATTACCAAAGCTGAAAACTTCATAACCCTTAAATTTTTTATAATGCATCTTATTCTAGCCTACATGGATGCATTTACAGTTTGCCAACTGTTCACAATATTGCCTAAGTTCACCTGCCACATCAAAACAGAAGAGCCCTCTGCATTGTGGTTTGGAAGCATGAAACCAGACATAGAGAATTAAGACCTTGCCACATCTCATTGTTGACCATTTTCCCAGAAACACACAAAAAATGCAGATGTTACAAAACCAAATTCATATAGACGCTGACACTCTGAGACTGGCTTCTAGTCCACAATATTGAATTTATTTGAACTCCCTAGAGTGCAGCATGCTTGACTTCCTGGTGCAAGTAAATGTTCATCCAAGGTTAAAATATAGCCATCTTTAACAAAAATGTCCTGAATATACTAGAGCACCAGTGAAAATGAAGCCTGCCTCATCTTGTGAAACTTAGTAACTTGTAGTTACTTTCCTTTATTTTCCAAAGTTCCTGACAAGTCGCTCTTTCAAATGTAGGATTGGAACCTGTGTTAATATAAGGTTCTTGTTAGTTCAAGTGTTTGGAGGACAGTGCTTGTCTCTGCTGGCCATCAGCTAAAACTGTGATCATCAGGTTTGCACAACTGCCAGTTCTAGGGTAGTCAAAAAAACTCAGATATCCCCAGAACCAGACACCAACATATTGATGTTTGTTCTTCCACCAACCCCTAGTGCATATCAGAGAAAAAAAGCTCTTTGTATTACAGAAGGGCTAGGAACAACTGACAGCTGGGAATATGACAACTGAAAACACCAATGCCTGTTCTTAATATTTCAGCAGGTGAAACATTGGTTGTTAAATTGAGGACAGGTGACAGACTCTAGAATTTAAACATACCTTACAGCAACATGACAGCAAGTGTAATGGAGCTGAGTAGCAGCTATCTGTCTCAGCCACTACTCCAACTGGTGTTCGGGAGGAGATTTATTTCCCCAGTATAACTCCACATTGACTGAGTTTTCTAAATCCTTTTTGTTCTCCCTCCCAGCACTAACACCAAATTTGGTATGAAATATTTTGCTAATAAGCTATCAGCATTTCTTAACACAGCACCCAAGAGAAGGTATGTATTAAAAGCTCATCCTCTTCTTCCAGGTTACAACTAATTTCCAGATTTGACATCACCGTTTTTACCTCTGATGTCTTCTAGCTGGTTTTGTGTTAAAACATAATTTGCTTCCAAGGAAATTTGCTTCAACATCTTTGTCCAAATCCTCTAATGTAATTATATAAAATAATAGTATTTAGCATTCACTTTTTAGGCATGAACAGTTGGGGCATTTTTTCTCTTCAGCATAAGATAAGAAATGAATGAGTGTGTTATGGTTCTTTTTCTCAATGGCATAAATTCAGCACTTCATTTTATTATGTGCTAATTTTATATCTTTCTAAAGACTTTAAAAAAAAAAAAGCTAAATTACAGACAACTTAAATCACAACTTCCAGCTTGCCTTTTATGAAAGAGAAAGGCAATTGATTAGTTCATGACTGTAAAAGTTAATTTGGTTTAAGAGCTATGAAACTTACTTACTTCAGATTCTCTTACCAATATTTATTTCCCTTTTATCAACTGCCATTAGGGCTACAACACTGCAAAAAGCATAATGAGAAAGATGGAAAAAAAGAAAACATCACTATTTACAAGGTAACATAGACAAAGCTTATACAAAGCACACTAATAATCCATGAGCTTGGTGCCTAGCCAATTTTAACTTTATTCCATAAAACTGGATTATTGTCTAAGATTTTGGTTTCATTCAAAACCAAAACTTAGGTATAAATTCCAACTCAGTTCAAGAATTCTTGGATCTATGCTTAGCCTGGGACTATAATATCAGTGAAAGGTATGTTAATTTAGGAGACCTAAAAGGAAAAGAAAAATCTAGGATACCCTAGGTAAAAATTGCATGGCACTGGAAGAAAGGAAGGGAGTGAAAAGCATGCTTAAGTAATGCTTAGACCACTAATTTCATTTTGCAATAGGACTAATATAGCTTGCAGTGATGAAGGTACAATTGCAAAATTCAAGCAAGTAAGTGATAGATTCATAGGTTCTCTTTATCCCTACTGCAGGCAAACAGTTATCCAAAGAGGATATCAAGTGGCTGCTGGAAGCCTGGAAGGTGTTTTCTAGGGCTGTTTATATTGGACTGCGCAGTGATGAAAACTATTTCTGTGTTAGTATTGTAGGGGAAGCTATCCTGCTAAAGCCAAAATTAGAGATCTTGCATACTTTGAAAAAAAAAAAAAAAAAAAGATAAAGATAAAGGTTAAGGCAGAGTCCTCTGCCCTGACAATCCTGCTGCTGTGTGAATTAACACATCAAGTAACCTCTTACAAAATTAATGAAAATAGTTTTGGTGAGAGGAAAAATATTTTACAGCCTTGAGGAGTGTACAATTCACCTCTTTGCTCACATTATTTTGTGGTAAATTTCTGAAAATACAAACCTTTTTACCCATTATGTATAGATTTAAGAGGGTACAGGATGATGACTGTAGTTCTCCTGGACAGGACAAGAAACTCCCCTTATCTGTATTGCTTGCTCCTTGCTAGCTCTGATCTTACTCTAGAAGTGAAGGGGTATTGCCCCCTGGCTTCATTGCTTGTTTCTTTGTTTTCTTGTCTTATGAGAGTAATGAGATATTAGGACCCAGAAAAGGAAGAGGACACCTACTGCTAGCTGTTGCAGAGGGCCTTAGGGATCAGTGGGGCTGTGAGCACTAATGGAGTCTGATTGCCTACAGGTGAGCTCCAAGTCCTGTCAGCTCTGAGAATTTCTTCTGGGTGAGATTCCCGATATCTAGTAAGGAAACAACAACAACAAAAAAAAATTGTAGTAGTTATCCGAATACAAACTTTTGAGACACACTTTTTAATGAAGCTTACAATAATTATTGTAGATGTTTTCATCTGTGGTAAATTTGATTGGAATATTTCAAAGACTTGGATGGTGAATAGGGCCACAATAGACTGAAGACAGTGTAATCAACTGTGGTTTAGTCTCTCAGGGAATTAAACAGGACACACTTTCAGGAGGTGAGGAAATAAATTATCACTGTTGAGTTGGACAGTCTTGGTAGGCTTGAGTTGACAGAATGACAAAAAGCACAGGGTGATAGTTTGTGACTTGTCATGTTGGCAATCTTTTGGTTTCATCTACCTACCTTTATCTGACTTCCAGAAGTTCAGAAAGACTCCTGAAAATGAGACAAACAAAAAAAGAGCCCTCCCTTCCAGAAGAACTTTGAAACATAAAATATTTTCATAAAATAAGCCAAAAACCTATCTGGTTTTGCCAAAGTTATCTGGTTATCTGGTAAAATTATCTGGTGTCAGTCGATAACAGAAGGAGTTGAAAACTATTTGGCCTTGTAAAAGCATACATACCATCTGCCCAGTGCTTTAAATGACTGACCACGGCTGATATTCTGTAATACTGTCCTAAACCAGATTTTTTCCCCCCACTGATTCAGTTTTGATGTAATTGATATTTTATATTTTTTTTCCTATATTGAATAGGTTGGATGGAAATATATCTCATCTTGCTGTTAGAAGTACTGTCTTTTCCTTAGTAGATAAGTATATCCAGAGGAGCAGAGCTTGGTGTGTGTATGTATATAATCTAAGAGAAGCAAATTATGCTCCTTAGTTCAACACCATAGTTCAAAATAAAGCTAATTGATACAGATTATAATTAAAATATTTTCAGGCTAGATATTTTTTCCAAGAAAATTTCGAACTACTCTAAATTCCAGTTGTCCTCATTTAGCCAAAATAATAAATAACACTTTACACAGATTTTCATGCCTATATTTATGACAGCGACAAAAGGGGTTTGTCTGAAAATAACTTTGTTTTCAAGATAATTTTCAACCTGTTTCTGAAGTTCTATGGCTTTGCATTCTCAGATCTCTCAGCCAAATGGACTCCTAGATAAATGACTGAACTTCCATGTACCATTATTTCTGTTGACCTAGTTTAGTCACTTCATACTGTTGATCAGCAGTAAGCTCTGGGAAGCAATATTTTATTTTGCCCATCACATACTATATCAAGCAGCAGACTTCTAATATGCAAGAATAATAGCATGAAAGGTATAAAAGACCATCTGAGGTCTTGTTAGAAGCTCAGGGAAATTTCACTATGATATGCCACAACACATCCCCATCCTACAAAGAATTATGGGTTCCCTGCAAAAACCGTCATTATAAACTAAGATGGAGGTCCATGATATTTTCTGTCAGAATGGTGCAGCTAAGCCCAAAGAAAGCCTGGTGATAGCTTTAAGGATATGGCTGTGCTCATGAGTAAGTGATCAGATGATCAAGAAAGCCCTACAGAAAGTAAGCATGAGGAGGAAATGAAGATGTAAATGTGTTATGGAAGAAAAGCAGGGGCTGAATATATTTTTCCTCTACATTTTCACTGGAAGTATAATAAACAACTGTACTGGAACTAAGCTAATGCTAAAGATACAATTCAAAGCACAACAAAGACAACAGGGACCTTGCCATCACCTTAAGAGGAAAGGAAACCTACTTAAGTAATACACAAACCAGTTTGAATTTTCCCTGATGCTTACATTTCATCACTATTTTTCTGCCTAAAATGTTTGAAGTTTTAAAACTTTTCCAATTCCCTCTTGGCAAACACTTTGTCATGTTCTGTGTGGTTGGCTCCAACCAAAGTTTACAACTTTAATGTCCATGAAAAGACGGCTCTCATGGTATTTTCTCCCAAGCCAAAAATCACATATTACTGAAAATCTTGCAAGAAACCCAAATCTTTCAAGATTCCTAACCTAATTAGACTTGGATAAAGTCAACAGACCAACTTCTAATGGTCTTCACTCCCACAGTTTGTCAGCATCCTACAGCTACCCCAACCCAACAGCTGGGATTTATTTTCTTCACTGTTTTTGCTAAGCAGAGAATTTATTGAGTTTTTTTAATATCCATCTGCAACCATGGCTGCAGACATTTTTGTGCTCTCTGCCACGTCATTATCCCAAGTTTATGGCTATGAGCTGAGATTATGTGCTTAGAGGCATGGGCTATCATGGTTAGGCCACATTAATGATTTTTTTTATCCTTAGATAAACTAGCAGCAAGTTAGTGCTATGTAGAAAATGCTCCAGATTGCAAGAAACAATTCAATTTTTATTTTTAAAACTAATCTTCTGTGTCTCCACAGAAGAATCAGTTTTTAGCTAGTTGTCTGTCTTTTAGGTGGATGCTAGAGGTAAGTAAATTTGTAGGACACAAACCAGTAGACCAAACCATGGTTCTCTACACTTGCATCCTACTAGAAAAGCCCAACCACATCTCCTTAGGGCTACTCTGAAAATGTATTATAATATTTATTCTTGTAGCAGAAGTCCTTGGAAAACATTGCTAAAGGTCAGCCTGAGGCTGCTCTTCTCCCTGAGCTGTTTCACAGTTTGGTGAAAAAGTTCCCTTGGCCGCATGATTAGTAGATACAGCTGAAATAATCATCTGCAGGAGAACCGTTCAAGTCGACACAAACTTTCTAAACATGCATTGACTGTCAGATTTTTATTGCTCACTTGATGTAAAGTGCAGTCATAGCACCCAAATATGAAATCTTTCATTGTAAAACATGCCTTTGACCTTTTGGAAAATATCAGACAACACACCTGGCTTTTGAAACTCTGAAAGCAGCAGAAAATTTTTAATTATTAATGTCTCTTATCCTTGCCTAAAAAACTCAATAGGAACAATTTATTCTGTTAAGAAGCCACACCTGAAAATTTTAATGCTGAGTTTCAAGAGACAGGAAAAATGGGACAATGCATATGCACACACCAACACCTGAGCTATTTGCTTGGCCCAGTGACAGTAGGAAATTTCAAGTATGGGTTGAACAGAGACAGCTTAATCAGGCATGATTTTGTTGTGCCAGGATGTCATATACAATCTTTGGACATTATTGTTGCATGTGCATAAATTTACTGGGAAAATCCCATAGGATAAATAGGATAAATAACTAAAAATGAAAGACTTATGAAAAAATCTTCAGATGAGGAGTTTTTTATGAAAGAATACAATACAGTGCTTTTAAAAAGTAGGTAGTTTTCTGATTAGCAAAAAGGTCTTAGTGCTGTGAGGCTCACTTTTACATTTTACTGCTATTTTACATAGCTGAGGGGCTGTTCTATAGAAACCCAGAGATGTTTAATCTCAAAACATGATCCAAGAACGCCAGGCAGCAAAGAAAGTGGGGCTGCTCCACAAGAGAGGAGAAGCTGGGGTTCTGCTTGGTGCCTTTCTCACAGAGTCTGAACACATCAGGCTGAAGCAAAGCGACTGATGAGCCAACTCAGGGTCCATCCGGGAGGGGCATTCTGGAGCAAAAAGGGACAGAGTCAGGGGTGGACATGAGGCTGCAGCATAGGTCATCCATCCATGAAGCAGGGCTGGAGACTCCTCTGGCATAGCTCAATCAAGGTCTGCGTGCCTCAGGAAGGGTTAAGATGAGGTCCTGAGCAATGGGTAGTGTAGCTGTAACCACACAAGAGGCTGGGCAGGGACGTTCAGGACTTGTAGTGCCTTTCAGGCCAAAGCACTGGCCTGATTCTGCCTAAG
Source organism: Pseudopodoces humilis (assembly GCF_049639895.1). NCBI lineage: Eukaryota > Metazoa > Chordata > Aves > Passeriformes > Paridae > Pseudopodoces > Pseudopodoces humilis. Next base: position 75,459,936 of record NC_142200.1, read on the forward strand.
GACACCTTTTACAAGTCTGCGGGTTTGAGACCTAGTGACCAAAGGGTAAAACATTTTCACCCCTTTCATTAAAGACTTTGGAACCTGTTTTTATACATTAATCTAGATGAATGAATATATACTAGAAGGCTGGCTTTCCTGATGTAACCTTAAAGCTGTTCAGTTTTGGGCTGTATGTATCCAAACACTTCCCAACATTTCCCACTGCAAATTTCAGGTTAACAATCAGTTCAGGGTCATTGGCTATTCCTTGACCAGCCCAATTACCCAAAGGAACTGGTGGACAAACACTAGGATTTATTCAGCACAAAATGCTACTGAAAAATAGGTTACTTTCTTCCCCTTGCCCAGAGCTACAGTAGGTACTCAAAACATTCAATTTGTGACCTGCTTGAACTCTCCATTTTCCACATACTGGAATGAGGTCGAATTCTGTCTCAAACATGATTTACTGCTATGATAACAAGAGCTTGTCTACATTTCTCCTATGACTTTCTTCTCACACGAGCATGACTAAGCAATAGTCCTTGGCTCGTTTAGCTCTGTTCATACCTGTTAAACTTGTATTATTCTCTTGGAGGAATGGTATGGCTGGAGCACACATTCCCAACATGTTAGTAAAGGTATCAGACATTGTGGTATGACCTCACTTCCACCCAGATCAGCAGATGAAAATCAGATGTCTCCCATTCCACTGAAGAAAACCAGGTAACAAAGCAAATACAATGTGGAAATGTCCAGTGAAACTCACTCTTTTTACTCTTCTTTCTAACCATTAAGTGTGGTCTGGAAAACAGAGTTCTTATGCAACTCCCTGATCTTTAAGTCCAACACCTGAACCACCCTGAACGTGAGGGCCAACACAATATTTTACTACTTTTTTTTTTTTTTTTAATTTGAGTTTGATTTCAACATCACCTTTGCACTCCATGTAAATAGGTCCATCAGCCTTTAGCTGTGTGCAGGTGCTGCATGCAGCACTCCAGTGTGTAACATCTCATCTCCCAGGGATATACAAAGGGAGGCAGCCCTGCCTCCCCTGAGGCTCAGTAAGGAGCCATCCTGTTAAGCAGAAGTTACTCTACTTTTGAACTTCAGTTGTTTGGCAACTTTTTCCTGACAGTTGCATCCTCAGAGACCTTGGAAGTCTCCAGATCGCACATTTTCAGACTAAACAGTTTATCCATTCTTTAATCTCCTTTATTGCATTTATGGTTAGTAACTATTTTCACAGTCTGTATTAAGATAAATCCTACCTACTCTGATGTCATAGAATCACAGAATATTTTGAGTTGGAAGGGACCCGTAAGCATCAAGTCCAACCCTCAAGTGAATAGAGATTGAACCCAGAGCCTTTGCATTATTAGCTCAATCCTCTAAAGAGCTGAGCTTACCTGAGGGTCTTTTGTAAAGCCTGCTCACCTGCCTTATTGACAGTCTTGTTTGTCAAGAAAAATATGATACATTCCTTGTGCTGTTGGGTGACAGATAAATGGTAGAAATAAACTAAAATTGCTGTGTTTGGTGAGGTAAGGATTGCTTGAAGAACTTGTGCCATAGGAACTGTTGTTGCCTTCTACTCTCCTGTACCCTCTCATTCTCTGCAGCACCACAGGAGAAAGACAGGCTACAGGACAGCACTGCAGGCTTCCCTGCAGCAGCTAAACTAGCAGAAAAAGGATGAGACATCTCTCCTGACCTGGAAGCAGCAAGCCAGATAGGGAACTTGTTCACAAAACGAGAAGAAATCCATTACTCAGTCTCACTTTTCTCATTTTGGTGCACCCAAAATCAGTTGTCTTTCTACAATATCATGCAGAGTCTTTACACCTGGAACACCAGGATCATCTGTGTATGCGGCAAGTGACGCTGTGCTCCTGGGATTTTCTCTGCTTTATTACTTTATTTCATTCTCTAGGAAAATATTCATCTCCTCTCTGTGTGGATGAGCAGTGATGAAAATGGGTGTTAGCTTCCATTACAGTGGCTAGGAACTCATTTCATGTGCTTGCTGGTGCAGTCAGACCAAAATATAAGTACATAGAAGCAAAGTAAGAAAATGAAAACCAGAGCCATCTATAGCTATTTTAGCATCTGTTCTGCTTTGCATGCAAGTATCCTGTCAAATTCAAAGTCAGTTTAATCACTTCCCCCATTATTTCAGAGGAATTCCTAATTTGTGATATTAATACTTCCTGGGGTAGAAGAGAGACAAGACACTTCAGTTTATCATCACAGTGGTTCAGTGCATCTACCTAGTCTTGCTCTGAGCAGTGGATTTTTATTGTGGTGCTCGGGGACAACAATTTTGATAAATCTGGATGTTGCAAGAATTCCTCCAAAAGAGAGATTTTAGATTGAAGAAAACATTTTGTTCAACTTGAAAAGGGAATGTTTTAATTTTAAGAATTCCCACATCATTTATGTTAGATATTTACATCTCTTGGAGCTCTTTTCCCTCAATTATCTCTGTGCTATAGCTTTAGGAATGTGGATTACTGATGACTAAGAGTACAGAAGCCACCGTAGGGAGAAAATTTCCTTCTACAACAGGATAACCCACCTAGCTGATCAAGGGAAACCACTAGATGCAATCTTTTGGATCTCAGCAAACCTTTTGATAACACCTCTCTCAGTATTCTTCTGGACCAAATACCCAGCACCCAGCTCGATAAGCACCACATCATGCGATGGGTGAGCAAGAGGCTCACGGGCCAGGTACAAAGGGTTCTAGTGAATGGGGTGACATCAGCTGTCATCCTGTCTCACAGGGGATGTGATGGAAAGTGGGGCTTCATGGGGCTCCATTCTTGGCTCAGTTCTCTTCAACATTTTCAACAACTCAGAAACAGGACTTGAAGGAACACTAAGTTTGCCAATGACACTAAATTGGGAGGAGCTATCAACTACCTCAGGGGCAGAGAGGCCCTGCAGAGAGACCTTGACAAATCAGAGGGCTAGCAACCACCAACAATATGAAATTAAAGAGGGAAAAATGATGGATTCTGCAACCAGGATGTGGCAAGCCTTGTTGTGTGTACAGACTGGGGGATGAGATGCTGGACAGCAGCACTTTGGAAAGGGTTCTGGGAGTCTGGTCAGTGGCAAGTTGAATCTGAGTCAGCAGTGCCCTGGCAGCCAGGAGGGCCAACCCTGTCCTGGGGGGCATCAGGCACAGCATGGCCAGCCAGGCAAGGGAGGGGATTGTCCTGCTCTGCTCTGAGTTGGGGTAACCTCACCTCCAGGGCTGGGGGCAGTTTTGGGTGCCACAATATAAAAAAAACCACATTAAGCTATTAGACAGCATCCAAAGGAGGACAACGAGGATGGTGAAGGGAATTGAGGGGAAGCCATGTGAGGAGTGACTGAGGTCACTCGGTCTGTTCAGCACAGGGAAGAGGAGACTGAGGGGAGGAGAGCTCATTTCAGTCTGCAACTTCCTCATGAGGGGAAGCAGAGGGGCAGGAACTGATCTCTGTGATGACCAATGACAGGACTCATTGGAAAACATGACGCTGAGTCAGGGGAGGTTTAGGTTGGATATCAGGAAAAAACTTTTAACCCAGAGGGTATTTGGCACTGGAACAGGCTCGCTGGGGAAGTGTTCACAGCATCAAGCCTGTCTGAGTCCAGGATATGTTTGGCAGATGCTGTGATTCTTGGTTTGACAACTTTTGACCCTTGCATGAGGTCAAGAGTTGGACTCAGTGATCCTGAGGGTCCCTTCCAACTCAGCATATTCTGCAATTCTGTGATTCTATGCACTATAAACTAAAAAACAATCAAACAGAATTAGATGTTCTTTCCTTGCACCCCAGAGGAAAAAGGGACATTCCTTGTTCTGCACAGGAGTAAGAGAAACCAGACTTAATTTCCAGAGGTTTCTGCTGAGCACTCAGTTGCCAGCTCACAGTCAGCTGGCCCTTTGGGAAGGTATGTCAAACCTGGACATGAACACAGCCTTACTGAGCAAAGAGCCACAGTGAAAACCAGAAATATCCAAATACACATTCAAAAAAACTGCTGCCTCTGGGCACCCTAGTAACTCTTCTTTTGAGTTTTTGTGACTAACCCTCTTGCTAAGCTGTATATTATATGCTGCTCTTCAACCATGCTCAGTAGTAATTCTCCAACAATTCTCGTCCTGCAGGAGGAGTTTCTTGGCACTGCTTCTCCTGACCTCTGGGATTTAAGAGTGGAAGAGGAAAATCCTCTGCAAAGGTGCCATACGAGCTGTGACAGAGCTGTTAGTGCTCAGCTGTGCCAAGTAGTGGAGGGGAGGGGGAATTACAACTTTGACTCTTCTGTACTTCTATAAACTGATCTAGATTCACTCAATCTGTAAATTTTAACCCTACAGGGAAAAGTAATTCATTCCCTGTTTCAAACATGAATAGCAGAGGGCCGAATTTTAAGGCTTTTCAGTTGTAGCACAAACATTTCTGCAAACTAGGTCTGGCTGACCAAGCCAAACCCAAATGTCTACACCAGCAGGGACTTGTGCCTATCCCAAATGCTTCTTTAGTCACTGCTTGTCCTGAGAGTATCCACTGAGCTTTCAGCCCCAGGCATGACAGTAAACTCTTACTTCTTTAAATACACAGTGAATACAGTTACAGTAGACAATTTGATGTAATTTTAATTAGTTTCTTGTAATTCTCACACACTGACTATCATGGACTTCCAGCTTTAAAAAATGACAAGTTGAATATTAATTATTACATCCTCAGTAAGAAGGCATTATAAAATAGGTAGATGCTACAATATACTGGAGTAGAATTAAATAAAAAAAATTCTACATTTTGATCTTTATATAATTAATAATTGATTTTGGCCTTAATTTTTGGGGAATATAATTACAGTCCTACTGGGAATACTTGCTAAGAAATGGTTCCCTATACATATATTATAAGAAAATATTATATAATGTGTCTTTTCTTTTTCACATATGTGAAAATACAAAGTTTGGAGGAAGTAGGGATCTATCAGTGCTGCAGTACAGGAACATTTGTGATGGCACCTCCAGGAGCCAGGAACAGAATGTGCACCATGCTGGAAAGAGCACACCAGTGTCATCAGTGTTAATGTCCATTTTTTGCAATTCATAAAACAGGCATGGTACATAGCTAGTTTAGACAAAAAGGTAGAGACTTCCAAATCATATTTTTGTAACTTCACACATAATGTGATGTTAAGTCCACTGGCTATGCCAAGTGTAAAAGTTAAAAAGCCATCATATGTTATATTTATTATTAAAGAAAGGCAATTAGGAGCTGGTTGCAGCAGTATACTGAGAGGTAGCAATCTGGCTGCTTCAGAAAATAAAGGAAGTTGCCTTCAGGGAAGGTAATGTTGCAGTATCCTGTTGTCTCTAAACTAATTCACAAAGAAATACAGATTCTAATCAAAAAGGAAAGGATGGGGAACCTGGAGCCACTATAAACCTTCTGGACAAAGGTTTGCCTTATTGTTAAAACTATATAATTTATAAATATACCAGAAGTGTGTGAAGAAAAAGACATGTTATAAGAGGCAAAGAAAGACCTCCTGTAAACCAAGTTTGTTTTCACTTCAAAGTATCATCAGTTAATATTCCCAACTAGGAATAATTTTAGAAAGAAAAAAAATATAATGCAAACACTAATGCCTCTTACATCATTAAAGTTCAGTTACTTGTTAAAGCTTTCATCAAAGGGAAAGAGTTTGTCATTTTTTCAGCGCCTTTTTGTTCTCAAAACTTTCTATCATCTATCCTTCTCTGTTCACTCAGTTTTAATAACTCCCAAGGAGAACTGAAATACCTCTCTGTAATCCACAGTATAAAGACATTTGCTAAAAAGGAATTAAACATGTATAAAAGATTCTCTAATTCTTCTTAAGGCTTATAAACTTAGAATTTACTTGATTAAGATAGTCCATGCAAACTCTGTGCAACAGAAGTTTTCTATAAATTTCTCATTTAAAGACAAGTTCTAGGTACTTCTTCTCAGAGGATCCAACTCTGGGTGGAATCATCATGCAGCCATGCAGTGGAAGTCAGTGGTGAAATGCAACTGCACTTGGAACTGAAAAACAGGAAAAATGAACCAGGGGTTTGGTTTAGGATATCCAAGCTGCTCTCAAACAAATGTGTACCCTGACTTTAATTTCTGTAGTGAAAAATGACTGACAGTGTTGCCATCTTTAGAAAGTCAGCCTCCAAAGCCTCTGTCAAAGGGCTTTTTTTTTGTTATAAAAAATCTCATTAGCCTAAAATCTCCCAAGTTTCTGCCTTAAAATGACTTCAGACTGTACAGTCTTGTCCTACCTACATGTGGCAGCCCATATCAAATATTTTGCAAGGCTTTTGCACTTAGGGATGATTGGTAACAGTCCCTACTTCCAGCTAGGATCATGTACTTTGGTAATATATTTTCTTTTAACAGAAGCTGCTACTTGCTAACACACAAGTGCATCCTTGGGAAGAGAAGCACTCCCTGCTCTTTGGCATGGGACATCTCCTCACCATTCAACACATACAGTTGGCAATGCTTGCTCCTGTCAGCACAGGCAGCTCTTGCCATCCAGTGTGGAAACTCTTCATGGCCTGAGAATGATCAATTTTTTTTTTTTTTTCCCCACTAAGTTTTAGTGCAAAGTGCAAACTTTACAGTTTGCTATAACCCTTGGAAAAGCAGACTGAACTGTTTACAAAATCAATTAAGCGCTGTGTTTGCACAGAGAAAAGAAGGAGCAGTGTTTGAAAAGGGCTTCTCTCTCTTGGCAACAGCAGCACGTGTCAGACACTGGCCAGAAAGGGAGATTTTAATTCTCTGTCCTAGCAAAGAGAAATGGAGGTGAGCCTAGGCTACAAAAGATAGATGTGAAGGCAGAGCAATGTGGCTGGCAGAGAAAAGCAGCAGGATGGCAGAGTCTGGAGGAGGAAGGCTGTCTGTGGATGTTGGGCTCTTTTCCAGTTGGTTTTTGGGTTTTTTCCTACCGATTAGGTCCCTACAGAGCAGACAGGTACATTTGGGCTCCATTCCATGGTCTTCTGCTTTGAAAGAAAATTCTCACTAGTCTTCCTGGTCTGCAGCAGTGGGTGGTTGTGTGATGCAAACCAGGGCGCAGGCTGTTTGGAGCCACACAGCTTATTTGGCACTGGCTTCTCCTCCTGCCAAGTTTCTGCAGTCCCACTATACCATGGGAACTGCCTGCATGTAATCTTTGATTCTGCAGTAGAAACAAAGCACTCTTTATTCACGTGGAGAAGGAAAGTGAGCTCATATGAGCCACTAGCTGGGAATGATCATATGGTCTAATGCCTGTACAGCTCCCATCTCACACATCTGCTCCTCTCCACCCTGGGTATAGGGAACACAGGGGCCAGGCTTCCAAGTGAGAAACACACCACAGCTGTGTTAACATGTATACCAGGATTCACATTTGAAGGCAGAGGGAATGGGCACTAAGTCTTGGTTTGGCCAAAGGAGAAATATGAGAGTTGATCTGTAGATGGATGTGGTTCTCCAGTGGATTTATCCTAACTCATACATTCAAGGTCAGAGGTAACAGATGATGCTGAATTTGGATTCTGAGCTCCCAACACCTGCAATTTTTGTACCTACTCAGTTTTAATTTTAATTCCTCTCCATTTTATGTCATTTCCTGAAAATCACACCTTTGGTAATGCTGGAGAGGCAATATTATTTTAGCTGTTCTTTTCAGCCTATCAAAAAAGTTACTTTAAATTTAAATGTAGTGGCCTAAATTAAGGCTGAGCTTCAGCCACCAACCAACTGAAAGCTTTTCTCACTGATATACTAAAGAAGTAGTTAATTCTACCATGTGCATCCAAGGGCACAGCTAAAATGTCATCCATATATGGCAGCGTTCCCAAGATGCAACTTTTTATTGTTTTTTATAGTGTTGCCATGTAAATGCAGACACATCCTTACCAAAACGGGAAGAATTGTGGAGACAGTGTTGTCAGAACAAAGGAGACTAAGCAGACAAAACTTAAACAAATGCAGTCTTATTTCTAAAAATAATTTCTAAAGTGTGGTAGTATTGCCACTTTCAAATAAGAAAGAGAAAGCTCTATAGTGCAGTAAAAAGTATTTAGATCTTGTGGTATTATAGTCACATTCAATAGCAATAGAATAGTACCTACCATTTCAATTTTTTGGTCCAGATATCCAGATGTGCTCTAAAAATAGTAATTAAACAACAGCCACCACTCCTGAGAGACACATGGAACACAGACCATTACAGGAAGAATTTAAATTTAAATAATTTCATCTGGGTGACCAGCCACAGAGACTCTCAGTTAGCTTCACACCTGGCACAAATATCTCAAATACCACATCTTACACACCAGTTATATACCCTCTGCATTTCTTAATGTGCTGTAACTAAGCTTTCAGAACAGCTTCCTTCTCTTTTCTGTGCCTGAAAACCCCACTATATCGTAGAGAACATAACATTTTTTCAAGGTTATAACCCTGGATTTGTGATTTGGGGTTAGAATATGACTTCAGTTTGATGTTTTCCTACGGATCAGAGGAGTTGAAAACTCAGCTGTAGAGTGATTGGCATGGCTGTGCTTCCAATTAATGGGAAAGAGAAGTATACTGAATGTATATAATGCCCCAGACTGTAGCCTTTCCTCTGAATCTAAACCCTGTTGCCGAGGTTCTGTCTGCAATTGCCCACTTAATTTTTCTACCTGACATCCTTATCCATGTTCTCCTTGTCCAAACTGAACTGACCACCCACTGCAGTCATAAAAAGCAGCATGACAAGGGGACACGTCAGCAACATTAGATCCTGTTTCTGTTCTCTTTTTCTGTTGTGTCTCTGAGTACCCTGGCAGAATCCACTGCTTTTTCATACATTTTGTGGATCATTGGGCATTGTTGGAGGTCCCAGCTAAGCATCTCCTCTGGCTACTTTGCATTTTTGATTCTTTAATCCTTCACCCCATTCTTTTAAGACTTATCTTCTGTAGGTTCACTTGGGTTTTTCTTCAGCTTGCTGCCTCAACCTCTCCCTTTCAGTGTTTCTCTACACTCCCTTGTATTTGGGGGACACTTTTTACAGTGATTATGGGAAAAGCAATAACCCACAGAAGATGTAGGAGAAATACAAGAGAGGGGCCATTATGAAATAACACATCTTCTAAATTCTCTCCCAGACACTACCATTTTGTGGCTGACTCACAGAGAAGGAAGACATGTCTTTTTACTTAATAGAATTTGATGGATTTTTTTTTCATTCACTTTTTTAAAGAGATGCCTTATCAGAATTAGTCAAACTGTGGCCAAACACAAAGAGAAGTTTTTGAATACATGTAGTGTAAACCCTGTGTATATATCATCCAGTTCTCTTTGGCAGTAACTCCATAGATGCTTTCAGATTTTTCAGGAGGATTTTAAACCTGTTTTAGAAAATCACTGCTATTAAAGAATTATTTTTCTTCTTGTTTCTGACATTTTCACTGAAATTTGCAAGATGAATATGCACAGCTTTGTTTCAGCCAGGAACTTAAGAAGCCAGTGGGTAACAATGAGGTGATACATTTAGATTGCCTGGAATTTTTTTTAACATTTGGCAGTTTGTCTCTAACCTTATTAATTCCCAGAACAACCATGACAGATATTCATTGTTCCAGCATTCCAGAGGAGCACAGTAAAGACCTTACCAATATTAAAGCTTCCACTGCCCACTGTAATCCCTACTGAAAGGTGAAAGTTAGTTATGCATTAGCTACACACCACAGTTTATGTAGTTATGCCCCATTGATCAACTGCCCCTGCAGCACTGAAGTCACCTGAAATTAATTTCTTGCAGCAATATCCTGATTAATGCAAATTTCAAAATTGATGGCTCTCTTTTCAGATTGTAATCACGCTTACAGGTTTGCAGTGAGTCTGAGATAACACGAAGTGTCATTTTATGTTGTATTATTTCCAGTTGTCAGTGACAACAATTAATGCTTTAATTGAAATATTTAAGTAATAAGGAGAATTTCCAAATCACTGTGCTAATGGAAAGTGTAGACACACAATAATTCTGTTTTCAAAAGCAGGTGCCCAGGAAAGACCTTATAGTCTTTGGTCAGCATTTTTGCTAATGTTCACAAAGCCCAGTTCACAGGGTACTGAAGCATCTGAAATACCATCGGATCAGAAGTGGTAGGGCCTTGTGACCTCTGAAAATACATCCTCAATACTTTGTTTTCTAATATTAAACTTGTAATATGAGATAAAACATATCTGCTTTATCACTCAGTTACTAGTTTCTGGTGTCTTTCATCCCCTCTTGGGGCATCACAGGATACCCATGTGGCTCAAGCATAAATGATTTTTTTTTTCTCACAGTGAAAAAGTGAGATAAAATAGGAGTTATCATCTCCAGCTGAAGAAAATACTGATCTGGAGGAATATACATATCTACATTACATATGTGTCTGTAATCATTGCTTTAGACAAAGACAGGCTCCCTTGAACCTGAGCTTGGGCTCCGAGGGTCTTTTAGTCCCTTTCTATCAGCTTTTTCTTAATTCTTCCTTTCTGCTTAACTACTGCTCTGAATTAATGCAGCACAATGCAGAAGACTTTCCATGCTACATCCTGATACAATCTGTAGAGTATTTCAACAAGAAACCTATAAATATCTTCATGTTTGGGCTAGCATGCAGATTCTTCCTAAAAGGTTAAAATTATCTGGATAAACTTCCTTGATGCTTTCACAAAAATAAATTCCAGGGGAGGTTCAGGAAACTTGATCAGTGAGTTGGCTGTTGCTGCAGAGCTACTTTATATAACCAACATGTGGATAAATTACACACTTCAGAGGATCAATGCTTTTGTAAAGGAAGTCACGTCTCAGAAATCTCTTGTAACTTTTGAAGGTGCAGTCTGATGTAGTCTTCCTGGATTTCCAGAAAGCTCTTAAGGAAAGGAGGCGGCCTTTGCATACTAGGGAAGAGAACCCCATAGATAACTAAATAGTTAATATACAAGGATAGGAGAAAAAGGTTGGTTTTAGTTATGGAGAGCTACATGAGTAGAATATTATGGTGAAATGTGTGGTAAGGCTGATGTGATGAGATGGGCTGTTCAGCACAGTCATAAAGAAATTGGAAGGGCACAAACACCAAGGTGAGAAAATCCCCCAATTATATCAGTTTCTAGAAGATAGGAAGAATGAATTGCATGTAGCAATTGGATTGAGTGACCAAAATTTCAAAAGAAGGTTGAAATTCAATTTTAGCTCAGTATTAGGTGTTGTTCTTCAAAATACACACTCTCAATTTAAATATTAGCTGATGGATTCTGAACAAACTACTATAACTCACAAGTAAGAATTTACTCATTAATGTGTGGATACATCAGTAGCTTTCAGAAAGCAAGGATAGTGTTGAAAGTTAAAAGCAAAGATGCAGAAGACATTACATCAGTGTGTCCCTGAATACTTCCATGGCACACCCCCACTATGGATGTGGTGTGCAGCTCTGCATCTTCAACTCAATAAGGATGAAACAAAATTAGAAGAGGTCTGGTGAAAGCTATCAAGGTGTGGAAGATCTTCCCCACTAAGACTCTTCGGTTTGGGAAAGGGATAACTGGAGAGAGACTGAGTCCTGAAAATCCAACACCCTGGAGATGGTGATGTTGTATTGGTTTGACTGTCTTCCCAAGAGAAGAATTGGTCAGCATGCCAGATTAGAAAGTAGGGAGGCTTCAAATAAAAGGAAAAGGAAGTGTCTTCTCATCCAATGTAAAGCTATATGGCTGCAAGAAGTCACTTGCCAAGGAGAGGTGTGGTCACTGCAGGTGTACACACATTCAAAAAGCATCCAAGCATTCCTGGAAGAGTATCCATCGAAGGTCATCGCTTACAAAGCCTGCAACATCTGCCTCTGGAAGCTGATAAACTGCAAATTGTTAAAGGATGGAAAAGTATTCTGGAAATGTATCACAACACGAGTACACTGCTGCACTCTCTCCCAGATATTAGCTGTTAGTCTTGCCGTACCACTGGTATAACCATGCAGAACTGTTACAGAAGCCAGGCCCCTTACAAGTGTTTGTCTAAGGATATCACAGAAGTTTATCCCTCTGATTCCTTTGTTTCAGTTTTGTATCACAATGTAAAGCAGTACAAAAATCAAAAAAAAGGCTATTGCTTTATGCTTTTAGCATAAAATAAATAATCTGAAAGTCGTTAACCTTCACTTTCCTCAGTATATATGAAATACCAAAATCTTTGTTGCTTTGCAGCTGCAGTCACTCATTAGCCACAGGTTGACTTTCTCCAGCATGCAATTCAGCACTGTTTGTGTGTGCAGCACACAAACTATGCACAGCAGGTCATGTTCGGCTCTTTCCTAATATGTTTGGATGAGATGCTTCTAATTAGTTATCCTTGCAAACAGAGTAAGAAAATGTGGTAAATATGGTCATGTGGGCTGACTGCCTCACAGCCCAATTAAGTCATTGTTCTGTGGGGTCTGGCTGGAAGTTGCTGCCCTGTATGAAATAGAAATAGTTTATACTTTTTTAAGGGCAGTCCATCGTGGCTTTTGCAAAGAAATGTAATGATAGATAGATACTTGTGCAGACTGCTGTGCTGTGTATTCTGTGTATACAGTTAACCTTTAATGACTGCATAAAATATTTGGTACCACTAATTAATGTCAGAGCTGCAGCTGGGCGTATTTAAGAGTGCTCTATAGATCATAATAAGAGCTGAAGGTCTGAGATTTTGAGTATCAACAACCTCACCTAAAGGGTTCAGCCAATAATCTATCAATCTGAAACATCAACAATGGGCTTATTTAAATAAGATGTCAGCCCATTTGAAGCTTTTCAGTCCATAATTTAGACAAATGCAGGTGAACAGAGAACAAATGCCTGAACTTCATCTAATGCAAGCCTCCATGTCACATGTCAGGTGCCTGTGATCTGCTCTAGTGCTAGTCCTGCAGAGGCTGAGCTGTAGCTCTAGTTGAACTTGCACCTGCTTGGAACTGTGCTAAGCTCTGCTGGTGTCACAGAGAGACACCCTTTGGAACCTTGGGAGATTGTGCTGGGGCACTTGTGCCAGATGGTGGCTATGTATAGCATGGAGAAAGTTGACATGGAATCTGTCTTGAGCTACTAAAACCCTAAATATGCCTCACTTTAAAATAAATATCTGATATGAATAACATCTAAATTGAGGGTCTTATCCAAACACAGTATCAAATGATGGTCTAATCCTATGGCTATTCTCAATTACTGAAAAGTCAGGATACATCCTTTTCTGGGGTGCTATATCGGAAAGTCTAGGATTCCTTTTGTAACCCTTGAGACTAGATAGCTCCAGGCAAAGGAGCTTTAAAATAGCAACTCCAAAATTGAAAAAAGCATAGCTAGCTAGCTTTACTTGACTCTATATAAGCAGTGATGACCTAGCTTGTGGCTTGGCATAATTTTAGAGAACATGGCAGACAATAGAGGAAACTCTGCCAACACTAATATCATATTTCTAAGAACTGTCTAAGCATTATTAGTTCAAATTAATTGTACGGGGTAAATGAAATTTTACCTAATAAGTACCATTTCTGCAAAAGAAGCAGTGAATTAAAAATGGTAGAAGACATGTGGAATTTTAAAAAGTTCTTGCTGCTAAATTTTCCCCCTCCCTTCAGCTGGACTTGATAGAATCTCCCCAGAGTAAAACAAAATAGATGTGACTTGGTGGCAAAGGTACGACTCTCATTCATGTTTGCAGAAATTTCACTTCAGACTAAATGGGTGCAGGAGTTTCTAAGTCCTTCAGTCAAGGTATATTAGATGCCACTCAAAATGCCTGTGTGAATAAATATCTTTGTTAACCAAGACCTGCTGTTGGGTCACTTGTACATGTCTCTCCTTAACTGGATTCACTTGGGCTGCACTGCATTTTGAAAGGCTTAGCTTGATTTCCCTTTGAATTCTAAGCCCTTTGTGGAAAAGTATCTTGGTGTGGCATGTTTGACTTCAGAGGCTTAGTCACACTCTGTGATGCAGTGGCTAAAGGTTTTAAGATTGTATCTTAACAATCAGACAAAATTGAAGCCTTTATCCTCATGAACCTGAAGAAAAATTTTGTGCTACTAACTGGGAGAATGACAAGATTAACAGAATTGAAGGAAAAAAACAAACCAAAATGAAAACATAGTGCAAATGCCATTTGAAAGTAGGGATTTAAGTGCATGCTTGTTCTCAAAAGTGTGAAACCAGACAGTTCATGCAGTGTGAGCTCTGTTCCTCTAGTTTATGAATTCTCTTGCACAAGCAGCTATTTAAAATACACAAGGCAGAGGAATACTCAGATGAAAATTTGAAACTCTGAGGAACTTAACTGATCTTTGAATATTCTTCCTTTGTGGAGATTTAGTGTAATGCATGGACTTTTTATTATAAATCTGAGAAGACAAATTTTGCTTCCTTGTCTGTAGCTAATGGCTTCCTGCCAGCACTCATGGTATTTCTGACATATTTAAAATACCAATTATTTGAAGTAATGGTGACCCTCTGCCCTTCTAAAACTTTTAGCTTAGCACATAGGGAGTGGAGTTGAAAAGCAGATGGTGAAACTAGGAAACTGAATGCTGCTACTTGCCTGAGTATATTGTCCTCTAACTCTAGAATTATGAATTTTGTGTGGGTAATTTATTTTGTGCTTCTCTTTTTTTTTTTTTTTTTCTTTTCCTTCTATGGAATTCATCTGCAGTCTGTGTTTTTTGCTTAAAGGAGAAACCTAGAGAGCTGTAAATCAACATAGCCTTGTTTTCTTAAAACATAAACAATATACAGCATGCTCCAGTTCCTGCTAGAAGACTCTTAAACTAACAAGACATTTGAGTCAATCATTGTAATAGCTTAAGGGAAGTAAATGGCCTGCACAGTCCTTCCGCTTTCCTGCAGAGTCATTTGTCTTTTAAAAATGAGATTTTGGCACCCACAACACTTCTAGACAAGTAAACTTATTTTCTAAGAAAACACTTATTCAGTATAAATTATCCTTTAATTTGATGGCCTTCAAAATTATATACCCACTTGCAGTAAAGTTTACATTATTTTTTTCTTTACTGAAAGAAACTGCTCATGTAAATCAACATGTGAATAAGGACGTAGATAAGTATTCCTTCACACCTGAAACGGCTTTAGCCTTTAGACCACTCCACATTTACCTGGCTGAGCACCCTTGTGCTTCTATCTCTGCATCTGGAAACAAATTGGTGTAAGAGAATGTGAGGAGAACAGGAATAGGATGAGCTTAATCCCACCAACTCTGATCATGCACTTAGTTCACTGTGGTTCTCACTGGCAGATCACTTAACAGAAGAACCTGTGGGCAACTGAAAGCTGAAATTCTGATCTGAAACCACTTTCTGCACAGACTGTACTGTAGGCCACCTATCCCAGTCAGAACTGTGAGCTACTTTTCCTTCCTGGTGAACAAGGCAGTTCAGACTTCTGTATTAGGGGCAAAACCAACTTCACCATGTAGAAAAAAGCAGGGAGAACAAAGGTATATAAGCAATTTAAAGAGGAGTATTTCAGCTTTTGGGGGATGCTGCATCCATCCAGATGACATGAACTGTCATCCTGCCTCTTACAGTATTTGTACAAGGAATTCTGTTCATCAGCCATACCTTTTTATTATGCACTGGGTCTATGAATACCTACTCTATTAACCTTAACATAAACTGGATAGAGTGTCATGCCTTCCAGTAATGTCCACAAAGTCAGTCCTTCCTTCCTTCCTTCCTTCCTTCCTTCCTTCCTTCCTTCCTTCCTTCCTTCCTTCCTTCCTTCCTTCCTTCCTTCCTTCCTTCCTTCCTTCCTTCCTTCCTTCCTTCCTTCCTTCCTTCCTTCCTTCCTTCCTGCCTTCCTTCCTGCCTTCCTTCCTGCCTTCCTTCCTGCCTTTCTGCCTTCCTTCCTGCCTTCCTTCCTGCCTTCCTTCCGCCACTTCCTTCCGCCACTTCCTTCCGCCACTTCCTTCCTTCCTTCCGCCACTTCCTTCCTTCCTTCCGCCACTTCCTTCCTTCCGCCACTTCCTTCCTTCCGCCACTTCCTTCCTTCCTTCCTTCCTTCCTTCCTTCCTTCCTTCCTTCCTTCCTTCCTTCCTTCCTTCCTTCCTTCCTTCCTTCCTTCCTTCCTTCCTTCCTTCCTTCCTTCCTTCCTTCCTTCCTTCCTTCCTTCCTTCCTTCCTTCCTTCCTTCCTGCCTGCCTTCCTGCCTGCCTTCCTGCCTGCCTTCCTGCCTTCCTGCCTGCCTTCCTGCCTGCCTGCCTATTTTCCTTTAAAAAATCTAAGCTTAGCTCTAGCTTTCTTGCCGGTAAGATGCCTTAAGGCTTTATGCCCAGGAGGAAACATTTTTCTTTTAATATCCATTTACATGAGTGATAAGTAAATTCTTTAAATTAAGCTAAGCAATAAAGACAGAAGCTCTGCAGTATTCATTCCCTTCTTGTTCCCTCTTGGGGTACCTTAAACCATATATATTGACAAGTAGAGTGACTGGTTTTGATTATTTCAGGTGAAACTGATTTTCTGTTGAGCTGTTCCTAGCTCAGCCTCATTCCAGTGCTATAAAACTGAAGAAAACATAACAAAACCAGGGTCAGGAGCAAGATCAGAAAATGATCAGTATGTATTCTGACACTAAGCAAAATATATCCAATTACTCTTGCAACTTTGTTTGTAAGTCCTGTTACACTGGAGTTCATTTATATTTCACAGGACAGTGATTAAGTTCTGTAGCCTTAAATTCACTGAATAGACTGACTCTACTCTTCTCATTCCTAGCCATGGTTTTCAGACTTCAAATCATGCATGTAGGTGACACTTTCCAAGTCAAAATTCCTTTTAAAGAAGTATTTAAACAGGTCTGGCAAGAACTCCAAAGCAATAGAAAAACTTGTTAGGGTTTTGTTCTAACAGCTGAATTATTTTGTAGTATCTTTGTGTTCACTGTTAATACACCATGGCTTTACTGATAATGAGGAGAACCTATAGGACAAAGGAAGTTTATTTAAGGGTAAGCCTCTTTTAATAGACAGACGCAAATATAAATAATATTTTCACTTGCTGGTGCATTCAGAGAATTTGTTTTTTTTCACTTTTCTTGTTTTTTTTTAAAAAAAGTTTTATGATTAAATACAGGATAACTCAAAAAGAACTAAGAGAAAATAAATTGCTATCACAGCTACAGAGATTTTTTTCACCCTATTAATTGTCCTGTTATGTGCTTGGGTTATGGAAAAGTAGGTAAGATTAATACCACTTAATCATTAGATCACATACCGCTACTATGAGTCAATAATGTTTTGGACTTTATGAAACTGGTAAAACTTACTGCATGCTGTATATGGCTTTCTGCTAAGTGTGTTTTGTTACTTCTAATGCAAATATACCTCTTGCTGAAATAATCTTTTGCAGACCTCATTTTGAAGAGTAGATCATTGATCCAACACTATTCTTAAATTCTTACGTGCTTAGTCTTCCTGGTAAGCCACCTAAAATTTTACTTAGTCTCCAGTTTGGGACTCTAGTTTTTGGAAAAGATTTTGTCCTGCTACCTTTTGATCATAGCTTTTCCTTACATTGTTGTTTCCAGATATTCATCCACATTGAGTTCCAGCTACCTTTGATATGACACCCACTCATTCATCCAGCAACTTTGGTTTCCTTTTACTCTCTCACAACCCTTTATTATTACAGTCTTTCATTATCCATTTCCACTTTACATGCCTTGGAATTAACTTTCTTTACAACCCTGTCCACTGTTTCTCTAACACAAGCTGATCTATTGTCATGACTGAAATATGACTCATACCTGCCAACCTTACTTCCACTACTACACATTAAGTCTGATTCAGTGCCAGCTGGCAGTGGATGGGAAAACCCAATTACTTAACTCAGCTTCTGAATTAGTCTGGAAAATGATAATTTGTTCACATATAAATTTTTTTTCTATTCAAATAAGAATAATGGTGGCCCTCATGTTTTATGATAGTTAGTGTTTCATATCCTAGAAGTCCCATTTTGATTCTTAGACTAAAATGGTTATCTGCTGAATTTAGGGAAAAAAGAGAGAGCTGTATCACTGAATTTGACTGAAACTGCTTTAGGCCTTCTTATCTTGAGGGAGAGATGATTTAGAAATAATAATAGACTGGCTTAAATTATTATTCTTGAAAAAATATCAATATGTATACCCTAAGTTCCAAGTAGCTGGACCTTACTCTTACACATGGAATTAGCAGGGCTTGTTAGCAGATTACAAAATAATTTTCTGTAATGATTTTCAGACATAAAATGGAAAAATGCTCCAAATCCTGCATGTAGGACTGTAGGAAGGACTAAAGGAAAAGGCAGGTGCTGCGCACACACCACTCTGCAGACAATGTGTTCTTGGGGTTTCTTTCTCTGCCTCCTGACACAATATTGGCCACAGTATTGGTACTCTCAGGCTGCAGAACAGATTTGTATCATCAGACTTAGGAGAACAGATTACATTTACTCTTTAATACAACACAGGATCATAGGATAATTCAGGCTGGGAGGATCTCAGGAGATCTCTATTTCCATCTTCCGTTACAAGCAGGGTCATCTGTGAGATCAAACCAAATTTTATAAGGCTTTATTCAGTGTGGTCCTGAAATTCTCCAAGGATGGAGAGAGACACTATATCTTCCCTGAGCAATCTGTTTCAGTGCTTACCTGTCTTTAGAGTTATAAAAAAAAAATATTTTGGTCATTTTTCCAGTCTTTTTTTCCACTTTCCATCCTGAACATCTCTTGTTTCACATTATGCTCATTGCACATGTCATTTCACACTCTACTTTGAAGAGACTGGATCCATTTGCTTGATTCCCTCCATGCAGGTACAGGCAGACTACTGTTAGATCCCCTCAAAGCCATCTCTTCTCCAGGCTGAACAACCCCTGGACCCTCAGTTTCCCCCACAACACAAGGCCCTGGGCAGCTTGGTGTTCTCCACTGAACTTGCTCCAGTTTATTAATGTTGCTCTTGTACTGGGAAGCCAAAAGTGGGTGCAGTATTTGAGATGTGCTTTAAGACATGCTGAGAAGAGAAAGATAAACCCTCCTCTTGGTGTCCTGACACAGCTGAGGGTGCAGCTGGCTATCCACCCAGCTTGTGCCAGCCAAAGCTCCAGGTCCCTTCTTGCAGAGCTGCTCCCAGTCAGGCAGGCATTATCACCCTGTGTTCTTTCACCAGGTTGTCTTTCCAGTCTAGGGGCAGTACTTGGTATTAATCCTTGATGAATTCAGCTGGTTCCTCCTGTCCCATTCCTCCAATCTGTCTAAATTCCCATGAACTACACCCCTAAGTTATTACACCCTGAATATATCAAAAATTGCCCCCAAATTCGGTGTTATTTCCCAGACGGATGAAAGTGCAGTCAGGCCATTGATAAAGCTGTGAAGCAGAACAGGTTGCAGGAAAAGATCTGGAGTACTCCATCTGTACTTCCAGATACAGATAAAATATGACCCACTAACCCTTACCCTTGTGAGCCTCGTGAATAAGTTTGTAGATGGATAGTTGCCCATTCATCCAAACCATAACATTCTAACCTGGATACAAAGATGTTATGCAAGACTGTGCTGAAAGCCTTGGTGAAGTCACAATAAATGACATGCAGTGTTCTGCCTTTGTCCAGAAATAGAGATCCTGATCAGAGCAGGCAATCAGGTGGGTTATGCCTAATTCACACTTTGAAAATCCATGCTTAATTACTGCCCAGAAACCAGCAAAGTGGGACAGATTAGTCTGTAGTTCTCTGTGCTGACCTTTTGGCATTTCTTGTTTTTAAGATACATATGGGTTGAACTGCTTTAGCCATCAAGCCATCTCCTCTTGATCTCCAGGGGTACAGCTCCAGATAGTCCTTGAGAGGGAGGCTTTGCCAGGTAGTATCCCTGTCTTCCCTTCAGACACTTTGTTTGAATGAACAAAGTTCAGTTGGAACAGAAAGTAGTTTGTTGCTTTGGGTTTCCCTTTTTAGCACAATGGTAAACTTCCATCAAGCAGAGAGGAAACCTAAATTATGTTGCTGTCAGCACAGACAGCACAGATGAAATGAAGCCCTTTACTTGTGTGTCCATATGCACTTATGGGTAAAATGTCAGTGCGTAGTAGGAGATATGAGGCTGGGTTAGGAAGATGCTGTTGTACACAAGGTGATAAAATTTCCCATTCTAAACTTCCCCTTCTGAAAAGACTTGAGAAACCTTCTTTAGTGACCTCTAGAAATTATTTTAAAAAATAAAAATGCTCTAAATTTTCCCTCTATTTATATATGGTCAGACCATTTTGCAGAGGTTTTTCACACTTGAATCATTCAAAAATGGCTCAACAGATTTTGCTCAGATGTCCAATGTAAACACTTTTGGGCTGAGTTGAGTGTGGAAAATAGAAGCCAAAAGGAATTTGAATTATGAGCAATGGGAAAAGGGTTATGGAATCAGGAAAGCAGCTGGATTTCTAACTACATCACAAAGAGCCTCACAGTTAAAACTGCTTTCCTATTCTAATTCCACATGAATGGACCACATATTTGTATGTACAAGAAGGAATTTCAAAGTTGCAAGTGAAAGTGGTCTGCAAACATCAAAACATCAGGCAATGTTTGCTTGTGTGTAACCAATCACTTAGGAGTAAAGAAGGAGAAAAAGAAACGTGGTTTTGGTGTGGTTGACTTAACAAGTGGATGCAGAAAGTTTATTCATGAGCTGGAGCAAGTGGCATCCTCTAGATAACTGTATTTACCAAGGTTGGCTGAGAAAGCGGGTATGAGGATGTGGCACAGCATGGGTTAGCTCAGTGACTATGCATGGAGTAGTGACATAGATGATGTCATACTGAAGTGAAAATTTACCCTACAAAATGCCAGATTGATTTTTGAGAAGGAATAACTGAGTGGGAGGGAAAGCTGAGCTGTCTCTGAGTATGTCAGGGTAGGCTGAAGCATGCCACTTCAAAATATTCTGGATTCCCCGTGTGAAGAAAGATGGCATGAACTCGGGTAACCGTGCCCAGTGACAGCAAAGCAAGCACTAATGTCTCTGTAAAAGTCACTGCTCCTTGTTCCTGTGGTGGTTTGTCTCTGCCCCTAGCAGGGAAAACATGGTCACATTCAAATGATCTCTGATGACTAAAACCAGCTGCCTTCACCTTCTGTCTCAGCAAATCTCAGACTTGCCATTGCTTTAAAAAGCTCCTTGTCAGCTGTTTGGATGAATTTGAAGGACAGCTTGGAAAGCTGAATTTGAGCATTTCCTGGAACAGCTGTGACAGGAAGCCTCAGACAGCACCTTAGCTAAGTGTGATATGCTCAGTTTAGTGTTTGGGTCCCAGAGACGGGCCAGACTTGATTTTCCCATTTAGCAAACTGGGAGTCTTACCAGTTCCACAGGAGCCTTTGGGAAGTTCATCTTTTCCACTAATACAGACAAAGACCCTCAACACTTTTTATGTAGTGACACAAATGTGAATGATATTATAAATAAAAGCAGAAGAACCTACTGACTTAATCCAGTGAGAGCACTGTAAGAAGATGCCACATGCTAGCATCCAGCTCAACCCAGAGGGCTCCTTTTAGCAATGGGAAGGCAGGAACTTCAGCTTACCCAAGTAGTGACTCTGAGGAAAACAGTGAAAGCAGCACAAAAGCCCAGGTCGGGAAAAAAGGCATGTAGTAAAAGCTGATATTTCTGTCCAAGCTCAGTGGGTGTCAAGCTAGTGCAATGGTTCAGTCTTGAAGTGTGCTCATTCAAAAATATAAACGACTAACTTAAAATGTGATCCAGGTGAAATTCAAGCTTCCTGTAGACTAGAAATTTAAATAAATTTCTAAAACAATGCAGTGAAATTTAATTAGTGACATTTTATACAAGCTTTTCTATATAAATGCACAATAATTAAATGCACATGCAGATAAACACAACAAAATTCAAAGAACATTCTCTCTTCTAATAAAATTCAAGCTTTCAAACTCAAACAAAACTGTAACATCTATTTCTGTTTTGAAAAGAATATTTTCTATTAAAAAAAAAAAAGAAAAAAAAAGCAACAGAGAAGAAGAAAATCAAACTACTATTCAACTTTTTCCAGAGAATATATATTTTCAAATGTGAAAACAGGAATCAGTGTTTTTGAATGCCACAACTTGTTTCTACTTTTGTGCACTTTGGGTATTATTAAGAAAACAACATGCTATGTATAGAGAAAAAAAAAAAAAGTATAATTTTTCATGTTGAAACCAAGGTATTCCAGAAAATTTTTTTATTCCCTTCTCACAGTATCATTTCCAAAATGAGTTACTCCTGAATCTTCTGAGGCTGCATTACTGATAAAGAAATCAGAGAAAATGGTTGGACCTCTTGGATCCGTTCTGGTCCAAGCCAGCTGAATACTCAAGTCCGTGTCAATTTGGAATAACCATGGCTCAGAAGCAGTTTGAATGCAACATGCTCAGAACAGCTGTGTGGTCCTCTGTTCCCTCATTACATAAGACTTGAGAAAATCCTCATTTTATTAATGATAGCATTAGTGAAAACAATTAATGCTGCATTATGTACATATTTTTTATTGTCTAGACTGTCAGATCCCATTGTCAGATTACCAAACTTTAGCAGAACATTAATTTTTATTTCTCTTATATGTTGAAAAGTACTGAAGAGCAATTTGAGTGAAGGCCTACTATGTTTTCTGTCATTGGGCTTGTGAAAGGTTTGAAGTTATTATGTCAGTCTCCCTGCAATGAGCATGGCTTATTACCTTTTGGATTAAGATTTCATGAATGCCAAGCTCCTTACAGAATATTTTTTCCATTGGAAGGAATTCAGGGCTCTAAAATGTCACCACCCATCTACAAATAGTTCATGCAGGACCTGCATTAACTTGTTGCATTTCATCTTTATTTCACAATTTCATATGAAGTTATAGTGTCTAAAGTTAAATTTATCACTGCTATCAACGGCAGTCCTGGAACATGTTTTATGTATAAAACCCACCACTTTTCCAAGAGAAAATATTTCCAAAGAAACATAGAATATCCAGAGTTAAGAGTGACTCACAAGGTCTGAAGCTTTGACTGATGTAAATAAGCAGAGGAGTAATAACTGAGGTTATGTCACCTACATCAGCTGAAGATGTCTTACCACACAGCCCTGAGAAATTTGCTGAACATGCACACATTTTAAGACCTCTCTAATGGATCGTGCAGTCTACTACTGATGTGCTTTTTTTATTCTTTCTTTTTTGGGTTTACTTGAAAGCTTTAGTGTATCTGGCCCACAAAAAAAACCCCAAACAAACAACCACCAAAAAAAAAAACCCCAAAAGACTGAAGCAGTTATCTGTTAGCTGCATTTAAATGATCATAAACCAGACCAGAACACTTTTCAAGAAAACTGCTTTAAAATCATGAGGTTTTCCAAAGCGAAAACAATGGCATGTTCTGGAATAAGACTCTTTCCAGAAACTAAACAGTAAGTTACAAAATAGGCTGGCTCTCAAACTTTTTGGAATGACAACAGTTCAAGATTTTTGTGGTGAAAACATAACCTTTGAAACTGTTATTTCACAAACAAATGGCAAGCTCTGTCCTTCTTCACACAAACACAAGATTTGATTGCCTCTGTAAAAACTGTCCCCAAAGCATTTCCTTTGGCTGGTGTGGAATGCTGACTATTCATTAAATCAGGGACAGTAAGAAATTTTTTTGGCCCTTATGAACTTTTGAAGCTTTGGGGACTAGCAGCTGCTTATCTTGTGAACAGAATTTCCTGTTAGTATCCTTCTAGCCTATTTGCTCACTAGAAGCCCAACAAATGTCAACAAAAATAACACCCTATGTTCCAATTTTTAAATACAATTGAGAAACCTCAGATATTTTACACTTCTCAAATAGACCCATGTACTATTAATGAAACTACTATTATGACCTTGCTCAGATCTTGTTTAGTTCTGGTGGTTGTTAGCTGGGTTGAAATTATAAAGATGTTTAGGAGCTGACTATAAACACCATGTTCCTGTAGCATAAAATGCATATCCAATAGCAATGCCAGCAATCATTTTAGGAAAGACTAAATAATTTTAATTGTTAAAAAATAGCCCTTTTCATGCTCTGAGAGTCTGATTCTTATTAAATCTGCCATTTCTGTAGAACTGAAGGATAAATTGAACATTCTACTCCTTCAAAAGTTCATTCAAATTGTAAATAGTTGAACGAGTCTTTCCCTTCTGAACAAAACCATCCCTAAGGGGATCCTGCTTGATTTTTGGATTGGTAAATGTGCAGTAACATGAAGCTTTCTAATAATGTCATTTCTAGCAATAGAAATGTTGCATGGAATGGATCTACTGTCTCCAAGGGTATTTGTCACCAGCATTAAATCAACTGGGTAGCTCCCCAATTTCTAAAGGAGCAGGACCCACTAGTGCAGCAAACAGTGCTGCTCGGCTTATTCCCAGGGAGGCACTCTGAAAGCTATGCCTGATTTTTCAAAGCAGGGACCAGACACATGACAAATCATTTGTTTTACTTAAGACACTACTGGAGAGGATTTGCACACTGCAGAAAGCCAAGAGTCTAGGAAGACCACCCACCATCCTGTACTCAAAAAACTACATTGCCTTGAACTCCTTTGACAGCAGTGGGTGATATTTGTAGTGCACAAGTTTGTAGTGCTCTGTGATCTCTTCTAAAAGGCAGGATCCAATTGGGAAACTATGGGAATTATGCACTCCAGAGCTTCACAGAGTTCGAAGGAAGTGATCCTCCTACTGGCCTTGCTAGATTTAAAGTATCAAAAACATCTTTACGCAAGGAAACAAGGAACTCTGAGCAATTGAAGTTGCTGTAACAAGTGGAAGTTTGTTTTCCAGATCCCTGTGGCTGATGTCCAGTGTCTACCACATACACACACATGTTGTATGCTGCATGTGCACACAGCAACTGCAAAGCACGTGTGCAGTAAAACCAGGCCATCCAACATCTGCACAGCACATCTGGTCTCGTTTATGTGACATGCTGACTTGCTATGTACACGTGCCTTAAGAGAAACGTTTTTAATGTGCCTTTAATAACTTTTTGCCTCCTGACTCAATTGTCTGTCTAAAGATGTGCCCAAACATTATCCTAAACCCAAGGCATTCAGGATGCTCATATCAATACTTTCTGATGTTCTTCAGGTGCAAGTTGACAATAAAACCTTTCCTTAAAGTGGAGCAAAACTGAAGTCCCTTCAGAAATGAACACATGCTAGCTTTTCATGAAAGATTTCTGTTGTCACTGTTGGATAAAACTGCTCGATAGGTTCAAAGCTGTGAAGAGAATGGTGGAAAGTTTAGATTTTGCATTTCTGTTTACAAGCATTTTATTTTCCATATCTTCCTTCACATAGAACATCAACAGTGGCACTGTCAACACTGTCCTGTAACCTGGAATCCAGAAAGCTCTTTGTCTTATCAGCAAATAGCAAATGCAGAAAACATTAATTCTCCACAACTGGTATTCGCCCTAAGATGCAGACAACAAATCCAAAGTAATCTAAAGTGCTTTTCCATTGACATTAGTGAGTCTTAATATTTCAGGGGGTATCTGCTTATTCACACATATATTTTTACCTTTTACATTAGGATTCTGCATTCCTGATAAGTACATTGGAAAGGAAATTTGTTTGGCATCAGAAATTCAACAGGCATACACAAGCCATGTACCGTCTTACTTATAGCTTATTGCATGGACTGTAAGTATAATTTTCCTGATTTGTAGCTGAAACACATTTTAAAATAGCTGCATTATAAATAATCAGGCATATAATGAAATCCATGTGAGTACTTGAAGGTGGGTCTGGATTCTCACTCAGAAGTTCTGCAGACCAAACCTGTAGTGTTTCCCATGTGAAGCGGGACAGACAGCCTTTCCTAAAGATGCTTTCCTTTTATTGAGTGCATGGCAGTGGTTTGGGTTATGAAGAATTGCTTCATTGTGTTCATTAGCATTTCAAAAGCATTTAGCTTGGCTGGAGCTCCATGAAAGATTGTTGTGAACTGTATCGCTGTATGTATATAGGCACTATTGAACACAATAGGAAATAGGATATATTTACATTTTTATGAGAGTTTCCTGAGTTAAATGAATGTGCTGACTACTTTGAAGTTGAGAGCAAGCTCTCTTCCTCAATCTGAATGTCCTTATGTGCAGCATAACTGTGGTATCACAGTGTAGGCAAAGCCATTGTTATTCTAGCCATTCTTGCATTTTCAAGGCTGCAAATGCAGGTGTGGGTGAAAAACTGAATCAGAATGCTGGGGCTTGTCTAGTGACTAATTTCACACCTTGTCTGTGCTTGTGAGACATGTCACAGGGAAGAACTGTGTTGTTCCCTTTCAGCTAACAGCTACATCTACCCCTGAGTGCAGAAGGGTAAGAGGGACAGGTCCTAGAATTCTAGTCACTGCAAAATACGAAGCATTTAACAGAGCAGGTTTTGCATAACTTGGGAAAGTGAACAGGTAGCTAGCTAGAAGCAGGTTTCAATGTTGGACAACTTGAATGCAGATAGTGTATGTGTACTCCCCTTTGTAAAGCATGAATCTCTGCTTAACAGTAACTAAAAGGCCATGATCAGAGAGGAGTAAAGGTATGCCTTATAGGAAGGATGAGCAGGGGAAAAGAGGGTACAAGCAAGGAAGAAGAGAAGGGAGGTTTATTGAGAGTCAGACTGTCCAGTGTTTCTGCATAAAGATGGAGGACATGCTCACTGAGCATGTCCCTATGTCAAGAGACCAGGAGGAGGGTACACTGAGTCTGTAAGAACTACCTGACCAAGAAGACATAAAAGATGAGGCTTTCTAAAATGATTAGCAAATGTTTCTTGGTTGTATGCTCTCATTCTTGTGCTTTTCAACCCTCTAGACGTCAACAATGTGGCAACAGTCCAGGAAACCACTAAATTTGGGCATAATTTCATGATACAAATATTAGAGGCTCAACCACAGGTTGAGCTCAACCAGACCTGTTGCTCACGAACTGTGAAGAGCTAGTGGAAAATGCAGTCATGGTTGGCAGCTTGGGCTGCAGTAGCCACAGGATGATTAAGCTCAGGATCTGAAGGAGGGCTGGGAAGGAAAGCAGCAGGGTTGGGATTTTGTATTTCAGGAGAGCAGACTTTGGCTTATTTTTAGGGAATTGCTAGGCAGAGTGCCCTGGGAAGCAGCCATGAAGGGGAAAAATGCCTAGGAAAGCTGGCTAATTTTTAAAGAAAACTTCTTGAGACCTCAGGAAGAAACCAACCTGTTGAACAGGAAGACTGGGAATTCTGGCAGAAGGCCTGTTTGGCTAAGTCAGGAATTTCTCAATGAACTAAAACACGCAAAAAAACTAGTGCAAAAGAAGGTGGAACAAAGACAAGGAAATAAGTGTGTAACAATATTGCTGAGCAATGCATTAGGACAAATGTTATAGAGACAAAATCAGGGTGGTCAAAACAGATGGTGGGTCTGGAGCTAAAACTGGCCACAGTCAGAAAGGGCAATATGAGATGTTGCAGGAACATTATCTGGAAAAGGAAGCTCAGAGAAAAGGTGGGTCAGTAGATGAATGAGGAGAGGGTCTTGTAGTAAACATGGAAATGACTGAAGTACTGAAGTAATAAATCCTTTTTACTTCACAGACAAAACCTCTCCCCAGAGCCCTGTGTGTGCTAGCATATATTTGGAAAGAGGTGGTGAGTAGGGGGGCATAACACATTAGAGGAAATATTCAGTTTGTGGGAAGAGGTGGATGCTGACAGAGATGGCTGATGTGATTGTGGTGCCTCTAGCCATAGAAAATAATAACAATCAGGAGAGGTAGCCAAAGACTGTGTCTTCTGGACATTTTCAAAGCCAAGGACAAGAAGGCAATGAGGGCTAGTCAACAGTTCCAAAGGGTTAATCCTCCTTTGCTAGCCAATTACCTTCTCTGACAAAATGACTGACTGAGGGCAAGGGGAGACTGATGAGTATAATGTATCTGAATTTAGTAAAGAATTTGACATCACCTCCTACTAACCCAAACCTAACCTAGCAGCTCAGGAAGTTTGGACTTGAATAGAGTAGAAATTTGGGCTCAAAGGATAGAATTCAATGGCTTGAGGTCTGAATGCTAACTAGTGCAGCTCTTCAGAGGGTAGAACTACAATCCGTATTATCCAGTGTTTCATCCACAGTCTTAATGATGCACACACCCTCCACAAATTTGTAGAGGCAGCTACTGACACCTCAAATGGCAGAACTTCACAGTTCTTCACAGGTTCATGGTGGCCTGAGAAAATGTGACTCAGTAAGGACAAGTACACCTGGGGCAGAATAACCCAATGTATCAGTACTAGCTGGGAACTGCCTGGAAGAACAGCAGCCTCACTGATAAAGGGCTGGGATTACAGGCGTTATTTGGTGTGACTGTGGACGCCAGGCTGAACATGTGACAACTGTGCTGCTCCCATGATGAATAAAGCAAATGGTTAAGGGGTGCATGACCAGAAGATCAAGGCAGGTTACTCCTTGCTTTAATCTGCTGGAGATTACTTTAATGTGCTGGAGACCACAGCTGGACTAACATGTCTGGCTCTGGGACACACTTCACGAGGGAGATGGTCTTGTAGAAAGGTTACCAAGGTGGCAAGGGACACAGAACACATAAACTGTGAAGTAAAATTTAGGGAGCTGGGCTTGTTTAGATTTGTAAGGAGCCTATAACATAAAGCAAAGTTATAAAGATGACACAGATTTCTTCTTCCAGTAGCAAGCACAAAGCAGACAAGAGAAAGGGACACATTTTGTGACTTAGGAGGTTCAAATAAGACATCAGGAAAACATTCACCAAGATGGTAATGCAGAACCGGAAGAAGCAATGAAAGATTTTGTAGAGTCTTGAAATTTAGAGATCTTCAGGACTTCTGCAGATGAAGCCATGGTAGGCCTAATATAGCATTAATGATTGCCCTGATTTAAGCAGAAAATGGGACTATGTAACTCCTCAAAACAGGTCTTGTAATATGCTGTCATGTGTCTCTAGTCTTGAAATCTGGCATTTCAAGGAGTTAATTTTGCTACTGGACTGAGTATCAGGGAAAGATATACAATTCAGATTGTCAGGGAAATCTTCTTGGTAAGGAAGTAATTTCAATTTATGGCCTTTTTCCCCCCTTTTGTCTCAAAGTAGATTTTTTAGAGGTGTTTGGAGAGAGAAGAGGAAATATTATATTCAAACACTTTATTTTGAAAGGTCTCAGTAATCAATAAAATTGGATTGCACATAAATCCAGAAACTGGTAATTAAGCAATCAAATGGAAATCAACCTGTAGTCAAACTGCTGACATGTCATTTTTGTTTACAATATCAACTTTAGTATACTGTGGTAAAAACAGTCTGGTTCAGCCTTTGTACCATAACAGTGCAGGAGCTTGCAGTATATTCTTCCTATGATTCCTTACAGGCCAATGACCTTGTAGTGAACTCAACATTCCTGCTATTTACTGAGGTAAATCTTGTTCTATCCTCAGCAGAAGGCTGGAAGGGGAGGCAAATCTTCAGCATCTGTCATTCATTGCATTGTATTGGGAATGAGCTGTACCAGCTTCAAGTACCTTTGCATTTTGTGCTGAAAGCAGATTTAAAAATGTCAGTGGTTACAGGGAACAGGTGGAGAAGCCAGCCTTCCTTCAAGCTTCCCATTTCTTTGTCTGATTGGGGCATCTTGTGGCTTTTGTGACTAAACTGGTTTATGACTGTTAAAAATTTCTGGCTACAGGCTTTTTCCTCCATGAGAAATGCCAACTCTGTAACTGGTAATTTTTGCAAATAACTTAAAAATTTCCAAAGTTCTATGGAAATGGCTAGCAAGTATTTGCTTCTACAGATAGAAGAAAGCAGTTGCGAAAGCAACATGGGAAAGCTTATATTTTGTCCTCTACTATTGAATTTCATCTTTGCTCAGAGGCCTAATTAGTTAGGCCAGGATATATTTTTCTTAAAAACAGGCTTTTAAAAAACAATATGCAAAGAAAGAAGGTAAGAGGATTTGCTTTGTTACATGACCAACTTCAGCACACAAAACAATCATACACTGAGTAGAAGTGGCAGAACAAGAAAACCAGATGTAGATTGTAGACTGAACAAGATTGGAGCTTCAGAACATGCACATGCCTATGCATTCATTGCACATCACTGCAAATTCACCATGAAATCCTCAAAAGTATGTCTATTGCATCTGTTCTGGAAAACCAATGTTCTCTCAGAATATGACTAGCCCAAAATACCGTGGTCAGCTTTTTCTTCTATGTGCAACAGTAAGGATTTCTAGTATTGGCAGCTTCCATGCCAAAAATCGTGTGTAGGTTAGCTTCTTCCTGAGCTGATATGATAACCCCTCCAATACCCTTCTTCTCTTCTGCAAAGAGGAAATCATCTGCTCTAGATGCAGTTCTGGCAGTGTATTTCCTCTCTGGTGCATAATTTTGGTCATTTGGCTACTTTGGGACAAGCAGCAGGAGGTGACTGAGCCAAGATCACAGCCATTAGCTACCAATGCAACAGAGGGATACAGCCCCCACTAAATCTGGCCTTGTTGCTTCTTAGGCTCTGTTATTCCCACTGCAGGGGTATCACCCGTTCTTATGCTGTTTATGATCCTCACATTGTAGAGCAGCCTAGCCAGCACCACAGCCTTACTGCTCTGCTTGCCTTGGATAGGACCTACAGCACACGGGTGTGTATGACTGGGAAAAGTGGCCCCACACTGCAACAGGACAGACTGTGCAGATGGAAGACTGAAAAGCAAGATGACTGTGACTTGATTTTCAGTGAATTTTGACTCAGTTTTACTCACATTATGAATTCCTGCAGATCACTTACATTCCCTTTGCATTGGTGAAAGATGGTATAAACCCCTACCTCTGCCAAGGAGCCAAAGTACTGATTTGTAAGGGTAGGAAGGGGAGAGAGTGGAGAGGGAGAGTAAAAAGAGGAGCTAAAACATCTCGTAAACTCTAATATTGTTCACTGGTCACTGTTTTGTGCTCTCATTTCCCAGTTCACTTTCCCAGTTCAAATGAATATCTGCCTGAAAGCCCTCCTGCTAATGCAGTGGCAACCATACTTGCAGCAAAAAGCCTTTAATTATTTGAGTAGTAACCAAAAGAGATTTTGTTTGTTAACAGCTCAGTCTCAAGATTATGGAGCTCATGGAACCCAAGACACATTTACTGAACTGGCACTTACCTCCAGGTGTGGTATTAGCCTTGTTATCCTGACTGATGAATTAAAGCACACAAGTTTGCTTAAGACCAAAGAGCAGATGGGGTCATACAAGCTGGAATCTGTGAACTTGACTGACCAGAAGTAAAACCATATTCCTTTTCACAAAAATCCCATGTTGAGGAAGTCTAGACTGTAAGGTTACGCCATGAACTGCTGGTCACAGCTTTTCTGGAAGGTGCTCGGGACGTTCACCATCTTGGAAATGATGGTGTTCCAGAAAGAACACTTGGAAGATATTTGCAGAAAGTTAAAACTTTCCATTCCAACAGGTGGCTTGTCCTCTGAGTTTTGTGTCAGACCTACCAGCAGTGAGGCCTCTTTTAGTGATTTTGATGAGAAAAGATAATACTCTCCTTGTCTCATTGGAAAGTTATCAGCTTTTTAACTCACTGAATAGAAGGCTGGAGGTGCTGTTTGCATGGTCTGAGTGGCTGTTACCAAAATTATCTGATCTTCAGTGTAGGACAGATTGGCAGTGTGGTGGCAACAGCAGCCGTGCCTGTCACCAAGGCTGCTACCACTCCCTAAACAAATAGGAGCTGCTGGGCAAGCAAAAGCTGCATCTGCTTCTACTACCTGAAGTTGTCCAGTTACACTGGTCAATGAACTGTGGCTGATAAAGCAGGCAATGTCTGATACTTCTGTGCTCTGTCAGTTATCAGCTTCTGCATCTCCACAGATCCCACTGGCCTTCATATTTTTCCCTCAGAAGTTTTTCAGTAAAGCTTGAACTATTTTGTGTGTTTTAGTGTTAGATTTATGTACTGTGACAACCTTGATCCTACCATATGTCAGGAATCCCCATATGTTCGTTCATTTGTAGCATCCACTAGATTCACCCAATAAAGGCAAAGGTATAGCCTGGCTACAGGCCCTCTGTCATTCAGCTACAAACAGCTGGTGGTGCACATTATGAGGCTTATTTAAAGCTCAAGTACTTTCACCCATCCTCTCTTATAACTAAACTTGGCACGTAAAAATGTGAAAATAAAAATATCAGTGTAGTGTAACATTTCAAAGAAGCATTCAGGAAGCAGACAGCCTGTCTTGCTCCAACATGGAGAATCCTGTGGCTGAATGTATGGCCCATGCTCTGAGAATGTACCCATCTCTGGTGTGAAAAGACAGGTCCTCTAGGTGTGAGGTGCATAACTTACAACGTAGCTGCTCACACTTGCTTTTGGTAGTCTGAAGCACTGGATCCTTTTTGTGACCATCTACTACTAACATTTTGATTTCAGAGAAATCTCCACAACTGGCTCTTGACTGGAAGCAGAGGAGTGTTTTTGCACACAGGACTGTCCTCATCAACTCTATGGACATGTTGTTAGTCGAGGAATAATGGTTAGAGGCATAAGTACAATCTGACCCTTTTTCTGGGGGAGCCACTTCAATCCCAGTATTTACAAATATTATTAGCTTTAGCTTCCTCAGCTGTAGTTGTTTGACTCTCCACAAGCCATTTGCAGCTTGCTGTTGGCACAAATAGCACAATAAAGAAACAGCTTTAAATCTAGTGCCTCCAAGTTGGGAGAGGCACTAGAATAAAAGGGATTGAGAAAGGTGTCTGTATAGGTATAGGACTAGAGCTGCTGTCATTTATGAAGGTTTAAACTCTTTTCCATGCCCACTTCAGTCACCATAGATCCCCAGAACACCTCATTTCAGTCAGTTCTTGATCTAGAGATACCCTTCATTGTGAGAGGGTGGAAAAGGACAAGTAAGGAATGCAAAATAAGTTTATAAGCAGTAGGAAAACAATAGAAAGAAGACCAAAGGATCCTATAAATTTATCTCCTACAATGAGCCCCCAGGGTTTCCCACAGTCAGCTTCCAGCATGGGAGTGATGTCAACAGATGTCAACAGTGGCAACAACAGCTGGCTCTCAGGAATATTTGCCCCTGTCAGAAAAATTTGTCCATCTTTTCATTTCTCTGCTTTGACTCAAGGGTAATACTGGCACTGTTAGGAGTTTTACTTATAAGACTGTGTTTGCTAAAGTACAGACGTAGGTGATGCTCAAGTGGCCCCATGTGACCCAGCTTGAATCCAAAAGCTGAGCTGTGGTACCAATGTCACAAGTACCTTCACCAAGGAGCAGTATGTCAGGTAAACTAAATGGCTTAAGCTGGAGTTACCTCAAGAAAACTGCATGTTGTTCTGCCTTTACAAAGTTAATTGAGGTGCCAACAGGCCCTTGTGACAAGTGAGATATTGCAGAGTGTAGTAGTTTAGATTCACCAAAATTCCACACCGAGCAACAAGCACAGGGCTAATCCACAAGGGAGGAGGAGCCAGGAGCTGAGAGAGGGGGAAGACAAGGACATAAACCAGACCCAGGGTCCATCCAGAAGTTTCAGTCAAAAGAAGATTAGGTCAGAGACAGGGATGAGATCAAGGACAAGAGTGGTGTAGCTGGGACAGGAACTGATGGCTTGGGCTGAGCTGGAATGGGGTACTGGGTCATGGGCAGACGTGGCCAAAGTCCCAGGGGAGGCTTGGCAGGGACTGTCAGTGCTAACAGTGTCTTTGGAACCATGGTGCTGGGGTTCACAACTGGGAGTTCTCTCAAGGTAGGAATCAAAAAACTTGTGTTTCAAACAGAATAATGTTTTAGTTCAGTAAGTGTGTAAGCATCCTTCATTGCAGAAATCAGACCACCAAGTACTGGAGCAAAGAATTATGCTTTTCTTCTCTGAGGGTATTTAATACTCTTTTCTGTGCACTCAGTTCTCTTGCCTTTTAGCAGGTACATTGTAGGTAGCTGCCATGTCAGTTAGATCATCCAGTCAGGTGTGCATTTGCTCCTGCATTACTGACATTCTTGTAGCTGAATGAGAACACAGAATAAAACAGGAGAAGCCAATTCTGATAGCTATCAAGACATTGATATGATTGCTCCAGCTGTTAACTGAAAAACATTTTTGTGGCCATAGAAGCCAAACAGTGAATACCTTATTCAGCCATTTCTTCGGTACCAGTGCAAATGGAACGAATAGTCCGAGATTGAACCTATAGGCAGTAGTGGAGAAGCCTGGCATGAATGAATCGTAAGGGAAGATTATGATAGCTGAACACATTTGCTTCTTTTGCACAAAAGTAACTCTGGGGTAAGAGACAGAAATAACCCAGATAATTGTACTGTCAGAACAGCAAATATATCCATCTTTGGAAAACCTTGCATGCAGACTTCAGTGGAGCAGAGAAGCCTTTCAAAATCGACGGCTAGTGCAGGACCTCCTGGGAGGCACATATGGTTTGTGTTATAAATTGAGCTGAAGCCAGAAATGTTGGGGTAAAGGAGGGTTCACAACCCACATATCCCTACCTGGCTGTAGGCATGAAGCACCACTTCTTATGGTATAAACAGAACCAGTCTAGTAAAACCAGACTCAGATATGCCAACTACCATAGGACTTTAGGTTGTTCAGATTAAAATTGTTATCAGGGGCTTGCATCTGTCTTTACGTCAGGATTTAAATTTGGATTGAGGTGTTCCAGTAGTGACTTATCAAAGTTGTTATTTTGGGATTTGATCAAAGCTCTTCATCTTATGTGCTTTGCCTGCAAATTTATGAAGTAATACCTTGTGTCTGCCTATGCCATTGCAGTCAATTTTTGAAATTTATGTAGCTAGTAATTATATAGGAGAGGAGAATAATATCCACTGAAAATAGAAAATTTTAGATATGTCTTACATTAGCTTCTTGCACTTGCCCCAGAAAAAAATGACTATATAACCAAGAGAATCAACAGGGAATTAAACTGTAATTAGAGTTTAGACATTCATTATAAAATTTACTTTACATGAATAATAATCTTAAGAAATACCTAAAATTTGCATAGCATGGTGAAACCCCATCATTACGAACATGCTTATGGGGTAAACGGGCTTGGGAAAAATCGCTACATACGGGAATCTGCGGTTGTTCTCTTCGCCGGGATACCGGGAAAACCAGGTTCTGCCAGTAAACTGAACAAAGTGCTCCCTCTTGCGGTGTAAAGCCGGGAATAGGAGAGCACAGGGCAGCAGCTGGAGGCCGGGGCGCGGAGTGGAGGCGGCTTTTCCTGCAGCCGGAGCTGGAAGGTTTGAAAAGCCCTCTGAGCTGCGAGAAGCCTGGATTTGCTTCTGTTTTGTTGTGATTGTAAGTGCGAGGAAGTTTCATTTGCAAGGCTGAAAGAGGGGCACAGGTGAGGTTTTTAACCTGATGGTTTTTTTTTTTTTGGTTTTTTTTTTGCTGGTCATCTCTTTCTTTCTATGGAGTAAAATGGAAAGCTCCCCCGTGACCCCAGCACAGATACTCCTTACTGATCCTAGCTTCTTCTGAGGAAAAAAGTCCAAAGAGTGATCAGACAAAAAAATGGAATTGTGGGTGGCAGGGATGGAGGCAGAGGGGTGGAAGGAGATGGAGGTGGGCTTGTGGACTTGTGTTGTGGAAATGCTGGACTAAGAGATTTGTGGCTTGTGGTTCTTGTCAGATCTAATATAATTACAGAACAAATACTTGATTATTAATCAGAAGAACAAACAATGAAAATTAGAGATGAAAGAGTATTTACGATTGGATTTGTTTCATTCTGGAAAAGATGGAAATATGACAGCAGGTGACACTTGTAAGAGACACAGGGCTGAACAAGGCTGGGCTTGAAATGTTGAAGCTGGAGGGAAGAACACTGAGATACAGTAAGTGACAAGAGGTGACAGGAAGAGCTGGCTAAGAAGATGAAGGTAGCTTGGGTGTTTGTCAAAGCAGAGTAACAGTGTGGATTTCAGGAAAGTGGCTGTTAATTACACAAAAGGGCCAAGACTTGCCTGTTTCCACAACAGACCTGGTTATTCATCTTTTTGCAGGTGTCTCTGTTTGGCACTTTTTCTTCTTCCAGATACCTTTTTTTTTCATTTCAGAAGAAAAAGAATACCTTACACACCCTTAGTTAAGACAAAGATATTCAAAGGCTGTTTAGAATACCCATTTGCCTAAAAGTATCACTTTTATTAAACAAGACATTCAGATACATATCTTACGTTGATGCAGCTGAGTAACTGAAATGAGCATTTAACGAAATTTGAATTTAGCTGTTATAAAATACATAATTTAGCATGTAGGTGTGTATTTAAAAGAATACTAGCTGGTAAACTATGGTTACCATCTCAGCCTTCTAGCTGCTGAAAACAGTAAAAGGATCAAAACCCCTCACAAACTGATACTAGCAATGACTATTTCTGTGCCATTTTTAGCTTTACCAAGCTTTACCAAGGCTTTTCCAAGCAAATGACTCAGATGACACTTTTATTTCTGAGATATATTGTGAACTCTGTGTAACTTGTAATGCAGTTACAAAGTCTGATGGTGCTCGATTTCATGCAGGTGAGCATTCATTGCCTAAGCCCACATTTAAACACAAGCTTAAATAACAGCCTCTTTCTTTCCCTCTGATATTGCTTCACACTAATTGTGTGGTGGTTGGGCAATTTCACAAGACAGTCTGAATGTCATGGCCTCATGGGCGCTATTAGTCTTGATCGTCCCAGCCCAGCCTAACCTGGGGCTCCCTCTGAGCCCTACCCATGGTCCAGGACTGATTTCAGCCCAGCTCAGGCTCTCAGCCCCTCACTGAGCCATTCTGTGGACATGTTGCTGTGTTCTGCCCGCCTTTGCTTTACTCCATAGCTAAATTTTGGACCCATCTCGCTTCTCACTTCTCACCAGCCCTGCCTCCAAATACTCCTGGCTCAGAAATAAAACTGAGGAGAGGGATTTTCTCCCTTGACCTTGCAGCACGCCACCGCCGGGCAGGCGCCGGCGTTACTGGTGCTTCTGCAGGGATGCTCCGGGAACAGCGGGCGGGCGGACCCCTGCTCCCCCGGGCTACGCGGAGGCAGAGCGGGGTCGGGACGCGCCTCGCCTCCGTGGGGAGCAGCTACCTCCTTCTCCGACGGCCGAGGACGTGCCAGGGCGTCTCCCCCTCCCTTTCTTCTCTTTCCTAGATTACACAATTTAACGCTGACTGCTGCATGCCTCACCCATGTGGTGCAGCCGCCCCCCCCCCGCCCCGAGCGTGTATCGTGAGCGCAGAGATATCGCGGCCGGGGTTGCGGAGGGAAGAAGTCCCGCCTGCCCTCCCCCAGCTGCGGCAGGGCGCTGCCAGCCCGCACCGCGCCGCGGGAGGGTGGGATGCTGCATCGGCCAGGTGTGGCATGGAGAGCTCTGCGCCTCGGCGGCTGCAGAGCGAGGGTTAAACCACCAGGAAAACCCGGAGATACGAAGGAGGGCTAGGGAAATAAAACCCCATAAAATAAAACTATGAGGAAAAGACTGGCTTGCGAACGCTCTCACGAAAATACAAGGAATTGTCCCTGCCCGGTGAACTCGCCGTGTCCGTGCTCCTCCTTCCCTCCCTTCCTCCCTTCAAGCCCGGGGCTTTTGTGTGACCGCGGGCGGACAACGGCGGCTCCCGCCGCTCTGCCAGGTCGTCCCTGAGCCTCTCCTCTGGCGTTTCGGACTGGCCTCCCGCCCCGGCAGCGGCTGGGTGGATGCTCGGCACAGCTACAGGTTGCAGGGTGCGGCGTGTGAAACACAAACTCAAACGCATTTTATTGCCCGGTAGTTCCCCTTCATGGGAATGTCCGAGGAGCTTGACTCCTCTCACCGCACATCGCACCGCACAACACGGCCCTCAGAAGAACGCCCTGGCGGCCGCGCCTTCCCTCTCCACACGCCCTGCTCCCCTTTCGCTCCATACCCATCGAAAACGCAAACCGGACTTGACCTTATCACGAGCCTACTACGCGTGTCTCACTCGATCCTTGTCCCCAGATAAATGGGGAATAGCTTCCATTGTTCTTGCTGAAAGATGGTGCTGCTGGCTTTGAAGCCCCGGCGCAGCCGGATCGCTCCCCTTGAGCCAGAGGTTTCCCCAAGACGTGCCGTCACCACGGTCCGCTCCACCGTCCTTCCCGGGCTGCGGGTCCCGGGGCGGGTCACCCGGCGGAGCCACCGCCCGGTCCGGCCACCGCTCGGGGAGCAGAGGGCGCCCCAGCCCCGTGCATCACCCGCCGCCGCCGGACTCCCGCAGCCTGGAGCGGGCGCGGAGCAACGAGCAGGGAGCACCCGGCCCCCGCCACAGCCAGGCTGGAAAAAGAGGGAGGTGGGAAAGTGCGGGCAGCACCCTCGGTTGTGCTGTGGCGGCTTCAGGGATGCTTTGAAACAGGGGGAGAGCTGGAGCGATACCAGTCCTGAAGCCCCAGCGACGTTCAGGCCAGCTCTTCAACTGCAGGAGCGCCCGGGAGAGATCCATTCTCCTGAGAAATCTGTTGCTCTCCTCTGTTTTGCTGCCTTTTGTGTTTAACCGGCAGACCTTCTCCTTAAGCGTGCCAAGTACATCCAGGCAATTTTTAGTCTCTTGCCGCCCCTCTCCGCCGTGCAAGCGGCTTTCCCGCTCCCCGAGAGGGCTGCAGGTGTAGGCAGGCGGCCTGGCTTGCCCGCTCCGTCCGCCGCGCAGCATCCCAGCTCTGCCGGGGAAGGACCCTCCGCCCCATGGGGCACAGTCGCCCTCTCCGCGCTTCTAGTGCGGAGGGTCGCGGAGCGCCCGCACCTCGGCGTGCGGCCCCGCGCCGCGCCCGCTCTCCTCGGGACAGGGAGGTTGGCCGCTTCCTTCCCTTTTTTTGAGGGGTGTGTGGGGGGGTAATGCAGCAAGGTGCGTTCGCGGACCCGCGATCCAGCCCCCCCCGCCGCATCCTGCCCGGCTGATATTTAAACCTGGGGTCCGTGCGCCCCCTAAGCGCGAGCACCGCGCAGCGCATCCCCCGCCCGCCAGCCCGGAAAATAAATAAATAAAGCGTGTGGCTTTTGAACTGCCCACAGACTGTCACAGGGAAGGGGGGAGGGAGGGAAAGAGGGAGGGGGAGAGAGTGAGAAATGCAGAGGCAGCAGCCGCGGTAGCGGCGGCAGTGCTCCAGCAGGCACTAGGCACTCCAGTCCCGGCGAGCGAGCGGGCGAGAGCCACAGCGCTCCGAGCGAGGCGAGGGGGCTCTGGGCTACCTGGGACTCTCTTTGTGACACCCCAGCTCACAAACACACCCACAGGGACAGAGGAAAAACACATAAAGGTAAGATGCCGTGTGTCTCACTTACGCCATGTACACAGCAGCCCGCGAGAGCTTTGCCATTTTTACCATTTTCCCCCCTTCCGTTGTGTCTCGATTGTGGGGAGAGGAGATGTGCGTGTGAATCGGTAAGAGCAGAGAAAGCGGAGCAGCCCGGGAGGCGCCTGGCCGGGCACATTTTAGGAATATCGCTGCGAGGAGCTCGATTCCTCGAGAGGGGACCACCTGGGAGCGGGATAGAGGCACACAACGGACCGAAGGCGATTCCGTGAGATTAAAATGCCCGGGAAGGCTCTCTTGGGGAAGGGTGGGGGTAGCGGTGGGTGTGGTGGGAATAATAGTGGTTTATGCCCAAATTCTTTTCGGTGCTTTTAGCCTGTTTCCAAAGGGAGTCTGCTTAGTTAATAATAATAATTTAAGGGGGAAAAAAAGAGGAAAAAAAAAAAAAGAAAAAATAAAGAAAGGAAGATGCCCCAAGCTCCCCATGAAAGGAAGCGCTGGGAGAAGAGCACGCACGGCGCCAGGAAGATGGCAGGGCGGCTGGGCGGGGGACAGCGGTGCTGCAGGGGAATCACGGGGGGCCGGGCGGCTGGTGGGGGGCTCCGCGGGGTGCGGGGGCCGTCGGGGCGTCCGAGGAGCGGGGAAGCGGCGCTTGCCCATTGTGGCCGGCGACAACGCGATTGTCCCCGGCGAGGCGGCGAGGAAGCGGTGCTGCCTCCGCGGTCACGCGTGCGCGTGGACGCGCCGGCGGGTTTGAAGCGCTGCTCCCGGCGGGGCAGCACACGCCGGGGCTCGGGGGCTCGGCTGCCCGAGCAGGGGCCACGGACCCGCCGTCAGACACGACAGGGACCGCCGCTGCCGCCCGCCGCGCTACGCCCCGATGCGCCTATTCTATGAATATTCACCGACTGCCGCCCCCCGCTTCCCACAGGTCCCCATCTGGCTTTCCGTTTTCCCCCCACCAAAAAAAGTTACAACTCCCCTCGACCTTTTTTTTTCTTTCCCCTCCCGGCCCGCCGTGTCGCCTCTCCCCCACGCACACGCGTGTCTTTCAAACGCGGCTCCCGCAGGGCGCTTTCCCCGCGCCTCAGCTGGGCGTGGCGGCTCACGCCGGGGAAAGGAAGGCGGACACACGCACACCCCCGGGACACCCCACCCTCCTGCCACGCCGGGTGGGCGCCGCGCGGGGGATGCGGGGCGGAGGGGGATGCGGAGCGACGGGGGGGATGCGGAGCGGAGGGGGATGCGGAGCGGAGGGGGATGCGGACGGAGGGGGATGAGGGCGGAGGGGGATGCGGACGGAGGGGGATGCGGGAAGCCCCCGCCGCCCTGCCCGCGCCTTTGTCTGTGGCCGACGCATGCGCGGAGGCGGCGGCGCGGATGGGCCGGCGGGGGGACAAAGGCTCCGCTGCGCCGCGACCCCCGGGCGCCTCCCCTCACCCGCCCTCCGCCAGACCCAGCCTGGTTCATCGGGGTGACCCAGCGGCACCCCGGCACCCTTCCTACCCCGCGCTGCGCCTGGCTTAGCTTTGGCGTCTGGTACTGTGAGCGATGACGGAGCGGAGCCGTGCCCCCACGCCCGTGTCCTCCCCTCACCTCACCGACACAAAATTTGGCATTTAGGAAGGGGAAAAGGCCGGCCGTGCTGCCCGCCCCCTCCCCGCCCGCAGCGGGTTTCGGTCGGTGGCCGGCGAGCGCCCGGGGGTGCCCCCAGAGCTCCAACACCCGGCCCCGCTCCTCAGCGGCCTTGGGGGGCAGGGGACGGGGGGCAGGGGGTCCCTCTGCGGCAGCGCGGGGTCGTTCGTGGGTCCCTTTGAGCAAAGAGGGCGAAGCGGGTGGCGGGACGTGCCGCAGTAGGAAGCCCTGCGGAGCGGGCACGCCGCAGGGACGTGCTCCCTGCCGGGCTCTGTCTGGGAGACACGCGTGCTCTGCGTGCCCGGGCTCCTGAAGCATCTCCCTCTGCCGAGGGGAAGCAATCTATCAAGAGGAAGATTGTGTGCGTGCGTGTTAGTGCGACATCTTGAGATCTCTTTTGTTCGAATTGTTGCGTCTCGATGCTGGCATTGGTGCCTGTTTCTTCTTCACCACTCTTCTTTCCCAACTCGTCAAAAATTCGGATATGTATCTCTCTTTAGAGCATGCTTAAGCCTGTTTGAAATGGATCATTTTGTAAGCTAATGACAGTTTCTGAACAGAAGGCTACTGGTGTGTTAGTCAGGCTGGAGTTGAAGCTGACAAAAGAATATTGCCAGTGGGCTGCTAAACAGGCGATGGTAGTGGATTTTATTGCTTCCCCTCGAGGGTGATGAACATTCACTAGAAAACATACATCCCAAGGCCCCTTGCATAGCAATTACTTGATATTTCCATTGTTTCCAATTAAGATCTCTTATGAAGAAGCCATCAGAGCCATAAAATATGTCTAAATGTCCCCTCTCTGCTTGCCAGATGCTTGCCAGGCACCTCCTAAACTGGTGGCCAGGCTGCAAACACGGAGGGTTTTTTCCCCCTGTGTAGATGTTCCCCATTAAGCAGGGAGAGTCTGGAGTGGGAGTGCCGTACTGAAGGAAGATACAGCATCTGCTGCTACTGCTCTCTCCAGGGGAGATACCTTGTCCCACAGAATCCTTTTGTATTCTGGATGTTTCTGAGAATTCTGGGCAATCTTTAGGAGTGAGGGAAGAAAAAGAAGAAGCAAGGACGTGGCCAAAGGTTTTTGTACTCGCTGTCTACTCACTGTCTTCATGTTGGGGAGAAGCTTTGCTTTGTGATCTCCCTTCCTAGTGAGTTGTATGCAGTGGGTATTTTCTTTTTGTCTGGTTGTTTCAGTTTAGCCAGGGAGCACCAACTGATCTGTGGACAGAATAAACACAAAACGTTGGGAAATTCATGGTGGCTCTGTCTATTCTTGTATGCTTCATGTATGAAATAGCTGATTGTGTAATACAGGGAAATTGTATGTAGCTGCCAGAATGCAATCATGCATGGCTTTTTTCTGTTGATTCGAACCTTTGAGTATATCATATCCAGTTAAAATCAACATTTAAAAGGTAAAAACAGTAAAATCACTGTTCAAGTTATTGCCTGAAGAAATGATCAGATGAAATTTTTTTCTCTCCCCCCCACCCTCTTCCATACATCTTTGCATTTGAAATGCAACACCCTCTGAAGCAACATGGTGATACAAGGTTGATTTATTTCAGACAGTGGAATACCTTTGGCGCATACCCTTACCCTAAGACTACAGAGTATGCAACCTTCATAATTTCTGGAACCATGTCTAGAGCTGTCTCCAGTCCTTAAGTATTTGTGTTTTGATCTTTCAAAATCAAGTCTGTGGAATAAATTGTATTTTCCAAGTGAAGCTTCTTCTGTTTGTGCTGTGTTCCACTGGTAGCTTTGCCCCATGCAGTGAACTATGAAGTCCTTCAGCAGAACCTCCTGCGTACATGATGGCTTCCATCTGAACAATGGTAAATCCTTCCCTTGTGCCAGCACCCACCCATGGCCTAGTGGCACACACTGAGCATGGTAGGGAAAAAAAACAGCTTGTTGCAGGGTAGAAACAGGCCTTCCCATGAAATCTTGGGAGAGTTCTGTGTGGTTCCATTGTCAGACACTCAGCTACCATTGAGCTAATAATTATTTGGAAATCTGCTATCGAAAGCTGATCATCTTGCACTAATTTTGAAAACAAAAATTTTAGAGGTTTTTTTCCTATTTTTATTTATTTATTTATTTATTTATTTATTTATTTTATTTTTTTTTGTCCCATCTGTATGAAGAGTATTCTGCATTTTTTTTTATACACATTTGTTCACAAATCCCAGGTCTTGATTTAGGTGTGCAGGTGTAAGTGTAGTGTCCATGGGTGCAAAAGTGTAGTGTCCATGGGTACAATGTAAATTAAATGGGTAAAATCTAGTTCTTCAAGTAAGAAAACTAGATAATCTTCAAATATATAGTGAAGAGTATAATAATCAACCAATATTCAAGGCCTTACCTTCTTTCATACAAGGGTAGTAAAGGCAGGCCATTTTGAGGTGTGCTACAGAAGTATGGAGATTGATTTATAATGAAAGAAAGATACTTAGGAATAATTTGAGTTGCTGCTTCTGTGTCAATCAGGAATGAAAAGAATGAGGTAACAACCAGAGAAATCAAAGAAATTCCTGAAAGCATTATAGACTTGATAATAGAAACCATATGCAGCATAATGGCGGTTTCATGCATTAGTAGGAAATGCTTTCAAGATTAAAAAAATATGCAGGGGGAAGAAGGGGGGAAACCTTGTGCCGAATGGAAAGGATTTTAAACTCTTCCTTACAATATCTTGTATGTCACAGTTCTCTTCCCTAAAAATGATACCACATAAGCTTCTTACTTCAAGATGGAGAAATGAGATTAATATAAAAATGTATCTCTTGGTTATTCAGTATGAAAATTCATAAGTTTAAAATAGAAATGGATTGATAGCAATGTGATTCCTCAAACATGAAAATTCCTGACTTGCCAGAATCTGAAAATAAATCCGTTGACTTTCTTATGCACACCAATAAATGTAAAGAGATACTGATTTGTAACACGTGTGGAATGGTCAGGTTTTGCCTGGAAGCAAGATGTGT
Organism: Pseudopodoces humilis; assembly: GCF_049639895.1. Classification (NCBI taxonomy): domain Eukaryota; kingdom Metazoa; phylum Chordata; class Aves; order Passeriformes; family Paridae; genus Pseudopodoces; species Pseudopodoces humilis. The sequence continues at coordinate 75,504,027 of NC_142200.1, forward strand.
AGTAATTCCATCTTAAGTACGGTTAATGGAATTTAACTCTCAGGAAACAGTTTTATTAATAAAAACCTTCTGTCTTAGGATATAAGTCAAAGACTGATCTCTTTTGATGTATTTGGTATGGTCTTCTGCGGAGTAGGTATGAAGTAGTCTGTATAGTTGCCTGACTTGTTTCTTATATACTGCCAAGTACCCCACCAGTGCGATAGCATTGGGAAAGCCACATGCTTTTTAGTCACATGTTGCATAGTTTAGATTCTAGCCCGGTAAGTGGTGCCACATATGATTATGATCTGCTGATCCAGGGATTTGTTTTTAACCTTTAGGAATCTGAACATCTTTTAAAAAAAATGTATTTTGTGTACACTGCCTTAGCAGTTGTTCAGAGCAGCATGAGCTGGTACTTCATGTAAACCATGGGACTGATGGCAGGATCTTCCTTTTGATTAGAGACTTACTGTCCTTACAAAGGACACAACACTGAATGTATAATAAGGCTGAGCCTTAGCTACCAATCTTGATGGATGATGTCATGATGGTGATTGTAATACTATTGGTGCCTTGGCATGAAGAGGATATGAATGCACTGTTGAAGGGTAACCTTTTCCTTCGGGCAAAAGCCTAGCAGCTATTATGACAAAGTTTCCCAAGGATTAATTTTAATGACAGAAATCTATGCCATCATGACTTTGTTTGACAAATAGAAACTAGTTCTGTATGAGTAGTGAAGTCAGGGGGCTGCTGGCTATCTCCTGTTTTAATAGTTTTTAAATACTCAATGGGATGCAGAACATAACCCCTGCAGAAGGAGGAGAGAGAGCCTGGTTATAGTTTTTGAACTTATTTTCTAATATTACTGTTTTTCTTGTGTGGTTGGTTGGTGATGGAGGGGCTCATATTCAAAATTACCTCTTGATGTGATTAACTATTTTAGGATGACATAGAGGGTCACATAGCAGGATCCTGTAGATGTGCATCTGCTAGACAAATTTAAGATGATTGCTGAACTATGGAGAAGAAATAAAGCAAAGTTAGACAAAACAAAGAATGGATCAACAATGATAGAACTGATGCAAGTTTCTTTCATCTTACTATCTTAGAAAAACACATGCCAAACATGCACAAATCAGGATGTAGAAAACAGTGAAAACCCAATAACAAACGTAGTCAACATGGAAGAGTAACACCATGAGAAATGCTTTGGTATGTGCTTGTCTGAGATAGACAGGAGCCAGAGAATTGCTACATCAGCTTCCTGTAATCATCCTTCCTCAAGGCAGTGAAGCGTGTCGTTAACGGAGAACGAAAACAAAAACAAAAACAAAAACAAAAACAGGATAGAGGACGTATAAAATTAAGAGCCTAAAAAGGACAGGGTGAAACTTGTCACCACTGGATGAGGTGTTCAGATTTTTTCTGCGTTTCCCTTCAGCACACAGTTTCCAGTAACACAAAGTTGCTGTATTTTGGCCAGTGCTGGTAAGTGCATCATTGACTTTTGCTGCTAATTGTGCATATCTGGTGGGAGGAGGCAAATTCAGCGAGATCTGAGGTGGTGTAAACAGTTCTTATGGGTTTCTTGCTGTCATCAGAAAAACTGAAGCAAATGGGGAAGATGTGCTAGCTGCTCTAACCAACGTTTCCTAACTAGATGTTCTGAGAGAGTGGGGATCATTTTCCTCCAGCAGTATCACTCAGCCCTGCATGTAAATCCTGCACCAGTGAATGTATAGTCCACACTGGGAATAGCTGGTGTCACTGAAGAGAGGGTGAAAGGTGTGTTTTGCCTGTTGCTTTTCTTTTCAGATCTACAGGCCTTACAAAGCAAGAGAGACCAAAGTTATCCAGAGGGAAAAATTAAAAATCAGGCCTGATTTTCCAACTCTTCCATTCCACACTTTGCTTTAGATGTAGGAGAGCACTGTTGGTTTGTAACTTTTTTCACTCAGAGCTTTCACTAGGAGCATGTGAGGCTTCTGTAGGGTACCTGAGTGCTCAGAATAGCCCCTGAGTCTGTAATTCAAATGCTTAAATTAGCAGAATGAAGCAAATGTGGAAACGTGGAAACCCTTTCCTTGTTTGCAGTCCACACATGCTCTATATAAGTCCAGCAATCATAGCTAAGAGCTTTCTGATAGCTCTAGAATGCTGCATGTAGGATGCGAGAGTTCAAGGAGAGTGACAAGTTGTCCTTGAAGATATCTCTTTCTCTGAAGGATCTGGTATTACTCACAGGATAGAATTTTAGTAAGAGGAATTTATCTATTATCTCTGCTTCTGTATGCTGTTCACTTTTCTCATTTCCTACCCTTGGAGATCTTCATCTGGAAAAAAAAAAACCATCCTTCAGTGAAGAGGTACCAGCAGAAACTTTTAAGCTGCTTGTAGCCGTCTGATGTTCCACCTGTATTGCGCATTTTAATGATTTATTCAGTTCTAGTTTCCCTAGTGATATCTAGAGGAACATTCAGATTTCTGCATAGGGTCCCATCCTTTCCATTCAGTTGCCTTGAACGGATTCATTACCTTAATGAATAATACTTTTAGAGCCAAGCTAAGTAAGAGCTGCCATGCCATGTGCACTGAAATATGATGGTTCACCGGAGTGCACTCTTTTCCTGTTCTTGTAATAGTGAGTAGAGGCCTCAACAGAGCTGAAGAAAACTAATATTACATTATTTTTTTAATAAGCACTAGAATGATTATTAGGTCACTGAAAGTTCAGCTGTCATCCTCTTCTGTGGATGAGTCAGTGACTGACAGATTCATGAAGAAATTATTGGTGCTACTAGCAATAGGAATGTGGCACTCCTTCTGGTGTCTCATTTCCCGACTGAACAGCACACTGTACTGACAATCCCCTAGGCCACAATGTATTGGAAGTGGCCTTCAGTGCTGAGGTACCTTCTGTTGCTAAGGGTTCAAACTGGACTGCAAATCACCTACAGGTGTTTTTGCAAACATCTCGTGGAACGTCACTGTTACCAGGACATTATGGAAAAGAGCAAACATATCAGTTAACGGATGACAAATGCTTGAAGCAGGATAAATATTGTATCTTTAAATACTTGCCATGTGTGTTCTGAGTTGGAGTTGAATTGTGGGGTATGGTGTTGAGGGAAATGAGCTGGTGTTGCATGCTCTCCCACAGCCATTGACCCTGTGAGAAACATCTGAGCGCCTCACCATCTGAAACACAGGGATGATAGAGAAATTCTGCACTGACAGATTTGTGGTTCAGGAAAAAAATTCTGTCCAGGAGTTTTCTGTGGAACAATGACAGTAAATTTACAGGCTGAGAATAGAAATATTTATCTCATAAGCTTTTATTTACTTTCTACTTAAAATATAAGTTAATTTCTCCTGACTGAAGAAGCTATTTTAAATGCTTCTTGATAGAAACTTTACTCTAACCTGTTGGGATATACCATATTTTTTCTGCCCATATTTGTAAATGTATTCCATTAAAAAAAAATTTGTTGTCTTCACTAATTTTTCATCTAGCTTTGGCTCTGTGCCCTTCCTTGTAATGTTACTGTAGATCACTTATCTGCATTTAAATTAAATTACTATGGTGGGTATGTAGCCATTTGCCTTGCTTATCCTTTCTAGAAGTCCATATTTTCAGCCATGAACTAACTCAGCCTATTTCAGGGAACACTTTGATAATCACACAGTAATATGCTGTGTGTGCATTAGGAGCCATGCAGAACATAGGAAGACCCATGTCATCAGCTTAATTGTGTGCTGTCATTCATATGCAATGAGTGGAGGTATGATTCCAGAACCACATCTTGTAAACCTTTAATTTTAAATTCTGTAACTCATACTACTAGGCCCCAATGGTTTGCATGCATATGGCTCCCAAATCTAGATGTTCATGAAAGTGAGATCATATCAACATGAGAACTTGGTCTCAAACAAAGTTTCATGCAAATCCTGTAACAATATGGAAAACTTGGAGCTCTGCCAGCTGAAAGCATTCAACAGTTTTAAACTTCTTACCAGTTGAAGAAATATTAATGTGATTTCCTTTGCTGGCTGAAAGGGGAGCAAATTTTTCCTTTTTACACATAGTTTTAGTTTTAAACAAAAGTGGCTCTTGACTAAATGAAAAAAAAAAAAAATCCACCAACAAGCCCAACCCTTCTGTGGTAGCTTGAATTGTCAGTCTTATTTTCAAAAAGAACTAGATTTGTTTGATTCCTGTAGAAAATTAAATTGCTGCAAGCTCATAATTAGACTGCATTAGTGAGTTGAAAAACCTTTCAGAACACAGTTTTGGGGGAAACATTTGCTATTACAAAAGACAAAGCTTGTCTGTCAAGCTGTGGCTGTGCTGGGTTGCATGTTGCATAAACGCTGATAGCTGCCACAGTCATACTGTCCTGGGCTTCTTTTATGGAGAACCATTCTTTGGATCCACTTCTAATTGCTCTAGATTTTAATTGTGTCTAAATAAAGCATGGCATCTATAAAATGATGGAGATGACAACGTGATTGCTGTGGACATTGCATATGATGCCACCAAGGTGAGGACAGTTTTCAGGCCGAGTGAGGTCATGATGACAGATGTAGGTGTCTTTTATTATGAAGGACAAGTTTGTAGCAACAGGGTGAAGACACAAAATAGCCTTTGGTCTCTGTGGAGGGTCCCCAAGTAGGGGGCCGGGGAATTGAAGCGTATTGATTTAGATCATCTGCTGTACATTGTGCTTCCAAAAACCCCTTCAAAGGACATTGTTTTCATTAGAACTACAGCTAGTCATCTCAGTTAATTGACTCCACACACAGAGAAAATTTAGTGTTGATAGAGCCAAAATAATAGATAAGTTTTATTCACAGCCTGATGTCTGCCCACAAGCCCATTTGATACTAACGCTTGTTGCAAGTATGCAGAAGTTTTGTGCATTGGAATGAAAAACCAGAGCCTTCCCTAGTCCTGAACTTCCTTTTCAAAACCCTTGGAATCTGACTGTGGTTCTGCTACCTGGTCCTCAGCATTTTAACTTTTTTTTTCTAAGTTTCTAGTTCCTGGCTTGAATCTCTGGCCTGTCTCACCCTGCTGTCTTTAGAAACTTCATCTCTGAGCAGCCTTAGGGATTCCACCTGGGAAGGAGCTCCTCTGGTCTTCTTAAAGCAAAGAAATAAAATCAGACTGTCCAAGGGAGCCTTCTGGGCTATTCTGCAAAAACAGCAGCTTTGGTGAGACTGCATCTGTGGTAGGAAGTGCCAGTCATTGGCTTCTGCACTAGCGATGTTCATTGACTCCCGGCTCTGGAAAGAAGACCAAAGGGGTGACTTAATTATTACAAATGCCCTGTTTTATCTTAATTAATCTAGCCATATGATCCTGGTCCCCTGAACTAATTAGCTGGGGAGACAGTTAAATATAACTTCATGTATCTAGGTGCATTTAGCTATTTGTGGTTAAATCTGCTCATGGTTCCTAAGAGACTGTATTTCAAAGCTACAGTCACAGCCAGGAATACCTTCATATAAAATAAAAAATACAGAGAGTTCATCTTAACTAACAAGGTGGAATATTTTTTAATCTTAGCAATACTCACAGCTTACAATCACATTAAAGTCTTTCATGGAAACAAGGAGTCGTCTTTCTGTGTTCTGTCACTAAGGACTAGCAAGTAACTGAGATGTACACAAGAAATGGAATTTCCACTGTTCATGTAGGTAACTTTGGACTGCATGAGGAAAATAGTTTCTCTTTGCTCTGTAACAGATGACAGATGACCAGTAAGCTGAGTTAAAATTATTTAAATAATTTTTAATTAATAAATCATAGTAAAAATTCCTTGTCTGTGGAATTATTTCTAAAAAAGACAGTATGTGGTAGTTGTTGGGAATATGTGGTCAAAATTACCATAAAAAAGATTTTGTTGGTGAGAAGGGAAAACAAGGATAATAGAGGTCCATTCTTTAGTTGTGTTAAATGTTTAGAACCAGAATAGAATAAATTGCCTTTTAACTATACTAAAATGGACATTGAACAATTTCCTTTTTTATATTGTGCTTTGAACATTTAAAGATTAAATGCATGGGTGCATGGGTCATATGCCATGTAAAAGAGAGCTACTGTTCAGGTGGATGCGCATATGAACGGTAAGAGTTATCAAACAGGACCTATGAAAGGGAGAAATGAACACATTGTTTTTGTGCAGTGTAAAGAAGAGAATGATTGCTTTTAGACTAGGTAAGAAATAACCATTGAGAGATTATTTAAATATGACTCATTCTGCCTTGGGGCAAGGAGAGGAAATATCTTGACTTCTCTTGAGGTATCTTTCAGTCTTGTGGTTTGTGTGATCACAGACATGGGGAACCTTTGGAGTGAGCTAGTTCTGGAGTGCAGAGAAATTAGTTCAGTTGAAACAAAACCCTTCCCAAGTGTACTGATTTATGGTCAGTGTGCCTGAGCTCTGTTAATATTGAGATCCAAAGATGAACACTCTACTAAGATGCTTTATGTGCATAGTATATATTAGAAATAAATACACAAATAAGGCTTTTCTAGAGCTGGCAAAAGGCTATTTAGTTTATTGATGCTGAACAGCATAGATTGTTAAATGGAGATTTCTCATAGCACTTTTACAGAATTCTTTAAATGGGCTGTAAGTTTGAGGCTATTCTTCACATGGGGGCTGATGTGCAAGAAGGGGAGTAAAGCTTACAGAAATGATTGATGCTTTTTGGTTCCTAAGTTTTATTTCAAGACAGTGATAAGTAATCATGTGTGAATATTTGAAAATTTTACTCTTCAAGCCCAGTATGAAATTTTGTGACTACAATCTGAGGACAGTTGCATACTTCTGATTGATATGACACTAGGATGTCTTTTGTTACTTAATCTATAGGCTGCAGAAATGTTTTCTGGGTTGTTCCGCAGATGAGTGGAGATGGCTATTCACATGTTTTCAACACGTGATGACTGAAATTTAATGGTGTAATAAAAATAGCTTGGAAAGTGATAAAATTTCTAAATAAATTCTTGGTATATTCATAAATACTTTTGAATAAATATAATATTTAGCTCAACAAATATCTTTGTGCAATTTATCTTTTGCGTGCACGTGGGCAGCTGCCATTGAAGTTTCTGGTTCAATACCAGGAACTATCTATGCTACTTTGTACTGTGTGTATGCAATCAATCAATCAATCAATCAATCATTTTCCTACCTGAGGGCAACCTAAGAGGTATTTAGTTTCCATATGTGCTTACTGGAAATAGTGTGCTCTCAAGAAGCACTTGCAGATTTTGCCTGTGTTTTTCTGTTTAATGTACCAGATCCTTGGCTAGTTGCCATGTCTTGGTATTATTAGAGATAGGGGAATGCTCACCTTCGTTTAGCTGCTAATTGTTAGATTATTTATTTAATGTATGGATGTCAAGTCATGCACAGCAGTGTGTTGTCATTTTTGAAGTTCCAAGATGGAGGCATGTTTAGGAGCGGATCTAGAGTGGTGGGCTTGATTCTGGCTTTATTCATGTTGATCAGTGAGTATCTGATTTGAAAGTAATTGAGTTGCACTAATAAAGTCAGAGCTGTGAGCCACTAGAATTTCACTGTAATTTGGATGGCTGAGTGGGCAGCACTGATTGGGATTGATGTTCATATATATATGTATAAAACACTTGCTTTTATTTGCAATTATAATACAAAAGAATTTACCAGAACATTAAATCCCAGTGTTCTGTCATCTGTCTGCCTTTCTGCCTGTCTTTCTCCTTGCTTTCTTTGAGAAACCAGTGTTAATTTGAATAGTATCAATGTTGAAGGCAAGTTTTCTACTGCCTGAAGAGGAAGAAGCATTATCTTTTTCATCTATGAAAGGTAAGTGTGTGCAGCAGTACAGTTTTCATATTGAGAAGATAGGTCAGAAAACAATATGCCTTAGATTAGAATTATTTTGGTTGGAAACAAAATCCCTGGCACTAGGTTTTATTAATAAGCTCATATAAACTGACACAAAGTACTGCAAAATGGAATGGGTTTTTTTCCAGCTCATGGGCCTGTGCATGAGAAAGAGCACATCTAATAATTATGGCAGTGAGGAAAAGGAATGTGCCCTAGACAAACTGGGTTCCACAAGTGTGTACTACTATGCAGTAGCATGTGCTGTGGTAGGTAGGGAGGGTGTAGTAGTCTATACACAGGCAGTGCCCTCTTCTCTGCAGGACATCTCTGTGTGGGAGCTACTGAATGAGGGCTGTGGGTTAGAGTGATTGGATTTCACTGCTTGTCCTGGGTTTGAGTCAGCATCCTGCATCAGAGCTGCTCTCAGCTGTGTTTTGGTGGTGAATCTGGTTTTGTTAAAACTGTTCACAAGTAATCCAACCAAGCCTATTTCATCAGCTGCCTTATGGAGCTCTGCAGGGCAGGCAACAGGTAAGCAAGGTGAAGGACTGAAAATGACGTATTGGAACTTCATTTACACGTTGATAAATCCTAGAAAACAGTTTTTGTCTTCAGATATTATGTGCATGCTGATGCTTAAACTCAGAGCTGGTCTGATTTGTCATAGAGACACAGGTATCAGTCAGATATGGTTGACACAATTAGTCACTTTTACAGAAATCTTTTCCACTAAACAGACAGGCCAAGAAAAATAAACATGAATTTTAAAATCAATACTCAAGTTTGTATTTCAGAACTAGAGGATGTTTTTGAGACTATTATCTGCAACATCCTCTGCTATGAGGACAAGCTGAGAAAATTGGGGTTGTTCAGGCTGGAGAAGAGAAGGCTACAGGGAGACCTTCGAGCAGCCTTTCTGTACCTGAAGTGGCCTATAAGAATGCAGGAGAGGGGCTTTTACAAGGACATGTAGGGATAAGACAAGGGGGAATGGCTTTAAAAGGGTAGATTTAGATTAGATATTAGGAAGAAATTCTTTGCTGTGAGGGAGGTGAGATGCTGGAACAGGTTGCCCAGAGAAGCTGTGGATGCCCCAGCCCTTGGTCTAGTTGAAGGTGTCCTTGCCCACGGCAGGGGCTTTGGAACTAGATCATCTTTAAGGTCTCTTCTGACTCAAACCATTCCATGATAGTAAAAACATTTCCATTTTCTACTGTAAGGTAATTAGCCATTTAATAAAGAGTACAATTAAGAGTTTCTAGGTTTAAGACCTAAACCATGCAATATGACACAAAGCCTATGGACTAATTAGTGTTAATTAAAGAAAGACATCTATAACATGGACAGTCAGGATGAAAACCCTTGCTCTTGCTGACTTCAGCTGGATATTAGTCTTGTCTCCTGTGAAACACATTCAGCAGACTATTATCTTGTTTTGGTTGGGTCAGGCTCAACCTCTACTGATAGAGCTGTCTACTCTGTGCTATTCAAAGTACCAACTAGCAAGAGAATGTCTCTGGTCTGAGCCCTCACTGAGGTGTTGAAGGCTCAGGTTCAAGTCTAAAATCATCAGGGGAGAATTGAAACATGCTGTTTCACAGAAAAAGTGACCCTCTTTAAGGAAAGGGCAGCTAAATTTTCACCTGTTCAGCTGTGAAAGCCTATATAAAAATGCCATGAATACCAACCTTTTGGGGGACTGTAACAGGTTTTTACCATGTAGTTCTAGTATAAAGAAAATGTCTTTGTTTGAATTCATAATTAAATATGTACTCCTTATGCTGCTTCACAGTGTTTTATTTGTAGGAGTTACTGGGAAGATGTTCAAGTCCCCAGCTGCCAATTAAATGCCTGGAATGAATCTTACCCACAGGGCTGGTCCCATTACTTTACATTAAAGACAAAATCATAGGGTGAAAATTTAAAATTTACATTACAATTACATTACAGTGTCTGAGAACAAATCCCATCTATGGTGCTAGATACTTCCACCCCGAGGGTGCAAGTATGACAGCTGACCTGAACCAGCAGCTCCATGGGGTGGGCTGGCTTCATGCTCTCCCCTGTTTGTTCTGTTTTTCTTCTGGCTGGGCTCCTTTCCTCACAGCTTGGTGAACTGAATCACCTCACACAAAGCTCAGCTAAGAGCCAGACCAGCTGCAAGGGAAGAGAAGCTGGCAGTGGCTGTCCCACTTGACAGCAAACTATTTCATTTGGCTTAGCTGTATCACCTAAATACACCTTCATTCCAAGATTGTAAGGATTTTAATGTTATTCAGCTAAGCATGCTTTTCATTTAAACCCACATTTGTAAGATGATTCATCTTATGACTAGAACACGGAAACATCAAATTATGAAATTTAAAAAATAATTGTACTTTAAACCCAATTGTGAAGTCTTCCAATAAAAAAAATTTGTTTTAAAATTTAGTAAGGGAATTACTTCAGTCATGAAGGGCTAAATATGGCCAAAGACCACGGTATGTCTTGCAAGGGAGTTCCAGTGTAGGAAATCAGAACTGACTTAGACTGTGACTTTTAATGACTTTCTGAGTCTCTTACATCCATTATTTTGTGTAAATGAAGACTGACTCAAATCTTGAGTCTTTTGGTCTTTTAAAGTAGTTTCCTGGTAAAGCAAGCAATAACCCTTATGTTTGATCATGCACTCCTTTTATTTACATCTGAGTGAAGTTTGGTGTATAAAACTGGTATGGTGAATAAATGGATGCCTCTGACACTTTGGTGTCTTGGCCAGGAGGCAGACCGTTCAAGGAATATTGTGATCCTGGCATTGCAATAGAAGCAATAATTTAGTGAGCAGAAGGCTCATTAAATTATTATTTTATGTTGCCTTTAGATTTGAATGATTAAAATAGTGAGTAGGTTGTTATTATAAAACTGTTATGTTGAACTGGAAACTTGGGCTCATACTTTCAAGTTTCTTAGTGTTTGCTTAAAGCTGGTTGGAGGGAGTTTGGGGGGATTTCCATCAGTTTTAATCAAGGGGCCTATACTTTAATTACTAATACATATTTATGATCTCTTCAAAGGACTTGTGGGTTTTTTGTTTCGGTTGTTTAGAGTCACATAGAGTTTGCTTCAAAAGTTAAAGGGTATTTTAGCTTGATGTTTCATCTGTAATTCTTGATTCCCACTACAAAACAGGTTGTTCAGACTGCAGGCTGTACTACTTGACAGAGTTAGTTCAGCAAAGCAGCAATCAAAACATGTTGCACATAACAAATTGCTACACCAGTGCTGGTTTAAGAAATCCTTTTTATTGTAAACAGGAACTTAGTATATTCTCTGAAATGTCTTATCCTGTGGAAAGCTGTTCAGCATAATTTATGATTTCTCACTTAGTGTATTTATGTAAATGCAGCTGTAAATCTGCACTTCGTTTTGTACAGGGGTTTTGTTTTTTTGTCTACTGTGTCAGCCATTTGGCTGCAGGAATACAGTACCACTTGCTCAGGGGAGGGAAAGTTAGCACTGTTAGCCAAAAATGAGACAGTTTGTCAGGACGGTAAGGTAAGTGTGCTATTCTTGTGTAAAGCTGTGTTTTATGAGGTGAGCCCAGCAATCATATTGTCTTTTCATGCAGTAACTCATTGGACACTTCCTGCCTACTGAAACTCCTGGAGAAGTCTTTTCTACCATGTCCCGAGGCAATGCAGTAAAAAGAAAGGACTATTGATGGGATTTTTGAGAAACCAACTGCAAATAAATGCATTTTCTGATTTTATCTGGAAGTGGAGAATAGTTGGACAAGCCTCATCCATTAGATCTACAGCTTTCTGCTTGTTTATATTGCAGGCATAAAAATGGGAGCCAGTCCATCATGCATTTGGTTGCTTTAGAAGTGCAGGAGTTGGGTGTGTTCACAGCAGTACCATAGCCACATTCATGAGGAAGCTCCATGGGTGCTAATTTTAACCTTCTGAGAATTTTGACCACCTCCTGTAGAATTTCGCATGGATTTTGCCCGACTGCTTCCATGAACAGTATGTTATTCTTCTCTGTGCCCTGTAGTTCTGCCTTCCAACTACATGTTTCAGTACCAGTTTCAGTACTGCTTTGCCTGGAGAAAGTGTCCTTGTTCCATTCTTTTCAGTTGAATTAAATTGAATAAAAGTAACATATAAAAAATTGGCAGTAAGCATATCAGTTTTATCTTTCATTGTAAAACTTGCACACGCAGCTTTTCAGAAATGCTTGTAAAGTCTAATGGACCCTCTTCAGTCTTAAAAAGCTGAGTAATTACCAATTGGCAACATGAGAGGTGACAGTAATGATGGAGATTCTGCTGCCTTACATTTGCACATTTGTACATATGAATGGCACTACAGAGACTGTATCCTACAAGTGTTAATGGGTCCAGTATCTTTCTTTCAGCACAGATAGTCAGCATGAGTGCAGGTTAAAGCACACCAGTGTTCCCTCTGTTAAAGGGAGTAGGACACTAACACTGTTTTCTAGAGGTTTTGCTTCTGTAAAGCAAGATCATATTGAGTAAAAGAATGAAGCTTCTATAAACTGTGATGCAACTTAAACCACAAGTGTATGGCTAGCATATCATCCCTGATGTAAATACTAAAAGCAGTCAAGGAGAACAGACTGAAGAAAAAAAGCAGTTTCTGATTTGAAGTTGTGTTCTCACAAAGCTTTCTGACCTGACCACCCCTGAGCGATGCCACGTGGCTTCCTGGTGGGGAAGCTTCCCAGCATGGGGGGTGTGAGGAGCGGTGCCTGAGAGCTTACCCAATGGTCCTCCTGGGCAAGCTGCATAACTGTGCTGCTGCATCAAAACCTGCTTCCTTCTCCTTCTGCTCGTGCATTTTTTTGCACATCTACACTGTTGGTGCTGCTGGGATGACTGTGATGCACCAGTGGTTTTGAGTCCACTCAAAGTACATGCTAGAGCTGAATGGCGGCACAGGGCTCAGCAATCTGCAGGAACCATGCAAGCAGCACCACAAAAACACAAAAAGCTAGCCCATGCTGTGCTTTGGGTAGCCACATGACCACCACCACCTGGTGTAGCTGGTGTTAAAGGCAGACAGTGCGCCTTGGCGCTGCAGGTGGTCTTGTGCGAGCCTGTGCCTGATGAGGCTTTGGAGCACTCCAGCTCCTTACCTGCATTAGCATGTCTAATTGAAATGCTGTCTGTTAAAAAGACTCCAGCAGGTATAAAAGCTGTTGCCTCTGAGAGGAAGAAAGGTGACTTTTTGAGAAGAACTTCTTGAGACAAGGAAGAAGCTATACGAATTTTGATCTGAGACTCAAGTGCTAATAATACTTAATCACTGCAAAAATCCAATCTGAATATTAACAGCTCCCTCTGCTCTTTTGCGAGGACAAACATTTCTTTCTAAATCTCAACAAAGCAAGCTTTTAATGTGGGTCAAATGGAAATCCTGTTTATTAAAAATCTGCTAAAGACAACTAGATTTTTAATTTCAATGGAAGAGTCTTCTCTGTGACCCTTAAAGGCATGCCAGTGGACTCTTCCAGCACATGCCTCAGTAAACAACAAATGAATCACTGAGGTGCTCTAACAAGGATTGATGTGTCCACCCAATTAGAGGGATATAAAGAGCTCTCCCTTGAAATTCTGGGTTCATTTGGGTTGCTCTGCTATTTCCGCAGTCTAGCACTGAAGCATTGCTTCAGGGGTATTGTTGGCCTCAACAACTTGCTTGTGTGTGTTGTCCTAGCTAACAAGTACAATTTTTGTACAGATATTTCTCCTATGAAGTACTCCAACAGAGAAATAAAAAAATTATGCTGAATGTCAAAGACAAATCCCTCACTAATATCTGTTTAAGCTAAGAGTAAGATCTTCTCCAAATTTAGCACTGCTATGAGTGTGATTGATGAGGCTTGTTAATCACCTGTTTTCAGGGACTTGCAATTTCTTAACTTGACATGGGTGATCTTCTTTTTTGCCTAAAATATGTGCAGTTTTTGGAGGTGAGAAGGTGCAGTGCATGTTGTATGTGTCAGTAATGCAACTGGTCAGATGAAGCAATGGATGGAAAATTCATTAAGTATTCTGAGGCCGTTTCCTCTTTCTCTTGGAACAATGTTTCTATTTTCCATTTCAACCGTACATGTAACTTGTACTGCTTCAGTGATAATTTCCTCACATCATCTTAAAAGAAAAATAAAAATGAAAACATCTTTTCACTCTACAGAGAATTTCTATTTCAGACAAATAGCCCAATTTTTTGCATAACAACACATAAAGGAACCTAAAGAAGGATATCATGCGCATCAAGAATAAAGCAAAGATGAGAGTATGTTTTGTTTTTCAACTGGATGCTATCTCAAGGTTTGTGGAGCACTTCAAGACTGCACAGGGTATCTTGCAGGTGCTATTTAAGGATTCCTTCTGACAAACTGTGGTGGCAATTTACAGTTCCCTTACCATACTTCTAGGGAAAGTGTGTCATATTATTACATCTGCAGACAGCTACATATTGACACCTGAAATTTCATTTCCTAGACCGCAAATGAAACCATGACACTTTTGTTGACTTGCCTAGGCCAAGCAATAAATCATTACAAACCATCTGGTTAAGATATTCAACTAAATATTATAGAAGATGCTTTAACTCCTATCTTTTTGTTGCTTCTTTTTATCCCTTCAGTGTGACCTGGCTCTCAGTAGGGGATTGTAACTTAGCTGTGGCTGCATTTGAATTCATATTTGAATTCAGTTACAGTGACATGCCCGGTTAGATGGTATTTTGAAGCCTTGATTCATCATCAGTTAAGGCCCTTGCAGCAAAGTCCTAGTGCTCTGAAACAGATCATTGTTACGAAAAAGATTTTCCTCTGTTCTGTAGGTTTTACAAAAATTCAAAATGTAGTGTTTCAGTTTTTGCCAAGTATCCTAAGAAGCAAACTTATATGCCTAAATGAGAAGCCTTGACATCTCCCATTGGTGGAGAAAGTCACGTTCGTCGGTACTCCTAATTACCCACTGAAGATAATTAGCTGACCATTTTTGGACATGTTTATCATAACACAGATATGACAGCAATGAAAATGATCTGAGTATCTCTTTGGAGCAAAGTAAAGAGGAGAAGTGTGAGTTAGAAGCAAGTGCTCTAAGTTACTGCCTTTCCTTTTTGTTTAGCCAGAATCCTAAGTACCAGGTGTTCAGTGAAGCTGAGCTTATTTCAAAAAGTTGTAGATAATGAAAATTGATTTGAGCCAACTTTACTGGAGCCAGTAACTTTAAATTTGGATTTGTGCTGTCCTTTATGCCCAGAACCTTCCTAGATTATCTTTTCCCAGTTCCTGATTTTTCATACACAACAAGATTTCATTTTATTAATAGATTGGCTGTGTTGGGAACTGTTTGATCTCTTATTTCCACTATTTATATAACCAAGTCACTGACCCACTGTGAAAATTCAGTAGCAGGCAGTTGTGATACAGAGTGTATGTGCCTTATGTCACTGGCCTTTGTGTCCATAAACCTAAAAGCTGCTGCCTGGCCATTCCTCTGCTTGAAAAATCTTCCTGTTTGCCAAGTCCTTGAGGACATAAAAGAATTTTCATGTTTTCTTAAAACTGAGGCATGTGTGTGCGTGCGTGTTTGTGTGTGTGTGTGTGAATTTCCCACTAGAGGGGAAAAAGAAGAAAAAAAACAGCATAGTGAAAATATCCTGGAATTACTTCAAAAAATATCTCCCTACAGTAGTAAGTGAGAGGTCTTTATTTAAAATAACCTTAATAGAATTAAATACTACAGTGAATGGAAAAACAGATGAACCCTGTGCTTATATTTAATCCATTGCTGTCTGCCAATATGTGTGGCTTTTTGCAGTACTGGAGATTGTTTCATCTCTGCTCCTCTTGGGCAGCTGCTTTGTGACTGGACCAGCATAATGGACAATAATTCTTCATTAGCTCAGACAATGGGAAAGAAAAAAACACAGATGAGAAAGGCTTGGTAGAGAGAACTTTGGTTGTACAAAACTCCGTGGTTTTAACTCCTGTTCAGTACCAGACCCAATCTAGCTGTTTCCAGGACCTCGTGAATCTTTGCAAGGCAGCAAGCAGGCACAAGCACATATTCTTATTCTCTGTGGAGTTTGGAACACAGACCAAAATTTGTTTGTATTAATCAAGGATTGCCTTTCTACCTTGAACAGTTTGCTTCCTCTTTTATCTTCTTTCCCCTTGAGGCCCTCCACCTCCCAGTTTTCAAACCAAAAGAAGATAGGTAAGATTGTACTCACCCTAGCTCTCAGGCTAGAACTTCATCTTTTCTTGTCCCTTAAAAGTGTGATTTTCCCCTGTCTGGAGCTTCTGTGTTCCTGCTCTGTGGACATTGCCCTTACAATTTGTTACAATTGTCCTGTTCCTTATCACAGCAACTGCTTCTTTCAAATACATTGCTTTATTGTGCTGAACCCTCCCTAGTGTGCTATTGGCACAGGCATCTCTGCCATTAAGTACCCCTCTTGTGCCTTTTCCTCAGCCTTCTCCCAAATCCTGCATGTCTTTGGATCTTAGGGCTTTTCTTCTTTCAGTCAGTTCCCATCTAAGTTCTACTTCCTTTCCTCCCACACGATGCAAGGTAGTCCCAGACCCCTGATTGACCATGGGTTTCCCTTTGTGCTCATCTGTTCTTCTTCATCCCCTCTCCCTGTGTTCACTCCTGCCTGGATGCAGATTAGGTGAGAGACTGACTGGTGCTGCCAAGGCTCACGGGAAATATACTTCCAGTAGACATCGCAAGGCTTGCCAAAATCTTGCGCCAGGGCACAGGATAGTTTACTCTGGCAGTCTGTATGGTCACCAGCTTGCCAGCTGGCAGTGATTCTTTTGTGTATTTGCAGCATCTCAAAAAAATACTGGTCCTTCCTTACTTTAGGTTTATTTTAAATCCTCTCTTACATGTCTTAAATTTTATGGGATGAGCCTTTCCACTGTGGGCTATAGGAGTGGGTGGAGCCCAGGAGGCACACGCTGAGCGCACAAGTGCAGCATATTCTTCAGCAAGGAGCTCCTTTTGTTCCTTGACCATCAGCCACATCTTCAGCTGCACTGAGTTGAAATCCTCTCATGGGTTAAGAAAATCTCTGTGAAAGTTTACACCCCCACAACCTCCCCCGACGAGTGGGAAGTGCAAATGAGTACCTCAAAGCAGAAGTCTCTATCTCTGGATTACTTCCTTTGCTGGAGAAAATAATTACTTTTAGCTGGCAACTACATTCATTTGGATACAGAGAAAAATTCCTGTGTGCTTGGTATGTTGGAAGTAATGAGTAATTGAGGTATGTAGAATGGAAAGAACTTACATAACACAGTTTCACAGACCTGTGGGGAGACCTGAATTTGCTCAGCCCTGTTCTGCTGCATAAAGCTCTCTAGTTTTTACCTTGCAAATACTGAGTAAGCATAGAAAGTGTATCAGACCAGTCACCTCTTGATAGCTTCTAGATCTGTTATGATCTTTTCCCATGTAATTTCTTAGGATGTTTTTCACTCTCTAATGAACAATTTCAGCTATTATTTTTGCATCTTGCCTTTTGGAATATGTTCTTACACATGAATGACTTCACCCATATCAGGAGCTCTTAATTCTTTTCCTTTCCATTCCTGGAACACCTCATGGCTACCAGTGTCAACACTGAGTAATGATGAGTTTTCCTGCAGTCACTTCAAACTGCTCACTGTAAACAGCTTCTATTTGCATCCATTTGAAACTTAAATACTCTCTATTCTAATCTGTTGGTGCACACATATATAAAATGGAGATGTCTGAATGAAGTTGTTTTTTTTTCCATGACAACATGGCTGATTCTTTTAAAATAATACTGATTAAATATTGTCCACATCACTGTTTTACCTTAAAAAATTTACTTTTCTTTATTGAAGACACAAGAAGGCTGAATCACTAAAAATGGCAAACTTTTTTAGAACTATGTCACGACTACTAGAATGGCCTCTGGAATGGTCTCCATACTACCTCTCTCACTTGCAGATTCCTTACCAGAATACTGATTAATTCTCTTGCTAGTTTTGCTGGATGGGTGCAGATCACCTGCTGTTTATACTTGAATTTTCATTTCCATCTATGTAAGCTTTATTTTTGACACACTGATCAGAGGATGATATTTGCTTGCTTGAGAAGCTGTGACAGTATTTATCAAATAATGCCATGGCTCTGGTGCTCTTGTGTGAAAAACACCTTTTTCCTACCACAGGTGGACTAGAGTAAGTTATTGCATTTCTTAAAATAAATGCAGGATTGAAGTCATAGGATTGACTGTGTCTGTGAATGTTACTTTCTTTTTCATTCAGATCATTGTGCTGTCTCTGTTGCTGCAATAAAAGCCCACTGCAGTCCTGTGAGAAAGCCCTGCTTAATGCTGAACACACCAGAATGTGTAATTCAGATAGACGGGGACACCTTTAAACCATGCCAGGAATCAGTGTGTAAAATTTAAGGAATAAACTGAATGAAGAGCAAAAGAAATGTTATCCTGGGTCTGGCATTTTTATTGTGTACAGTGGAATAAGTACCACAACTGCTTTTAATAATAAGACTGGTGCCTCTATGAGAGTGCCACTTTAAGTTCTCTTGAATTTGGAGGTTTTCTTTTTCTAGATTTATTTTATATTGCACAAAACTAATTATCTTGGTAGTGTTGAGTTTTGAGGATACTGACAGTTTACAATTTATTCTTTATTGTTAATCGCTATACTGATATTCTGGCATTAAAATCCAATTTTATTGCTGTTATTTCCATCTCTCCTTCAGAAAGAAGTGATACTCCTTTCTTTTAGCATGTCCAGGGCAATCCCACAGTAAATTATTTTGCAGTTTTGCACTTTACTTTTTCAGGGTTTGTCACTATATTGAAAAGGTTATAATCATTTGGGGTTCCTGTCTATCCCCTTGCAGTGGCCAGTGTGCAGGTCAAACCTTAGCATTTTCTGCAACTGTGGCTTGCCTTCTGTCCTATGGAGATTCTTTTTGTCAAATTATTTTTAAGTCAATAAAGCAAGCCAAATCCAGATGAGGACCAGTTCCTTATAATGTGTAGTTGTTGGTTTCATAGAATAGACACAATTTGAAGACATCCTGGTCATCCAGATCATTGATTCTTAGAGAATCTTATGTTAAAATTGAGGTGAAAACCTGTTTGTGTTTACGTCTGGAAGCAGCAGAATACCCTCTGAATCCTCTTTTCTCCTTGCTTAGGCTTGTACCAGACAGGTTTTGCATTACCATAGTATGCAGGTAGAATCTCACATATTGAAAAAAAATGTTGATGATCTCCTTCTCTTTCCTTTTGGCCTCAGAACTATTACTTTCAGGGTGGTGGCAAAGACTTCTGTGCCTTAGGAAGCCTTCCCTGGTTCTGATTGAAATTCCAATCATGCCTGAATGCCTGTCTGTATGCAGATTTTGTATGGAGCAGCCTATCTTCAGTTCCGCTGTTAATTAGTTCAGAGCCTACAATCATCCTAAATTTGTAGATATTGAGAACTCTGCCCATGCAACCTGATAGCTGGCCTTAGATGCTTAAATGAGTTTTGCTGCAGTACTTCAAAGGTATTACGACACCAAGGTTAGTGATGACCTGGTGACCTACAAGGTTCTCATTTTGTTAGATTGCCCAAAGCTCATACAGTTTGTCAAGAAAACAAAAATAAGAGAGATATGACTTGTAAATTCTCTTTACAAAACATAATACATGCTGAATATCAACCAGTTTGGCCTGTGAAGTGATTTAAAACCCCATTAAATTCTTTGCTCTGAGCATGGCATGAACCCAATCAACTCTAGTTTTTTTTCTTTCCTTCCAGCTAGATGGTGTCTATATTCAGCTGTATATTAGAAAACTTGTGAACTTACGGTAGTTTCACTTCCTGCACCACTTCTGCTGTCCCAGGCCGGTGTGTGGTATGCTGGCGCCTGTTGTGAAACTTTCCTCTTTCAGAAGCTGTGCCCCGGGGTGTGGGAAAGTTATGTTGTAATGCTGGGGACCAGGGAAGAGGCACACTAACCTCATCTACAAAATGGTAATTTCTCAGAACCTGCATGGTCATCTTCTCCCCTGAAAATGCTGAAATTGGGCTGTGTTTGTATTTTTTTTCACTTTTTTTTTTTTTATGGAAATCTGTTGAATAACACTTTGCTTACATGCCATTGTGCTGTACCTTTTCAGACAGAAAAAAAAAATATTCTGGCATTAACTGAATGTCTCTGAAAGGCTTTAGCAATTCTGACCTGACAGAAAGACAAGGTATGGAAAAAAATGCTCTGCAGTATTTACTTGAGCCTTTCTTCTGTCCACACAAACCAAAATTAGCAACGTCAGTGTAGATGTTGGGTAGTTATGCCACACATGGATTTATGAGCTTGCCTAAACATCTTGTTATTAAAAGTTTAAATATTTACACTGAGAATCTGCTGCCTTATGGACTTTTGTGAGTTTATTTCTAAACAGTGAGGATATTTTTTTTTTCCAATTGAGAATATTCTAAGGTTGACTTTAACATAAAACTGCTTTAGTGCTCTTCTAATCAACAGTTACAGATTAATTTATGCTAAATCAGGGCTTAAGCGTTGCTTAATCCTTTTAGAGTTCTAGCAAAGACTGACCACTTGACTAAGATTATGTAGCTTAGTAAAAACCCTGGTTTTAAATAGGACATTGAAACAAAATTAGGTAGAGCTCAGGGTGCTGGCTTTTGCTGGTATATTCACATTGGCATTTTGCAATGGTAGGGCATATATTTGTACGGGATCCTTAGGAAATCAAGGCTTGTGCTGTCTATTCCTCTTAAGGACCCAATATAAATCCTGCTAGATGAGGCTCCTTTTTTTTGGTGGGGCTTGAATTGAAGCAATAAAGCAGAAATCATACTGGGTTAAACTTAAAACTATTTTCTTTTTAGTTGTACGTACATATAAAAAAATATGCCCTTGGCTCGCCAAATGTTATCCAGTTGGCAATCACACGGCAAATAACATGCTGAAGATTAAAAGGCTATGCTTTAAACAACACTTTCTGTGCTTGATGAAATATTTCCCATTTTTTATGTTGGGAACTAGCACTGTTAAGTAGAAGCAAATAATTGCTATGAAAAAGTGCATGATTTTTGAGTAGAATTTTATCTTCAAAATTGTTGTGGTTGGTGGGGGATAAGAAACAACCAAATATACCAAATGGAAGAATTGGCTCATAAGTGGTTGTGTGCTGCACTTGAATATGATGGGACCTGGAGGACCTGCAGACTGCCAAACATCATCGATTGAGATGGGCAGAGACAGCTTTCTTTTAGCAAAAAAAGCAATGGTTTTCAGTCAGTGTGGAGAGGGGAATCATTGGATGAGGCAACTTGTGTCAGGGAGGCATGTTCTAGCACCAGTTGTCTGCAGTAGATCTTTTAATTCTAGTATTTTTAGCAAAATTTTAAGTCATTCAAAGAACAAGATAATCCTATTTTTTTCCTCTTTTAGAAGTTTTCAGGGAGGTAAAAGAAGGATTAAGTAATAACTTAGGAATTTACACTGAACATGGATGTTGGCTCTGTTGCTGTAGCTACATCATCCATCTCAACATACAGTAGCTATGGGAACAGAGCTATTGGACCTTGCAAAAGGAATGCAAACATTTCACTGCTGGTTTGCCATTTGTCAGAGTCCTTTTCTCAGAAGTCTTAACATAATTTCTATTCCAGTCTTAGCTCAGTCAAGCCTAAAATTCTAACCATGATATCTCCCTCCTACAGAGTCAGTCTCAATGCAAACAGGTCTCTTTTCTCTATATTCTTACAAGTCTTTCTATCAAATTCTACTTTTCTGACTGAGCAAGGACACTGAGTAAAATATAGCTGTAGGCCATGGGGGAAACCAAATAGACATAGAATAGCGTCACAAATAGCTTCACTGCTCAGGACACACCTGCAGTTGGACAGTTCAGTCACAGAATCCCATGGGTATTGCAAGTCCAAATGTTCTGGTACTGCTGGATCTTGGGGAATTTGGTGGTAGCGAGCATTTTAAAAATGCTTGATAGACAAGCTTGTCAAAATAAACAGTAACAATGAACTTTTTCAGAAAATGTTGCAATCAGCTGCAAGTAGTTATAATACTGCAATTTAAATATAAATACAAATGAAAGTTGTAACTGTTTAGTGCTTTTTTCCCCCTACAAAGCATCCTGATGTATCCAGGACTCCTGCTCTTTCCTGGCTGAAAAATTAACAAAATTAGGTATATCTATATTAGGCTACTTTACCTGAGCGCTCTTAAATGTTGGTGGCCTTGGGAAGGAACAGAAGTACCATGAATACTGCTCTGTCAGAAAGCTACAGGAAAAGAAACAGGGCAGTCAAAGCAAGATACTTATGTTGATGAAATTAATGTTCACAGCATGACTCTGTCAAAACTTGGCTTAGTACATTATAAGCAATTTACCAAAGAGAACTGGTATGTTCAAGATAAAGACAGCCACAGTATCCTGGTTTTTGAGAGTGGAATATAGTTGATTTTGAACTTCAGGAACTTGATCCAGGCTTACAATTTTTGGCTTCAAATCAGACCAGTAACATTCTACTTCCTAGGAGGCGAGCTAAAATAAATCATATGTGAAGCCTGATTCTGTTTCTTGCTTCTATCTATTCTACTGCAAGTAAGATTTCTTATTAAAATCACCATGGATACATGATCCTTATAATCCTGTGAGTCTTTTTCTGATAGTCTGCTTAGCTGCAGAAAGTTAACTAACTCTGTGCCTAAAAGAAATGAGCTGCTGCCCCTCTCCCAAAGTCGCAAATCCAAGCAGCTCATTTTTAAATTAGCCATGAACATATTGACCTGGTTTCACCATGGCAGATGCATTTGACAATGCTTCACATCCATCCAAGTGGGATCTGGGCTATGTGCCCTGTGCTGCATGGCCTTTTGCAATAAGAGAGAAATAAAATGTGTGGGAAGTTGCTTGGGAATCTTTGGGAAGAGTAGCAGTTCAGAAGCAATTGCCCCGACACAGAACTCTTTCACAGAGGTATGTGCACACTGCAACAGCAAACTGCCTTTATTCAACAACCAGTATGAATGGTATTGACCAGCTGATAAATGGTAAATCAGTATTCTGATTTGAATGTCCCTACTGTGAAGATATGATTGTGCAATCTCTGCTCTTCCATCCTACTGCATATATGCATGAATTTGAGTCCTTTAAATTTGGTGACATACCATTGCTCAGGATGTTAATCAACTTGGTGGTCATTGAGAGCATCTCCTGGCTGCTGGACAGGCAGTGGTCAGAAAGGGAAGGGTAAGGATTAAAAGTCCTGATTTTAGTAACTGCAGCAATATTTTTTACATAACCATTCTGCCATCATCACCTTCTACTGCTATGGGCTTTAAGTAAAATGTAGCACAAATGACTTACACTGTACATGTTGTTTCTGGGATCGTCCTTGGCTGCAGTGATTTGGTGTCATTATGTGCTTCTCAGAGAAAGAGCCTGAATTAAAAACAACTTCTGTTGCTGTTTAATGTACTGTAGCAAATGCTCTGTAGATCTGTAAATCAAGACATTTGTTCTTCATTTTTAGCAATGCCCTTTCCCTGAACTCATTTAATGAGACAGTTGTAAGATGTTTGTATGTTCTCCAGCTGGACTGGGTGCACAATTCTTGAACTCTGTCTCTTACTACATTCTCATTTTAAAGTCTCCTGTGTCAATAGATAGTGGCAGCTATATTCTTAAAGCAGCCTTGTTCCACAGACTACCACTCTGACGTTGTAAGCAGTGTAATAGACAGTAAGATCCTTGAGGGTGAAAGAATTTGGGAATTTCTTTGATACTGAAGATCTTGACAGCTGTGTTTTATAAAAGTGAAGGGGAGTAAAAGCGGAGGGTAAATTACGAAAGGTACTGTACAGACCAAAATGTGACATACAGCATAATAGACAGAGAAGAACGGAAGACTGTTATTATTCCTGCTTGTCACAGAAAACATGCACAGAAATCACTTCCAACATATAAATGAAGTTTATGCAACTATAGCAATATGAACAATTATAAAAGTAGTTTTAGAGATTTAGATTATTGTCTCTAATTTCATCTATCTCTTAAAATAAAAGCAGAAAAAAATTACATTGTTAAGTGACTCTACTATTTTCTATCTGCTCTAGATTAAACTGGAAGTGCAGATTTTGTCAAACTACTTAACAATTTCATGCCCCTCTTCTGATGAATGTAGGTTGCTCAGGTTCCTGGGTCAGTCCTACATCTTAACCCAAGTGAACTGAGCAGCCATTTACCAAGAATGGGTTACACAGAGCACCTTTCTCTGTGCACTTTTCTTAGATTTCATTTGATGTCTGCTCGGCTTAGCTTGGCTTCGCTTGTGCATTCAAACTGTGCCACTTCCCTGATGACACCAGGCACTTGGGCAAGCCTTGTGCCCAAAGAGATGCTGAGCTCCATTGCCAGAATTGCTACTACTGGTCTGAGAGAGCTTTTGTTCTTTGCTGGTTTGCTGTTTTGTTTTGGTGTTTTGCTAATTCTGTACCTTTCTTATCTAGTCCAGGGCATCATCTTACACCTGTGTACAACAGCTAGTGTATGCAACTTCCACTTTTGTGTGGGGAGAATTTTTTGTTTGCAAAGATCCCATGCAAAAACAGGTGAAGGCTCTTCTTGTGTTAACATTTTCTTGTTTTTTTTGAACATGTGAAGGATAGATTTCTTATATATCCTTTTGCCCAGCTTTTTGTTCTCTCTTTTGTCCCTCTCCTCCCCTCCATCCTGGAGTAAAAGTGTGCATTTACTTCTTGCAATTCCAGCTTTTCATAGGATTTTTTGCTACATGCCAATGTAGAGGAAGCAGGAAGATGATGTTACATGGCATCAGGAAAAAGAAAATGAGACACATCCTGTGCTGAACATGCATAGGACAGCTTGAAGCTTGATGTGCTCTGTCATGGTAATAGAGAATGATATGAACCATACTGACCCTGTACACAAGCTGATTTGTGTTTTTGCTTAGAAAAGAAGACATCTCGCCTTCTCTGTGTCACAGTCCACACTACCTTGCATGCTAGAATAATTTGCTGGATATTTCTGCAGTGAGGAGCACGGTAAAAACCAGAGGAAAGACAGTGAGAGGGAGGTAACCTGCCATTTTCCAATATCTACTTAAAAGCAGATAAAAGACATCCTTTCTTCAGAAGTGTTCTGAGGGGAAAGGATCACCCTTTTGTTCTTTCTCCTTTTGCAAAGTCTGTTGGATTTAAAAGCAGTTTCACTCTTTAACATTTATACAGATTGACCTTAAAAATAATCAGTGCCATCCTAAAATGACTGTTAATCCTGGGGGCTGCAGAGATGGCTGCCATTTGTCAAATACTTACACAATATTTGAATTATCAGAAAAGCACCAGGACCAGTTTAGTAACCTTTTCCTGGCATTGTTTGCTAAACATTTCCTATTAGACTATGCTCACTATGAACAATATCATAGAGTAACTTAGTTTTCTGAATTACAATCATAACTTATGCTTCAGTACCTTATGTTCCGACTAGTATTATGGTTTAACTTTCCTCTGTACCTTTAACTTGAAGATTCTACATAAGAGCTTTCCTTTTAATGTCCAGATTAGTGCCCTTATGCCTTAATAATTTTGAGATCTAAAACACTGCTGTAGAAAAGAGTTAAAACCTAGCCTGGAATGTAAGAACTATTTAACAAATGTTATAACCCATTTCCATGTAATGCATTAACCAAGTACAGGTTGTTCAGGCTTCCAGGTCTCCCGTGCAGAGTGACCTCATGATACCAAATCCAGATGAGATGCAAAGTCCTGTGTCTTCTCAGGGAGAAATAATATGGTAGGATAGTGTGTATTTTATTTTCTTTTAACATTTAAAATAGAGTTGAAAATTTAGGAGGATTTAGGTGAACAGGAATATTAACCTCCGTGAACATATACTACCAAATTTATGCTAATATCTGAAAGAAATGTTTCTCCTTAGTGCTACAGAAACCTCCCAGCAATATCATGCTCCAAGAACAAAAGTACGGCTTGGAGGTGTTCATACAATAATTCTATGGAAGTGTCTTCATGTAGACATCATGTTTCAGGCCATGAATGTTTATTCATCCTATAGTGCTTATAAATATGCAGAGTCTTAGAGTGCTGGTGGTCTCTCAAACCTTAGCAAGATCAGCAATGGAGCATGGTTCCTTTCAGAGCTGCAAGAGTTCCATACGAGGTGTTAAAGGGAAAATAAACATTTCAGAGATGCATTCCTGTTTTTTGTGGGTAACCATTGATTCAAAATAAGTGCAGGCTGACAAGCTCAATGGAATCCCCACATCTGAATGGGAATGAAGAGTAGTAACGTTTACTCCCTTTTCTTTTTTTCCTCTACCTTTCCAGCACCAAGGGAAGGGGGAAAACCACTCTTTTCTTGGGTCTTATTGTCTTTCTACAAGCTCTAGACTTTGTTTCTTGGCAAACTTAATTTCAATCTAATGTCTCTCATTTTAATACAAAAAATGGGTACGTGCACAAAGTTGTTCTCTTGTTGCTCTCTTTTCCTGTCTACTTATTAACAGAGCTGTAAAGGTTGATCATGTCACATGAGCAACGACAGGCCTTTATATTTTCTTAGACATAAGTCCAAGGTAGAGTTACAGACGGCTAATGGAAACTCAGGCTTTTAATTTCATCCTTCTGTAGTAAATATTTAATTAATTGTTGAATGTTTTTGCAGCTGAGCATTGAGTCTTTTGTTCCACGTGCCTAATTCCATGTGCTGAGCTTTCTTAGGCTCTGTGGTGCATTCTTCTACTCAGCATCGTGCTGAGGTGCTAGTCAAGGGGAGGCTGAAAATCTCAGCAATTTACAGTGGAGAAATGGTGGTTTATCTTGCAAATGTAAAAAATTTGCTTCCACTAACTTTCTAATTACTGTTTGAAAGCCATCAAAGTATTCTGAGAAGAGTGACGCTCAGTTGAGAAGAGACTTAATTGCTTTCAATCTGTATAGGCAGGTGGTCATATATAGCTGCAATATTTCTTTTCTCTGGCTATCAGCTTACAGATACTGATATTCACCCTGGTTTACCACTGAAACTAATGTTTTCCAGCTGCTGCTTGCTAGTATGAGCATATTTCTGGCAACTGAGTGCTGCATTTGAATTACTGTAGAGGTCATACAGTTGGGGCTGCATATGAAACACTTGATTTTTGAAAAAAGATTGTTTAAGTTCAACAAAGCCAACTGGCTTCAGAGCCTCTGGTTCAGAGCCTCTTTGCTCCAGCTTCTAACTTCATTCATAGGGCAAGCAGAGTGCTGGAATCTTTCTGTCTCTTATTGTTTCTTTACTGAAAGAGAATTGTGCTAGTAAAAAAAAAATGCTGGAGATGTGATGAAAGTTAAATTCCACCTTCCTAAATATAAAACCTAGTTTTTAAATACTTGTTTGAGTACTGAATTACAGACATTCATTGCAAATTATTTTTGTTTAGCATTTCTAAGCATCATTTTGTAGTTGACTCTAACTGTAAAATTATTATTAATGATGATGGCATTTGAGTTCCTGCTTTTGCACTGTTAACTATATATCTTTGAGGAAAAGATCATAAGGAAAAACTCTCAAGACCACTCAACTGAATTTCGAAAATGTAACTCATGCAAATAAAATCTGGAACCTAAAAAGATGTGAGGAAGCCCCCATTTCTTCAGCAATACTGAAATTGCATGCTGATTTATATCTGAATTACCACATTCCTCCAAACAAGTTTTAGAACTGCTCTTTTAATCTTGTCTGATAGCAAATAGTTATTTGCCAGTTACTAAAAATAAGGAGATACAAAAAAGATGTTAAAAAATATCCAGGAAAAACAGTTGAAATGGCATAATAGGCAGCCAGATAAAATTCCCATGTTTTCATTATGGATTAATGGAGTTCTATAAATAAAATAAATAAAATCCAATGATTGTTGTAGTGTTCAAGCTGGAAAACCACTCAAGTGCTCCAAAGATAAAAATACCAGTTATGTGCAGATGAACACGGGAATTTATGTCAGAATTCTCAGTAACTGGGGATTTACTGGCATAGATTTTCTTACAGTGATTCACTATATCTACCTTGTAGATGACAAAATTGTTGTCAACTTTATAAAGTTAATTTAATATTTTTTAGGGCAATTTTGGATTTTATGTTTGAAATGGAAAAATGCTGGAGATGTCTTCTTTCTCTGCCTGTGCTGACTTTGACAGATTCCTATCTCCATACTCCTGGCATACTAGTCACCAGAGACTCAGTTCTCTACTACTACATTTACATTACATCTCCAATTCTTCTGTCTTCTCTATGGCCTTGTTATGCAGTCTGTTATTAGGTTTGTTTCAAGTGGTGATGTATATCTTGGCTTCTGAGTACATATGGTTGACTTGCCAGAACAAAGCATGCTAAGAACGTTCACACAATTGAAAGATAAATTTAAAGTACTCTTGTGTTTCTTTAACTTATCTGAATACCAGCTTAACAGGTAAGATTAAAATAAATTGACATCCATTTTTAAAATTAATATTTCACATACCTTCCTTGCAAGCATGCAGTATTCCCAGGCATAAACATTTAAAATGAATGATGTAAGAAATCATGAGACAAAAATTGTGTTACGGTTTAGGACTCTTCAAGACTTTTTTTACTTAATCAAATATTAGAAATTAAATATAGATTATTTTTGTAATGAGTACTAGAGCTTATGCTTTAAAAAAATCCGAATTCTTTTAGTGTATGATAAAATTATGAGCTGGCAACTTACAAACACAAGAGTTCATAGAAACTGAGAAAATTTGAAGCAGAGTGTCATTTGGTTATGATCCCATATTATGTATTTACTTTAAGATCTCTTCTTTCTCAGGCTAGAATATCTAATGTTTTTTGGCACATATGAGTATTTTCCTGACTGGTCTCTGAAAAATATAATGAAAGTAGTTTTCTTTTCATTTTAAAGGATTAAAAAGCCTCTTATTTTTTTCTTTCTTCCTTTGTAACTTTTGAACTTTTTACATGGAAAGTATGTTTTCAAAAGACTTATGTTTACATAATGTAAATGTTCTGACATAACCTGTAGAAACATAGTCTCATAGAAACACTTAGGCTGGAAAAGACCTCTGAGATCATTGAGTCCAACCCTTAACCCAGCCCTGCAAAGTTCAGCACTAAACCATGTCCCTCAATGCCACCATAATCTACCCATAATGAGAAAAAAGTTAGTGGTTCACAAATTCAGTCTGTGGCTCTGAGCCTGGCCTGCAGTCCTTTGTAGCTGTCTATCCCTTGGTGCAGGTACTAAGAACTGAGAGCTGTGGGGCTGTTCTGCATTCCCTTGATACTGACCTGGTCAAATTCGTACTGCTGATCTTGATTTACTTACCAAGACTTCTGAAATTCCAGAATAGGAACTAGTTTGAGTGCCATGATAGAGGGGAATGTACCTAAATTTGTTACTCTTCAAATCCCTAAATTCTGCCATTTCTTTCAGATGATCCTTTCATGTCCTGCTCTGTTGAATATCATTTCCAGCAGTGTCGTGTTGCTGTGTCTCTTTGGTGCTTAATCACACTTCCGATTTTCATTACTTTCTATGACTGTAATAATGTAATCTCTACGGCTCAGATCTGTGGGTAGGAAAGGAAGCTTCTGCAGAATGTGACAATTATAACTCAGAATTTTCTAACTTGTGTAATCTTTAAAATTATCTTGGAAAGTTAGTGAACCAATTTAGAACTTCCTCTTGTATCTGTTCAAATTTGAATAATCACTCATAAAAGAGATGTCATTTTAACAGAAACATGCATCTAATTGATAAATATAAAATAAATATAGCAGTGACCAGGATGTGTCCAATGCCCAGAAGCCTAATGAAAGCAGATTAAAAAGAGCTTATGGTTGATTTTCAAGCATTCAAAATTTTCTGTTTAAGAAAAATAGACTTTGCTTTCTTAAATCTGTCTTCAATAAAGCACTAAGATGTCTGCCAAGCAGTAGCTTCATCTTCAACCAGCTGGATACACCTGAGCTTTCTTAGCTTGAGAAAAAATCCTTCTCAGTATGTCAACCGAAACAGTGAGATGTGCTTATTTGGAACTATAAATCAAAATGCCCATGTACAGATGTTCTCAGCCTACAGGCATAAATATGAAGGAGCTTGGTTCCAGAAGGATTTTTCAGCAATACCTAAAATTGGTCAGAGATGCTGTACAACTGCCTATTGCAGAATTGACATAGCTACTGTAAAATGACCATGAGTGACTTGTTTATTATGCTGTTCTCATATGTGGTGTACAGTGGGAAGCTTCAGA
Source organism: Pseudopodoces humilis (assembly GCF_049639895.1). Lineage (NCBI taxonomy): Eukaryota > Metazoa > Chordata > Aves > Passeriformes > Paridae > Pseudopodoces > Pseudopodoces humilis. The sequence goes on from NC_142200.1 coordinate 75,534,279, forward strand.
GAGAGCAATTCAGTACTGTGCCAATATGCAAAAAAACCAGCCTTCTGTAACAGAAAATTGTGGTGAAAGAGAGATATGGGATGGGCTTGCTTTTTAAAACAGGAAGAATATCTCCAAGACCTTACAGCATCTGTTGGCATCAAGCAGAGCTTTTCTGAGGATGAAAAGGGATATTATCCCATTTTCCAAATGGGAAAGTTGGGCTGTAAATTAGATGGCCTTTGATGCAAGAGGAACTGGGAAAGATTGAGTAGGTTTTGGGTTCTTGTTCTCCTCTGACCCCAAGCTGATGTGGAACCCTGAAAAGAGGGAGGGAGGTAGTCTTATGACTTTGTGCTGTGTTACAGTTTTAGTGCAGTGGTATGTGTCTGCTTTGAAGAGGAAGATCTCATCTGTCATTTTTACATGGTACACTTTTGTACTATGACAGGTCCCAGAGGCTTAAACCAAACAATATTGTCCCACTGCTCTACGATGGCTATTTCACCTCGAGAATCAGATGCCTCCTACTGTAAACGAGCATGTTGTGATTTTATGGAAAATGTGATGGGGTGGTGGTCATTTTGCATTATTTATCGATGTTGTCCTGAGTAAGGAGAGTAATTCCTTCTGTATCTGATTTCTGTTTTGGAATGAAGTGGTTCATGTCAGAATCTGTGATAAGTTTGTGACATGAGCAAAGTTTGCGGTCATTGGCAAACAACATAAAAGAATATAAACTTTTTAGACTCATATTTAGACACGGGAGAATTTGAAAAGAAAGCATTTTTTTTAATCACCACATTGCAAAAGCTAATAAATACTTGAATAGAAGATTTTTCCACTTAAAGTGAAGAATTGCTAAGCTGAAAGTGGACAGAGAATTTGGCTATTACTGGAAAAAAGGGATTTTATTTTGGTTTATATGTAAATCATAGCATAACCTTATGTGTGGTATTGCTTACCAGTTACCTGTGATTAAAAATTAAAGAAATACAGAAAGAGATTGTGGTTGGTAAGAGATTTAAATTAATATATTTGGGGTTGTACATATTCTTAAAATAGTTAGGTGTTTCTTGTGATGTATTTCTTGAAACTGGCTCATTTAGCATTTTTTGAGATAGCATGAGACCTTTGAAAGTAATATTTCCAAATATGGATAAGAGACTTTTATGCACTTGAATCATATTTCAACCCAGCCCCCTTGTTTGGGATGTGTGAATTTAGTGTTCAGCTTGTGCATATGGGGGGAATTACCCAGACAACTGCAGTGAGCAGAACTGTGAACATGATTTCTGCAGAGCTAAATGCTTCTTGGCTCCTGACAGCCAACATCTTTAAGTTTATGAAGTGCAGCTCCCTCTCCCCAATGCCCAAGCAAATGAATTGCCAAACTCTGGGTGCCAGAGCTGAGGCAGCAGGGCAGAGGCACTAACTCAGCTCCCATTTCTTGATGAGATCTCACAGGGGAATGCAGGAGCCCTGTCCCACAGCTGACCTGCTAGAGCAGAAAGGGAAAAATCCCCAAGTTGAAGTGTTGGCCAGTCTGACCACTGCTACCTCACCAGCCGGGAGAATTGATTATAAAAAGCCTCTGGAAAAGCCCATTATTGTAGAGAGTTGTAGCAGCTGTGTTCTGTCAATGGAATTAAAATGAATTTATATCCTCTTACTCCTACAACAAGGGCTTCCTGGGGCACAGATGGGTTCCATGTATCTGCTGGTATGGGGGACAGAGAAATGGAGCTGCAGTGCTGGTTTGAAACATGGGCTACTACTAAAACATATTAGCGTTGAAACAGCTAGCAGAACCTTTCTAGTGGTACTTTTCTTTTTATTTATGGCTCTGTCTTGAAAAATGAAAACCGATTTTCCATATTTCTGAAGTCTCCATTGTTTTAATAGACTTCTCTGATTTAAATCCTGAAATAGCTCAGTTATAGTTTATATTGATGAATGCTTACCTTCTTTGGTTAGGGTAAATAGTTTTTCACATAGCCATAGGCTGAAATCTTCTTAAACTGAAGGAATGACTGTAAGAATTCTCTATAAGTAGCATGTGGGCGTTGGAAAGTAAACTTTTTTCTGTTGTATGGTATGAGGTAACCAAAACTGCAAACTGGCCTACAGACAGCCTTTATCTAGGTCTGTCTAACAGCTATATCACCAAAGACAATTGGTATGGATTCTGAACTGCTAAAATTGAATTGTGGCCATAGTAGGTATTAACTAAATTCATTGACATAAAATGCAAGTTAGTGCTCAGGTGAGGGGGTAGAAAAGGGTCTGTATCCAACACCACAGCCAGCCCTGCAAAGTTATTTTTGATTTCATTTAATGAGTTTAAATTTGATAGCCAATATGGACGAATTTCATACTGATACTTAAATGGAAATGTAAACCAAGCTATTTTATTGAGAGGAGATATGCATCTGATCATCTTTTCTGATTTCTAGTTTTCATTGCTGCTGAAAAGTTTGCTCTTCTTTTTGGGTAATTGCTAGCTTGGAGTGGTTCTGGCTGAGTAATTATAAAATTGGATTTCTGCCTTTCCTGGTTTGGACATAAATCTCTTAGTGCAATTCATGGATTGCACTAGCTGCTCACTTCATATCTTGCCAAATGGACTTGTTAGCCTCCAGACTTACGTAACCTTCCCTCTAGCAGAGCTGTTCAGACATCTCAATATAACAAGCAAACAGAAAAGAGAAAGTGCAGTCAGTGAAGATTTCAGAAAGAAATTTAGGCAATCAGTCTAGGCCTGGGAGTCTTGAATCCAAGCTGACGTCTAATGGCTTAAAAATGTGACATGGTACAGCTTACTGCCTGCCACGACTCTTACTTTGGGATAATTAGAAACATTTTATGTTTTTAAAGTGAATTTTTTAAGGCTGACCATTATCCTGTTGGATCAGGAGATTAAATTCTCTAACAGATGTTGATCTTATTCTGCAGTTCTCACTGTCATCTTGCGCCACTGAAATCAAAAAGCGAACCGTGGTTCTTTCCTCTCAACCCTCTGGCACACACAGAATACACTTTACCTTATTACCATCGTGTGCTAATTGAAGGAGCGTGACAGGCTCCACTGACAGCACTCATTGACGCACACCTAAGGTTCTCCATCTGCTTCAGGAAATACAGCTCTCATTTCTCAAGTTTTGGAGACTATTGCAAGTCTTAATTAAAGATTGCCTAAGATGTCCTGGTGTTTTAAACAGCCATTAGAGAGTGCAAAGGGGTGGTGGTGAGATAGGACACAAAAATTAGCTGCTTAATGCTCTTTTCTTTCAATGATTTTTGAGTACCCATTCCATGCTATTTTGATAAACTTCCCTCAGTGACTAAAGTGAAACTGGTAAGCCAGCTTTAAAGTAATGTTTTGTTTTAAAAAGGAGCAGGGGAAAGAAAAAAGTCAAAAATGCAGTATTAAACATGCATTCTAAGAAAGATCAAAAAAAGTCTGGAATATGAGATTTCCTTTTGTCTTAATGTATTCTGGCTTTAAAAAGCCCCACATATTGTGCTAGTGTGAGAACCAGGAAGTGAGAGAGACCAAAGTGAACAACTTAATATAATAGACCAAGCTGCAGTCTGGTAGAAAATGTATATGGCACAAATGACTGCTTAGGAGCACAAATATAGGAAGTTTTCCAACGTGTTGAGAATTCAATCTTCCATGTTCCTGATTTCTTTAGAGTACGTTCTTTACTAGAAGACGTTATTACAACACAGCTGTGAGAAGCTGAGAGCTGATAAGCTGCTGACACTGATACTGTGATCACAAGGAAGAATTTTCCTTAGCAACATGAGAAATACTTGCAATTCAGCCCAAAGTCTCACAGGTTTAATTATAGGTAGTTTTGATGTTACGCAAGGCATGACTTGACTCGAATATGTTGACTTCAGTACAACATACTTTGTTTAAAATGAAACTTTATACACAGGACTAAAAGTCAGAAGTTTTTATTCCAAGGAGAAATTCAGCAGCTCTTCAGAGAGTTGGTGTAAAATACCTTGTAAATACTGCTGAGGTGGTGAATAGGCTTCGCTTGCAGGTTGCTTGCAGGAGGTTAAATTCCATCAGAGGCATGATGTGTAACACTATCCTAAAGACGTAAGCATGCTCAGCTTTCTAATGCCATGTTAGACGTACAGGTATTTTTGGAATTATGTTTCAATTACTAATTTAACTGTCATTAGCAATTGTGTATTAACTGGAGGATAAAATTTGCTTTATCCTGTGATTCTTGCATAGGCCTTAATTTGTGAGGAATGGTGTTGCTGTGTTCAGGGCTGAGGTTATTGAGAGGGTGGGCACATCATCAGTGACTTTTTTCTTTGGGAGAAAAGAGCTGTCAGTGTTCTTTTAAAATCAGCCAACCTCTTCTAATGTCTAAACCTAAAAATGTAGTACATCCAGGAGCATCAAGTGGATGTGCAATCATTTCCTTTTGAGGAAAAAGAAAGAAAAGCTATTTCTGCAGCTTAGTACAGAGCTAAGACAGATAAAAGCAGACAGACTATGTTAGCTAGATACTAAATCTTAAAATACCTAAATAGTTATGTCATGGAATAAAGGAGTCAATACTTTATTTAAATTGCTATTTTTTTGTTTTGCTGGGTAAACTAAGTACTGTGCATTTTGGAAGGAAGAGTTTGCAGTGCTCTCATGAACACCACGATATGCACAGCAGCAGCAGGTGCTGCGTTAATTCAGTGGCAGCTGGTCTTGGTTCCTTGTTCTCCTCCTTTTAGTGGTGCAATTGTGGAGTCATGTGCTGCAGTCAGAAATGGTGTGTAGCAGTCCCTGTGCCTCATATTTAAAAATGAAAAACAAAACTGAGAGCTGGATTTGGTTTATAATTGTAAATGGGGTTTCATTCCTTGTGGTGAGGGTGTCATGCAAACAGAAGAAGGAAATTACATAGGCTAAGGATTGCCATGACTTATCATAGGTCTGAGCTGTCTGTTGAAAGTTTTGTTCCTAGGTGTAGGATGCTTTCTTACAGCAAGGGTTTAGGAATGGTTTTTTACAGAAAGATGAATTTACGTGAAGAACACAAATGTGGAAGAATTTAGCAATGACATGGAGAATCCATTTTCAGAGCATAACTAATCTAGGTAATTCCTAGATTTCAAAGCTAATGCATGTTATCAATGCATGTAATTTATATTCTAAGGACTCTTTCAAGTCTGATCAAAACTAGTTTGATCATTTAAATGGGCATTAAAGTAATAGAGGTGTTTTTGAGTGTGGAATGTTAGACAAATAAAATGTAAATATAGATCCCCATAATTAACTTTCTCCAGTGAGAGCTTCCCTAGTTAAATACCCAAATGCCTTATTCAGAATGTGAATGTAGCTCTCCATGACTATTTTAAGAAATAACAGGTAAGTTTACTATTTATACAAACAGCAACCAAGAACTTTTGCTACTGAAGAAAACATGTAAATTAGGATCATATGATAGTTTCTTTTTTTAGTGTAGAAAACATGAGTTTCAACTCTCTTCGTGTTTCCTGAACTGTTTGTTCTTTGTTCAGGAAGACGCTACAAAAATATAAGCTATAGGTGTTAAGCTGCTCGTTTCACTTTTCCAGTGTGAAGTCCCTCCAGGAATGAGGTCTTCCCACCACTGCTATTCAGTAGGACTGTAGTGTGGAGGAAGATAATGTTTTCATTGCTTGAGCATTTGACTGTTACATTTTTAATGTAGTTTTTGGAGGCACCCAAAGGAGGAACTGTTCCTGGGTCTGCAAGCCAAGCATATTTGTGGTGTTGAGATCCATGGTAGGGATTGCACTGGAGGGACAGAATGCAAGCAAAATATGATTTAAAAGGAAACCATCCCATTATCTAAGTTTTTAGCACCTTGTGTGTTTTTGTAATTATACATGGTGGTGGTGTCTTAGGTATTTGAGGGAGGCAAAGAGTGGCTGGCCGTAATTGGAATAGTATGTGTGGAATCTCACCTCTCCCTCAGTGTTGCATGTCCTGGGACCTAAACAGCTTCAAAGATGTGGGTAATAACCACCTCTGAAGTTTGCATCATTTCCCACTTAGGAACTTGATTCTAGGATACAGGTTAGAAAACTGGCTAGTACAAAATATTTCTTTCACTGGCTGTTGAGGAAACATGCACAAATCCCAAAATGATGTGGCAATTTAGAAAGAAGCAGGAGATAGATGGCATATGCTTATATGTCTTGGCTTACTCTTTCAGTTTATTTGAATCCTGCAAGCTGTTTCTACAAGAGGTGTTCTTTTAAGGTTAATTTCAGTCTCTGCAAAGCAGGTGTTTACAGCAGAGTTTCTTCTTTCAACCATGTGCCTAACAATAGTGTGATTAAATTCTCACTCTGGGGCAGCCTGACTTTTGGCTGCATGTGTGTGCCTGCATGAGCATGTCTGCAAGCCGCTTGTATTATTCAGCAAAAAGAACATATGCAGTTAATCTGAATACAGGAGAAATGCTTTGAATGGGTTCTTGAATCTGTAAGACTGGTAGACAGAATGGAGCAGATGAGGCAAATAAATAGAAATTGATGGCAGCATTTTTAATTTAAGCAATCAGAGCATCAGATGAACTGAGTGCAAAGCTGAGAAATACATCCACTGCACTGTAAAAATAATATATTTTATGCTGCTTGTGTTTTGCTCAGTTTTTAATATGACTTGTTTTTGTTATACACAATGCAAAATAGCCTCGGATTTGCTGCCAGGGATGAAACTGAACGTGCTGGAAGTTGTATCTGCACTGCTGGGCAAAGTAGTGTTGTGTTGGATCAGTGAAAAAAGCCCACACGTGGCAAAACACTGCAATTCTGCTTTGAAACCAGCAATAGGAAAGCAACGAAGAAAACACAAAAATGTGTCAGTTGTAGACAATTGTCTAAGGAGAATAGGGATGCTGTTATCTCTATCCCTATTAGGTGGTCTAATAAAAGACATTATCTCTGCCTACAAAGCACAGCCTTCCCTGGGAGGAGAAGGGAATTTGCACACAGCGCAGCATTACTTCCATGTTGCTCATTGACTCAGGAAGGCAAGAATGGCCTAAGTTTTCGGCTTCTGTTTTCTGCAAGATGGCTCTGTATCTGGAGAGGCTACTTGTGCATTGTGGAAATGAGGTGTATTGTGTTTGGGAACCTGCTCCTACAGAGTGGCTGCAGCACACAGGTCAGTACTTCACTCAAGTGGCTCTCCCATGGAGTGGCAGCACACAGACTGCATTAGGCTGTGCTGTCGTGTGCTTGCTCCCTACAGCAAAGGGAGTGCTGGGGTCTGACCACAGTCAGGCTGAGCTCCAGTCACTGTTGTGCATCCAGGTTCTTCATCTGTAGGGCTCTCCAAGTCAGGAGCATGCAAATCCGGAGTGTCCAACAGTGGCTTTCAAAGTATCCCTTAAAATCTTCATCACTCTTTGATCAAATAATGGACAAATTTTACTTTTATTCAGGAATTCTGCCTTTTTTACACACAGGGTACAATGGTGGATTACATGTGTGAAGTACTTGTGATTTCAGGAGGATGCTCTATGAGTTGAAAGTAGTGGCAAAACCTTTACCCGTTATGAAACTACTGCTATCACCCTTCATTTGTTCTTTGAAAATTTAGTTCCTAATGGATTAATTAATACACACCTCACATCACAACAATCACATAAATCTCAGCAAGATCTCAGGTAAATTTTTTTATTTTGCTCCCAAAAAAATTGTCATACAATTGTTAACTGTTTTGATAAATTAGTGTATTAGTAGCAGTTATGCTTCTCAAATGAAACAGTTTTTCATGTGTGAGTTTAATAAATAGAGATAATTTTATGTCAGCCTTCAGTGTGCTTAAATTATTATAACTCTCATAACTGAAGTCTAAAATCAACAATAATAGTTTAGATATATTAATAACAAATGGCTCATCTTAAAAATGATGCGTTGCTTTTTCGTGTGGTGTACATGTACCTGAGAAATTTAAAGTAATATAAAAACTGAAGGGCTTTTTGGTTGTTTTTTAAAGAAACTTACATTAAATGTAATCCAGTGCTCACTAGAGAAAATTAGAACTGAAATCTGTCTGACAAAGCCACTTAAACTTGGTAGTATTACTTCTTAGAATTCCTTTTTTGTCTGTGTTTTAAAAGGAAACAGGTAGGTCCCAAAATTGGAATTGGCTTCCTTTAAGATTAAGGTTAGGAAATCAAGTGAGCATAATTTCTATGTTTTAAGCACTTGTTTTCTTTTACTTTATACCCTTTTCTAAATTTTGAGATTCACAAGTCTTTGGAAGAAGGAAAGGAGATGCAGTAGTTTCAATACTATCCACGTGTTGAGGGAAGGATTAAAAATTATCTGTGGTCTGTGAAGAAAGCAGTACAAGTGCTAAGCTGAGATGTTCCTGGTTTGTTATTGTGTCTCACAGCATGAAACACAAAAAATTGTATGGTGCTAAGGAACAACCAGGTCATATTTTTTGTGTGCACTTCGTGTCCGAGCACCTTGCTGCTCCGGGGTCCATGCAGGCATGCAGGTGACGCTCACAGCCCTACAGGTACAGATTTCCACAATGTGCTCAGTCTCCCCTGGCACAGCTTTGTGCCAGCCCAGCATCTCCTCAGAAGGGAGAAGTGGTCAAGGGTTTGTTTCCTTTTGCCTCCCTCACAGCAGCCTGCCAGACTGTAGAAGAGCTGGTTCCCATCACTGCTCTGAAGCATAAGTAATATAGAACAAGAGGATAGGGTGGGGATGGGAACTGCTAAGGGGAAAGAAGGGATTAAGGGGAAAAGAAAAGAAAAGAAAAGAAAAGAAAAGAAAAGAAAAGAAAAGAAAAGAAAAGAAAAGAAAAGAAAAGAAAAGAAAAGAAAAGAAAAGAAAAGCAAAGAAAAGAAAAGAAAAGAAAAGAAAAGAAAAGAAAAGAAAAGAAAAGAAAAGAAAAGAAAAGAAAAGAAGTCACTGATTCTGAGTTTTGAAAAGGCTTGAACCTGAATGAGACCTAGCATTTCTGTTCCATTAATTCCAAGTAAAATCAGATGAAAAGGAAGATGAGTGAAGATAATGGAGAAAGAACAGAAAAACATTGCTTTGTTGCTAAAAGGCAAGGGTAGCAAGTCTAATTCTAAGTGTATGCTAACAGACATTTTGTAACATTAACCTGAAAAGTTTATTGACCTGGCAAGGATAGGAATGTCTCAGTGTGTGTGTGTGTACGTGTAATGGGGAGCATGAAATTCTATTGCGTATTTTGAGAAATAGGAAGTTTTGGGTGTTTTTCTTTCATAAAAATTTCAGAAAATCTTTCAAAAGCAATATTTGCATACCCCTTGTTTCCTTCAGTTCCCATATGTGTCCCTTAATTAAAACTTTTTGCCTTTTTTTTTTTTTTTTAACAAAGGTGCAGGGTGAATCAGTGAGGTACAGAGATGTAATAGATTCTTCAAGATCTTTCTATTTCTTTTCAGCACCTGGGGCGTGGGGGAGTTTCTGGGATCAGTATTTAATTTGATTTGGAGTGTTGAAACTCTGCCTTGCGAAGGGTGTGCATTTTACAGCACTTGTCTGCAGGCAGTGTGAGATAACTCATGCCTGGGAACAGGCTTGTGCAAAGGAACAGGGCTACTTTGGCCTGACCCACCGCACGTGCCTGCCCTGCGCCGGAGGCAGTGGAATGTCAGGAGGTACCTATTGTCTTCCTGAACTGGTTTTTCTGGGGATGGACTGAACTCCCCACGCTTTGCATGCAGTCGAACAGGAGCTTTGGAAGTGTTGCTTTGGCAATCAGACTGAGGTAACATCAGGTGCAATCTGTGTGTTTGTCCCTTCCTGCTGCAGTACTGTGAGGGAAGGTGATAGCAAGCCCGTTCTTGTAGTTGTCAGACTCTTCAGTGGTGTGTGAATGCCTATGCCAAAAGAAATGTTTAGAAGTTTATAAACACATAAAACTAATTGGGCAGAAAAACCTTTATTGACAAAAGAGATAGTAAGAGTTTAATTCTAGGGACCTTTTCAATATAGAAGTACAATCTGAAGTATAAAATTTCCAAATAATAATTCTTTTTACAAACTGTACAAATGTGTGCTGCCCGTGTTCCAGGGATTCATGCCAATGGTTCTTCAGATGGAAAATTTGAAATGTTCCATGAGTTCGTCTTCCTCTTGCATTATGGTCCCACGGACATTGACTCTTTGAGTCCTGATTATCACAAATATGCAAGTTTCAAAGTGCTTAACATTCTCCAAGTAACCTGTACACTTGATATTTTTAAATCTAAATATTCCACTCCAGATATTATTTCTACTATACAATAAGAAAGATAACTATGCAGGCTTTCTGGTTCTGTTCCTTCTCCCTGCAGGAGAAGAGAAACTCCAGGATGTGCAAAATCTATAACAGCTTCTAGAAACTGAAGAAATCCTTGCTCCTGTTGCAAGGAGTAGCTCTTTTACAGTCAAAGAGAGTGATCTCTGGATCGGTTTCTTTTTCCATAAGAAGAGCAGTACAAAGAATACTGAGCAGCCTGGGAAGCAGACAAAGTCTATTGCAGCTTCCAAGTGTTATATTTTACCTCACTCTTCTGAAGTACTGCTCTGCAGAGTTGTTCAACAATGTTCCCTGAAAATTACTGATATATTGCAACTTTTAATATAAAATCGGCTTCTGGACTCTCTCTAGATGCTTTTCTTTCCAGCAGTAAGAAGGCACAGCCATCAAATGCTGTGCCATGTTATAGGAATGGTGCTCAGCACCAAAATTTTCAAGGATCTTCATTTGGGATGTGTTTCGTGCTTGCTAAAAAGAGCATTATGTTCAGCTGGCAGCTGCTCAAGCTAGCTCAAAGCCTGTACCTGTTAGTGGGAATGCAAATAACTGAAGACATGCTGGGGTTCAGCTTGTAAATAGTGGTCAATAGTTGTAAGCAAACTTTAGTCCTGGGTCCGTCATTCAGAAGGTGAATGCAATGATTATGGGGTTAGGGAGAGGCAGGGGGAGTGGAAGAGGCTGAGCAGTGAAGCCAGGACCCCAGACTCTCTGGGACAGAGGGTGCATCCCCTTTATTTTTTTTTTTTCATAATTTAGTCCTTTGGTGAGGAGTGGGAAAGATGTCTGTGCTCTTTCAAGTGTTAACATGTAGCTAGTAACACAGAGTAGATTTAACACTGTATGAATTTGTATCTCAATGACTTTTTGCATTTTGCTTCACTTGGGAGACATTTCACTGTCATTCACTTTCATTTAGCACCAGGCAGGATTATCCCTGCAACAGTATCCAATACAATCACAGAGATGCTTAGGTGTAGTGGTCCACATGCTGGTCTTCTTGCAGGTATAGCTGGTTGTAATTTTAAAACACTTTTTAACACCTGCTTTGTGTCTGTCACACCTTTGGACTCTGCACTGTATGGTTCAGAGATGTGCTTCAGGCTGGGACAGGGATGAGACCAGCATCTATTTGAAGAAGTGGAGCATGTGGGGCTGCTTCTGAAAAAGGTTACAGGGAAGCCCAGATGTGTTATCAGAAGTCTGGGGACAGGAGGAATCTTTGTAAATCAGATCTAGGGAAAAAGGGACATTGCAGCATTGCTACCTGGGTGATGACCCCAATGATTGCTCTGCTTTTGCATCATAGCCTGGCATAGCTGTAATCACGATGATCTAGGCAGCTTTTTAACAGGGCAATATGATTCAGTGTCCCAAAGAGTGAACTTATTCTGTTCTAAAGTAGTTGAAACTATGCTGGAAGATGGCAGTCCATTTCTAAGCATAAATATTTGCTAATAGATCTTAATGGTAGTCTCTGAACCTCTTCCCTTTCTTCTGCTCCAGGATCTTGAGCCAGCTGGCCGTGATACCAGTTGAGACACAGAGATTTCACAGTGTACCTCGAAGCAAAGACAGTGCATGTTTCTTTTCTTAGTTTGGGAGCGCAATTCTTGTATGCATGCTTCTCTTCTTTTTAAAGGTCCTTTAATAATTAATTTAATAATTAATTTAATGGCATAGACATTCCGTATCCAACTGTATCTGAGGTCAAAAGATTATTGAGGAAGGAAATATAAATTGTGGTATGTTACTACTGTCCATGAAATAGCAAAATCTTGAAAAATACAGAAGACACAACAAATGAAATTAGGCTCACTCTACATGGGCTTTACTGGAAAACAAATAAAGGCTTAATTAGGGATTACAAACTGGGATATATTTATTTAATTATAATTATAATTATATATACTTTTATTTATTCATTATTTTTATTATTATATAGTATATATATTATATACATTAAATTATACATTATAAATAAATAAATGGGTGTCTGAAAGCATTTGAAGCATGGCTTCAAATCTCCAGTCTGACTGACTTCCAGAAACCCTTTTGAAGTATTTGGTTGTAACTGCACATAAACAATAATCAGGGCAATATTTATGGAGTAATCAAGGAGGCTATACATTTGTCAGATAACAAACTAATGTCCACAGCCTGCCCTAAATACCTAAAAACCTGATAACTCTGTCATGAAGGCAGAGATTAGATTGCTCAGTTGTGACTCTGTAGAAGTTAATCCTTTTATTGCTGTTCCCATAAAATTTCAGACAACAAAGCAGTGTTTCAGTAACATCACATTACCATTTTGCAGGGCTGTGTGATAACGTTTCAACAGTATTTGCAAATTCTTACTCTTTGAAAGCTGAAGTCAGAAAGATCTCTGCTGACCATAATATCTCAATTTTGCCCTTGATGTGTGGATATTTGGCTGTTGGGCTCTGCCTGGGGCTTGTATCTGTGGTAGCATCTACTGAGAGGCAGCTAGTTCTTAGTTGTATGTAATATTACTTTATATTCAGCCTGCTATGAGCAATCCTATGAATTTTTACTGATTTGTATTCATAGTTTTAGCAAGTGTGTGAAAAATATACAGCCTATAATTATATCTACCTGTGCAAAACAGAAAATTAGAATGATTCATTTCCCTTGGAGAAGTTCTTATATTAAACGTTTGTTTGACAGTTCTTTGAAAAGAGTCACTTTTCTTATTTTCAAAGAGTAGGAAATACAGAAATATTTTTCTTAACCTTTCATTAATCATGAATTATTTCCTTTAATACTAGAAATGTCATTTTTTCTCCATTCATAGAGGTTTTAGTTTTCATTAATGTCCCAGTATATCTGTGTCTCCTTCTGTTTTTGTAGACAAAGTTTGCTTTGAAATACAGTGAAAGATTTTGTATAATCTTAGTTAAGACTCCCACATACAGGCTATATAAATACTGATATGGTTACACACGTGGTCAACTTCTTTTAAATAACTGAGCAGTGTACCTGATTACTTGTCATGCTTGAAAACTGTAAGCAGAGGCTACAAATATCCCCCTCTTCCATTTTTTATTGCATCATGACACGTGCCACATCTAAGCTTGTGGTCAGAAGTACTTGTATTTGTTTCTTTTGTCCTATGCAGTGGTCACAGTCTTGCTGTGCTTCAGGCTCCGTGTCTCCCATCCTGCTGAGTGTGGGAATGCAAGACTTTGGGTGGGCGATCCCTCTGGAAGCTGCAAGGCTGGGTGGGACTCTGTGTGTGGGAACTGCTCCTGCTCCTGGGGCAGCAGGATGTGGGTGCCCACATCCCTCTGGGTGAGGGAAGCACATGCTCCTGGCCCCTGGTACCATCAGCCCTCTATAAAGGCAGTATATCCAAGGGAAACAGTCCCTGAGGGTAACAGGCTGGGAAGTGTAGGGAGTCAATGCAGTCTTCTGCATTAGACTTCTCACTGACTCTAGGCTTCCTTTGATTTCTCCAAACCTTAATGAAAAGCTGGTTCAGAGCCTCTGCTAAAATGATGGTGGACTTTGTGTTAGCCAGGGGTGGATGCCATGATGGACAGTCAAATCCAGTTCATTCCCAGCCTGAACACAAATGTGTCTTTTTTCTACTTCCACTCTTCTCAGGCTACAAAAGATTGTGGTTGTATGTTAGTCCTCCATGATCTTGCTGCTTCTTGCTACTCCATTCCCTTCCTCCCCACTGAGCTGTAAGCAGGGTTAGAGGTGTTTGGAGGACTGTTTGTAAGGGAATGTGGCAGAAGGGTGTTTTCTGACTGAAATTCTGCAGGGCTGAGCAGAACGTAAGCTCAGCGGCAGTGACGCTCTGCAGCATCGGTACATTCAGCTGACAACACCTTACCAAATCTCATGTGATTTTCCAGAATCAATTTTCCCTTTGTACTCTGTTGATTCTCTCATGGGCTTTGGGTAATCAACCCTTTCTTTTTTCTGTTGCAGAGCTCCAACATGGGAGGCAAACTGAGCAAGAAGAAGAAGGGATACAGTGTCAATGATGAAAAAGCTAAAGACAAAGACAAGAAGGCTGAAGGAGCAGCAACTGAGGAAGAGGAGACTCCAAAGGAGGCTGAGGATGCCCAGAAAACCACAGAGACCACAGAAGTGAAGGAGAACAATAAGGAGGAGAAGGGAGAAAAGGATACTCAGGTCACTGCCAATAAGACAGAAGAAAAAGAAGGGGAGAAGGAGAAAACAGTGACCCAGGAAGAAACCCAGAAAACAGAACCTGAGAAGTCAGAGGCTGTTGTTGATGCAAAAGTAGAGCCACAGAAGAATACCGAACAGGCACCTAAGCAAGAGGAGCCGACTGCTGCCTCTGCTCCTGCTGCCAGTAGCGAAGCACCCAAACCCTCTGAGCCTAGCACCGATGCAAAAGCTTCCCAGCCTTCAGAAGCCACAGCTCCCAGTAAAGCAGATGACAAGAGCAAAGAGGAAGGGGAAGCCAAAAAGACTGAGGCTCCCGCGACGCCTGCAGCCCAAGAAACTAAAAGTGAAGTGGCCCCAGCTTCAGACTCAAAACCTAGCAGCAACGAGGCTGCACCTTCTTCCAAGGAGCCCGCGGCAACAGCAGCGCCTAGTTCGACTGCTAAGGCCTCGGACCCTGCAGCCCCTCCAGAGGAAGCGAAACCTTCTGAAGTTCCAGCGACTAATTCGGATCAAACCATAGCAGTGCAAGATTAAATTGGACAGCCTGTTGAAACAACCACTTAAAACAACCTGTGTCTTTTTTTTATTTTTTCAGCTATACTAACTCGTTTCAGATCTGAAATAACAAATATGTATTGCCCAGAAAAGGAGAAAACAAAAAAAAGAGAAAAAATGAAAAGGATGTCCCATCAAGTTGGGAGGGAGGGAGGGGGGAGAATCCAAATAGTATTTTTGTGGGGAAATATCTAATATACTTTCTGCCAACTTGACACAAGTCCTGGATTAAAATAAATAAATAAATGGATGTCTGAAAGTACAGCACATCTTTTGTATCTGAACTGCTGTAAATGTACTCCACCAGTGTATTAAAATCTTCTTTTTGTTCTGTAATGGGGTTTGGGAGTGATGCGTTTGATTCTGCCCACTAGGTTTGTGCCAAGGCAATCAGATCTTTATGAAAGCAGTATTTTCTGTGGTTTTTTTTTATTTACAGCCTTTCTTATTTTGATATTTTTTTTATGCAGTGGATGAATGCCAACTTTCAGACAAAACCCACTTAGCTGTCCACATATTTCTCAATGCCAATCCTCCAATTCTTCCTCTCCAAATATTTTTTGGGAGTAAAAAGCATTCTCATCCTACTTAGCCTACCTAGATTTCTCATGACGAGTTAATGCATGTCCGTGGTTGGGTGCACCTGTAGTTCTGTTTATTGGTCAGTGGAAATGAAAAAGTCTGCGTTCATTGCAGTTCCAGTTTCTCTTCCATTCTGTGTCACAGACACCAACACACACTCATTGGAAAACAAATGAAAAAACAAAATGTACAATGGATGCATTGAAATTATATGTAATTGTATAAATGGTGCAACAGTAATAAAAGTTAAATAATTTAAAAAATATATAAGTGTAAAGACTGATTAAATCTTCACTTTCACCCCTTGAGAACTAGGCAAAGGAGGTTTTGACACTTAAGAAGTATTACATGTGGGGCTGTTTACTTTCCTATAAATAGTCACTCTCCAACAGCCATAACTGTTCTTAGGTGAGGTTGGATAAAGTGGCCAATGAACAGCACGTCTCATATATGTTTTATCCCAATCAAAGTAGAAGTGGCTTTTGCCTGCCTTAACATGTGAAATAAAAATGCTCTCTTGCTATTTTGAAGAGCCACAGGCATGCTGACTGAGTTTTAATTGGGACAAGGACAGTGGATTTGATAAACTGATCTTTTAAAATGAGGCAATTAAATTTAATCCTAGTCCTATTAAAGTATTTCTAGTGCTGATACACGTTGTTCTTTTCCCCATTATTATTGGGTAGGAGATAAACCACCCTTGGCACAAAAGGCCAGACCTGTGTATTTCAAATATGGATAATATGTAGCTGAGTGGAGTTTAGCCCAGCATAAATATTTTTCACTACTTTTGCCTATTTGCTTCATTTTTATTCAACAGAACAGCTGAGTAATTGCACTTTTTTGCTGAGTGGTGTCATTGGTGGATATGGACAATGATTTCAGTGTAGAGCCCAGGATTCACAAAACCAGTTAAAGAAGCATATTTGGCCTGCCTATTAGTAAACTTCTGGGCAGAGCAGAAGTTCTGAAAGAAGTGGGCAGCGGTAAATAGAAACACAGCTGGTATACATACCAGAGGGATGAGCAGGCTTGTATTTAGTAAATAAGGAAAATTATGTTTTAAAATGGTATAAATTATTTCAAATACTTTCGCTCCATGCAGTGAGGATGATTCACTCTACAGACTTGCATAATACTAATCCTAATTTTTTTTCAGAAATACAAACAAACTTCCTATACCATACTCTTATGCAGCTGTGCACCTGGGAGAAGCTTACTGCAACAGGCAGGAATAGTTCAGTTGGGTTTAGATCAGGTGATTCACCTCCATGAATCATGCACCACCATGAAAGTTTTGCATCCTTAATGTGGTGCTGAATGCAATCTTTAATTCTTTGAGATAATTAAAAATACCCCTGTGCTCTCACAGCTGTATCCAAACCTAGCAGCCTCTGCAGCTGTGGATAGCAAAGTCTTAACACACGTGCTGAGGTTCTCACAATCTGCTTGCTGATGGCAGTTTCATCCCAACAGTGTCATCACTGCAAAGAAATGTTGTGCCCCACATGTGTGGGAATCAATAGCATATGATCAAAGAAATATGCACTTGTGTTTGGGAAATGGAGAGTCAGCAAAGCCAAAGATCAGTGCACTCAAAAGTCTCCAGTAGTTTCAAAATATAAAAAAGGAAAGTTGCCATATAATGTTTTAAATATTTTTAAATTTTTTTTTTAAATATAATGTTTAAAACATTAATTAAAACATTCTATTAATAGAGAGGTCTGCAAAATTGTTTTTTTCATAGTTGTTAAATTTCTTAGTGTATAACTGATGGTTAAAGGCATTCTGGCCAAGGCCACTGCTCCAAAATGCTGCTATTCTATACCTACATACAGAAGGAAAGAAATAATCTCTGTTCAAGTAGCTTATGAACTAAACATGTTGTTAAACATGTATGTTTAATGGAAATGTGATGCATGCTGTTTGCTTGAAGAGCCATGAGAATAGGTGAGAGCCTAGAGGCTTGCTTTTCTTCAGTCCAGTCTCCCATCTCCAAGATACTCTTTTTTTCTGCATTATAATCATTCTTTAATGACAGCAAAAGTATGCTGAGGGTACAGAGCTAACAGGCATGTTAATACTCTGAGCATAAGCACATTGCAGATAACCTCAAAGGACCCAACCCTTTTGTGAAAATGTGCCAAAGGAATAGAGAAATTCAATCCTGGGAAAGAACCTTTGCTATTGTTTAGAGCCCCCACAGAGACATGTTTGCACGGGCTTCCTTGTTTTCCCCTGGAAACTGTCAAGAATCTGTTGCTTTCCCTTCAGCAATAGGAAGGTCAGTGCCATTGACTTTGCTCATACTTTGCTTGCACTTGCACAGCAAAGAGAAGCTGAGATGCCTTTAAATGTACAGCAGCTTTACTTTTTTATCTCTTCTCTTCTCTTCTCTTCTCTTCTCTTCTCTTCTCTTCTCTTCTCTTCTCTTCTCTTCTCTTCTCTTCTCTTCTCTTCTCTTCTCTTCTCTTCTCTTCTCTTCTCTTCTCTTCTCTTCTCTTCTCTTCTCTTCTCTTCTCTTTTCTCTTCTCTTCTCTTCTCTCCCCTTCTCTTTTCTCTTCTCTTCTCTTCTCTTCTCTTCTCTTCTCTTCTCTTCTCTTCTCTTCTCTTCTCTCCTCTCCTCTCCCCTCCCCTCCCCTCCCCTCCCCTCCCCTCCCCTCCCCTCCCCTCCCCTCCCCTCCCCTCCCCTCCCCTCCCCTCCCCTCCCCTCCCCTCCCCTCCCTTCCCTTCCCCTGCTGCAAGAAACCACTTTCTTACAACACATTTTTTTTAGTACATCTTCTGCTATGCTTTCATTGTTGCCTCATTGCACGTAATTCATAATATTTAAGGTTCTTTTTCAAGATTTTTGAGATGCTAATCATGTGGTTTGCTGTTTTATTCAGCAATACATATTTTTTTTTCTGCATTAAATTCTTGACTTTTATCTAGACTGAGATTTGGTTGACTTTCTGCTTTTCATTTCATTATTTATAGATATAAAATTTTTACATATTGTTTTATATTTAACCTGACAATCATATTTCATGCAACATAAATGTATATCAGTTGTTAAGTGGTCAGACTTAGAAACCATGGCACTTCAGACATGGGAAAAACACAGCCAGCAAAAGTAACAGGAGTGTACCTGTGGTTTCCATCACTGCTATGAAAATGTCTCTCCAGGACTGGCAGAGCTTTGCTTGCTGCATTTATCATGGTGGGGTCAAGATCTGGCTATAGATTTAGGTAAGCAGAAGGGTTTTTTTTCTTTTTTGTTGTTGTTGTTGTTGTTTGTTGGGGAAGAAAGGAAAGGAGTGGATGTTTTGAAACATGGCCACAGGTGTTGGGACACAGAACACATGACACAATCCTTTTGTTTCCTGGAGACAATTTTATTGTATGTTAGCTGGCCACTGCAGGGTTACCAAGTCTTTTCAACTTGTCAGGATTCTTGTCTCTCTTTTAGAATATTTGCTGGTTTAGGCAATAAATATTAATTCTAGCTTTTACTCTCATGGCTGTTTAAATGTATTGTCTCTACCTTTAGCTTGTCTTCCTTCCACAATTTAGGTCTGACATCCCTTTGAGACTTCTGTTGCATCAGGAGGGTAACTGAATTTCTTGACATCTTGGCTTGATCAAGATGTTTTTTTGAGACTCAAGTCAAGTGAGATGCAGATTTGATGGAGTTACAAGTTTGTTTCACTTACTAAGCAAAAATTCAAAGGCTTTACAGGATATTCCTGCTGAGGTTAGAGTGAAATCTTCCTACAAGTCCTATCAGTCTGTTTTTTGTAATGTCATCAGGTTGCTGCAAAATGCTTGCTAAACATCACTGCTGGTTCAGCTGGCCAGTAATTTTAGATTAACACTTGGTAAAGTTTGACATTCAGTCTCTCTTGAGAATCAAAGAAATTGTATTGGGCTCAATTCAAAGGCAGAAACAGAGCTGTTCGCATTAGGAGATAGAAGAGTAATAGAATCCATTTTTTTAACTTTATTCAGTTCCATTCTGTTCAGAAGCAAGGTCTGCCCTTAAAGCTGGTATTTTGCTTTGGGAATGGAGCAAATCTCATAGAAGCAAGACTGCAAATTTTCTAGCCACAAAATGGTCTTTAAAATTTACACTTAGAACTTTAAGCCTGAACCTTGACTAGCAGTTGTTTTAATTACAGGGTACACACACCCTTGAGAAGCAGGGCTACTAGAGGTGCACAGTGTGGCAGGACAGCTGCTGGTCTTTTGTTCTATCTAATCCAGTGGCTCTTATTTAGCACCCATTTCCCCATGCTTGCTTTATTGGCTTTCTACCAGTGATAGGTTTATTATGTCTTAATGAGAATAGTGTGCAGTAATGACAGACCCTACTGATGCTCCACAAATCACATTTTTCTGGGTTGAATTTTTTTATAGAGTTCTGGCATTACTTGCATGATTCCATACTGAGGTGGCAAAAACTTCTATGTTTACCAAGTAGAATATTAATTGATCTGATGGAAAGGAGAAGCTGAAAAAATAATTATGTTATTTGAAATTGGCGCATGCCTGAAAGACCAAAGCCTTTATTCTGCAACAGTCCAGGATTCTGCAATGGCTCACTGCAAGCTAAAACACCCTATGGAGATTTCAAAAGATATCACACGTCAGTATGCTGAATACATTGTTGGTTTAAGCTCTGTTGCTCTGTCCAATCATCTGAACTTTGTCAGCTGCACTTCATTTTTTTATTTTTATATAAAAGACAGCATTCCTAAGCTAGCATTTTTTTTCAAAAGGTGAACAACAGTATCTCATTATGACTACATTGCAAAAGAAAATTTCAATTTCATTAAAACTTGATAAACATTTCCCAGTAAAAGAAGCTCTGAAACTACCTAGAAATATTTTCCACCATTTTATATAGAATAAATTTTGGATTCTTTTCTGGTAGCAAATTTTTCAAGGACATATTCATAAAATCATACTTTTGTAATATAACTGTTGATGGATGGTAAATGGGCAATCTAATGGTGTCTGGCCACATATTGCAGGCTAAGTAAAGAAAACCTGGAACATGGGAGGGAAGATCATCAGCTGACAAAATTATTGACTTAGGTCCACTGAACTGTATGAAAGTCATTCTATTTCAGTTATGCCATACAGACTGAAAAAAAAGCATTCGCAATAGAATGTCACATTATATTATGTAGTGCTGAATGGTCAAATATGAGTGAATTAAACTGTTAACCTTAGTGATAAGCTAATAACAGACAGGTTTGGATTTGAATTGAAGGAGTGTATGAATGCTAATTAGGAAAGTAATGCAAGTTCTGAAATGTCACATTTAAAGGATTTATTTAAGACTTTAGGTAGTCAGTTTTTATGAATGATCCAGGATGTTTCTGGTAGTCATAGGGGACAACTTAAGGATTAGCATATTTCTACATATGCACGTGAAAATTACATGAAGATAAAAATTGATGCTAGTGGGGAGAAGTGGCTTATACTTCCTGGTAAGTGTTAAATTTAAACTAGTGTGTCATGTTGCACTTATTTTGAGCCTGAATTTTGCCTTTCACTGTATCTTGGTGTTCTAGCTTAGCTGTATCACACACACGTTGGATCAGACTTTTTCCTGCATTGCCACTTTTTCTAGCTATACCTGACCCAATTTTATATCAATTTTTATTGTTTAATCTGCCAGGACCAAGATGCCTACATTAACGGAGATCTAAGCAGGTGATATCCCAAATTATCAGATGAACCTTTAACATTCAGACTAGCTCTGTGGTACTGGGTTCCATCTGTGCTCATTACCTCTGGCTTTGATATGTCCATACCAAAAATAAGATTTCAAAGGGTTTTAGTGTGTGTTGTTTCCCTCTCTTCCAAGTGCCGCAAAAGTAAAGGTGGCTGATATTCTAGCATGCTGAGCTAGAGGGAGTTTCTCTCAGCTGAAAGTTTGAAAACTTGGAAAAAAAGCTATTCAGTCCCTTGATCAAGATGAGCAGAGAATGGAAGAGTTTGAAAGCCTGAGAGCTGGTATAAACTGGTAATGACTGGAGTAGCATCTAGTTTGGCAGAAAGGCATTTCCTCTGTTGCAATTATATTTAGAGCTCATACTTGAAATGTATTTAAAGAGATCTTTTGTATGATATTTATATTCCTGAGACTGATTTTAGATGACAAATGCAATAAGAGATGTTTTGGTGTACTCCATAAAATTTCTCAGCATCATAAGAAAAACCTTTCTACAGCAGGATATAGGAGTGTAAAAAGAAATGGATTGTGATGTCAGAGAAGTTCAGGTTCCTCTCTAGCACCCTAAATACATGCAGTGCTTCCAATAAAGATGAGAGGATGGGATGGAATCTGTGGCAATAATTCTACACTGGGCTAATATTCAGTCAATTTCCTGTTTTAGCGATGGTGTTATGAGATAGTCAGACCCAGTGGTACTATTAATCAGATCCAGCTGCAGAGAATTCTAGTCATAATGTTTCACCATAGATATCAATTTTTAAAGGGAGCAACCTATGTGAATGGCTGTTCCCATTGATTTTATACCTTGCTGTCCAGTTTTAAAATCCCAGAATTAGTTTGATAACATTGAAAGCAAGAATCAATCTATCTGTGGCGAGTCAGTGACAGGGTATGTGTAGATAGAGAAGCTGATTGGAAAGACATTACAAGGTCAGACAATCATTTGGGAAGGACTCAGTCAACAGGGGATGTCAGGAGAAGTTTGCAATCAGTGTGAAAGGCAAGGATAATGATTTTCAGATCAGCTCTTTAAATTAATGTGGAGGCAATACACAAGCTGGCAATCTGGTCCAGATAGCATGGGTTGCAGGTTAGCCACACTATGCAAAAAGAAAGCAGAGGTGTTTTCCTGCATGAGAAGGCACAGAGAAAGTCACACTCCTCTTAATTTTCCTTTCAGTTCAGCTCTCCCACATTGATATTTTCTTCCTCTTTCAGGCTAAACCTTTCATCAAGGATCTCTCTTTTCCCCAGTACATGCTTTAGTTAATAGGCCAGATTTTCCTAAAGTGGCCAAAGCATCCATTTAAAAGGAACATGATACATACCACATGCCTTCCAGAGAGCTCCTGTGCTTCTGAAAAGGCTTCATGTACAACCTTGCCCTTTGAACCATGTACAAACCAGAAATGCACCAGCTCACCTGGTACCTGAAACCATCACACGCTTTACCCTGCCACCATGTAGATTTTCTCCCCTGTTTTATCACTATGAAGATACAGGTAGATGTGTAGTGTTTTAGTATTTTTCTTAAAAAACAATGGTGTTATTAACCCAGTGAGGCCATTTTATGAACAGCTTCTCTGGCAGTCTTGTGTGCTGTCAGGCCTGGACTGACCATGAGGGTAAGAAGAGCTGCCCACCTTTAGCTCACCAGGGCTCTCTGACTCTGTCTGCCCTCCAGCTGCTCGTCTTTCCTCCTGGGGTGTAGCTGCACCAGTCTCCTGCTGAAGAGACTTGGCTTGGAGGACAGTAAATTATCTGGGGAGGTCATGGAATCACCTTGAGAGAGCTTAAGGATGGCAAGAAGAACTCTTTGACAGGATTTACATGGATATGGTTGCTTCTCCCTTAGGGCAGGGGAATGGAAAGCCCTAAAAACTTTGAAAGACAAAGTCTTTCAAGTTTTCTATGGTTCTGTGATTACCAAAGGTTGTTGAAGTAAGTACTGTTTTACTTCATCTGAATAAGAGTTAGACTGTATATACTTTCATGGAATAATAATTCATTCTACATCGCATTCAGCAGGTCTAAGGGCAGTACAAGGTACTCTTACATGGATTTTTTAAGTGTTGAGTGCCCGCAATGAAATATTTCTCAGTTTTACTTCACTTTGCCCCCCTCCTCTTACAGGGTTTCATTCCAGCCATTCTTTTCTCCACCAGGCCATCAATAGGCAAAACTGTTTGCTTTTTTTTTTCTGTGTACATCAATCACTCTTCAAATGAGGAACAACAGCATGTGTTTTGGTTACAAGTCTCCTTGCACATTCTTCACTTCATGTCTCAGCCTGCTATAGCCAAGGACAATGTTGCTATTTCAACTGGGCAAAATCATCAGTCTTTATAAATCCCCTTGGGGATATGAATATGTCCAGCAATAGTGAAAATTTTCTAATCTTTGTGTGCTTTATTTAAAAGTTCAATTCACAATGGATCTCTGATGAAAAGTGCCAGTAACCCTGCAAACTCTTAGACTGCTGCCTGTGCAGAACTGGGTGAGGCTTTCTTTTAAGAAGTACTTCTGCTGATTTGGCAGAATTGGACCAGCAAATTGTAGTGATGAACTGGATAAAAATGACCTGGAAAATCCCTGCCTCACATACAGTGCTGACTGCTGAGCAATCACTGCTGTTCTGTGCTTTTTCCTTTGTGCTGGCTTGTGCATAGATATTCTTGCACTGAGTTAATTCAGAGCTGGGATAGGCACAGGGGAAACCACAAAATTTTAAATTCCCTCTTTTTATCCTGAAGAGAAAATTATTTTCTAAGCCTTTCATTTTTGTTGTGGGGAGAGAGCAGCAAGATTAGAAACTGAAGCTAGGTCAGACTCTCTTGAGTCCTCGTGCATCCCCACACAGCCACATCTGGGCACAAGAAGCTGCTCATAAGTGACTCAGCCGTATGTGTCAGAGTAATTTAGGCCCATTTAAACCCAGGAACTAACAATTTTGAGGATTCTTTCAAACTCTTTCCAGTTGAAAACTCCATGGGTTCTTCTCCCTCTGAAATTTGTCTTGACTTCTAGCATCTATCAACAGCAAAGCTTCAGAGCAAGATATCTGCAGAAACTTCTGGATTTTATATCAAGATTTTTGGAAACCACCATGGATTTCATGTGTCCCCCATGCTTCCTGTCTAGTTTGTCAAAATTATTCCAAATTTCAGCGAACTTATAGACCAGGCTACATATTCAACTTTCCATTATTTCACTCAGAAAAATTATCCTGTCAGGAAAATTATGCTGTTAAAATAATCATTAAAGCTAATAAAATGAAATAAAGAAAAAAAGGGAAAGATTTGTTCAACAGGTGCACCTGCATGTAGGCAAGATGAATCTTTTCCATAAGAAAAACTGGAATTGCTGAACAATCAGCCATGCCCTTCCACAAGGTCTGGGCTATTTATTTATGGGTGGTTCCCAAAGATTCCTCTCACCTGGTATCTGAAACAGTGGACGGCTTACGCTGTTACCGTGTGGGTTTTCTCTACTGTTTTATCACTTTGCAGATACAGGCGGGCGTGAAGTGCTTTCATACTGGCCTGTCCCTATTTATAATACTCCCACGAAGTCCCTAATCTTTATTTAATGGCTTTATCTTTTACAAATAAGAAACATGAGTTTCTTACAGAGTGTACAATTGGAATCATTGTGAGAAGTTACTGAATAACTAAGAGGAGAACCACGTTCCTTGAGCCATTGTATCAAAGCTAAACATGGTTAATGAAGAGAAGACAGCTCCTTTTTCTCTTCCTGATGTGGTTAACAAAGATCTAAAAGAGATGAAATAACACAGTGGTTTAATTATTTTTTCCCCCTCTGGAAAATTTAAATATTTCTAGTTCTCATGATTTTCTTTTAGGGAAGTATTCCAAACTTCTCTTATGTGTAAAGCATTTGGTATCACAATGATTGCAGTGGCTCATAATTCTCATTATCTGCACTAACTGTTCAAAAGCAATGCAATTTCTATTCATTAAATGAATGGAATTATAGAACATGTACTTTGGCCACTTCCACTCGTGGATTACAAGGTATGTTTTATATGTTGTTTTTCCTATGGAAGAAAAACAGCAGTGTGTGTATACCCATTAAATACAGCTATTGCAGTGGGCCCAGTCATTTTGTACAGTGAGGTATAGCTACATGCTATGGCTGGCGACCCAGATAATCACAGATATCCCCACTCTATCATGATTTTATGTTTAATGAGGTATTTTTCTACCCTGGGACAAAGACAAAACAATTTTTCAAAACTTTCTCCCCTTGCTTTGTTTTAAAGCAGCTGCCTAAAAATATAATCAGAACAGCTCCCAAGAGGTGCTGGAGGCTTGAAGCAGGCCAGTTAGGGAGAGGAAATATTTTTATTATTATTGATTTCTTATTGTTCAACACTTAGCAGCTGCTTTACTAATACATATTATTTTTAGGAGATAAGCTCTACTTTTAAGATTTTATAGCCTGAAGCATTCTGTAGATGTTCTCAAATGTATTGTCTGCTTCTAATGAAGGGAAAAATAATGCAGAAGGTTAAAAAATGGTCTCACTAAAACAAAGCTTGAAATCAGTCTAAAGCAAGCACACCTAATTTGGGCTTCAGCTGCCTAGCTGTAATACAGCAGGTAAAGAAGTAGTGTGTATTACAGAATGACAGCCTATTTCACTTTGATTTTGGAAAATCAAACTGAAAAGAACACAGCCTTTTCCTGGAGAAGCTACCTATGCTTTTCATTATTAACTGCAGTTCTGGAGTCAGGCATGTTCTCGTTACTCATGTAGCCCACTTTTCCTCTCACCTCCCTTGCCTCTCAGAGTCCAGGGGACTTGCAGCCAAATATTCTGCTCTCACTAGGCACTGTCATCTGAGGGGAAAAAAGGTGATGTGGCTGCTCTGCTGTACTGTTGGTATAGCTGCTGTTAAAATAGGGGGAGCAATAATGCTAGTGAGATGCAAAGCTTAAGGGCTTATGTTTTCATGTATTTGTAAGAATACCAACTCTATTAAATTATCCAAAAGTATAGAGATTTATTAAACCTCTGTGTATAATGCTGTTCCAAATGGGTGTTTTGGTAAGCTGCCTTTATGTAGATATCTGCACAACATAAGCTAATGCTCCACTAAGAAAGAAAATGTTTTGGATTATCCTGGGACAATGAAGATTCATTATGTGAATTACAGAAGCATAAATGACTGTCTGTTAATTTAACTAGTCTGTGAGAGGGATAAGTTGCCAGAGAAACACCAGGGAAACAGTCAGTGAGGGAATTTAAAAGCACTACCTAAACTTAAAAGGTCAGGAAAGCATGAAGGGTGGAGGCTTCCTCCACTTTCTCCTATTCATTTTCTCTCTTTACTTACAGACTCGGCAGTTTTTGGCACTTCTCCCTTTGCAATAGTTCTATGATCTTCTGCAGGTGGACACTACTGACATATTTTAAGTATAGAGTCTCTGTTGTGGACTTTTGCTTTACTCTGTAGCTCTCCTGACCATTGTTTCTTTCAAATAATCCACTAAGTATGACCTAAAAAAACTTACCTACACTTTTCCTCTTACATACCGGCATCCAAATTTCCCTGTGCTGCAGGGTCTACAGTGGTGATCTGATATATTTGCTCTAAAGGCTTTCTTATTTTACTTTGGTTTTTGTTTTGGTTTTTTGTTTGTTTATTTGGTTTTTAACTACTTGGAAAACTTGACATAAATAATATAACCTCCTTGTCTTTGAGGAACAAAGTTCCAAATTAATCTGTTATTTTGTTATTGAGCAAAAGTAGTCACTGCACATGTTTGTTTTTATCTGTGTTTATCCTACCAAGCACTGCTTCACATGTTAAAAGCAAAGAAAGAAAAGAGAATATATTTCCTAATCTTGTTGAGAATGAAAGTGAAGGAATCTTTGCTTTGACTAGTAACAAGTGAAGAACAAGGTCCTTGCAGAACAAGGCACTGGCTTGTGCAAAACACTGCAAGAATTAATTACACCATCTCTGATTTTAGTGTGGGAGAGGACAAGTTCAAAGTTCTATCACCAGCTGATTTTTAAAATTACCATTTTCTCTGATTTTCTCTTCAGCTTGGAAGAGTCACTGCTATAAATAACAGGCAGGCAGAGAAGGTGGAGGAGGAAAATTTTTAAGGAGATGACTGACAATGATTTAAATTTTTTTCTTTACAGGACAAATATATTTTGAATCCTTGCTATGGTGAAAGGCCAATCCAAAGCCAGTACAGTGACTACTCAGGCACAGAAAGAGAGACTTAAATTCACTTGGAGAAAGTTCAGTCCTTTAAACTTTCACCTGCAGATCACTGTGTAAAAACAGACTTCCTTCCTTCCTTCCGCCACTTCCTGCCTGCCTTCCTTCCTTCCTTCCTTCCTTCCTTCCTTCCTTCCTTCCTTCCTTCCTTCCTTCCTTCCTTCCTTCCTTCCTTCCTTCCTTCCTTCCTTCCTTCCTTCCTTCCTGCCTTCCTGCCTTCCTGCCTTCCTGCCTTCCTGCCTTCCTGCCTGCCTTCCTGCCTGCCTTCCTGCCTTCCTGCCTGCCTGCCTGCCTTCCTGCCTTCCTTCCTGCCTTCCTTCCTGCCTTCCTGCCTTCCCTCCCTTTCTCTCTCTTTGATTCTTGTTTTTCAATTTCAATTTTTATATTTAATAAAGCTTCTTCAAAATTAACACAGTTCCCACAAACTAGAGCTCTCCTCTGCTGAATTTAGCTTAGCTTGTCACATTGTACACAGACTAAATTTATTTAACTGCAAGGCTATTTTAGAAGAAATTTATTAGTGTTTCTAAGTTGCTTCAAATAGCCAAGCCAAGAAAAGGTGTCATGTGTACTCATTAACAGAATAGTCACAGTACAGATCTCCAAGTCTGAGTTGCACTATGATTAATGGTGAGCCCCCATTTAAGATTAATGTCTGATGCACTGTACACTTGGGAGGTTCATTTGTGCAAGTTGAGTTTTGTATTCTGGTACTGGTTGTATACTTTATGAAGAAGTAGTTTTAATAAAGGTGGATGTTCAACCTTGGATTTCCATGTTTACTAGTAAAAGGCTGTGGGGAGAAGTAAGTATAGAAGGCTATATCATCTGAAATACTCCAGAAGGTGTCAACAGAAAAAAACAAATTTTTCTCCGTGGAAAATAGAACAGTTAGAAATTTGGTTTTAATCTGAACTGAAAATGTTTCTATTTTAAAATTTCCAACAGAATATAAACTTATGAAACTTGTAATTCTGAAAAAGAAAAATATTTTTGTTAACTATTAAAACCATTAGAAGATTGTGATTCTGTACAGTAATGTGAGTTTGAATTCTATGTTTATATATGTATATGGTATTTGTAATGAATATCCTGGATATTTGTATAAAAATACTAATGTAACCTCAAAATTATAAAGCTCCAATGACATTTATCAGACCTAAAATGACATATTAGACCTGAAATAATTTGCTTTTATTTTTCCCATAGGATGAAAGGAATGTTTTTTAAATGCCTCAGTTTTGACCAGAGTACATTTAAAATGGTGGTGAAATATCTCCTCTGACCTTTCAAGGAGGCCTTAACATTTTTACATATTTCTGCTGAGAGGAGACAGTGTAAAAAAAGCTAAAGAGAACATGTCAGAGCAAGAACTGAAGTCTGGCAGAAGTGCTGAACTTCACACACACAATACCTCCCAGGAATCGGCTGGGAGCCCACTGAAGTCAATGGGAATTTTTGACTGGCTGCAATGTGTGTTGGATCTGATCCAAAAGGGCTCTGTTCAGCAAAATACTTAGGTGGATTTTACTTCAGGCATGAGCTTAATAAGACTTTATCAGGTACTTAAAAGTCATGCACACTTGCAATTTTTTTGAATGCATGCTCATTTTTTTTGAATTTATTAACATCTCTACCATGTGATTTGGTGTGACGTAATAATAAGAGAAACCTTGAAGCAGTGGTCTTTAGTTGTCTAAATATGAAGAGAAAACAAAGTTCAAGGGAGATTCTGGGCTACACTTCTCAAAGGAACCACAAAAAAGTCAACTATTTCAGAATGGGAAGTGAGAAAAAGCAGACGTTATAACCATGGGATTTTCCAAGTTTTAAATATGAGGCCAAATTTGCTCTGTGGTAGGACTGAAAGATCAAAGCAAAGAAGGTATAAATTGGAGTATCTATCACTCAGATTAAAGATTTGATTCATAGTGTATCTCTTCCAGAAGTGGGAAAAAAATGCAAAGCAGCATTTAATAAATATTTTGGACTCTGGATTGTAGTCACTCCATGCCAAAGCTTCACTTACACTTCCACTTACAGTAAATCTATTTGCAAGTGAAAAAATCGATTATAGTTTTTATTTTAAAAATAGGAGTAGGAGAACTGCTTAAATACCTATTGAAAATAAAATGAAGCTTAAAATGCAGTCTTGTGGATTTCAGCAGCTAGAAGATATTGAAATAAGATTGAAATTTTCAAAGAGAACATTTATTTTCTGGCAATAAAGAAAATATAGTCTTGGGCTCTGTGGGGAGAAAAGTAGGTATGAAGTTGGTAATAAGTCGAGATGAATTAGAATTGAATTCCCAGATCTGGATCTAGGCAGGCTTCAGAATTCAAACCTCATGGTATACTCTGGAATCTGAAGTTTGATGACACAGTACTTGGGTAAGTTAGGATTTGAATTCAGTGGTAGAGCTGATATTCCAAAGGGATAATTTTTGTTAGTTATTAGCAAGTGTGATCTTTTCATTTCCCTCAATAAACTGTGACTCTTGAGTTAGTATATTGCTTTTCTGGTTTTAGTTTAGCCATTTTGCAGTGATTTCATTCTGTTTTACTGTTTTGATGCATACATGTGTAATATGTAGTGAAAACATGATCACAAATATATAATAGGTTTTCATGATACCACATTAGAAGGCTCTGTAAGTGTAGTCACCACATTAGCATCCTGCTCTTCTAGTAACCAAAATATTTATGCAATTTTATCACAACACTCAAAAGGAATCACTAGCCACCCTCGGGGGATGCTTCCATCAGATCCACTGTTATTTTCTGGAATGACAGTCCTGCAGTGTGAAACCTGAGAAACAGCAAACCCCTAATAAGGGAAATCAGAAAGCTCAGCCCTTGCAGGACCACATTCTGAGGTTGGGTGACTCACGTAAAAGCAATCCAGGCAGTCATGAGACAAAGTTTTTGTAGCCACATCAGCTTTCCAGCATTTGCTGCAGTTCCCAAGTCTGACTTACGCTCTTTGTGTTCTTTGTCAGATTTATTAATGCATTGTTCTGGGTTTTAAATTACAGCCCTTAGCAATCATGTTCATACAGATCTCCTGTGGCGGGCAGCAGAGAAGTCTAAGAAGCAGAAATAAGCACACACACAGTCTCTGCTCTCTGCAGGATACTGCTTGCCTAAAACAACTCTATTTTAAGATTGAGACTTTCTATGAAGATATCTAGTTACTCCTTTCCATTTTCCATTTCACAAGCCTGTATTGCAGTTCTGGCTTATGTCTTCTATCTCCAGGAAGCAACCTGCCAGACCACTCTGAGGATGAGACTTTCCTTCAGGCTGGGTTTACTGCCTTGCTTTTTTTTTAACTCAAACCATTTCCAAATCAGGAATTTTAATCAAGTTGATTAAATCAGACTTCATTTAGGAAGAACACTGGATCTTAGTTCATACTTGCGAATTTAACGATGGCAGCTTAAGACATGACTGGCTTCATGCATCCATACTTTCTCTCTGCTCTGTCCTTTGTCCTTTTCTCGTGCTTCTGGTAGCAAGGGAAGCATGACTGTGTTACTCTAAATCAAAGTCCTGTGCTTTTAAATTGTTTAGGAATTTTTGTGTACAGTATGAGACTGGGAAATCCTAGGAGTGCATGCATAACTCCTCTGCTGTTCTCTTTCTGGGGAACCCCAGTGACTTACACTGCTGCAGATGAATCACCACTGCTTGATGCTCAGAAACATTTGAATTCTATTTATTTAAAGAGGCTGAATAAAACTAAATATATCAATAGTTCCCCCAAGAACAAAATATTTGTAATAATAAATAACTGGTACAATAAATAATAAATATATAATGAATATCATTTGGTCACACACATAAAGCCATGCACAGTGGAAGTTCTGTACCAGATCAAGGGTAAGTGACATGGATATTTTCACAGAAAACAAAATAATTTGCATATGTCTGTGGGTGATATATGATGGTTTGGACATAAGCAGGGCAGCTGCTTCTATGTCCTTCATGTACAAGAGAGTATGGCAACTACCATCTCAATGTGCAGTGACTGAAGCCACTGAACTTCTCAGATGTATCTGGGCTTTACAGAAAAACCTCAAATCACCATTTGGAGATGGACACCAGAAGGTTTCGTACCCAGTGTGAATGGAGAAAGGGGATTTTCATCTCTGGAACCATGAAGTGGCAAATTCTAAAAACACAGAAGTTGCTAATACTAGTTACTAGTGCTTCATTTACTGAGTAAATGAATAGTGGTCAAAGAAAAGCAGGAGAGGAAGCAACATTCATAGCTCAATGGATGTGCTGTGTCTGCTCCAGAGAGTCATTATGCTGGACTTCCTCATCCCACAGAAATGTGACTTGGAAACTTTACCAGACCTCCTAATTGGAACACTTTTTGGAAATGATGCTTCAACTGGGCACAGTGTATAAAGAAGGAATGAGGAAGCTCTCAATGGCAGCTTTTTAGCTGAGAGAGATTTTACTGGGTTTCACCAGTTTCACTGGCTCAGAAACATCTAGAAGCAGACTTTTTGTGATCAAGTAATTTTCATTTCACATGCTAAGTTTAAGGTGCAAGAGATGCCACTGTTACAGGTTGTTGTAACAGTGTATACTGTAAAAAAAGAAAGGCCTATACTTTTGAAGTGTTTTTAGTTTACAGACTAAACTGCATCTGTTCTTACTTAATCCATCTGTATATCAAACACTTCTCTCAAATATCTGTAAATGGTAGCTTTTAGGACTTAGGATTTGTGCACAAAAAAAATATTTGGACCCAAAATGGAAGACTAAAATCTAGCTTAAGTAACACTTAACCAAACACAAAAATCATAGCATAAGCATAATGCCCAAGACATTTTGGCTTCTGTATGACATCTGAGGGCACTGTTAGTCCTAACTGTCCCTGCTTAGCCTGTCTTGGGGTTTTCCCGTGATTCTAATAATCCAGGACCTCATTTGAGCTCTTTCCTGAGCTATTTCACAGGTGGTTATTTTGAATTGTTTTCATGGGATGATCCCTTACTTGTCTCAAGTCACCCACCTGCATTTATTAGGTGATCACTAGGCCATCAATGGGACCTCTCTGTCCTAGCCCAGTCCTTCTGAGGTGCCACAGGCTGGTTCACCCTCATCAAGGCCATGGCCAGTAATGGGATCACCTTGGGTTTTGGCTTATGCCCCATTCTCTGCTCCCAGAAGGTCTTCCTTTTTACTGACCCAAAGCCAGATGGCTTCACAGAGTGCTCTGTGCTCACTGATACTCTCCATCACTGTATTGGATTTGCATGGCCAGGTTTTGGCAGCAGGGGCTACAGGGGTAGTTTCAGTGAGAAGCTGCCAAAAAGTTCCTCCATGTCTGACAGTCAGCGCCAGCTGGCTCCAGGACAGACCTGCCCCTGGCCAGGGCTGTCAATCAGCAACAGCAATAGCACCTTGGTGATAGCATATTTAAGAATGAAAAAACAGGTTGTTTGAAGCAGAAATTGTAGCCAGAGAGGAGTGAGAATATGTAGAGGGACAACTCTGCAGGCACAAAGGTCAGTGCAGGAGGAGGGGAGGAGGTGTTCCAGGCACTCGAGCTGAGATTCCCCTGCAGCTGTGGTTCAGCCTGTGGTGAGGCAGCTGCACCCCTGCGGCCCTTAGAGGTCAACAGAGGCAGAGAAATCCACACACAGCCCATGGAGGGCACTCATGCTCGAGCGGGTGGATGCCTGAGAGGAGGCTGTGACCCTCTGGGAATCCCGTGCTGGAGCAGGGTCCTGGCAGGGACCTGCAGAGCCATGGAGAGGGACCCATGCTGAACCAGTTCATGAAGAATTGTCTCCCATGGAAGGGAGCCCACATTGCAATGGAGGAAGGACTTCCCTCCCAGACCAGCAGCAGAAGCAACCTATGATGAACTGACCCTCACTCCCATTCTCTGTCTCTCTTGTGCTGCTGGGGTGGAGGTGGCAGAGCCTGGAAAGAAGGGAGGGGTTTGGGCTAAGGTGTTTTCCAGATTTATTATACTTCTTGTTATCCTGCCCTGATTTTGATTTGAAATAAATTCTATTAATTTCCCCAAGTGAAGTCTGGTTCATCTGTGACAGTAATTGGTGAGTGATCTCTCCTTCCTCTTATCCCGGCTCTTGAGCCTTTTGCTATATTTACTCTCCCCTGTTAAGCTGTAGAGGCAGGTGATGGAGTGGCTTTGGTGGGTACCTGGAATCCAGCCAAAGTCAAACAATTATAATCAGTCTCCAGTAAACTGAGTGGGCATCGTGTTGAGATTTTGGTAAGATTATTGTTATAATTATGAATGGAAAGGCATAGATTTTGATTCTACATGGCTCATTGATACTTCTATCTTTTTAATTCAAGAAGAAAACAGAAATTAATGCAGAGTGGGATCCCAAAATATGATTGTGAATTTAAAACATGTCATTTCATATTAAACATGGGTCTATATCTATAAAACTATATTTGAGCACGTTTTTCAAGCACGGGATTATCTTCCCTTGTTTTGACCATACTGCAGTACCCTTTAAAATCTGAAACCAGCTTCAAAGTATCTCAGTCTTAGAAATTCTGCACACACTTGGTGGGCAGCTTTGGAAGGCCCTTCCCTGCTCTCAGCTGAGGTTAAAATGCAATAAAGCTCTTGTGTAAGAAAAGAGACCAAATAACAAGTGTACTTCAAAGGAAAATAGAAAAATAATCATTCTGTAATCTCTCTAGCAACATTCACATGAAAACTGAGAAAAACCCTTTAAGATTTTTCTTTCAGCACACTCAACGGTATGGTTAAATACAGGATTGCCAAAGCTTAATGAAGGAATCTTGATGGCACTTATCTCACAAGGAACAGCTTGAAATTCACAGCACCTGGAGGCTGTTGTTTTCATGCTGTTTTGTAAATGACACCATGGGAAAGTGGTAAGCTCTCTTTTAGAAATGGAACTGTGGCAGCAAACTGTTTGGAGTTAATTTGAAAAAATGTTATCAGCAGTAGGTGACTGGTCTATCAATGGGGGTTTTTTCATAATCTTATAACCTGGGATATACCTGTGCTGCAGGTACAGCACAAAACGCTCTCCAACAGCTTAATACACTAGGTAGTGCTAGAAACTTAGAGCTGGGGTCACCCTGCTAGTAACCCAACTATAGGGTAACTGTGGTTGCTTTTTTGACAGGTCAGTTACCCAACCTGGTAACTTGTTCTGCTTATTACTTGCCCCTAAACTGCTGAATTTAAAGTCTACTTCTCTGTCACAATCATTTTGTGGCTGCAGTCCTTACTGTCCTTGGCCTAAATTTGGCCCCCAAATGTACAAGTGCAACTCTACAATACATTAGCAGAAATCAATTAAGTCTCTCTCAATTTACGGCAACTGAAAGCTGAATTTGACCAATAAACTCTACTGACCCTCTAAATGCCTGTATCAAATGCAGTGCTGCTGTTCTAGTTTAAGCCAGAAGAGAATTTAGCTATGTATCAGAAAATCAATTAAGTGAAGCCTTCAAATAATCAGAGCTAACCTCTTATCTTGACAAGCATATGGAAACATGTATCAACACTATTATAATAATAAGGAAAAAGTATAGAAGTGGGTACAAAGCTACATTAGTTTTACATGTACACTATTACTTTGTAAATAGAGAGGAATATCCCCACAATCTCACATTCTTCTAAACAGATCATTTTATCTCCAGGAACTATCATATGAAAAAGTTCTACATTATGATGTGTCTCTCTTAAGTGATAGCTTTGATATTCTGGATTAATTAGACCATTTCTGCTGGATGATTAATATACAAGAGAGGAATATTTAGATATCTGAAATTATACATATAACAATAGGAATATGTAGGGCTGAGAAGTAGGGATTTGGATGGTGCCAAACACCTTGTCAGAGGCAAATGGCTCAGGATAAGGGGAAAGTTAGGGAGCATACAAGTCTGCTCAGATTTAAATTAGGACTATCTGTAGGGAAGTGTATAGTCATTAAATGCAATATCAGCATCAGAACCTCCAAATATCTCACACCATCACTCAAAAGCTGTTACTTTATTCAGTAAAGCCTACTGCAACCCTTGTACATTTTTTCAGCTAGGAGCTTCCATCTTTAACTCAATTGCTAATTGTTTCATAATGAAACACATATTTTCTCACTGGGAGTAAAAGAGGAAGTGTCTTTACTTTGAAGGGTAAGTCACAATAACGCTTTAGTTGATTGAATAGTGTTTCAGGAAGGGGTTGAGAAAGCTTTGAGAGGCTTTTGCTATAGTGCTTCCTGATATTAGATTTATTGTGTTCTTCTGACTGCAGTGATATAATTAGATAAGTCTTTATTGTAGTTAGATAGGTCTCTATTACAGAGATAAAAGCAAACCACAAAATCAATTAAATGAAGTTTTTTTTGCATTAGCTGAAGCATTTTGCTAAAGTCAGTGTTCTTTTTATAGACTACCTGCCTGGAGTTCTGCTTCTCCAAACAGCTGTTTACCACAAAACAACTGACTCTGGGGGCCCAGAGAATGAGGATGGTGTAGGACAAAGACATTCATTTGTATGGCTTAGGTTCTGGGAAAAGGTCCTGTGGTGGAAGCTAGAGTGTCATTTCTGTAGGGAAAGGCTGCCATCTGAAACAATGATATCCAGTGATTTATTCTTTTCCTCTTCCCTCCTGTGAGGATTACAAAATCAGCCGATGAAGTGATAATTATATACATAATTAATTCTTTCATATTGTTCTTCTATGGACTTTTTATATATATGATGAAGTCACAGAGAAAGTTTCCACTTTGGGTCGGTTTTTTGGGGTTTTTTTTGTGGTTGTTTTTAAAAATTATATATAGCATGAAGGTCAACAGTTGTGTGCTAAGTCAGAGCAAGGTTCCCCTCTTTTTTTTTTTTTCTTTTTTTTTTTTAACTGAAGTGATACAACAAAGCTGACACGTAGAGGAGGAATATTTTCTTCTAGCATATCTGGTCACGTCAGATTTAAGGCATGTGAAATAGAAAATTGTTATAAAAATGAGTAAACTGATACTGTGATTATAGCATACATTTCTTATATTTAAGCAGCTGGTGAATTTCATACAATGTGCCTTCCATACTGTGAAATAGCAAAACAACACATTCCAACAGTAAGGACTTTCAGGGTAGCCTGTATAATGTATTCAAAGGATCTCACTGCTGATTCAGAAAACCTTGTGTGATCAAGATCTTCATCTCTCCCTTCTGGTTGTATTTTAGCACTCTCTAAGAACAAAATACTTACTAACAAGAGTTGTGAAAAAGATTGAGAAAAAGATACGGCACACCTGGAGACCAGTCCTAGATATAAAGTCTGGGCCATTTGACAGATGGAACTGGGGAGGGATATCTTATTTTTTTGAAACAACAGCAACAAAACAAATAAAACCCAACCAACCAACCCGTCAAAAAAAGGATATTTAGATTCTCATTTCCCAAACAAAGTTGTGGAAGTTAGGCACCTGCTTCCCTGAAAACAGCTCCTCTGCTCAGAACAGAGCTCTCATGGCCCCCAGTAGTAATAAAATACTTTGCACTTCTTCAGACCAGAGCCTGGGAGTGGAGAAAATCAGCTTGCAAATAGACATTTAAAAAACTCTGTGCATTGATCATCTGTAGTGGGAATGATGTTTGGCTCAGTGGTATATTGAGTGTCACAGAAAATATTCAGTGCCCAGGGATAATCTTGCTTTTATCTCTCAGCTCTGCAACTCCTTGCTGCTCGTTAACTTTCTTATCACATTTTCTCACACACCTCCATCATCTGTTCTGGTTTTGCATCTCAGTTTCTGCTTTTCTTATTTGCTCTAAAATAGTCTGCTTCTTTTTCCATTGCTCTGTTTCCTGGGTCTTTTTAGAGCAGCCACTGAGTTGCTCTGCCACTGAAGCAGGTACTAAGCCACAGCAGATGTAATTCCAGGGAAAGTCCTGTTTATCCCTCAGGCTTTGTAGACATCTGAGCAGAGAGGGTAGAATTTTATAGGTTTTGCTATCAAACCACTGAGCAGATACAAATGGAAACGTTCAGGGACTATCAACTAGTTTGAGTGGACATTCAGAAGAGAAAAAAAAATTAATGGAGGCTATTCATGTGAAGCTCCTGCTCAAAAGAACAGAGGAGCCCTAAAAATATCCTTAAAAAGCTCTACCATGGTGGTTCCACCATATTGTTTAATTTCTGAGGGAATCACTTATCTACTTCTGAAAAACAAGCATGAGAAATGCTTCAATATAAGTAGGTAAAAGTTGGAAGACATGTAAGTAATTGTTATAAAACCTTATTGTAGAAAGGATGGAAAAAATACTTCAGTCCTGGCTTTGCAGAGAGGAAAATCTCCAGACTACTACATATTTATATTTTCAGACTTCCGTGTTTTTTTTTTTAAAATATTTGTTATGTTATGTTATGTTATGTTTTGTTATGTTATGTTATGTTATTTTTTTATTCTTTTTTCCCTCCTCTGTATTATTTTCGTGTTTGCTGCATGTTAAGAAAACAGAATGGGAGGAATTTCTGCCACCCAGTTTAAGTGTAAACAGATACATTTCATATAAATGTAAATAGATCTGTACCGAGGTACATATATGCACATATCCATAAATTCAATGCACGCAAGGTATAACTGGGATAGGGTTCTGCATTCAACAGCCTTGTGTAAGCCAGGTGTAAGCTCATTTTTATCAGCCATGTCTATAGGCAGCAGTCTTTTTAATGAAGTTAGCGTATCTCTTGCAACTGATTAAAGTCAAATATGGTACTCAAGAGGCTCCTTCTCTGCGAACAGTCAAGCATTCCAATATGAAGCAGCTTCCAAATCACCATCATATGCAGTAGTCTCTTTCTTTGAAGTTAGCTTAGATGTTTACTCCTAAATGGACATTAGAACATGAAGAATATTTTGTGTTTTAAATATTCTCATCAATTTTCATTCATTCTCTGATATATTCATTCTCTGATAGGAAAATAATGCTGGTAAAATTAGAATACTGTATCAGCCTGAAAAGTGCTTAAGTACTTGCTTTTGACGATGAGAAGAGAAACACCCAAAATGTCCAAATAATCATCTTGGGGTTTTTTTTTCCATCTCTCTGCAACAGTTCCAAAAAATTTCCAAAGATTTTTTGCATCTCTCTGCAGCAGTTCTGTTGTTGCTGTTATTTCCTTAGAGGACATTGATAAACAGAACAAGAAATTGAATTGTGTTTGTGGTATTTGGTGCAGTTCTACATAGTCGTATTTTCTAGTTTTTCTGTGATGAAGTGTTTGCCCATGAATTCAAAGTAGGCCTCAATTTCATGGTTGTCTGTTATTTGCAAGAACTCTCTTTGAATTTATTGTCAGTTTAAAAGCTTATGTCATCTTATCTCCTACTCAGCCTGAGCTAGAAAATTTCACCTGGTGCAAAGTACTATGTTCCAAGATGAAAACTACAATCTTCTGTCGTCCTGAGAATCAAGCTTTTGATATTCTTTTTACAATTTCTAGCCACTTTCCCAGGAAAGTGACTATAAACATAGGTGTTTATACATTCCATTAAAGATATGCCTTTTGATGGACATCTCTCACAGCCAGTGCAGTTGCAAAGATGTTATCCTGACTGTCCAATGCCTGGTCATGGTCAAAAACCTATAAATACTGAAAGGACGGAATAAACATTCTTCTTTCATCACACTTCGAGCTGTGTCTGTGTGAATCATTTCATGTCCGACAGTGACAATCTTCTCTGTCAAATTTGATTTAAATTACGTAAAAACCGCTTTTGTATTAGTGCTGACCAGTCGTGGTTGTTTCAAGTGTGTTTATGGGTCAACAGCTTTTCACTTCTGCCAGATTCCCATTAGAACTTCTGGAAGGTATTTCTGTCTTTTCTGATGAGCCCTCAGAAACACTGATTGATAGAAATACAGATGTCTTGAAACTAATGGGTGAAGTAAAACCACTATTTCAGTCCAAAATTTATTGGAGAATTTGTTTTGTTTTCCAACATTCTTTGTTGTATGTTGTATATTGTATGTTGTATGTTTGTCCTTGTTGTAAAATTACATCAGTTGGGTTACACTTCCTACGTTAAGTTTTAATAAGTTAAGTGAAACTGCAGCGCAAATTTTGTTTTCCAAATATCTTGGAGGTAATTAGCTGTTATTATCTTTCCCAGTGGAAAATATTTTTTTTAAAAAGCAATAAAAGTATTTCTAGTGGTCTTCTGTTGCTCAAGTAGACTGACAAATTTTTCTGTGCTCTGTTAGCAGAGATTTTTTTTTTTTGTCCTTCTGTAAGTCAGTATTTCTTTGATTTCTAAATGAATAAGTAACAAGGTGGATTGCACTTTATTGGTTTATTCTCTCCCCCCAATACCTTTGCAGATGTACCATGTGAGCCAGCTGGAACAGAACCTCACTTCTTATTGAAAATGAATGACATTTTCAAATTCTTTCTTTGTTCTGAAGTAATACTCAGACAATGATCCTAGGAAAATGTTTTGTCTTGATTTTTTACTACATAATGGAAATATTTGGGTGGAAAAAGTACTTCTTACACTTTCTGTCTCTTTGTAATCTCAAACATTATAAGACTGTTTTGGTCCACCAGGTCCTTTCAAAACACAAATTTTGGTTACTAATATTCTGTATTTAATCACTGGCTTTGATTCCAGATGACATAAGTGGTCTGAAAAGATGGAAGTAATTTCTCTGAGCAGAAGAAACATTACTGTACTGGTCTAAGCCACACACTTTTGCCACAGGACACAAAGAGGAGTTGGAAAAAAAACTCTTTAACCTACTCAAGGTAGGTTATCATGAGAATATAGAAAATAGTTTGAATTTCATATTTTGAGAGCATGAGCTTGCACAATCAAAACACCAAGGGCAGCTGGTTGTTGATAGGCTGGTAATCAACCATATTTTCCAAACCTCATGTTCTGGTTTCTATCATGTCCCCGCTTGGAAGAAACAGGAAAAATTTAAGAGTTTGTGGTGGTACCTTGGGAAGAGTGAGAGAAAAAGAAGAGAGACCAGTTCTGTAAAAAATTAAAGTCTCATTCACCATTAACAGTTCTTCAAGCAGCTGGAATCTCAGGTGAAATGTTGCCTCTCTGCTACTGCTTCCTCCTTCTAAGTAAGAAAGGTTTTGTACATTGTTACTGTACTTCATATTAAAATGTGTGGTTTTGTTGGATTATTTTCTGCAGGAACTTCTCTCAAAAGGCCACCAGGCCATCAAAAAGGTAAAAAAAAGCTAAGGTAAAATAATTTAATATGGGAGGAAGCAATAAATGTTAGGAACTGTGGATTACATTTGGGCATATGTTATGAGAATTCTGCAAATACTAGGATATCATAAGGATCCCAGCCCACAGGATTATAAAAGCTGGATCAAGACAAATCCTGCACAATACACAATATACCTACAATACCTTAGAAATGCAACTTTATAACATGAAATCTCTTGATTTTAACATTAGTAATTTTTGTTTGTTTTGTAAATGGCTGTTACTGTTCCTTGTAAATATTATCTTCATTTCTTTTAGCTTTTAAGAACTCGCTCAAAAAAAAGGGAAAACATGCAATAGGTGATATTTCTTTGGGACTGCCTGAACAAAATATTGTATTCCTGGATGTTATCATGCTGCTGTCTTAGATTTTATCCTTCTACTGGAACTGGAAATGTGTATGTTTAACATAGTGTAGCAGTTATAGGATCAATTAAATTTTGAAAGTGAAAAAAATCTCTACATTAGAGATATTCTAATATTCATTAAAACATTAGACTGTTTTTTAGAGGGGGGACTCTAATAACTGCTGGCTAAGTCTTCAAATAGCATCTGCATTTGTATTAGTTACTTGATAGATTTTGGTAGGCTTTTTGATATTCCTATATCAGTTTTACAAATACTAAGAAAATAAAATAAAACTGAAATGCCAAGCTTCAAATCCATGTATATTCAATTTCTAAGAATAAAATGGGTTTAATATGTGTAATATTTGGGCTTTTATCAAAACACCTATCTTTTTAGTTCTTGACTTGCTCATAAGTTAAAATATTTATTGGTGAAATAATATTTCTTAGTAGCAGCCATGGCTATGAAGTAAATGCAGACAAAATTATACAAAAGGAGGAGTAATCCTAGGACTCTTCTTCTAAGAGTACTTCTAAACTCCTGTAGTCTTGACAAGAAATAAAATCAGTGTCATTTAATTTAGAGAACACTTGCATCCCTTATCAAGTGTCTGAATTCTCTTAGTAAGACTTTTTTCGACCTATTGAGTAGGAAGAATCATTAATTTGAATGGATTTGAATGAAAGACACCTGTTTTAGAAGTCAAAGATTTTAACATTGTAGTTATGTCACTGTAGTTTGTCACTGTAAACATGAGGCTTTGATTTGCAATGCAGAGACAATAATCACACTCTTTATAGTGCTATTAATAAAGAAATAACTATATAGAATAGGGAGACCCATTTCAAGCCAAGAAATTTATGCCCCATGATGTGGGCACATAAAATCAGACTAAGTCTGTTTCAAAATGAAGTGGTTATGCTGAACGAGCAAAAGGCTTTCTTACCAGGCTGGATGCACATCTCAAGACTTCTGCTTTTTGGCATGAAACACAACTTTTAGCTGATCTCAGGATTTGCTTTCTTTGCTCATTGATCTTGCCTTCTGTTGACTTTGGTATGTGAAGCACCCAATCAATCATAAGCATCTGTTCAGCTGAGTCATCTGCTCTGAGTTGGCACTTTGGCTACATGTGTCAGCCCTGGTCAGCTCTTTTACTTGGCAGACTCTTCAGTTAAGCAGGAGTGAGCTACCTCATCTTATCATGGCTCCTACAGGAGGAAAGGGAAGGTGCTGTGATCACGGAGGCATGCAGGTGAAAGGCAAATTCCATAAATGACAAAGTTGGCTGTAGTCTACTTGTGTTTAAATGTGACTGTCTGATATTTGCTCTTTGCTGACCCCTGCAGATTGC
Organism: Pseudopodoces humilis; assembly: GCF_049639895.1. Classification (NCBI taxonomy): domain Eukaryota; kingdom Metazoa; phylum Chordata; class Aves; order Passeriformes; family Paridae; genus Pseudopodoces; species Pseudopodoces humilis. The sequence goes on from NC_142200.1 coordinate 75,576,844, forward strand.
CTCCAGTTCTGAACCCCTGGATTTCTGATGTTGCACACCTCCTCGCCAGCATATATGAGCTCATTTAATCTTCAGAGAAAACACTTCTGCTTTTGCCAGAAACAATAACCCTTAACCTTGGCATTTTCCTTTTTACCCTTCACGTTGAATAGTGACGTTGATTGGTGTTGCAAAAGTATATTACATTGTTATGAACTTAAACCAGAATTGCACCAGGCTGTAACTGATAAAAATTCAGGGCTGAAGCAGGTATGTGTCAATTACTGGGAATTCTGGCATGAAGGGAAAGTGCAGTGTAGAAAGGTGGGGAAACCCATTTGTCCCATCTCTAATTAGATAATGACAACAGGAAAAAAAAAAATGGAGTAATGCATTAAACCCAGTTCTGCCAGTTTTAGGATTTCTGTGTCAATACCTTGAGTGTTCATGTAGTGTTTCAGGGGTATCCAATTTTCTTTAACTGAGGTGATCATAGGGTTGTTTCTATGGTATTATTTGAATTTGCTCACTTGTGCTTCTTTGAAGCTGTGGAATTGGCTTATCCCTGCTATTTGAAAAAATATTGGATTGTCATGCAGCAATGAAAAGCAAAATGTTATGACTGTAAACATTTTAATTGACATTTTTGTCTCTATTAAAAGCTGCTTTCTTGTTAAACTAGTCTAAATCTTCAGCATCTCCATGCTTTGCTTCCCCTTTTATCATTGAACTAAGAATGAGATTTTCAGATATCTTCTATTCTACTACATGCATAATTTATTTTATTTTGGTTTTGGTTCAGCATTTGGGAAAATTTCAGGAAGTGTTGTGCTGAAAGGTGCAGATTTTTTGTATTAAAATTCTATTACAAAACTGTCATGTCCAACTAGATTAAGATTTAAGATCAAACTTGTGCCACTCCACAGAATACATAGTGGAGCATTCTTCTTGACCTTGGGACCAATTAACCCAGGTCACAAGGGTGATTGGTCAGGGTAGTGCCAGATTCTGCATGTTGAGCTCTTGTGTATGAATTGTTCACCTCTCTTGTACACTCTGTTATTAATATTGCTGTTGTTACTCTTCATTTCTTATCTCATTGCTTCTAGTAAATTTTTTCTATCTCCACAAGTGATATTTAATTTTTGCACCTCCAATTCTCCCTTCCAGCCTTTTGCAGAGGGAGAGGGGAGGGGGAAGTTAATGAGCAGCACATGGCTTGGAATGTTTTCAGGGGAACACTAAATTGGGGGAGAACACTAGATTGGGGAATACCATTCCTAAACCATGACAGTTTAACAGGATTTTTTTTTGTGGGAGTTAATATTTTTTGTGTCTTGGTATTTCAACAGAATTTCAACAGGAACAAAGCCTTTGTTTATTTAGCAAGATGCTGCAAAAAATATCAAGTCTTTCTTTTGAGAACTGGCTACTGTTTTGTACTTGCTTCATCTTGTGCTGGGGCATGTTAAATTTATTTTGTCATCTATTGCTTTTTGCCTCATGTTCTATTCACATTAGGCTGGTGTATTGTCTGAAGACTTTTTTTTTAGAAGAGAAGAGAAGAGAAGAGAAGAGAAGAGAAGAGAAGAGAAGAGAAGAGAAGAGAAGAGAAGAGAAGAGAAGAGAAGAGAAGAGAAGAGAAGAGAAGAGAAGAGAAGAGAAGAGAAGAGAAGAGAAGAGAAGAGAAGAGAAGAGAAGAGAAGAAAATGTTTTAAGTTGTGAGTAATCTATAATGTCTGACTGCTTGACCACTTCAGGGCTGATCAACAGTTAAAGCATATTATTAAGGGCATTGCCCAAAAGCCTCTTCAACACTGCTTGGAGCATCAACCACCTCTCTGGGAAGTCTGCTCCTGTGGCTGACTTCCCTCTCTGTAGAAAATAAAGGCTTCCTTATGTCCAGTTTAATATGCTATATATATATGTTTCCTCTGGCACAGCTTTGAACTTTTCCCATATGTCCTATCACTGGACACCAGGGAGAAGAGCTCAGCATTTTCCCCTTCACTTCCCTTCTTCAGGAAGCTGTAGAGAGCAATGAGTTCACCACTCAGCCTCCTTCTACTCAAACTACTTAAACTGAAAGTCCTTGACTTCTCCTCAGGAGACATTCCTTCCATCCCTTTCATCAGATTTGCTGTCCTCCTTAAATTGTGGGGCCCATTTTCTGTTGTTGGAGTTCTTTGGTATCCAGTTTTTGTGCTTAGATGTTTGTTTTTTTAAAAAAAGTTTTAAGCTAACCACTGTCAGCTGCTTTTTGACAAAGGACTTCATAAACAGCAAAAGAAGAGCAGTCCCGGTACTGATGAGATCTCTACCTGAGTATCACTCAAGCTGACCATTACAACCACATGCTAAGCCATGTGCCCCTGCTTTACAGGTTTTCAAGATGAACCTGTAAGGCAGAAGTGTTTCAGGACTGTATCTGTGCATTCCTCAAAGCAAAGTTGTTTGCTAATGGGAAAAAATTAATATCTGGAATTTGCGAGCCTATTTTAAGAAATATGTCATTTCTATACAAGATTAAGAGAAGGTATTCCATCAAGCCTTTGAAACTTGGTGACTTGTTTGGAAATATATTTTCTGAGAAGTTTTTTGCCAGCAGTCCTACTGAGATGACAGCTTCAAAGGTATTGTGGGTTTTTTCATTAGTTCACAGACCTGGATCCCTTTCTTAATCTTGAGTTTCTGAAGACATTCTTTGTAATTGCTAAGACTAAATGAAGGTGAATTTCAGAAAAACACCTTAAATGCAACTATTCTCTTTTCCTACTATTCTTCTCAGTCATGTTGCAGTCTTATTTGCCAGTGAAAATACTAATTTAATGCAAATACTGGATTACCTCATATAGGGGATTTTGTGAATATAAATGTACTGCTTTTCCTTTTAAAGTGATCTACCTTCACTTGCCATCAAATCTGTTCTCTTACAGAGCATGTACAGTAAATGTGGTCTCTTTCTTTTCCCTGGGATTTTGCTCTGGTTTTATTTGATGTTTTTAATCAGGCCATTTGTCCTGTTTTACTCAACCTCTTTTTGCTCAGTGCAAAATTTCTTTCATAATCAGTCGTATAAATTACTATGGCATGAACTCCCCATGAGCCCCACAAAGTTGCCTCAAGCATTTCAAGCAATCAGCTGTGATACATTGGTGCAGTAGGCAGTGAAGAAAAAAAAAGAGGCTTGATCAAATACTACCCTGTTTCATCAAGGCCATTATTTGTTACAGGGAGTTTGTCACAAAGGGGTTGGCCCATGTTTTTTATGATTATCTCCTGGGATACAAGAGAGATGACATATGTTTTCACCTGAAAGTCAGGAAACACCTCTTTACCATGAAGGTGACTAAGCAGTGGCACTGGTTTCCCAGGGAGGAGGTAGAGTCTCCATTCTTGGAGATATTACAAAGCCACATGATCAGGTCCACAATCCTGGGCAACCTGCTTGAGCAAGGGGCTGGATGAGACCACCTCTGGAGGTTCCTTTCAACCTTGGCCATTCTTTGATCTTGTAAAATTTTTGCTTTTCCACCTTTCATTTGGAAGAAGATAATACATTTTAATTGGCTTGTTCTTCTGACTGGCATTGGGAAAATCAGATTTTGCTGATTCTTTATTTTGAAAAAGGCTAGTCTGTATTCTAAACTAGCTACAAGGTTCCCCCTGAAATCACTTGGAAGAAATAAGGGCTTCCAGGACAGTTACCTCATCCAGACTCTAAGACTAGAGTAAGCAAGTAGTTTAGAGGACATGTGTAACTTCTGTATGGCTAAAATTAGGGAAGATGAATTCTACTGTTGGATTCTATACGGTCCTTCTCTCTTGCCTGTTTTCAGAGAGGCTCTGAACTCTAAGAAGATTTTCTGTTTTCATTAGTGTGGATATTATGATATGAGAATATAGGAGAAAAATACTACACGTTTGGCTTGTGTGAAGGACTGCTGTTTGGAGAGACAGGTGAGGTTGCCCTGCAAGTGTCCAACACAACAAATCTGAATGTGTTTGCTCTGGAGGATTTGTTACTAGACTCTTTCTATCCCCTTGCCCTGGCAGCGTGGTAGAACAATCCCTTAGCCTTACATTTTATTTTTCTGTGTTATAGAAGGACAGAAAGAGTACTAGTTGGCAGAAGATCTCATGCTCTGACTAAGTTGCTATTTATTTTGTGGTGTAGGGCTGCTTTGCATACCTTGGAAAGCACATACCTGTGTTGTGTACCATGCATCAAATGCCTAACATTGCAGATTGAGTAACAGGCACCAGTCCTTAAAATTGATCGGTAGTCACGGGTATTTAAACTTTGCCTGAATAGTTCCCTCTCCTTGAATGCACAGCTTGAACTTTTCCCACCTGAGTAGCACATAATGTGCTTTCAGTGGTAGTGGTAAATAAAACAGGCCTAACAGTGCACCTCCATACAGTTAAAACTGTCCTTCTGCTCCATTGCCACCCCTCATAAATGGGCCTGTCGAGGATGGCAGCTCAAAAGTTGTGCTAATGTGTGCGAGGTCTCCAGGCTGTGTCCTCACTCTCCTTATCTTGCCAGTATGGAAAGCCTGGTGGGTTCCTGGATGCAGGACTTGTAAGATTTTCTTTTGCCTGACTGCTGGCCCAAGCACATCACCAGTGGTGTCCCTGGGAATGAGTGGGAATGACACTTGGGAGTGCCAGCAGCTCCACTGGTTGGTGACACCAGAGAAGCAGACAGGGCCTGTCCCACCTCTCCAGACAGGAATTGGGCATCTGAGGGCACTGGGGCAGCCTGAGTGCACTGGAGACCTCCCTGAAGATTGGGATGAACCCAAGGGTGGTCTGGCTCATCAGGGTCATGGATCATAGGTTGGCAAAGTAAACCCTGTATATGCATATATATATATTTATCTATAAACACCAATGATTCAGCGTCATTTTACTCTAGTCTTCCCCCAGGGATCTATTAACAAGAACCTGGGTTACCCTGGCCTTCAGGGACAGGTCATAACAGGAACCATGCCCCTTCTCAGTTCCCACTGCTGGTGGGGTTGCCACAGCACCCCTCACAGGGATGCCAGCTCTCAAGCTGGCTGCTGCTGTTCCCTGGGCCATGCCTTTTCCTTTTCCCTCCACTGCAAATGTGGATCCAAAGACTTCTGTCTGGGTGTGTAATCACAGATAACTGTCATGTAGGAGAAAATGATAAAAGGCATAATTTCCTGTTTCATGTTATAAGTAAAAATTAATTATTTTGATCTCTCTGCCTATTTTCAGCACTCTTTTTCCCTCCAAGTATCCCTACTACCAGGTTTGGAGGTTGTGTGCTCCCCACACTCTCCTCACATTGGCTCCATTCCTTTGCTCTCAGATACTGGGATGCTCAGAGACAGACTACTCTGCTCTAGCATGATCTTTTTGCCCTGTGGTACATCACTGACTCCTGCTCATTCCTGCCTGGTTCCTGAGCTTCCAAGTGAAAGAACAGAATTTATACACTGTACAATGTGCACTTTGCACAAAATAGTAATTTTCTTTGATGGCAATTGCAAAATAGATGCTTGTTCTCACTTGGTAACCTGTACTGATTTTATTATGAAGAGTTTTGCTTTACTATATCATAAATTCTTTAATTGTGAACAAGTACTTTTTTAGTTATTTTCTTTCTTTTAATTTTTAATATATGTGTTTGGCTTTCTGATATCTATCATACGCTGCTTTCCGAAATTTTGCTCTTTAATGTGTGATAATAAAACAAATATAAAGAGACATTAACTTTTTTTATTGACTTAAAAGTGGATACTTGATAATTTATTGTCTCAAAGCATCTCAGTTCATGTCTTGCCTCAAAAGTCCACTCCTTCATTGTATGGATGCAGTAAGGTGTTGGCCACTTGGAATGTGGTGTTTATTGGTGTGTGTCTCACAGGAATCATCTGTAATATGGGTATAATGTGCAGGGTTAATAACTCTCTTATTTTTGCTAAATGTCTTTTTAACATCTGTACTGCATCAGCTTTCACTTTATCTGCTTCTAACTTGATATTCTACCTTAATTTACTTGGCCTTATGGTATTGTGATTGTTATCAGAGAGTCAAAAATTTGGTTCTGCTATTTTTCTGTCTCTTTATGTAAATTTCTGAAGAGGTCTTTGTGCCTTTCACACACATTGATGCTCAATGTTCATTCACATTCTCTTTCTTACTCTGTTCTGGTGCCCTGTCTTGCATCTGGTGTTAGTCTGAACTTCACAGTCCATTTATTTTTTTCCTCTTTCGCATTTCACTGGTGTCACATACATGCAAAGATCTCTGAGTCACTGATTTTTTTCTCATTATGGGAGCATTTTTTTGTCTGCCATCCTTTGCATAATGACTCCTCAGAATTTTTGAATGTGGTCCTACGTAAAGAGAATTTCATGATTATTTTTCCCCCCTCAATAACCATAGGTCTTCGGATTTTCTTAATCTCTTCCGCTTTGTATTTGTATGTTTTTCTTTGCTGATTTTTCAGTAAGTTTTTATACTTTCCTTTCTCTGCCTTCTTAAATACCTTTGTGACTGCTTTGTTTGTATTCTCTTTTTGGATGTGAGTTTATTCACTAGTTGTGCATGTCTCTGGTTCTCTCTAGAGTTAATGGGATCTCTAAGCATTCATATTGGAGTGCCTGGATTTTTGTCCTGTCATTATTCTATCACCAATTAGTTCAGCCTGTACAGTTTGGCAATTGCATGAATCAGTCATCTTTGTGTAGTTTGCCAAATCTCTGACCCACTGTTCTGCACTGATGTTTCTTGATTTATGCAAAAAGGGGTCTTTCATGTAACAGGAATTTTTAATGAATTAAAATGCTCAGGAGCATAAAGATTTATCCCTGCCTGCTGCTGACATAGTGGGATGTCACCAAAGTGTAAGACATCCTTCACCCATAACAACTGTACCAGTCTGCTCTTCTTGTGTTTTTTTTTCCTTTCCCTATTTTCTAGTGTCATGACAAAGTCTGTTGTTCTCCTTCTTTGTGTGAGTAGTTCTGTGTACTCTCTCTTAAAATTTCTATGTGCATGAGGGACTATATCAGCTTATTATTATTATTATTTCTGTTGTCTATAAGATGACTTTGAATTTCCTGTAATTGTCCATAAGCACAAGCAAAGATAGTCAAAACAGGTCCACATTCACGTTTTGTTTTTCCTTCCTTCACGTGTAAGGTCTTCAACATTCTCACTAAGTTCAGCATTTTATCCAGAAGATGAACTCTACATTGTTCTCACAACATTACTCTCACCTTTCTGTCTTCTCTGTCTCTTCACTCTGTGTCTGGCCTCTAGTAACTTGCTCCTTGTCCCCCAACTCTGATCTGTTCTGAATTTCTCACTGTTTTGTATTGTGATATCTTTGCTCCACCATCTCCATGCCCCACACTTATCAAATCTGTATCACCTGTCCCTTAGGACATCTTTCTGCTTGTTTCCAGGTTTGCTGCTTTTAGCCACCTTTTTGCTTATCTTCCTGGCACCTCTTTTTGTCATATCTACTTATGTTCTGTTCTTTAGTGTAGGACTCAGGTAGATTCCTGTTCCTTCCTTGGGATCTGGCACCTATGATGTAGTTGGTGTGGCAAAGAAGGTATTGTTTTATCCCTGGAAAAAGTGAAACAATAGTTTTACCTGTTGAACCCTAGGTAACCTCTACCATACATATAGAAAATAGGATAGCTCTCCTAGCACCAGAAGGCTTGTAGCACAATTTTAAATGCAAATTTGCAGAGCACATTTTCCTGATACAAAGGCCATTACTTTGTCCTTTCATACTTTCTGCTCCTAAATGGAACTTTTAAAGAAAAGATCACTGTTTTGTTTAGTAACGCTACTGCCTAAACCTACCAGAAAGTACAAATTTAAGCTAGGTTCACTGTGTTTGAAATGGAGTGAGAACATGAGAGCATTTTGATGAACATGAGAACATGAGCATTGACTCTGACTGAGAAGTTGCAGATAAAAAGGTGCTGCCTAAACCAGGAAGAATCTTGAAACTTTGTCCCCTACACCACTCCCTCTGTTCTGTTGCCCTTGAAATCTTCAGCTGCTTAAAGCAGTTTATCTCTTAGATAACATCATTATATAGATTACCTAGATTTTACACTAGTGTGCAGGCTTTACAAGTTCATTCCACACTTACCCCAGAGTGGTTTGCTTTCCTTGATGTAGGGCCCTTTTGGTACAGTCAAAGAATAGAATTGAAGAATGGTTTGGATTGGAATTTAAGATTGTGTAGTTTCCACTTCCTTGCCATGGACAGGAATGCCTTCCTCTAGACCAGGTTGCTCAGAGCCCCTTTCAATGTGGTCTTGAATATTTCCAGAGATGGGACATCCACAACTTCAAACTCCTTTTCGTCAGATGAAATGAATGGGGAAAGTTTTGGGAATTGTTTCTTTCAACATTTAAGAGCCCCATGCTATGTGAAATTAAGTGGCCTACTGCATGCAGATATTCAATGATAAATAAAAAATTTATTTTGCACTTTGTAGAAGTCTGAAGGATAAATGACCAGAACAGGTTTTTTATTATTTTTTTGTTTGCTTGTTTCTTCCCTTTGGCTCCATTTTACTTTCATTGAATGTATTTGACGGGGGAAAGGCAACAGAAGCACTTTGAGGAAAGAAGTTTGTTGCATTGGGAAAAATACTTTTTATAGAAAAAATGCACTCACTGCATTTTTGCATCATTGTATGTGACACTTTTTTGCATTTATGACCGGTTTGGTTTTTTTTTTTCTATTTTGGAAACTTGGTACATGTGGTAGGATGATGAAAGCAGCCTGTCACAGAAAGAAATAATGGAAATAACATCCCTGGTCTCACAGATTTTTATTTTTTTTTTAAATTTGAGCCAAATAAGTTTCTACTAATTCTTGTATTGCCTCCCTTGTATCACATTTCAGCTGGGCTCCTGCTGCTCTTCTGTAAAAGGAGTACCAGTTCCCCAAACAGCGCTGAGGCCAGGCACTGGCCTGTGGTAATGCATAACTGCATCCATGTCCGTGTTTGACCCATGGCATGGTTTGGGGAGGACAATATGCTGAGATCTTTTCCTGAAAAGTAGTATGGATGAGGGTATTCAGCTGTGTGTTGGGATGGGAAAGACTAGCCACTTGAAGGTGAGTCACATTGTGCCACTTGCCATCTCAGTGCCAGAGACTAAGCTCTGGTCTGAGTTACTTATACAGGAGAAGTCTAAATGGATCAGCTAACTGACCTGGGCAAGGGTTTGTTCCTCTTGTCAGTCTGTTGCCTTCTGTGGAGAAATGGAGTTGGCTTCAACAGACTTGAAGCTGGACCATTATTTTCTTTAAGCCATGACATGGATGTAGATGTTCTACTTTTATGTTAGTAAACCACATGCAGTTTGGTGGACATTCAGAAACCTTCAGAATTTATATTTAAACAGTTCTTACTGTTGTTACCTTCTTACATATCTCTTCGTGTTCCATTTCTTTTCCCCACGCAACCCTCTAGTTTTAACTTGTGTGCTCTGGGCTTGCATGTGTTTGCTCTGTTCTGCAAAATTCTAATTCTTCTAATGCTGCAAAAGCTTTTAGACTCCATGCCACAGTGTGTGATAACTTGTACCAGGGAAGTTGCACTTAAGAACAAAACTGGAAAGCTGATGAATGTATTTAAAGACAACAAAAATAAAATAAAATTTTCAAATGTATCGGGTTTTTTGCAGCTCTCCTCTCCCTTTTCCCACCTAACTAAAGTTTGAAAGAGGTTCTTGATAAAATACCAGTGCTGACTGACTATTGTTTTTCTGCTGGTATGTTTTCACAGAGTATGTTGTGACAAGCCGTGACAGATATATTAAGCTGGATTTTTGTGCTGAAAAGTTACAGATAGTTATAAAACAGAAAGTTTGAATTCCTGATATGTTGCCAGGACTCAACCCCTGTTCAGGCTGGCTGGCATGAGAAGGCATGGTTCTTTCATAAGCTACTTTCCAGTAGTCAGCAAAAACCCACTGTGATTTTGTTAGCAGCACTAGAAGGTCAGGTTTCCACAGCCAGTATCTGTGTTGTCACTTCTGGTCTGTATCTGTGCTGACAACCCCTGAGCACAAGCTGTGGAATTCACAAGAGAGCATCTTGTCTTCTCATCCAGGCTCACTGCCTGATTTCTCTGTTCCCAGTCCTGCATGTTCTGTTTGCTCTAAGTTCTTCACAATGTAATTCTGATAATTGCTTCTGTAGATCAACAACCTGCTTGGCTCTCTGAGCCTGTCTTTTCCTTGTCTCTGCTCACAGGCTGTCTCTCTATCAGGCTTTTCTAATTCAGAACAAAACTGATCTCCAGTGGTCACATAACCCTCTGTCTCTCTTCTAAGCACAGGGCTGCCTTCATGTCTCTTCCTGCACAGAAAACCTGCAGGTATTCAAACTGGAAAAACTGGGACAGCATTTGTAACAAGCACAAAGCATGGATCAGAGATGTCTATCCACTTCCACATGGGCAGAAAGGAGAATGGAAGATGAAGAGCAAATCGTTCTTTCTCACCTTCTTCAACCAGGCAGAATTGTCCCTTTCTTGCCTGATAGATGGAAATTAAACACTGTAATGACAGCTGTTAAAATCTGAGAGAATACATGAGTACAGGGTTTATACTTACTGAAATGTGGGCTGAAAATGAGAGGGATCAGTATGTAGTTTAGATGAGAAAGGATGCAAGTAGAAGAATAGAAGGATGAAACTGGGTGGGTGGTGGTGGGCATGCAGGACAGACAAATACTCTAAAGAGCAATAATTCATTAACAGCTTTTTGGTTAAAAATGTAGCTGAATCTATTTGATTTTCTCCAACTATTATAAGGATTCCATATAGTTAGACTTGTGCAGAAACATTTTCCTTGCAAGATTTTGCAAGTGATTTTGAAAACTTCCAAAACAGAGATAGCATAGAATATTAGTTCTAGGTACTAGATACAGACAGAATTTTCAGGTTTCTGATGTTTTGTTTTTTAAGCTTCCAAGATTTTTATAGGTTTTGGGTCAGGTCTCCAAGATGGTCTAATACCATGTTTGAGGTCTTTTGAAAATCTGTCCATAAACCAATGTGGAAGAAGAGACTGGGAAGTGGGGAAGGCCCAGATTTACATACAACATCAGATGCATGTTGTAATTCTCTTCTACAATATGGCACTTGAGAAGTTTCTGACTTTTCAATCACTCAATCTCAATGGCTTGTGGCTCAGAACAGTAAAATGGTTGAGAAGTTCCTATGTAGGAACTCATGAACTTTTCTGTAATATATTGTACACAGATGTATCTCCCACTCAACATCCTCTTTAATTTACTGGCTGCTATGTAGGACAAATGTTTCTTGTGCAAAAGATAATTTTAAAACCAAAAGGAGAATGGATTACTTACAATGGTTTGCAAAAGCACAGGAAGGGCTTATTGTTTTTAGGAAGAGGCAGCAGCAAACAAAGATGTCACAGATATAAAAATAAACCTATGCAAGACTGCATACAAAGTAAACAGCCAGAAGAAATTATTTTTTGGGCATTCATAGTCAAATTATGTCATGCATATTAGTCCCCTTTTCCTCACTTGGAATCAAAGCAGAAATTCAAGATGTCAGAGTAGAATTACTTTTTAAGGGCCTAATTCAAGGCTACCCTATGACAATGGATCTGTTTTTGTGCTTTTAGTGCACATGCTTATGCCATCTTATTTCTACAACCCAATACAGCTTTCTTCCTTGACACCTAATACAAAGCAAAGAGAGTTGAGTAACTTCTGTAACACCACCAAAATCCCCAAATGTGTGATTGGTCAGAGGAGTGTAAATACAACCAGCTGTGCACATCACATACATTTTCTGTTCCTGATTCAGGGTGGGAAATCCCAGCAAACTTTCTGGAGTTCTGTGTGGGTGGGTTCTGCACACTCTCATTGGGCCCTATCTGAAGCCAGGATTTGCTAGTGGTAAAATTAAGTAAGAATAGTGACACATAGATATAGGGCAGTACAGAGAAACAAGCTGTTCAGATGTAATTAATTCCTCTTATGTAGCTGTTCTGGCAGAATCAACCATGCAGACAAAACCTGCTTTTTGATTCAGGATCCAGAGCAACAATCTTCAACCTTCTTTGGTGAGCAGTAAAAATCCTGGTATGGGTAGATCCCCATATCATAAGCTGATTAACTTTTCTTAATAATATTTGGGCCCCTGCAGACCAGGGATAATGCTTCAGATCACAGAGGGAAGAAATTTCCTAAGCAGAGACATTTCTTTTCTGTATTTTTGCAACCTGTTCCTCAGAGCATCAATCCACTGGCTCTACTCATATGATCACTCACAAGATAAAAACAAGCCTTCCTGAAATAAAGCAGGGGCAATTTGCATAACAGAAATTCCTTCAAAATTTTAATTTTCCTCACAGAATTGACGTATCTTTGCTAGAGAATGACAGAGAGATGTGTAAGTCAAGTAGATCTCATACATCTTCATGAAATTCTCTTCTGCCACATTACCTTATGGACAAAATTGCCCATTGGCTTCACAGTGGGTTTGTATCATGCCATTTCTTTAGGAACATTACGAATGTGGATGAAACAGGAAAGAAGCTGAAGCAGGTCCTGAAAAATGTATTTCTCTGTGGATTGCTGCAGTTGGATGAAAGTATACAGGATGCAAGAACCACAGCATTGTAGTTGTCAGCTCAGTTTTCCCTGTGGTTAAAAGCTCTGTCTTGTAGTATGGCAGGATAAACCCTCAGTAACCTGGGCAGTCTTCTAAGGTAACCCCTTGTAAGAGTAGTTGACGTTTCAATGTAAAACAGTCCTTGTAGTACATCTGGACATGCTCTGGAACCTCAGCATTCATGATATTCCCTGCTGGATCATCTAAAATGCCTAGGCATTTTCTGCTTGCCTTTTAATGGATTTCATATAGGAAGGACAATGTGGAGGTATTTATTTTTATGAAGCAGCCAAGTTCCATTATTTTTTTGTGTGTGGCAGACTGTTCTCAGATTTAAAAAACTGAAAATATTTTAAGATAATTGGTAATTTCCCATGTTCCTCAAATAGCCTAGCCAGAAATTCACCAGAATTTTCTGCAAAATTTCTGGAGCTGGGAGAATACCCAAATATTTCTTTCATTTTTGAATGAAATAACTGAAATATAAAAAAAAACCATCTCATTTAAATGACTCATCTTTTATCTATACCACTGTTTTCAATGTTATATGTATGCTTGGTGAGAGATGAAACTGTAGTGTACTGTCTCAAAAGGCTTATAGACTACCACATTCTTGCTTTATTTGTACAGATTTGTATTTGCACATATTTGTCATAAAGTCATGAAGTCAGCAGGTTCAGGAAGCTTTGGGCCCTGGCACAGCTGCTGATGGGGACAGGCAAGGCAGAGCTTGTGGTGGTTGAAGATGGGGAAGGAAGAAGGATTGTGACAGTCTGGAAAGGCAAGGGCAAGTAAGAAGGCAGTGACAGAGGCTGTAATGGGAGAAGGAAGGAGATGGAGGAGGACTGAGAAAGGAGTGTAATAATTTGTGAGGGGTGTCAGGAAATGAAGCAAGAACAGATGGGAGAATGCAAATGAGAGAGAGAAGACAGCAGCACCTCTCGGGCTCAGCTGCAAAGAGGTTGAAACTGACACCTATGTTTAATATAATCCTCTATTTGGCTTTGAGAACAGGAGTATCTGGAATGTGGGTTATGGAATAGAGTGTGTCTTTCCATGTGGCAGTTGCCATCTCTTGTGTAGCAGCTGGTTTGAGCCCTGCAGCCCAGACAGAATGAGCTATGCAAATAGATGAGGAATGAAGGAACTACTCCTCCTCTCTATCTGTCTCACACCCTCTCTGGATCATCTAGCCAAAGTACTGACATCCTGTTGGGGGCTTCAGCATCTTGCCAAGAATACCTAGGAAGCAGAAGGGCACTGGAAACATAAATGTAAAAGTCTTGCAAAGCAAATCCTGTGGTGATATACGGAAAATTTATATTCCGCAGAGAGCTCTATAAACTGAAATCCACCATTTTGTTTCCTGCTAGAGAAAGTACATATGGCTTAAAAAATTCTGGAGAAAGGATGTCACTCTTTATTAAATTCTGTGAGATTAAGGCCTATTGAACCCTATTGACTTAATCACCATCTCTTTACACTGTATTTTTTTCATAGGTAGTTTAGATTGGAGCCACAGTAAAGTATGTACATGATTACCATTTTCAGAATGTTGTTATAGTTTGATTCTTTTCAGGGAAAACTTACATATCACTGAAGCTGATTTCAGTAGTCAAAACTGGCTTACTGTGCAAAGAACTGAGCACACTGTTATCTTTCACTAAAAGGTTATAGTTCTCTGGCACCAGTGCCAAAATTTGCATGAGGTATAGTGTCTTAAAATACACAACTTGCCTGTGCCTCAAATTGTTGTAAAATAAATACTGTGCTTTCTCAAAGTGATTATGCAAAGTGAATCTTGCCCTGTTTTGAACTTTGAGTCAAAGGACACAAATATTTTGAAAGGAGCTATTGGCTTACAAATGTGACTCCAGCTGAGACTTTAAACATCAAAGAGATGTGTTGATGGAGATCAGTAAGAATTTATAAAGCCATATGACTTGGAACATACCGGCCAGAGATGAAAAAGAAACTGAAGTCCTGTGATCCTTACTTTCCCATAGTAGGTTGCATTTTCTTGGGGATGCTCAGTTGTTATTAATGCCAAAGCTGAACCATAAATGTTCATCTTCCTATCTGTATAATATCAAATTATGCTCAGACATATATGACTCATTGATAATTTCTTTCCTTATTATATAAGGTTCAGAAATGATAAATGATCCCATTTCAGCCATCACCAGAATTTCCAAGGTGCTACAGTTTTAGGCATTGGAATAACACTTATGGGGACAGCAAGGTCAGGTAAAATAGATCAGGATGGGACACCTGCATGTAAATGAGCATACCTCATCAGAGGCGTTTGAGAAAGTGTAATACATTCTTTCTCTTGCTAAGGAGAAGCAAAGGAAGAGATGCAGTGTGCAAGGAGCAGTTTCACATGGAGACACAATTCAGCCTTTCACTGGATGGTAGCAGCAGTAACCACTGTGTGCCCTTCCTGGGAAAAGAACCCCTCAGAGTGTCTTTATTTTAAATTTTGTACATGCTTACAAAATATTTAAGTTTTGGGGTTTTTTTTTGTTTAGAGTGGAAAATCTCTACCCTATGTTTGTCCTACATGATGTATGAATATCTTACCTTTTACTGACAAAAAAGCAAATGTAAAAAAACTGTGCATCGTATTCTGATTTCGTTTATTGGTGCATGTATGAAAGGAGAGGCAACAGAAAAGGAAACTCCTCTTTCCCACCATATCATGTTTGTTCCACCTGTAACTAAATTTGGCAGTCAGTGGCTCTATAACTCATATTTAGGCTTTTAAAGTCAATTGTTCCTTGCATTAATTGACAAAAGAGCTTGTACTCCTTTTTTTCCAGGAAAGGATTGCATCCTTTTATCTTTTGCCTTAAAAATTGCCAGGCCTGGACCTTTAATTGGGCATGGCTTATTTCTGCAATGCAGCCATTCCAGTGGTGTCAGGGTCAGCCTTCTCAAATCACAGAAATGCATCATGTTAGGAAACCTATGGTGGGCCTCAATCTGGTTTCTTCACCGAGGAAATCTGTAAGTAACCAAGCTTGTGAATGTGCCCGTGTGCCATCTGAACTTCACAGCAGGATTTTCTGTGAAATTTCTTGTAAACCTTGTCTTTTCTTTCAGAAGTAACCATCTATACAGTCTTCATTGGTCTTCACCTGAATTTTCAAAAAAGGGCAAGCAAGCAGAATGTTTTTCAAAAACTAAAGGATTTGTTAGGTTAAAAAGCCCCCAAAATCTACCTACAGTAATTGCAGGGAGAAAATTAAATAATAATAGCAATAACAATAATAATAGCAGTAATAATAATAATAAAAGCTAGCCTTCCAGATTATTCTTGTAATTATTTGTTTCTTGGAAGCCTCAAGTCCTAATTTAAATATCTCCTGTGTTTCTAGTTCTTGGGCAATTTCTACGTCTATATTTGTAAAGAAAAGAATACATATGTAAATTTCTATTCAAGAAAACATAGGTTTTTTTCCCACTTATATTTCAAATGTTTTGAAATTAAAAGGTTTCAGCTTCTTGACAGACTTTCTTCCAGCTGTCAGAAAGAGCTCCTAATTTAGGTCAAATGTGTAGATTGCCCAAATGTTCAAGTTGTCAACCTCTTTCCTCAGTTCTGAAGGAGTGTGAAAACTCACTCTCATTTTCTAAATCTTTCTGTATCATTTGGAAACCTAGTGGATCACCCAGTGGATCACTGCAAGGAAACCATTTGGATCACATAGTGAAATGACAATTAAGGGATAAAAAGGCTATATTCTACATACTCCTATGTAAGAATGACAAAACCTTAGGCATACTGAGTGAATGCCTTAACATTCACTGTTAATCCAATGAGCTCATTGTCAAAAATCTATTCCTCAAATTTGACTTCAAAACAATTTATGTAGTCTGGCTCTGATATCAGCCATGGTTGCTGATAAGCAACATAAATTGGCATCATATTCTTCATGATTATATTTGTTGATTATGGTTTGAGTTAACCTGAGAAGGATTTTCCAGTGTGCTTCAGCTTCTG
Organism: Pseudopodoces humilis; assembly: GCF_049639895.1. Lineage (NCBI taxonomy): Eukaryota > Metazoa > Chordata > Aves > Passeriformes > Paridae > Pseudopodoces > Pseudopodoces humilis. Next base: position 75,593,503 of record NC_142200.1, read on the forward strand.
AGCTGTGCTGAAAGCTAAACCCTGAAAGTCTAAAAGGCAGATCTAGTACAAGAGGTCTTTTGCCTCCATTTCACATCTTATTTCCAGTACTTCCTCTTTAACTCTTTTCCATATTTAGATTTTTCCTCAGCATGCCAGGAGCTATATATTGGACAAGGATACACAATCAGAAAGATACATTGAGCACAGCACTCCCATGCCAGCACTCTGCAAGAATTTCCCTGGATGATGTTTCTGTGCAACATACGTAGGCTGATCTTTTAGAAACAGCTGTTTCCATGTGTCTTGTTTTTTACTGAAGGTAGCACCAGAGCCACCACAGTCATGTGATACATATTCACTTTATAATTTCTAATTTCTCTTTCTCTCACCTTGCAGTAAGGCCTCATTTTTCTGGTTGTGGGAAAACAAAAGTTTCTTATGGTGCTACGATTTTTAAGGCTAGTTTTTTCCTGGCATCTGACAAATTCTATATGAAAAAGAGTTCAGAACTGGAAAAGTTAGCCAGTGAAGTTTTAAAATAGAGTTTTATAAGCATAGATAAAAGGAACAGAGGAAATTAATGATTCTACTGCACTCCCTGTCTCTGACACCTGAGAGGCTTCACACTGTGTGCTTCTTTGTAATACTATTTATGTTCCTTTAAAAATAATTCTCCTATTTGCATTAATTCCTGACTTTGGCAGACATTTAATTTTTTTTAGTCTTCATTACTTTCAGTGAAAATGGAAGGAAGAACAGTGTTTCTTCCTCTTTCTTTGTTCTAATGTTTTGGTCAACCTTTTTCATCTGGGAACTGAAAGATAAAAAGATTACAAAATTTTAATCTGGAAGTTTTCTCTGTCTGATGGCTTTTTACTCTGAGTATTCTTCTTCCTGTTCCTTGTGTTTTAGTGATCATATTACACTTTTGCTCTTTTAGCTAATGTTTTCATATCTACTGGCACTGCTAGGATTCTGGGTTTTATTTTTACAGGTGGTAAGAAAAATTTTTGGGAGAAAAACTCTTATTCAAAGTGCTTGTTCTTTTCTCTCTCTTCTCCCCTCTTTCTCATATAATTTTTTTGATTGGAGAATTTATTTTTTAGCCCTCCTTTTGAGATCTCCCTGCTTTCTTTCGTCTGCCTTGACATTTATACAGATCTGAAAATGAATTTTGGCTATTACTCAAGCTATTCCTTGTGATTTCCTTCCTGTCTCTGTTTCTTGCTTTTGTTTTGTAAAAGGAAACCTTAGTTGGTGTGTGCACAAACACCTCTCTTTCTGTAGATTTGGAAATGCCCATTCCCATTTCTTCAGCCAAGATCTCCTGTAGTACGTGCCTACTGGAGAGTTCCACCTCATTTTCATCCAACACCTTTATAATTTTCTTTTATTGCTGTAAGCTTGGGTTTAGAGGTTTTACAATAAAATCCCAATGCACTATTTCTTAAGCTGTATTGTGCTCAGTTTTTATCTGGTTCCCTCTGTGTCACAGGCCAAGAGAAGCCATCCACTAAAGAAAATAGCTGCTGAGTGTAGTTAAAATGCTAGATTATGTTTCCTAGTTACAGCTTCAAAACTGGGATCCTGCAGAGTTCCAAATCCTGTTGTTTAAGGAAACTATTCTACCTTACCTGTTCTTTGCTATATATGCTGAACCACCTAAACTTGGTAATTTGGAATCCCCCTGAAGAATATACTAGGTGGTTCCCTTATACTTCATTGGGGTTTTCTCTATTTACATACAAGGACAATGCAAACATCCAGTGTTTGTTTTATGCTGGGTTGAAAAAAAAGGAAGAAGATAACATAATCATGTTTCTCTTAATTAGAATAATATCCTCCCCAGCTATTGCCAGTAGGAAATACTTTTGTAGTTCCCTATTTCAAATCTTTTGTTAACTCTTTCATTTGACTGTGAATTTTTTCATCTGCACAGTATGTTTTCCTTCCATTCACCAGTTCTTAACAAATGGATTTATTTTATCCTACCATATTTTTCTGCTTTCACCTCTGTGACCTGTATCAACTCTGGTTCTCTCAATTTTACACTTCCTTTATACAAAATTAATGTATTTCAAGTTAAGTTACTTCATCTTCTAGTCTGGCTCTATCCTCATGATGATAGCACCTGTTTAAAGTCTGTTTTATGAGAGGGCACCTGGTGGCCTCAAACCAAGCCAAGGAAACTGTGTGATGAGGGTCTGTGGGGAGAAGCTCCTACTCTTTCTTGCCTCATTAGCACAGCACAGTGAAGAAAGGTCATGCCATGTACTGGTTGAATTTTAATGCTGTTGAAAAATTAAACTTAGGATGTGCCTGAGAATCCAGCTAGCTAGCAGTTACTGATGAAATCATGATTTTCCATCCAATTTGAGTCAGCTCTTCTGCTCAGGTCTTCATGCTGAAGGCAGTTTAGCTTCACAAAGAAACTGAAACTTAATCTTTGTTTCCCATCAACATGGAACGAGTTCTGGTGCAAGGTAAGATCTAGCTAAAATAATTTCCTTTAGTATCTAATTTAGTTCCTGAGAGGACCTGCCTCTGCAGAATAGTTCTCTGCTGCTTGCTGTTTTCTAAATATGGTACTCTTATGCAACATTAAGTAAGGCTGTCAATGAGGTATTTTTGTGTGGGGAAGTACATACTGAAGCTGTTTATTTTTGTTTCAATTAATAGTACAGCACTGCCCTTGCAGTGCATATACATTCCTGAATACCAGTTTATAAATTGTGTTGAAGTGTTATCATTGTCACTTAATATTTCACTGCTCATTAAATCTGAAACATGCTTACACATGCGTAAGCGTGTTTCCAGTGCCTCCAAATAGATTCATGGGTGTATTTGTGTACTGAGGGCAAGACACAGTGTCATAGGCTGAAACTGTAGGTCTTTGGAAGTACAGCAATGATTTATGAGTTCTCATGCATGGGAATGTAGGAAGTGCAAAGAATTTGAGTTTTACTCTTGCAACAAATAATTGTAATAATTAATCCTTGTGATAATCCCACAGTAGGTATGTCCAGCATCTTGTAAAAATGCCCCAAAATACAGACATGGTTTGGTTTCTCTCTTGTGTCTGCATGCTTCATTGATTCTTCAGAGTGGAAAGTGCTGGTTTAATTATGGTTTGGTTCAAGTCACAAGTGCCATTGAGAGACATCCATTTAGATCTCTTGTCCTTGGTAATGGAAATGTCACTATAGACATTAGCAAAGGGTAAAACCTTAAAACCTCCTGCATTTAAGCAACAAAAATTTTTGCAAAAATTATTCCTAGTATTTTCAGTAACTCACTGGTAATAATGTGATAGCTGGCAATTTATTAACCAGACAGAGCGTGTTAACAAGCATCTAAGATAAACACATCCAACCCCAACCTTTCTATGATTCCCGAGTGTCATTGCCACTTGTTGAAGTTTCAAACACCGGTAGACCACGAATGTAATTACTGGTGGTGTGTGGACCACGGCTTTAGTAAGAATGGAAGGATGAATGGAGAAGGGATCAGGAAATCAGTCTTGGATTTTCGCAGTTTTTTACAGTTTAGTTGTTTAGTTTATCTAAATCTGTTTAGTTGTGATCTTCCTCTGCTCAGCATATTTTACTTAAGTACAAGAAAAAGAATAAAGAGGACTGCTTTATAATGATATTGGAAAGAGTGAAGAGAAATGTAAGTGTTTTCTGGTAAAGAGAATATTTTAGTAATCTTACTTTTTAATTTTAAGAAACTTGAAGTGTTTCATTACAAAGTGTTTTTAATAGCAATAAAAGGGAAATGGCTCTACTCAGAGTATTCTGTTATGAATGTAAAGACAAAATATTTTCAAGAACTTTCATTCCAACCACAAACTCTTGTTCACTCTTTTTCTTGGATCTCTGCAAATGAAGCATGTGACCTTTGTAGCTGAGCATGAATGTGCAGCTACATTGTCTTTGAACAATTTATTTGACTTCAGGCTACAGAACTCATAAGCCAAGAGCTGCCAGCTCTGTGTAGCTGGGAACTCTGATTTCAAATTCAAAGGTCCTGTGTACACACAAACATCCCCCAGCTTGGAAAACACATTCACTGGTATAGCTGACTTGGTTCAAATTTGCTCAATGGCCTTTGCTATGTGCAATTGAACCTCAACAGTGGTCTTGAATGTTGGGTTAGTGTTGAACATATTTGTACCACAGTAACTTGTCTGAAGACTTGGTGGAAAAAAAATCAGTGCCCAGTTGCTTTACTGAGAATAAATCTGTATGTTCTTTTGCATTGCAGTATAATTTGTTTGGATTTAAATAGCAATATTGTTTTCTGGATGTTAAGATAAATGATGTGCTCTTTGATAAAACAGTTGCACTGGAGATACGTCTTCTTTTCTCATACCAAGAATTTTCATGTGAATTTGTTTATGTTTAGTATTACGTTGTATTGACATAAATATAGTGTTCCAATTTAGTCTAAACAATTGGGGCCTTCATTTATGAAGAACTGTGAGAAAGTCTGACAAGAGAGGTTCAAGGGAAAGTGCATAAAATCAGCCCTGGAATCTCCTAGCATATCTAAACTTGTCAGTAATTAAATTCAGAAACTGCTGGAATCCTTTAGAAGTTGAGTAGCTGGGGGAATATTTAATTTTTCTCCCTTAGTGGATTGATTACTATGGTATTTCTGTTACATGTGAAGAAATCAGCCCCTATGTGAGCCAGCCAAAATGCTCCAAGGCTTTTTGGAAATAAACTTTTAGTCTTGTTAATACATGGTTTAAAAGATAGTGATTGAGAGAGACTATATGAGGGCATAATGTTTAGGTTTTGGCATTGTAAATGGAAAATCAGGAACCTGAATTTCTCCTTGCAGGGCAATGACAAGGAAACCTTAGTTGCTAAACACTTTTCACAGCTATGCTCATGAGAGGCTGAGCATTTCTCATTTGAACTCAAGAGGCAGGATGAAGGAAAGAGCCAAATACCACTTAGCAACAGAAGACAAAAGGCAAAACCAGAAAGCTGCTACTACAGGTGAACTCTCATCTAAATGTAACTGGAAAAGAACCTGTGTTCCTTAGCAGCAGCAGCTTTTCCTGAGCCCAGACATGTTTTACTTCTGATCTTCAGAAATGCCTGAAGGAGAGCAAGTTTTACTCATATAAGCCTTTGTTTTTCCTTTTGTGTAATTTATCATAATTACATACATAACTTTATTTCAGAAAGCTTTACCTGAAATCTCATTCTGGTTTTGATAGGATTCAGGTGGAATTAATTCTAGTGATTCCAGGTATTAAATTGAAGCCTCTTCTGAACTTTGTCTTTTTCTCTAATTCTCTTCCTAATAATCACTTTTTTTTTTCCTTGAACACAAAAAAAAAAAAAAAAATTGAGGAAGTGGAAACTGTTCATGTGTATTTTTAGCTTCTAATCTTTATAATATATGCAGACCCAACTTCACAGAATTAATATTTTAAATTTTCTGCAAAGAAAAATTCTTCTTGAACAGCATTCACTGGCTGAATGCTAGCAACATGTTTTACCAAGGCATGAAAAAACCTGGTGGTAACAGACAATTAAACAAATGAGCAAAAGGGGTGGGGAAAGCAAGGAATGTGAAATGTTTGATCAGGATTAAAGCAGATGTGCACGTAACAGGTATTTTGCATAAAAGTCCTTTTTTTTTATTTTTTGGCGCCATTTTATAGAAATCTTAGTTTGAAAATGAGAGGTTTTGGGAGACAATATCAAAAGTCTTCTACTGTTTCCATTATATTATGGATGGTAGAACTATACTGATTCCAAACTGTAGAACTTTAAGAGCTAAAACCAAAAGTCCTTGCTATTTTAATTATTGCCAACTTTTAGAGCTTTCTTGCTAATTGGTCAATGTTTAATGTTCTACTTTTAAAACATCAGTTCCTGGAATCAGCTGACTAAACGAGTTAAGATTCCCACGATAAAACTAAAAAGGAAAATTCAAATTTTCCTAAGTAAGGAAAAAATCAAATAAATGAACTCCACTGGTATGCAAACCAGACGGAAGGATCCAACATTTTGAAAATTCTAGTATTTTAAAATGTAATGCATTATATTAGTTAGTGGAATATGTACTGCCATGAACCAAGCAAAAAAGAAAATGTCAGTTGAGGGTTTTTTCCCCTTTCCCTCTTTTTTCCTTGGCTTTCAATGTACTTTTACACTTGTGTTCAGAGCCAGAGCTTTGTAATTTTGCTATCCTACTAGAGCAAGCAGTTCCAATTATTTCTTGCAGTGCTTCTGGAGGAAGAAGTGCACAGGAATGAGGAACATTATTCTAAAAGCACTGCAAAGAAAAAGAGAACAGCCTGTAATTAGTCTTCTTTCCACTTTTCCTCTATACTAACTTTGGACACAAGTCTCCTACAATAAAGGACTTTATATATTTTAGCTGCCAGTTCCAAAAAGAGATGTTGTATTATGCAATCAATGGAATTTCACAGTAGATATCTTTACATAAATGAAGCTCATCTGAACTGTGACAGTGTGCAAGGAGATACTTCTTTTAAGGATGAAAGATGCTGTAGCAGGTTTCCTGCTGTTCAGATTTTTCGTATTTTATTGATGTGTTCTTCTGATCCAGGGTAGATATTAAAAGATATTGATACTGATCAAACTGCTACTCTGTGTTGGGGCACAGCAGAGGCCATGGGCTCTGGACAGGGCATGGTAGGTGTCCCCAGGCTGCAGAGGCTGTGCCATGCCTGGCTAGGTGCAGATCCACCATGCCCAGCAAGCCAAGCAGAGAAGGGCTGGGAGAGCTGGGGAACACTGGTCACCAGGTGAAGCCACGGTGATGAGGCAGGTCCTGGGATGCAGTGGGCAGTCAGCCTGTGGGCCAGGAGCAGGAACTCTGATCAGTGGGGTACAAGGCCATGATGTGGCCATGATGCAGCTGCAACGTAGCTCAGGCAGAGGCGAAGGGCAACAAAGCTAAAAGAAGTTCCCAAGGGAAGGAGAGGCAGAGTCTGCTGGAGCTTCTTCTAGTTTTCTTCACAGCAGCTTTCCAAGTCAGCAGCTGTGCTCTCTCTAAGCTGGCCCTGAGCCCAGCAGTCAAAGCCTCAGGAGTAGGGGGTTGTGCTTTAAGCCACGTCACTGCCTGCTTGCATGATGCCATAGAGTCCAGATCAAACAAAACACCTTTAGCAGGTCACACCAAAGTTGTGTCTAGCTCCGTTTGTTATATCCACTGATAGATACCTACTGCTACGAATATAAGGACAGGACAAGCATGTAGTGATGTTTCTTCAGGGACTTGTCTGATTTTCCCTTGACTTCATAGAAAATTCTAGTATTGCCAGAGTTCATTAATTTTTTCATCTTAGTCTGTCATAAACCCAGATTTCTAATATCCTTGCCTCAGTCATAGAGTATTATATATCTCAAAATCCTTCTATTCTTCTGCTGTTCTCCAAAGACTTTTTTTTTTTTTGGCTGGTGCTGGTCTCTGGAGAGACTTCTCAGACAAATCTGTTTATTATAAACTTCCAGGCTATCTGACCAGGTGGCAGAGGAAAGGGACTTTTCCCCTTGAATATCCTGAAAAAGACATGAGCTAGATGTGGTTTCTGGACAGATGGTAATTCTTGAGGGATTTCCCTCGTATGAGCTTGACTAATATTTTCTTCAAGATAGGTGAACTCTAGGTCCACAAATTGTTCTGTCAAGGAATTCCAATAGTTAACAACGCCTAAGTGAAACACTACCTGTTTTGAAGTGTGCTCCTTCAATGTTTTCAATGACATTTATGACTTAACTTAAAAAAAAATATGAATGGTTGATCCTTAAGTTTCTTCTTCCTGCTGCCTACGGTTTTAGAGACCCTTAATTCCCCGGATTCCCTCTGAGCCAGATGAGAGTCTTACTCTACTTAGTCATCACCTCTACTGAAGCCCTTTCACCTTCCTAATTATCTTTTTCATGCTTTTTCATCATTTATTCTGGTTCTGCTCTGTCCTTTTTAAAATGCAGAGACAGAATTACAGAGCTTAATATGTAGAGAACATTGATTCTTACAGTGGAATGTTTTGTTCTCAGTTTTGTTCTTAATAATCAGCTCAGAGCCCATGATTTTGTCTACAAGTTTGTATACACTTCTTTACACTCCTTTACATTTATCTCTACTGAATTAAAACTGTATTTTTATTATGCAATGTGCTTTGTACATTTGTACAGAATCAGTCCATATCACCAGCAGATGTTTTCAACTTGTTGCTCACATCCTTTCTGGTCAATCGTCACTGTATGGAGCAGCATCAACATAGGATTTTTCTCAGTCTTAATGATCTTCTTCTGTTCTGTTTTTATTCTGTTTTATGTTTCCTGACTTTTAATGAGGTATTCACCATGCAATGCCCCAACTAACTAGTTTTCTGAAAATGGGCTGGAGGGACACTGTTAAAAAGCTTTCCTTTAGAAAGCCAGGTAGGCTGAATGTACTTGTTGGCCATGTGAAGAACTCCCATAAATTTGCTAGGCATAACCATGTGAAAGCCCCTGCTATTTCCCCCCCAAATATATAATCTTTATCCACTAATTCTGTTACCTACTTTAATTTCGACTAATTTTCCCACCATAGTTATGGCCAGAGTTAGAAGTCTGCAGCTCCTCTGTGAAAATTTTTAAAAAATTGACATCCTGTTTTCTACCTCTCACTCCTGCAATTAAAGGACTAATAGAAGAAAGATTACAAACTGTTATTTTGTTTTCCAGCAGTTTGCTCAAGCTCCTTATAATTTTGGGGTTAATATCATCTTAATCCTAGTCATTTATAACTGTTTATTTTTTGGTTTGCTCTGTTTAAGCTTCTCCTGTTGTCCCTTACTTAAGAAACGCCCTCTAACTTGCTTAAAAAAGGTGACAATGTCTCAATTCGTTCCTACAGCCAGCCATTCTGTATGTACTGGAAGAACTGTATTGGAAGGCAATAAATTTTCATTAATACTCTTATCATGCTTAATGCCTAATTACATCGTAAGAGACTGTGATATTTTGCAGTTATGTCAATAACAGTTGTTCACACAAATGTACAGATTAGGAAGCTGTAGAATTTCTGACCAGAAAGGCAGCATTCTGCCTCTAAAAAGCCCTGGGTAAAACATGAACTGGTGAGGAAGAGAGCATTGTAAAAATGGTAATTTGCCTTTGTTTTTTGCACTAAATCAGGGAGTGGCATTCAGTCCTTTTCTGTCTGGAACTTCAAAAAATTATTGTTACTATTTTCACCTTGGCTATCTTAGATCCTCTGTTCTTGCAAAAAGATCTTTCAACGGGATCCACATCAGAATGGAAATGAAACTACCTTGTGCCTTAGTGTACTGTCTAAATCATGAAAATTGCTGCTCATTCTCTGTTGTCTAGAGATACCCAAACATACCCAGCTTGTGAAGCATCACACAGAGGCTGCGTGTGTACTGTGTATAATGTACTTGTATGTTTTCTGTACAGGCAGCAGGGACAGTCATTTCTGGCTTCATTTGTGCACAGCAGGAGGAATTTCCAGTTTGCTGATTTTTTTGTTATGGCATAATGTACTACTAGTGATAGGCATACTGAGCTGGGGAAACCCAGTTGCAGCCATTCATTTCCCACTTTTTGTCTTCATCCTTTTTACTTTTTGATATTTTTTAAGGAGGCCAAATTTTAAAAATTTTTTAACAGTTTTGGAGGCCATGCTCACAGTTGTTTTCTACCCTTTTTAATGATCTGGACTTAAATTTTTTTAAAAACAAACAAAGAGGTATGGACAGCAAAATCTTAAAGGGTAAAACAGCAACAATCCAGCTGTGAGACTGGATGGATTTGGGTCTGCTTCTTCCTGCACCTTGAGTTCAATAACACCAAGTGTGTTCTATTAATAGCTGCAAAAATTGCTGGGTTAGTTAGCTTTGAAGGGAGGCTGATGTCAGATTTTAAAACAGATGTAACAGCAGCAGCAGTGCTTCATTCCTCACATTCCTTGTCATCATAGCCGTCTCCAACCTGGAGCGCTGGCAGGACTACTCAGTTGCTGCTCTCATTAGAGCTGGCATGCAGCTGGCAAAAGAAGAGAAAAAAACTGACTTTCTGGTTTGCTTGCTTGCTTTGTATCCCCCATCCTACTGCAGTGTTCTCCCCTAATCTCTCTGTCAGAAACTTGGCATTTTCTTGCTGTTTCTCTTCTTCATTGAGCGCTTCTATATTTACTGAGATTATTGAATGGTTGTTCAGCCTTAACTGTGCAAATGTAGGAAATGGAATATGACTATCTGGCACTTTCAAGACTTTCCTACAAAAGGGTGTCTGCAAGTTTTGGACTACTGGTTGACAGTCAGGGTGGTGAAATGCATCATACGCCATTAGTAAGTAATTGAATTTGCAAAATATATTTTGCAACTATTATTTGCATTGTGTTTGAAGCAATATTTGCAAAATATATATACTGTGGAAGTAAGATAATTTAAGAAAAAAAACCCAGAAAATAAATTTAAGAACATAGTCTATATTCAGTGCAGAATTTACCCATGCACATATATGATGTAGCAGATCTTTCAATTATTAATCACTTGGTATTCTGCTCCTTGTGCCTCAATGTATGAGAGGGGAGGAAGTGGCCATATTTTTTTTTTTTTCCTTTATCACTAGCCTTCAGTGTTCAATGCCCTTTATCTGCTGTACATTCAGAGCTAAGCCTGTTCTGAGTAAACAAATATTAATTTCTGTGTGGGCTCTGCTGCTGATAATAACATTTATGTGTACTTCACAAATATTAAGTTACTGTCCCACAACCTTTGGAAGGTTGAGGTGTACGACTGATGCTTTACAGGTAGAGTGTTAAGCCACAGAATGCTAAAGCTCATATGTGTGCCATTTGTGACTGCTCTGAATGCAGTCAGAGCTAGTCAGGGAGCTTCGCGTTGGTTGCAGAGGCAGCTCACAGGGGTCTGAGGGAGCTGCTGTGCTTGATCAGTACCCTGCAGTCCAGGAGGCGCCTCTGCAAGTACTGCTAGAGGCACAGTACAGCCCCACCCCAGCAGCATCAAGGCTTAAGCAGACAGAAGTAGGTAAGTATAAATACCACACTGAGTGCAAAACTCAAGTTGCTTTATGGCATGGAACTGATCTCCAAACTAAAGATATGCCCAGCACCTTTCAGGACTATGTCCAGGGTAGACTGGCAAAGGGGTGTTTGAGTGGTGGAATATGGAGTCAGAGAGAGAAAACAACAACAACAACAACAAATCCCCCAAGGGAAAACATAAAGAAAAAAAAAAGCAGATGCACAGATGGCCAAGCACAGCCTCGGAGCAGTCCCGTGAGAGAGGTCACCTCTGTAGGGAACTTTTTGGCTGGAAGGATTTCAGCGGTGAGCAGGGAGATGATCTCTAGCTCTTTGATTTTTCTGGTGTCAAAGGGAGCAGGATATTGCACATTCCTGTGCTGTATCTGGCCTGCATCAAAGACACCTGACCCCCACTGACACGTCTTCCTATTGAAGGGGCAGTTTTCAGGCTCTTGATATTGTTTTTTCTGGTTTGACTGAGATGCTTAGGCTTGAAAAACTAACACGTTTAGTCATGCTTGCACCAAACTCAGTTATACACATGGAATACCCAACACTCCTTCAAACTGGATTTTCATAGACTAACCAATATTCAAAATAGGTTTTGGATGCAGGTGCACTGATGCTACTTTCTAGATTTCTTTTTTTTGTTTTTTCCCCCAAAATTCACTCATAGAGAAATATGCTTGCCTGGCAAGGCTAGATCCTCTAGAGATCTCTCACGGATCTTATCCCACTCACAGTAATGGAAAAAGACTGCTTTTTCCAAAAGTCACCAGAGGTGGGAAATCTTCAGAGTTTGCACTTGCTGGATTACTACGCAGGTCACTCATGGCTCTGACTTTCCTCTTTTTTCAAAACTGTGAAGAAAGCCTTTAGAAGAACAGCTGATTGGTCCTTATGGATCTAGAGGTGCATTAAATTTTTGTCTATGAAATTAATTAAAAACTCATCCCACATTTTTTACTTTCTTGAAATACACTGGGATACCTCAATTTTCACTTCCTTTATGAGTTTGCATCCTTTTGTCCATGAGGATTGACTATATTGCTTCCCATTCCTTTCTTCCTTTCTGTCCCTGAAAAGTAGCCTTTGTTGTGCTGTCCTTGGATACCTCCTATGTGCATATGAGGTTTGTTTGATTATGGTATTCTTTTGTAGTTTGACTTGGAACCTAGCATGCACATCGTCCTTGAAACTGTGTCAAGCAGGTAATCTGGTTTCTCATTGCCTGATGGTTAGGCAGTTTTACCTTTCAAAACCACACCAGTTATGGCAGTCTTAGGAATCCCTTGTGTACCAGGAAAATACAAATTCTAAAAGACATGCCCAGGCACATTTGCTCAAATTTGTGCTGTATATAAGGTATGTGTACCCTATATATCATAGCTTTTAGTGTAAGTTATTACCAAACAACAGAAAGCACCTTCAGTTTATTTACTAGTAGAGTTTGAAATTATGTTGTTTCACTGCAGAAAATACCTGTGTAGTTGCATCTGATTGAGAAATAGAACCTCTTTCTCTGAAAAACTATTTCCCTGTGTTTATTTCTAGAGATGAACTACTGGTTTAAGAGGAAAAATACCACTTTCAAGCTTTAAAAGGTCAAAAAGAGAAACTGAGATTCATATGAACATATCTTTGGCTTTTGGATTATTTGGGCTTTTAGGGTTTGATCCATCTGCAAATTAAGTCTGAATGTTTTTTATAGTCTCAGGTTGAAGCTTACATCTGTGTTGTTAAGGGGTCAAATTTCTTATTCTGGTTTACAGTATCAATGAAAATTAAAAAGATGTAGAGATGTTAATTTTAAAATGTGACCCATTAGAAAAGACCAGATGTCCATTTGATTGAATGTTGTATTTAGTGCTAACAAAAATTTCAGAAATATCTATATGCTAAACCAGACTTCTTGAATCCAGTCAAATGAAAACTAAGGGTTCTTTATAAAAAAACCTCACTTTTTTTCAGTGAGGCATACCATTACAATGCCTTTTTTAATGAGAGTGAAAATTCAACCTGAGAGACTTCAAAACAGATTCTTAAGACTAGAATTTATAAATATAATCTAAGACACTACATTACAAGGATTCTGTTCCACTCCATAATGTAATGTACCCTCACACAATGTAGATAGTCCCAAGAAAATCAGTAACACTACCTGACATCATTATTTCTTTCCTACATTCCATTCCCTATGTTTACGTGCATCTCAGCTATATTTGATGAATTTTTTAGCACCAAAGAAGAGGAACTTTCTTATGCTTAAATTAGGAAGGTGAAAAAGGAAATTTCTATCAGATTTTAAAAGACATCTATTTTCCATCCGTAGCTATAGTTCTTTAGTGATTTGAAATTTGTTTAACTTTTTGGTGAAACAGAGAATGCAAGTAGAAAGATTAATCTTAATATTAATCTGATCCCAATTCAAGAAGTTTATATATTTATATAATAATGATATATTTATAGTACCTTTGTCTATGAATGGCAATAACATGAATGACAATAACTCATATTTTCTCATTTAATTTGCACAATCATTTCCATTCTCAGACTGCAATTTTTTTCAACTACTACTACTCACTCTTGTGTAAAGAGGTGTTAAATTTGTTTAATAAATAAATCTATGTCATAAGCAATATAAAAAGGTAATATTTTACAGTGTGCTTTTTTCTTGTTTTCCTCAGTCTTGAGACTCTGGTTATATGATTTCTTCCTGCACTACAGCAGCGCCTTCCTCGTTCATTAAAATTTGAAGCTAAAGCTGTGCAAAATATTGATTTTTTTTTTTCTTTTCTTGTGAGTAGGATTCTTCATTTCAATGCAGCTTTAGGGAATTAAATATGGATTTGAAAGAGATGTCCAGCTGCTCATACCATTTGGCAGAAGCGATGCGAACTGTGAAAGTGGGGGAGAAATGCAGTCATCTCGAGCTGTTCCAGCCTCTTCTTGACTAGACAACTCCATCCATTATGAATCCCCTGGGCCAGATCCTCACTGAGGTAAATTGGCAAGTTTCCTTAGGCTCATTGCTTCTGTGCTGACTTACACCAGCTGGGCCCTAGATTATATTCTCATTAAGTGGACACAAGTAGGCAAAGCATGTCTGTAGGACTCAGGATTGAAATACATTTCTGTAAGTACTGTCTTGCTTTATTATCAGCACTAATGTAATGGAGGCCAATAGTCTCTGTAGACACCCTCTCAGGGGAAAAGCAAAGGAGGGTAATATATCCACAGCTGTGAACTGTTGTCCATTTGAACAAGAGGGAAGTAGTTGTACCAAATGAAGCAGAGGAGCTCTGAGCCGTGCCGGCGCATCCTGGACCTGCTGCATAGCAGCCCCAATGCCCATACTGTTGTGCTACACACTCTTTCCTGGTAATACCCTGCCTCCCTTACCACAGGATCCAGATCTCACACAGAAAAAAAATTCCTCTTTTCCCACATGTCCGCTGAAGAAATGGTAGAAAGGGGATAGTACTTTCCAAGGTGTTACACTGCAGGTTTTGATGTGCCTCTCTCATGTCTCCTCAAAACCAGAAAAAACTAAAAGCACTGAACAGAAGTTGTACTACTCAGAAGTGGTCTGAGGAGTTCAGCATTGTGACTTGTATAACATTTCCTCTGGAAGGGAGAAGGGGACATTTTTCATACCTGTGACAAACAAAACACAGCGCTTTGTCATAAAAGATCTCAGATTTACTGATCTTTAAATGAAGAGTGAAATAAACAGGTTGGCACCTAATCCATATTAAATACTAATAAATTCCTAGACAAAGTTCTAATACCACCAAGGCAGGCTGTCAACTGGATGCAATCTATCTGGAAGAGTTAGTTAGAAAGGTGTCTGCTTTTGCAAAATTTAAAAGAAATTCATTATCTTCACAAGCCTTGCTCCTTCTGTGTCCTGTACACAATCCATGTAGAGAGTGTCTAGTCAAGAGTATTTTAGTGCCTTGACACCCCCTTCAACTAGAAAATTGTAATGTTTCTGAACCTAAAAATCTGTAAAAAGAGTGGAATCAAATGGTATGATGCTGCTAATACATGTTGCATTTAGCTTGGGTAATGACAGTGTACTTGATGCACATAAATGCAGGATTCTATTTATTAGTAACCTAAAATGAATGAATGCTCCCCTAAGAAAATGAAAATAAATGTTTCACAAGTGGCACAAAAGCCTATTAACTGGGATTTTAAAAGATTTTCATTGATTTTCATTTCAGGTGAAAAAGAATTCCACAGTATTTATAAATGCTGCCTGATTTTATTGGCCAATTGCTCAAAACATTACCAGCATGTTATGCTGAGTGGCCATTTTGAGCTTGTCTCTGCTGACTGTATTGGGCTTGCTTTCAAATCTCTCCTAATCCTGCAATGAACCTATAATAAAGCTGGATTGACTTTAAACTGTTACTTTGAAACATTAATTAAAAAAACAGGAGGAACCAAAAGATCAAATGATCCATTGTGGTGGTGGTGGTGGTGGTGGTTTTTAAATCAAAGCTCTCTTCTCCACCCCTCTCCAGAAAAAAGCCTTTGAAGGCTGCAGTTGTATGACTTCCAACATGGTTTTCAAGCTGCACTTAGGTTTTAATTACTTTTGCTGTTTTGGGTTGACATTTTCTATATTTTTGAAGTGTTTAGGACACTTCTTCTTACCCTTTCTTTCAGAAAAGTAAAGAATAAAACAGGCTAAATTGCTGTGAATAGTGTGATGGGGCATTGCAAGCCCTCTTAGACTGCTCTGTTCAGTGTTCCAGAGAGCACAGTCTCTTGTAAAGGCTGGAAATGGCCCTGGAAAATTCTCCATTTTCTGAGCCAAATCATTATGGCAAGCATATCCAGTGTTTCAGCTCTGGGTTATTTTATTTATTTTATTTTATTTTATTTTATTTTATTTTATTTTATTTCATTTCATTTCATTTCATTTATTTTATTTTATTTTTCTCTAAGTGACCCTCCAGCAGTCTCTTTGTTGCCTTTCCTATGACTAGGTAGCAGCGTGTTCTGCAGACAATGAAGCCTGTGTAGTAACTGCACTCCCTGTTCTGCTCCACTGTGCCTTGAGCCTGCAGAAAAAGCTCATAGATAGAAGAAAGAAACGTGATTTGAACAGAAATGTTAGCCTCTCTCAGGGATGATATTAATTACCTGGTATGGTTACACTTCAGGAACTAGCTCAGGGACACCTGATCCTTGTTGTCAAGGCTGCTATTTCACAAGTAAATGATCTCATCAGTTGTTCTCAAAGCAATTGATCTTTAGTCTTTGTATTGTTTATCAATTCCTGCACTCCCTTAATATGTGTCAGGTTACACCAGGAGTTTTCCTGTAGTACTTAAAAAAAAAAAGAAATACAATTAAGTTTGTGAGAAACCTATCAGCTGTGTTACAGGGAAACCTAATAATCAGTAGCTTAGGCCTTGCCTCAAGTGTTTTTCTCTTGCTTGAACTGAAGACTTAAAAATATTTGATAGGATTACTGAAAGGGATGCTGAAGAAGAGTTGTGTAATTTTCTCCAGGCTCAGTTAGGTAAAGTCATGGATCTGTGTTCTAAGGCTGTCTCCAGGAAGGTAATGTAAAACTGATACAAAATGTGTGACTTCAGACACAGGTAAGGTGTGTCCTTTGAGGAGGAGGGTAAAGATGTTTAACTTGGCAGCTGTGTCTGGTTGGATTGCTGCTGAGCTGTGCAACCTGAAGCCGTGCAGGATTTCACTCATCCTCCATCTCCCTCCTCCCAAGGACCAGAGGCCAGGAAACCTACAAGGACAAACTGTCAAGGCCTTTAGTGATTTCTCAGTGTTACCACAATATCAAATACCACTGAATCAAGAAGCAATCACATCAGAGCAAGCTCCATTGTAAAGTAAGATTAGATGTGGCCTAGTTTGGACCACTTGTAAAATAATTCTGCTTTTAGCCAATCTTATGGTCCAAAGAAATGGCTAAGGAGGAACTGTCAAATGCATCCATCTGGGATGGTCACTTTACACCAGGGAGAATCTGGGGGTGGGTAGGAGGTGAGAAAAGCTTTAACATAAAGACAGATGTTGCTGTGACTGGAATGAATAGAGTTTTATTGTTTTTTTTCTAGGAGAGTGAATCTTCTGGTTTTGCCCTTTATGATGTCTTTGATCTGGGGCTTCCTGGGAGAGGAGGAAGAGGAGAAGGGTTAGACAGACAAGAAAGTACACAACTACTCATTTATTTGGTGGAAGTATAATGCTTTTTCCACTGCATTGCTTTGCACTGGGCTGAGTAGCAGGGATGGAGTTGTCAAAAATAATTGTGGAAAAAAGGAAGCAGAAAACTGAAAACATATTCCTAAATGTTGAGCGCAGCTGCAAGCTTAAAAATGTGAATTCAAAGTGAATTGCTTCTTATATGGCAACATGTTAGCTTCTCTGGTGGGCAAACTGCTCTTCTTGACACAGTCACACAGAATTAGTCATATACTCTTGCTAGGCACCAATCTGTTAGATCTCCTGTTACAGGAGCTAATTGCTTTTTAAGCTAATGCATACACATATAGTTACTTAGTTAATCTCTCTCTCTCGGCTCCCTCTAGCATGTTTGAAGTGTCACCAGCATTATGAAAACTTCCTGAAAATATTTCTGACTTTAAGTCCTAGCAGTCAAAAAGGGATGATAAGAGGATAGGAGTGTAGTGGGAGAGGGGAAGAATGATATGAAAGGGGATTAAACAGATCAGTATAAAACAACTAACCCAAAAGAAATTTTGCAGATTTATAACCATGGGAGATGTGATTCACTGCTTCATTTCAGTTTGCTGTATGGCATGATTTTAACTTATTTAGAAGATGCTTTTTTAGAATGCTACCACAGTCCCAAAGTCTGTGGCAATGAAAGTTGTGAAATTTTAAAAAACCCCCAAACAAAACCCACATTCTTTCAATAACAATAAAAAAAACCAAAACAAAGTAAAAATCACCTTTCATTTTATTTTTATTTTTCTTTATTCTTCATTGGCAAAAATACAGTGATTTCAGCAAATTAGACATAAATCTTCTCTTAGTTATTATCTTAGGAAAGTAGGTGCCAAATGATAGGCAGAGAGTGTCTAAGTATGAAAAGTTACTTCAAGAACAAAAGTGTGAAAGAAGCAATAAGAATAAATAAGAATTAAAGAAGCAATAAGAATAAAAATGTCAGAGTAAGTACAGTATGTAGAGAAATTTCTATGAAACCTTGTAGTGTTAGTTTGGGAGGGGTTTGTTTTAAATGTATACTTTTACATCTCTTGAGAATTTCCTGCTTTAATGGTGACATGAGCAAAAGTTACACTTGGTCAAAACCAAGCAACTGTTTTTCAGTTGGGCCTACTCAAAAATCATCCCTTTGACAGTATTTGACATTCTATTTTTATCAGCACTTACTTCCAACTTTGTATTTGTGGGTAAAATCCCAGCTGGACATTGGAGTGCTATTGTTCTTGCTAGCTCAGATACTGTGAGTTAGTCTATTGCCAAATGGGTATTTTCTTTCTTGAAAAATCTTGCCTAGGGATGTTCCAATATTGTAGTCATTGTGCTTAACAAAGACTTTTCCAAAGTAACTTAAAAGTTAACTAACCCAAGTACTGCTTTCAATGTCTTCATAATGCTCAAAACAGTTTATGACTTCCACCTGAGAATCTTAATAAATATTTAAGCTACTTAGTGCCATTTGAGATTTAGGGTGTGGCTATTTAATTTCTTGCAGCCTCTGATCGAAGTACCTTAAAATTGTCTCTGAAATGTTTTTCTGGACAGCAGGGAGTGGGGTGTAAACATTTTCTGAATGAGAGCTCATAGGCTCAATTGCTCAAGGTTGCCTCTAGGCCCAACAGCAGTTGGTTCAGCCACCCATTCTGGTTTATTCCCAGGTTTGATTAAAACAGACTCAATGAAATGACTGAATCTGGAGGAGTAACTTACTCTTTGTGACTTTGCCTGTTCCCAGCAGATCCCTTCCTTAGAACAAAATACAGTATTGAAATGCCTTTGGCTGGTCCTTAGCACATGGGGCACCAATGGAGGTCATGGTGAAGATAGACTAGATATAAGGAAAGTTTTTTTACAAGGCGGGGGTTAAACACTAGAACAAGGTTTTCCAGAGAGGTGGTAGATGCTGCAGCACTGGAAACATTCATGGTCAGGTTGGACAGGGCTCTGAGAAACCTGATCTAGTGGAAGGTGTCCCTGCTCATTGCAGAGGGCATTGGACTAGGTGATCTCTTTAGATCCCTTCTAATCCAAATTATTCTATGATTCTATGGGTGGACAGATTCTGTAGGACCACTTGATAATGAATTATAATTTCACCAGTCATGATAAAGTCTGCTGCTTCTGAATGCTGAAGACAGGTTTTGTTAACCAGACCAAGTGACTGTTGGAAACTCACAGTGATAGCCCCCCCTTTCTAAGAACTCTTATCACTGAAAACACAGCCAGACAAGCAGAAAAGGTGATTCAGTCTGATCTAAACCTCAGCAGGTGGAAGGCTGAAGCTTTGGACCTACAATGCTAGCCTTTCTGTTCACTTCCTCTTTATACATGAACAAGGAACAAGTTATTCTCTTTGAAGTCTGTAAGTCTTCAGTGGCTTCCTAAATGGAATAATTTGAAAAAAGAAATGGAGAACCATAGAGTGCTTTAGGAGATGAATTCTAACATTTATGAAGTATTTCAAAGAACAAAATGCACCATACAATTACTGCCCAAAACATTTTGTTCTAGGCTTAAATACTGCCTATGTAAGTAAACAGAGCTTTTTATATCCACTCACAATTGTTTTCAGCATCATCTTTACGTTAATCTGGTCTCTTATTTCCAATAGGAACTGAAATGATCTATTTCTTATTTATTTTGATTGTTACTAGTGTAATTATTTGCCATGAAAAGACATTCAATTAAATTGATAAAAGACTTTGCTCTTTGATAAGAAAAAATATATTAATGAATGTTCAACTCCTAGCTTTCCACAAACCTATAAAAAGAAAGTAGGCAAGACCAAAATGTGATTTATGTCCTCAGTGTTGCTTAATAAACTATTTGTTTCACTGGCTTGGTAGAAAGTGAAAGAACAGTTTTTCTTCTGTTCTCTTTTCTTACAAGTACTACATGAAAAAATAATATAATTTTAGAAACTGGTTAGCTTAATGTATTCCAGGAAGCTTAGATGGAAACAATGAAACATAAGCCAGTTACTGCTATCATGATTTTCAGAATCTGCCAAAATCTGTCATTATGTTGAGCAGTTCAAGTCACTAGCAAGCTGAGCTAGCACTTTTTCCACCACCCTCTCGCTCACTTAGTTAGTGTCTCTGTTTAGTGAGAGTGAAGTGTAGCAGAAGAAAGAAGACAAGGAGATTAAAACTGGCCTGATTATCAGTTACCTGACCGGATGTATCTCTTGGATGAGTCCCGTGGTGCAAACAGCCAAATTAATCACACTGTTTTTCCTCCCATGTGTTTGAAAACCTCTGTGACAGAAACACTTATTGCTGATCAACCCTGTAAGAGCCAGACATGCTGTATGGAGAGCTCTGAAAGCAGAGTCACTGGAGTGAAACAGGCAGGAGGGAGTTCAGAACTGTGCCCAGAGAGATAAACACAAATATCTTGGTTTTACGTCCAGAACCGTCTCTGTGAAATTCTTAAGTCAGTCTGATCTGTGTATCATACAGAACCAGTATAGTAGGTTTGAAAGAAGAAAAAAGAAAGAGGAAGAGGAAAAAAACCTGCAAAAGAGTTTTTATTTTCTTTGATTTGGTGTCTGTGAGCTTGCACTGTTTGACCCCAATTCTTCACCCTCTGAGCCGGGCCTGAGCATCAAGGTCTTGAATCTGATACGAGAATGTCACTGTATTTGGCTCTAAATTTGACTACAAGCCATCTTAAAGTGAAACTGCCAAATGTTGTCTGGCCACCTGGGGGTGAAACCCAGCAAACACCTAATCTGTGGCAGCTACATGAACCAGAAGGGTAAAGCTTAATAGTGTTCCTCATTTTCCCTTGAGACCCTATAGCAAGCCTGACCTGTTTTCTGCCTTACTCTGCTTTATGCCTGGCCTTGTGGGTGTTTTTACAGTCTGCAGCTCTCATAACTCTGAAAAATTAGAATTAAATCTATGTTTATCTCCCTCATAAAATTCTCCTGCCACCTTTTTCTCTATCCTTCAAGAATCCTTACAATGTCCTGTAAAAAAAAAAAGCAGCAAATGAAAATAGTGTTTTTTGGTTTTATTTATTTGTTCAATTTTCAAATACATGGCACCAAGTTAGCATAGTAGCTTTCAAACTGTAAAAATGCAGCTTCAGAAACACTTGATTGCAAAGAAAACCAGCTGTCTTAAATAATACAGATTTTTGTACATCTTGAAGCATTTAGTTCAGGTGAAAGAACTGTCAGAAATATGCATCAGAAGACCTAGTTTTAATTAAAATCCTTGCCCTCTAATTCTGGCTCTATTGATTTAACAAGAATCTCTTTCTTCCCAGCTGTTACTTACCAAGCCATGATGCTCCAGAGTGTGAATACCTGTCAATTACACAGCATTAGTCAGCCCCTGAGTGAGCGCACTGCAGATGATGAAAGCAAACAGGGAAGAATGTGGGACAGGGTTGCCTCCATTCATAGACATTACTCTTTGAAGCATGAAGCAGGTAAGATGGGACTATAATTCTGGGCTGTGGTGGTGTCCGTGGAAGAGGAACGTCAAGCCTTCTCCTGTTTCTTTTTTCTCCTTTCATGTCCAAAATCAAGAGCACTCTTCTGCTGCCTACATTTATTTAGTAACCACTGATTTTTCAAGATCTTTTCAGAATGTGGAATTGTCTTTATACTGTAATCCACAGTCTATTGAATTAACAAGTCTGAAGAGACCAGGATATTGATTGCCCATGAAGTCTGTGTGTTTTACCTTCCCTCCCATCAAATCTTTAAACTTGTAGTTTTTACTCTCTATAACAGTTTTTTGCTTTTTTTTCCGTGCAAAGTCGACATCCTAATGAACAGCTACATGAAATAACTCATGGGCAAGGGACATGTGAAGCAGTTAACCCAAGGCAAATAGAGTTGTTGTGATTTCTGTCAAGCAGCAAAGCCATCATGTGACATGAATACAGCTTGGGGCTGTCCCAAGCACCCTTGAATGAGTCAGGGCCATGTTTCTTGGATAATCAAACATCTTTCTTTCAGTATGCAGCTTGCTTCTTTCACTGGCCTTCAAATGTATAGTTTGCTACTTTCTCAGGAGCAAACTGGTACATTTTTTCTGATCCATGTCAATACCTGCAGCATTGCCTCTTCCATTATGTAGCCAAAATCTCAGCTAAGAGATGTCTGTCACAACAGGACTTCTGCAGCTTTCAGCCAAAAAGATTTAAATCAGTAGAGTGCAACTGATATATTTACAGGTTTGTTTTTGGTAGCAGTCTCTTGGCCAAAAGTACATTGTTATATTTTGTTTTCTTAAAGCATTTGAAAGAGCGGTGCTGCTGTCCCTACTCGTGCAGTGACTTACAAGGTCCATCACAGCATGATGGTAAGAGGAAGAGCGCTAGACCTTTTCACCAGAGAGGAAAACAGCAGCAAGGAAAATAAAAATATTTGCCCAAAGTCACATAGGAGAGAACCTGAGCATTAACAACGAGATTGTTCTTAGTGCATTTTCCTGGGCAAAGCAGGAGTTTAGGAGCTTTCCAGGTAACTTACAGCTTTTTCCCCTGCTGTAGGTAAGTGCTTAGACAAGGTCTGAAAATGATAGCAGATCATGTCAGGCACCATTTTGTTTGATACTCTGGTTTTTGAAAAATAATGATGTTTTTATGAATTCTGCCTTAAAAAAACAAGAAAAAAATTAAAAAATCAGGAACTTGAATCACAGGGGAGAGAGAAAAGAGCTTGCAACAGTACTTCTGAGAGGTCCAAATGGCCCATTCATTTCAGCAAGATAGCTCAGCTAGCCAGCTAGCTGAGAGTAATAGTAATTTAAATATCAAACTTGTTAGCAGTTTCATTCCTAATGAAAGACCAGGCTTTACAGATAGCTTTATTGTATAGCTTTCCAATAAAACCCTACTCATGGAATCAGAGTTATACTAGCAAAAAAGTGCTAGGGCTAGCATAGTTTACAGTGGTTCAATGTGTGAAATGAGCTATACTGACAAAAGCACTTTTGGACAATATAACTGCTTCTATGGTATCCAGCAGATTTGTGGCAATGGATTAAAACTAGACAGTTGAAGGGGTTATAGCCCACAACTTTGATTTTGGTCCACTTCACTGCCCTAGCAGCATCTGTCAGGAAGGTGCAGGACACCTGGGTCATCTAGTTTTAATCTGTTGTCACAGATGTGTCAGAACACAAACCCAGGACTTTAGGCAATGTCACAAGGATTTTTACAAATCATATGCACACCAGTGTAACTGATGCAGCTAAAGTTTCTTACGTAGTTTTATGTATGCAGGCATCCATAGGTTTTATTAAACACGTGCGTGGGCACATAAGTGGCGTGTTTGCCTGATGTCAGAAGTGATACTACTTTTTCCTGATACAGAAACAGCTAAATCAAGAAATCCAGCAGAGCTTCTAAGTACATTTTAGCTACACTCAGGGGCTCTACCAACACAGCTGTGATCTGAACATTTTTGTAGTACACTGCATGTGGGATGTCAAGAAGGCAAATAACACAGCCCCTGCCTGTACTGGAGGGACTTGCACCCACATTGTCCCACTCAGGTATTCTGATGATTTACCTAACATTGAATAGGTACACCTGAAACTCTGAGTTGAAATGCAGATGGAAAACTTAAGAGCAAAGCTGTCTGTTAAGGCTGGTTGCTTTTTTTCTGGTTTGGTGAACGCAGCTTGAAATACAGCATTTCTGAATTTGACTTTTCAGTGTGAATGTCTGGATTTGCTCATTCAAAGAGCTGAAAGAAATCTACCCTGTCCTACTCTGTACTGAGTTTGGCCTCCAAGCTGCTTTCTAAGAAAAGGAAACTTTCTGTCTTCTGTTAGAAAAAGGCATTTGGTAGGTGCCTATATTTATGGCCACAGTTGGAAGATTTTAGCCTTGTTCCCAGTGTGTTCCATGTGCCCATTTGCCTGTATGTAATATACCAACCTGAGTCTCTTTTCCTTCTCTGTATTACAACACTGATTGAATCTAAATAACCTATCATTGCACCCTACTAATTGTTCCACTAACTGTGCGGGTTCAGAGGTAATGCACAAATGCATTAGCCTTGGGCCAAAACTGAAGGACCTCAGTAAACCTCTGCCTCTTTCCAAGCTTCTGCCAGTGTGGCTCCAGGGAGACCATTTAGAAATAAGGGACAACATGCTCCAATAATGAAGAGTTGTGTCACTGAGTAAATGTCCAAGGCTGTATCACCAGGATGTCATCTTGTTTCTCCATGGAAGTGAAAACTGCAGTCCTGGACACACAAGTCATCTCATACAGAGCTTCCACTGTCATAAGAGGCTCTCATATATTACTCTTTCTTGTTCACCTTCGGGGAAGCACCTGTAATATTCTTTCATTTATGGTGAAATAATAGTTTCTGTAAGATGGTTTCAGTCTTACCTTCCATCAGAGCAGCATGTGCACAAAAAGAATCAGTGTGCTTTATCTGCTAATGCAGGGCTGGGATTTGAGAGCCATAGATTCCCAAACTGCTTTTGTCACAGGCTTGATAGGTGACCAACAGTGTAACAGTAAATTGAACTCTTGTGCTGAGGAAGGGAAAATACAAGTGTCTTTATGTTTTCTGAAGTGTGCCTTTGGACATTGATTATATGTGTTGCAGTGTTAAGCTGTTAGCTTTTATCAAAAAAATAATAGAAAATGAATTGCTCTAGCAGCCACTGAATTTAAAAATAGGGTTTCTTTAAAAAATAGCATGATCTTAAGGCCAACCACCATGTTTTGAACAGGTTCCACAGAACACTGGCATTTTATTTAATGACTTTTTTTTTTTTTTTTTTGCTAAAGCATCAGTCATGCATGAATTACAAAATACCTTTCTGAAACTGAATATATATGGCTTTACTGTGCAAATGTTTGAAGTGCATGCCTTCCATTAGGAAATTTGTTTAGTGGAGTGAAATCCTAACTGTGTTAAAATCAGCAGGGCTTTTGCTATTTGTTCCAGCAGGCTATTAAATTTTCAACTGAGAATAGTTTACCAGACAGGGTGCAACATTCTCAGCTTTTTTGTGGTTTTAGAATTATGTCCAGGCAGAGTAGATGGAGTATAGCTTTTAACTATGAGTTTGAAAATGCTTTGCTAATTCCCCTAGCAATTGCTGTGCATGAATTAGTGTTTATTTCCTTTTTAGGGATAAGAAAATTGAATGAAAACCTCCAGCTGTCTACGATTGCACAGAAGGAGTCACAAAACTGAAGGACAAAACTCTGACTAATTGAAAATTCCGGCTAATCACAGTTTTTCTTGACTCAAGAACTGAAAAAAGGATTCATGCCTTTTAGTGTCAAAAAGGTTGGAATCTGCCTGTAGCCCTCAGAAGATATGAATAGCACACTGAAGCATGGTACACATTTCTCTCTAGAGCTGATTTTCTTGTTTGCATCTCTCCTTTTCATTCTATCTTGACCCTTTATGTTGTTTCTCTGATGTCCATGACACTGTTCTTAGAGCTCTTTTATGGATTTAGAGAGAATGGAAAAGCCTGAAGCAACTTGTTGGCAGTAGGCATAAGTGATGGATTTGAAAAGCAGAAAGGTTAGAAAATTAAATGGTATATATAACTAAAACTTAGGAGCAGTAGAGGGTTGCTTGCCCTCTGCCCTTGCAAGTGGGATGGAGGTGACTGTAAAAGCAAAACAATACAAATTAAAGGTTAAATTGTACTGAAAAAAACATTGTTTCAAATCTACTTTTTGCAAACAGACCAAAAAGCTTTTTTCATCATAAATTAGACTTTTTTTTTTTCTTTAAGAGTCTCTGAAGTATCTATTTACACTCCAACCTTCTAATGCATAATGCACAAGTCTCAGAAGGTCACAGCTGGATGGGGAGACTGTTTTCATTTGTTACTTTAAGAGAGTTCGTAGCTCCTGCTATACCTGACTCTTGTAGGAAGAGTAAGTATTTAGGAAGCCTCCAGAGCCAAGGCTTTGAAGCTCAAAGCAACTGCTGAGGTCTCCCAGTTTTCAGAATAAAATGATGCCTCGACTGCCATCTCTGGATTTTTTGTTGGAATGTTATATGAGTCTTGATGAAGCAGCTTTGTGAAAAGCAGAATCTTAAATAAAGCTTCTTCAGTTAGGATCTATTGTCTGCAAGGCTCATCACTATTGAAACACATTTTGTTCATTGGTCTGCAACAAAATCTCCTGCTCATGGTACTGACTGTGGCTTTAGGAAGTGGTGTTGGAACTTGCAGTTCTTGTAGAGAAAGGTAGCTCAGCCCCTGAGAGTGGCATGAGGAGGCTTATGATGGAAATGTGCTCCTTACAGTGTTTACATTTTTTTTCCCACTTAGCAAATTGTAGGTTTCTGAGCCAAAAAGTGAGAAGAGAGAATTGCAAACCTATAACGGGGTAAATTAAAGCAGATTCATATGGTTCATCTCTCAGCTATTGCTTTGCCTTCCCATCTGGTAATGATCAATAGAAGGCATAACATAAATAAGCCACAGTGTATTTTGTGTGCGCATGCGTGTGCTTTGGACTTCCGTTCCATTTTGAAATCACATCTGCACTTTATGAGGAAGATACTTGGACGAGATTGTTACCAGCACTCCACGTTTGCAGCATCCGTCTGCTCCAATGTGATAAATATTTAATGTGCTTGGCTCTGTGCATGCAGAATAACAGGCTCTGCCAGAACTGCAGTCCAATCACTCAAGCCTACAGGAGCCACCACATGCAGGGGAACACGCGGTGTGCGCACACACACACACACACACACACACACACACAGGATCACCCTCTGTCTGTCATTCAGTCAATGGATTTAATGTTTATTATCATGGGGAACGCTCTTATCCTATTTAATCCTGTTTAGATGGCTCTAGAATTTCACACACACACACCCAACTGAGAAAATGTAATCCAATAGCACTTTGTTTTGGGGAGCTGTTGAATGCAGATGTAGTAGACCAGTTCTGCTTTTGCTATTAACTTTTCCCTGTGCATCATGCTGATTGCCTTTTCCTTCTGCAGTAGCTATCCTTGTTCCCTTATATGCTCTGGCTGCATCGACAGAGCTCTCTGGCAATTAAGTAAAATAATATCTTCTGAACATAGATGTGCAGAAACAGGGATCATGGTGCATTTAACTTTAATCACTTCATCACCTTAAGAAAAGACTACTACAAATTGTAGAGAAGGTGTAATATTCCTTTTAAATCTCTGTAGTGGAATTGTTCTAGACATTTGTGTTAATACATGACTGCATCCATAAATAATACATTTTTGAAGGCAGTGTATTAGGAATAGCTGAGCTGTGTAGTGATGAATTTGTGGTGAGCTAAGCAAGTTGTCCAAGGGAGAACTAAATTAAAATAACCTTTACTTCTCTCCTCTCCCACCTACATGCCATACTCCATGGAAATAATCATTATTTTGTTTGATGGTAGAGCACACATTATGTCAGGTATTTGCTCGACAGAGAATAAAGAAAAGTGTTGCTGCAAGGCAATTGAATATACATTGCAAAACATGATAAATTTCAAGGTCAATGGATCCAGCACTCAATCTACCAAACAATCTACCCAACTTGATTTATCTATCAATATTTAGAGCTAGTCAATATTTTCTTTTATGAAAGAACATTGGTCCTTAAAAATGCTTAACTAAATTAGTTTCACTTGCAGAAAAAAAATATTTGGCAAAAAGTCATATATTCTGATTCTGTGCTGAAATGTGCTGAAATGTTAATTCACTTCATATCCTGGTATGAATGCTTTGCTATGGACTGAGATGCCTCCAACTTTATACTATTTTAATACAAAAATCAGAAAAAAAAGTAACTTATTTTTCCTAATCAAACTCTTTGCTCTACTGTATAATGGAGCAAAAAAAAAAATACAAGAAATATAAAAATACCAAAACTTTAGGACCTAAACTTTCTGCTTAAAGAAAATTATTTTGGCATCCACAGCACAAAAATCCATGACCAATTATCTATTATTAATAATGTTTTAAATGATTATGTACTGTCCAAGTAATATCCATTGCATCCTATGGTTTAGTTAACAGGCAAACCTTGGCTACTCTCATCTTTCTAATCCAGATGCGAAAAAGCCTGCTTGTGGGGATTACATTATCAAGCAACCAGAAGGCTAAGCTTATTTTCCCCATTTTTTTTTTTTTAAAAAAAAAAGGAAGAGCAGAACATATTTTGAGTTGGCACACACCCCCTCCTGCCCCCCTGCATCCCCAAACCATACACTGTCCTATTTAGCTCTTTTCAGGCACTGGCTGTGCACAAAGGAAAAATAAACACGGGGAAGGCAATGAGCAAAAAGACAAATTATGTTGTTGGACACTAAAAGTGATTTTCAGGAATAGCTGCCCTGAGTTTATGGTGAGCACTGTGAGTTGACTGAGCACAGTGAGGCCTGAGGTGTGCCCAGTGGAGCACTCCGGTTGTCACTGTTTTCTTCAGTGCAAAGAGGAGGGCTAAGACACAATAAAGCTGAAACAGGAGATGCACTCAATGGATACAGAAGGAAAACAGGCGCTGTTGCCTGTAAGTTAGTGTACACAGATTAAATGCAGTATAGGAATTATTGATTTGTAACTTGAAATAGAAAAGAACTGCATTTCCTAACTGCTCTTGCTTTGGCATGGCCAGTCATCTGGGTAATAATGGACCTCCATATTTATATAAAAGTCTCTTTTCTTAAAATAAACAATAAACTGGCGCCCTTCTTCCACTCCCTCTAGCACACATAGAGAAAATAAAGCTTAAAACTTCCTGTGTTCCTGTTCCTAATTCTTTTCTGAGAGCATTTATCCTATTACTGGAAAAAAATCTCGGTCAATAATTCATGGAAAACACACCCGTAGTTCACATTCTGACCTTCCATTTTGGTAACAGATCTCTCTCCAACTCTCTCAGGGCCAGAATGAAGTGTTTTATCTGGTGCACAGGATGGAAGCCTTCTGCCACTGGAAAAAAAGACCTTTAGTATGTGGTTTGGTCTGTTAATTAAGATGGAAATCAGAATTGCATATAAAGCTTTATAATAATCAGTTAGTGTTTTCTGTTCTTCAGGACATTTTTTTGAATGTAAAATTTAAAACATGTTCAGGTAGTACCTTTGTGCAATTTTTTGTTAATTAAAACATGCTTAATGTCCTGCTACTTTGAACTTGATACAAAGAATTCTATTAGCCTTCAGTACATGCTAATGCAGAGAGAGCCAGCAAGAGTTAATTCATATTTAGATGCCTTATTGATCTGGCATAATTTGAGAAAGGAAACACAGTTAACTACAGCTTAACACAGTCATATCTATTCATCCCAGAACGTGGCACATAGTGGAATTTTATTTTTACTTATGAGCTTTATTTTACTTTATATTTTTTTATCATATATTATCATATATTTATCATATATATGTTATCATATATATGTTATCATATATCATAACATCATATATTTATTTTTACTTTATCATTCACTTATGAGCTGCAAAAAAATACAAATTTTTTGTTTTGTTTTGCTTATTTGTTTGTTTGGTTGCCTGGTTTGTTTTTTTTATTATTATTATTATATTGTAATTTTAAGGGCTGCAAACATTAAATTTGTACTCCCTTGAACATCAACTACATCAAACCCTGAGATGCATGTGATGGCAGCTCAGGTCAAGTATATTTCAAACATAAAAATTTTCTAAATGTTGTCTGCTCAACAAGATATGCCTTAACAAGTTTTTTTCCTTTCTCTTACAAGTTTTCTTGCAAACTTTGGATGCATAAAAGACACTGAAAACGCCAACCAACTTAATCTGCCAGCTAAGTATGTTCCAGAAAGTTTTGAAAGTCCAATAACTATTTGTTACTAAGTATGTAAAATACCTACAAAGTATCCAGTCACACCCTAAACCCACTAGCTCTGAGTGTGTTACTTCCTTTCTGATTTTAACTGGTACTCCTCCACTAAGGTAGAGGATTCAGCAATTTCTCTTAGCACTACAGTTATAAAATATTGACTTTGATGACTTAACCAGATGAAGAGATGTTAGAAGTTTATGTCTATGGTACAATAATTTTAAAAGACCAGAGGAACATTCTGCGATATGCAAATATTGGTGTTATTCAGCAGCATGTGCCTTTATCAAGATAACCATTACAGTCGATTTTCCTCCTCCTACAGTAATATATGTGGTTACTTTAAATAGATGTTAGGTTAAAAATTTATATTAATTAAACAATAATTAAAATTTATATTAATTAATAGATGTAGGTTAAAAATTGCTCTGTTATATGATTAAAAATCATGTGTATATATATATACAATAGTATACATATCCCAGCCTTTAAAAAAAAGCCATAGATAATGAACAAATCAAAGGTCATCACAGTTTTGAGATTCTCATGCTACCTGCAAATTCTATAGCAAATTGAATATTTACTATATTTACTATACTGAATATGAAAGCTAATCAATAAAAAGATGTATTATTTTCATTGTCCTGGGTTAGTGTAACACAAGGCATGGCATACAAGGAAGTTCCACCTGAACACAAGGAAGAACTTTACTGTGTGGGTGACTGAGCACTGGAGCAGATTGTCTAGAGAGATTGTGGAGTCTCCCTGACTGGAGATATTCAAGAACTGTCTGGAGGCAATTCTGTCCAATGTGCTTTTGGATGACCCTGCTTGAGCAGGGATGTTGGACCAGATGACCCAGTCTGCTCCAGCCTGGTCCATTCTGAGATTCTGGATGGCTCCATTCTCTATTCAGCAGGGCAGGTGTCAGCACACAGAGCTCCTGCAGCAGGAATGGGTCTTTGGGACACTTCACCTCAGCTATGTGTATGTGTACTTGTGGCAAAATAGCCCCACTACCAAATGAATCCATTCATCTTTCTTGGATAATTCTGAACTCTCTTTTCAGTGAAAAAAAAACCCCAGAGTTCCATGAAGATTTAATTCCCTTGTAAATTCTTGAACTGCACTGCAGTGCCATCCTGGAAAAACTTCTGTACTATGGGGCTAAAATTATGGAATTGTAATAAGACTGGTGATATTATTCATATATTTGGTGTTAAGAACTCTACCATTGTCCATACCAGTCATATGATGGTGCAGAACAGAAAATGGATTCCCTGAGAACACCTTGCTTTGTCATGACAGAGACACAGACTTTTTGAATGGTATTAAAATATTATTTTCTGAAGTGGAGATCTTCGCTGTGACTAGACATCACACTTTATGCAGCATCCTACCTCCATGTTTTTCTCTCTTTGACACCTAAGAATGTTTAAGAATATGTTATTTTTTTTTTTTCTGAAATTAAGTGGCAGAATAATAACTAGGAGATCTCTTAGGGCATGCAGCATTCTGGGAAGTACATGCATTTAGAGAATATTAATTCTGCCCCTAAGGCAAAGGGGTCTCCATCTGCTCAAATCTTTCATTGCTTAGCCTGTGAAAGGCTCTACATTAATTTTCAGTGAATTCTTAATCTCCATAGGAATGGTTACTATGCTGACATTGCAAGCTAGTGTCACCATTTGAAATTCCAATTATCACTGACTTCTTTATGAATCTGTTTGCTTATGCTTACTTTCTGACATATCCTTACTAATTTTGTATCTTGAGATATGCTTTAATTAGGTCCAGTCAGCTTGGAAATGAACCGTGAGCTTACTGGAGCTTTGCCAACATGCAGTATGATTTTATGCTGTTTGATCCATTTGGATGTCTTATGTATATTGGTTCATAAAGGCTGGGTGATCTAGCTGTACTAGAGTCAACACGTTTTGTATGTCACAGCCTCTGTGCTGGTTTTGGCTGGGGCAGAGTTAATTGTCTTTACAGTAGCTGGTATGGGGTCATGCTTTGGTATTGTGCTGGAAACAGCATTAGTGGCACAAGGATGTTTTTATTATTGCTGAGAAGTGTTTACACAGAGCCAAGGCCTTTTCTGCTCCTCACCCTGAGGAGCCTGGGGACGCACAAGAAATTGGAAGGGAGGACAATATGACCCAAGGGATATTCCATACTGCATGGTGTCATGCTCAGTGCATAGGTCTGGTGGAAGAAGCGAAGGGAGGACATTCAGACCAAAGGTGTTTGTATTCACAAGCCACCTTCATGTGTGATAAAGACCTGCTTTCCTGGGAAAGGCTGAATACTTGATTGTCCATGGGAAGTAGTGAATGAATCCCCAAAATTTTGCTTTGCTTCAGTGCATGCTTCTGCTTTCCCTATTAAACTTTCTGTATCTCAACCCATCAAGTTTTTTTTTAATTTTTACTTTTCCTATTCTCTCCCCATCCCACCTAGAATGGGGATCATCCTAGGGGGATTGAGTGGCTATGTGGAGCTTAATTGCCAGGTACAGTTAAATCACGACAACTTCAAATGAAGGAATCCAGGCAAATATAAACTCTCTCGTTTGGTAAACATAAGAAATAGAGCATTCTAAGGTTGTTCAGTGTCTCCTACATGTCCAAATGGAAACAGTTTCCTCAGGCTTCCTAGAGACTTGAGTCAGTTATTTAGCATTAGTTTGAACTGACAACTGTAATTTCTAGGAACTCTAAAGCAAGTCTTTTCTATCCTAAGGCATGATTTTTGAAACAAAAAGGTATGTTTTGTTACTTCAGGTTACCTCACACCCATCTACTAGTTTAGGAATTGGCCTCTCCAAAACATTCATGATGGTTTATAACACTCTCATCTGAATAAGGCATTTTTTACTTTTCTTTAATTGGAGAGGTCTATTTATGTCCACTAAATCCAAAGAAATTCTCTCTGTTGTAAGCTGGAAAGCTATAGAAATGTTTGAAAAATTCCCATCAGACAAAGGTCTGATGATCACATGTAAATCGTTTGACACTTGCTAATCGTCTCTGAGTACCCGAGAACAGTTTCATGTACAACAGTAGGAATGTGATCTCTTATAACAGCATTTCAAATAAAGTGGTTGGATGCTGTCTGTGAGAAGCTTGCAGATCTCATGCTTTATCTCAGTTAGGTACCACAGCCTTCTGAGGGCAAACTGCAAGTGTGGTGCTTCATTGGGAACTTCAGTTTCTGTTGGGAAGGTCTGATTTAGCACCACACTGCATCTGAAATGATCGCCTGCAATCATCGGATCTGTTAAACAGGACTTGACAGATTGACAGATAAATGGTTCTAAAAAACGTTGATGCTATTTTTTTATGTGCTGTAAAGAGAGAAACATTGAAGAATAAGGGAAAAAATCAGTCAGCAAAATTGTAAGTGAGAGAGAATTCTGGCAAAGGGTATATCATGTTATTAAGGAGAGGAATAAGATGAGAGGATATGGTCTGTTCTGCAGGAAAGCGAAAATAGCCTTCCCATCCAGCAATTTTGTCTACTGCTGGCTCTCTGCAGGTGAGCAGCTTCTCTATTTAAGTGGGCTACTGCAAGCAGTTTTTTCATTCTTACCTCTTTAATGCATGCAATGCCCCACCCTTTGTCTTCATTGCATTATGCTGGCCCCTCTGCTGCAGGATGAACCCCTCCCTAAGCTGGGGTCATTGCTTATTAAGAGCAGCTCTCATGCAAGAGCAGGGAACTGAGTGAATAGCAACCAAAGGGTACAGAGCAGCAGTGACCCAGACACCACTCACCATTCCTCTCTTGGATTCTGTTGGTAAGAGGAAAGCAACCACTCTGTTTTGTCATATTAAGTTCTTTAGTCACTAAATTCTGGGGTTTATGGATCCATATCTATCTCACTAACCTCTAACAACATCCTATTGACACTGGCTTGTGATGATGTCCTCCCACCTACTGCCCAAGAAAGAGAAAAGGGAAGGCAGATAAAATTAAAGTGTGCAGAACAAGGCAGACTAAATTGTCTGTCTTCTGTTATAGGCATAAACTCTGGAAAACTGTGAGCTTTTCAAAGAGAATATCCAAAACTGATTCAATGCATTCCAGAGCTCTGCTTTCAGTTACTACAGCTAATCTAGGAGCTGCAGGCCACTCCATTAGGACTACATTACCAGTGCAGATGCCATGGCAGTAAAGTGTAAGAGTACCCCAGCCAGCTTCAGCGTGGATGTGTCAAGAACCAGTTATCTGATTATACCAGATAACCCAGAGTAGAGGGTAAACACACAAATCTATTTGCTTCCTTTTCCAGTACACAAACAGAGTGGCATTAGATTCAGCTATCAGATGGCAAGATTAAAAAAAAAAAAAAGGAAAAAAAAAGACAATTCATTAGAAAACATACAATAAAACTGTAATCTGTGCTGTGGGATTATGTGCATGATAAACCTGCATGCAGGATTAAAATTTGGAAACCTGTATTTTGTGGTAGAAAAGCACAGTGTGGCCTTTTGCATACCAATAACTGCTTTGGCTCAGAAAGTCTCTAGTCTGCAAATTAATAGTAACCTGGTAAATATTTAAGGCATTGCTACATGCCTGCCCTGTTTCCTCACTCTTTTTCAGACATTCATATTTGACTGCTCTTGGAATAAGTGGAATAAAGTAATGTGCTGGATGGCATTTTGTATATAAAGGATGAGCACAAGATGGAAAAATCTGTCCTTTATGGGAACTGTGGGAAAGGAAGCAGACATCAGAGGTACTTAAGCTGCACTGGGGCAGCAGCTAGAGTTTGTAGCAATATTCTGGTCAGTAGAAGATTTCTAGAGATAACAGTGTGGGATAAAAAGAGAACTAGGGGCCTTAGATTATAGCCATAGACTGTTAGTCTGGGGAAAAAAAAAGAAAAAGAAGCCCTGAAGCTCCAAGTCTCCAGACAGATGGAAAAACGAGGCCTGAAGGCTATTGCAGTGATGTAGGAAATATCATTAAATGAAATGGCTGCCTGGAATTATACTAGCATTTTATATGACACTTACACTAAATTGCTCAGTTGGGACCTGAAAGCTGTCACCTGACTGGTGGGACTTTAACTAGTGAAATTGCAGAGGAGGACTGAGAATGATTTTTTGAAAAATACTTTATTTTTAGAAATCCCTGCAACTGAAATTTCATGACTATTATATGCAGCATTACTCTCAAGAAAAGGCAGCAAGTGAAATGACCAATGGTTTACATGAGTCATGCTTCACTAATGTACCCTGTTCCTGATGAGGTTAGTTCTTGCTACTAAGATGGTCATTTTTAAGGTCAGGCTGCTCTGGGGGAGAGGCAGTGTGCAGACAGCATGCATGCTGTACTAGAAAGAGGGGTGGGATGTTTGCCCCAAACAGCCCAAAACAAGAACGCTCCTTGTGTGACAAGAACAGGTCACTGTTTGTCCTGCCTATCCCTGTCTAGCTCTGCCTGGCTCTTTCTCTGCGCACACCCCATGTGCAGGACTGTATTTCAGAGCCCTGGGGCCAGTATCTCCTGCCCCAGTGACCCCACAGCAGGGACAGTCTCCAGCTCCTCAGAGCCCTGCTCTGCCTGGCCATGGGCTCCATCAAGATGGGCCAAGCAATGGGCCTATAGGCCAGCCTGGCCACAGCATATCCCAATCCCCATGGAGGTTCCTGGGGCTGGGGCTGCCTTGGAGGCCCCTGGTGCCAGCAGGTCAAGGGAAGTGATCCTGCCCCCCATCTCAGCTCTGCTGAGGCTGAATTTGAAGTGCTGTGTCCAGTTCTGGGTTCTTCAATACAAGAGAGACATGGAGCTCCTGGAGCAGGTCCAATGGAGAGCTGCTGGACTGGTCAAGGGTCTGGAGAATCTCTCTAATGAGGAAAGGCTGAGGAAACTGGGCCTGTTCAGCCTCTAGAAGAGGCCACTGAGAGATGACTTTACTAATGAGTATAAATATCTAAATATAATGAGTATAAATATCTAAATGAACACTGTCAAGGGATGGAGCTAGGCTCCTCTGGGTGATGGCAAGCAATAGGACAGGAGGCAATACACAGGAAGTTCCACCTGAACATGAGGATGAACTTCTTTACTGGGAGGGTGACTGACCACTGAAACAGATTACTCATAGAAGTTGTGGAGTGTCCCTCAAAGGAGATATTACAGAACTATCTGGATGCAATTCCATGTAATGTGTTCTAGGATGACCCTGCTTTATCAGGGAAGTTGAGTCAGAAGGTTCACTGTGGTTGGTTCTAGCCTGAACCATCCTGTTATTCCTTGATTCTATGATTCTATGAATGCAGACTTCATAAAGAATAAACCTCTGTAATTGTGGTCACACCCCTTAGCGTTTCTGTCTTTTTTCTAAAACAAATAAACAGCTATTCAAACATCCTGGAGGAAGGACTTGAGAAGAAAACATATTCAAAGGGTTTTGGAGTCCTCAAAACCAAATGCCTCAAAACCAAAACCATTGAGATCATTTTTATTAGTAGAGCACAAGCCTAATTGGAACATTTCATTTTGCTCTGGGCAGTAAATTCACTATTGCTACAAAATGATTAACAGTCTCACCATCTGTTCCAGGTGTAATGATAATTGACAGGTTTACTCATATCTAACATTGACATGATCTGTCTCTCCATTCTCATCTTTGCCATTTAATTAGGTGTTTTTTCTGAGCAATAACAATGTATTAAATTATAAATAATACCTATTTACCAATTTAACCTACCTCTTGTTTTTATCCTTAGTTATTACCCTCAACCATGACCTAAAGAGTTAAAAAATCTCAAAAATATGACAACAGAAGAAAAAATACTGAACTAATTTTTAAAGATTTGCTGTTCCAAAGCCATGTCATATAGACTGAGACCAAAGGTCTGTTTAGCTTGCTGTTTCCTATTCTGATGATAGGTGCTTAGAGGGAGATTGAGAATCAGGGCAGACACAGAACAATGCTCCTTTGAAACCTCCCAGTTTAAGGCATTTAACAGGGCAGACTTTTTGAGCCAGGGGCTGCTATTTGTCCACTGTATTTAAAACCCTCTAGTGGAACTGTCTTCTGTGATTTTTGTCTAGTTCTTTTTTTGAGCATGTTCAGTCTTTTGGCCTCAACAGCTTGCTGTGTCAATGAGTTGGACAGTTTATTATGTAATGTGGTTTTAAATTTGAGACCTGGAAATTTCACTGGATGCCCTCCAGTTCCTGAATTGTGATGAAACACTGAATCCTGTTGTCCTCATTTGCTATGACTGCCATCAAAACCACTGTCAAGTGAGGATTCTTCTGGGGTTTGAATGAGAACTACAATGTAACTAAATAAGAAAAGTATTCATTTTTATTTGTTAAAACATTTGCAAAAATCACTGATGCCAAGAATCATGGTGAAACTATTTTCTGTCCTGT